>NC_092717.1:92312341-92921834 GCF_047496885.1 Scyliorhinus torazame
AATGTCCAAATTACCGAACAGCACGGCTTTCAGGACTTAGGGGGAGGAAACCGGAGCACCCGGAGGAAACCCGGGCAGACACAGGGAGAACGTGCAGACTCCGCACAGGTAGTGACCTAAGCCGGGAATCGAACCCTGGCACTGTGAAGCAACAGTGCGAACCACTGTGCTACAATGTCTTTCCCTGGTAATCCAATTCCCCTTGGTACACTTATGGAATATCTTGGGCTTTTCCCCTAACCTTACCTACCAGTGCTCTTCCACATCGCCTCTTTGCTCTCCTAATTACTTTTTGAGTTCTCCCCCTGCGCTTTCTTTATTCCACGAGGGCCTCCAGATTTGCTCCCTTTGTATCTGTTAAAAGCCTCCCTTTCCTTCCTATCCAGTCCTGAATATTCCTAGACAGCTAGGGTTCTCTGGACTTGCTGCTCCTACATTTCACCCTAAATGGAACATGTTGGACCTGTACTCTTGCCAATTCCATTTTGAACCCCCCATTGTTCTGTTGTATATTTACCCAGAAAGACCTGTTCCCAGTTTACTTTGATCAGATACTGCCTTATTTTAACAAAACCAGCCTTCCACCAATCCAAAACCCTTTTTTGCAACCATCTTTTTCCTTTTCCATGACAAATTTAAAACATACAGTGCTGCGATCGCCATCTCTGAAAAGCTATCTCAAACACCTGTCCAGCTTTGTTCCCCAGAACTAGATACAACACTGCAGCATCCTTGTTGGACTTTTGGCATGCTGATACAAGAAGCTCTCATGAATACATTTCAAGAAATCTGCTCCCTCTAAACCCTTTATACAATTAATGTTGGAAAAGTTGAAATCCCCTAATATAATTACTATATTATTGTTTTTACACATCTCAGTTAATTGTCTACCTATCTGCTCCTCTATGGCCCGCTTACTATTTGGTGGTCTACATTTACACTCCCAGAAGTGTGACTGTCCCCTTTGTATTTCTAAACTCTACCCACAAAGCCTCATTAGAAGACCATTCCAAGATATTGCCCCTCCTTACTGCAGTAACAGACTCCTTCGTTAATAATGCAACACCACCTCCTTTTTTACACCCTCTCCTGTTCTGCCTGAAGATCCTAAATTCCGGGTGTTGAGCAGTCCCCCATTGGATGGGCAGTTGGTTCATGGTGTAGAGCAAGGCCAATAGCACGGGTTCAATTCCCGTACAGGATGAGGTTATTCATGAAGGTCTTGCCTTCTCTACCTTGCCCCTTGCCTGACGTGTGGTAATCCTAAGGTTAAATCACCACCAGTCAGCTCGTACACTCAAAAGATGAAAGCAGCCTGTGGTCATCTGGGGCTATGGGACTTCACACCTCTGTGATGGCAACAACATCACAAACCCACATGTTAATAAACGCCCTCAACTCATCTGCCTAACCGTTGATATTCTAGCATTAAAGTAGAGGCCATTCAGCGTCGCCATACTCCCTTGAACCTCAATATGCTGTGTCCCTATTGCAGTAACAATCTGTGTCTCCTCCCCTAGCGACTTACAAATGTACTTTCAAGCCTCTGACTGCTTAGACTTTGATCCTCTCTTTAGTCTCAATACCTCTACAATGGTCGAGTGCTCAATCACTTCCTCATCTCCATCTCTGAAGCTTTTGTTCACAACAAAATGTTCATTTCCTCTCATCCTAGTTGCTCTCCTAGTAAGGCCTCCTCTTCCTTTCCTGAAGTCCAAGACTTGCAGGTATATGGCACCCATTTGCTTTAGTCATCCGAACCAGATCAAGCATGATCATTCTGCCTTGCTATAACCTTCCTCTAGTCCATATTACTGGATACAAATTAACCCTCAACTGTTTTACTCCAATCCAACAGCCTGCTTCAATGTCTTTCCCCATCCACTCTCAATTGAAAAAGTGCAAGGAGCTCATGTATTACTTTGTCATGGATTGAGACATGGCGATATTTCCTATTTTTTTACATTATTTTGCATTGCAATACAAATGCTGCCTATTATAAATTTAAAAACTCTTGAGCTACACGAGTCCAGTGCTTAAGAATGGCAATCATACTTACCAAGGAATGTCGCTTTACATGTTCTCTCCGCGTGAACAATTTTCCACAGATGTCACAAGCAAAGGACCGCACTCCAGTATGTATTAGCTGATGCCTCTTCAATGTGCGTCGATACTTGGCAATATAATTACAATGTGGGCATTTGAATTTGTTTTGACTTCCAATTGAAGCATCACCTAACAGACATAGAATTCATAATAGTTTATTTATTATATCTGTTAAAGGTTTAAACACCACCATTTTCAGTTATTGATATAATTAATTAATTGAATCTTTGGAACACTCTTCCTTAAAAGGCAGTGGAAGCAGAGTCTTTGAACATTTTTAAGGCAGAGGTAGTTAGTTTCTTGAGAAGCAAGAGGTTCAAAGGTTATCGGGGGGTGTAGGCAGGCGGGAATGTAAAGTTGAATCTATAATCAGGTTCAGCCACAATCTTATTGAATGGTGGAGCAAGCTCAAGGGGCCGAGTGGCCTATTCCTGCTCCTAACTCGTATGTTTATAATGATATTTTAAGATATAACCAACAATGAAAGAATTATCTCGACGTGATACACAATGACGGCAAAGTTAATCAAGTCTTTATGGAAATGCTAATACATTTCTGTCTCTTATAGGTCCAAACATCACTTTGCACAAAGTATGCAATACTACACCCTATACACACACGACTGTGTGGCAAGATTTAACTCCAACTCAATCTATAAGTTTGCGGATGTTACGACTGTGGTGGGCTGCATCTCAAACAACGCCGAATCAGACTACAGGAGGGAGATAAATCACTTGGTTGCATGGTGTACCGAAAACAACCTCTCTCTAAATGTCGGAAAGACCAAGGAACTCACGTTGATGCAAAAGTCAAAAAAGCCCAACAACGTCTCTACTTCCTACGGAAGCTAAAGAAATTTGGCATGTCTGCATCGGCTCACAAACTTCTACAGATGTGCGATAGAGAGCATCCTATCCGGCTGCATCACAGCCTGGTATGGCAACTGCTCAGTCCAAGATCGCAAGAAACTACAGAGGTGAACTCAGCCCAGCGCATCACACAAGTTTGCCACCCCCACATTGATCCTGTATACACCTCCCGCTGCCCCAGGAAGGCAGACAGCATTATCAGAGACCCCTCCCACCCAGGCATTGCCTTCTTCCAGACCCTTCCATCAGGCAGAAGGTACACAAGTCTGATGACCCGCACATCCAGACAAAGGAACAGCTTCATCCCCACAGCTACAAGACTCCTCAACGACTCCCCCCTCTGACTGATCTGTTCCCTGTAAGAACACTATTCGACGCCCTATGCTGCTCTTGCTCATATATTTGCTTTGTTTGGCCCCTTGATCCGCACTGTAACCAATCACTGTTTGTCGATGTACCATTTGTCAATGTTCTCTATTGATTATTCTCTTTGGCTACTGTGTACGTTCCCTCGGCCACAGAAAAATACTTTTCACTGTACTTCGGTACATGTGACAATAAATGAAATCAATCAACCAATCAACATATTATAATTCAGTCAATTGAAACAGACCCCAGTAATTCTTTGTAAATATACAGTTTTGGGGACCTAGTGCCTTCAACAGGTTATCCAGCCTACTTCTCGTCTATGAGCTAGACTTTATAAACAATGCCTTTGAAACTACTCGCAGCATACAAGACGATCCAAATCATTCCAAAAATGAGGATAGAGTTATCCACAGTATAACATGTCAGTTTAGGTGGTTGCTACTTTGAAATGTGGGGGGGGAAATATGAAACTGGTAATTCCATGTGACAGTTTTTATTTTAATTTTTAATAATCTTTCTTGTCATAAGTAGGCTTACATTAACACTGCAATGAAGTTATTGTGAAAAGCCCCTAGTCGCCATATTCCAGCGCCTGTTCGAGGAGGCCGGTACAGGAATTGAACTCGCGTTGCCGGCATTGTTCTGCATTACAAGCCAGCTGTTTAGCCCACTGTGCTAAACCAGCCCATCTTTCAGGACTTGTGGGAGGAAACCGGAGCACTCGGAGGAAACCCACGCAGACACAGGGAGAACGTACAGACAGTGACCCAAGCCGGGAATCGAACCTGGGACCCTGGAGCTGTGAAGCAACAGTGCTAACCACTGTGCTGCCGTGTTGAACCACGGATGTCAGGCCACCTTGGATAACTGCAATTTTGGTGTTATGTCTTTGCAAGCACCTCTTGATCTCATTGGGCCATATGGTACCTGAGCAAGCTCCACATTAATGAGTAGCTTTATTTATGTAGGTCACCAGGATGTCTACTCCACAAATCATCAATCCATAACTTCACTCCACCCTCATTCATCCAACCATTGTTATGGACGTTATGGATATCTGCAAAAATTCATGCAAGGAGCTTTGTTTGAAAATTACTGTAGGCTTCAATTTGGTTTGATCAGCCATGTAGTCCAGCATCACCGCAAATCTACCCTTCTCATGCCTGGGGAACAATTTTGGAACCTTTCCAGTTCCTAATTTAGCTGCTAGGCACATAAAAATTCATGGATCATAGAATCATACAGTACAAAAGAGGCCCTTCGGCCCACAAGCCTGCACGACAAAAGAAAACTCTAATCTCACTTTCCAGCACTTGGCCCATAGCCTTGAATGTTATGACAAGTACTTTGAGGCTTTCTGCCTCAACTACCCACTCAGGCAGTGCCTTCTCGATTCCCACCACCCATTGGGTGAAAAAAAAGTTTCCTCAAATCTCCTCTAAACATCCTGCATTCCACCATAAGATTATGCCCCCTTGTTATTGCCCCTTCAACTAAGGGGAACAGCTTCTTTCTATCCACCCTGTCCATGCCCCTCATTCTTATACACCTCAATCAGGTCCCCTCTCAGCCTTCTCTGCTCCAAAGAAAACAACTCAACCTTATCCAGCCACTCGTCATCGTTAAAATGCACTATCCCAGGCAACATCCCGGTAAATTTCCTTTGCACGCACCCTCGCTACTGCAATCAGATCCTTCCTATACAGCGGCGACCGGACTGAGCACAGTATTCCAGCTGCGGCCTAACCAAAGTCCATTACAGCTCCAACATAATCTCCCTGCTCGTATAATCTATGCCACAACAGATAAAGGCAAGTGTCCCGTTTGCCTTAACTACCCTACTCACCTGTCCTGCCAACTTCAGGGATCTGTGGAGCAGCACCCCTAGATCACTCCGTTCTTCTGAGCTTCCTCGTGTCCGGCCATTCATGGAGTACTTCCTTGTCATGACACTCCTTCCAAAGTGCATCACCTCACACTTTAAGGGTTAAGTTCCACCTGCCTGCCACTGATCTGTCCATCTGACCAATCTGTCTATATCTTCCTGTAACCCAAGACCCCCTTCTTCACTGTCAACCACCCAGCCAACGTTTGTGTCATCTGCAAACTCGCACATCATCCTGCCCACATTTTTTTCTATATCGTTACCACTGATCCTTGTGCTATGCCACTTGACACTTCCATCCAATCACACAAATAGCCTTTCTACCACCATCCTTTGCCTCCTTATCACAAGCCAATTTTGGATCCAACTTGCCACTTTTATCCTGGATCCCATGAGCTTTTTTTTTAAACCTTTTTTCATTCAGTCTCCCATGTTGGACCTTGGCAAAGGCTTTGCTAAAATCCATATCAACTACATCAACTGCACTACCTTCATTTATAGACATGGTCACCTCCTCAAATAATTCAATCAAATTTGTTGGGCATGACCTCCCTCGACAAAGCCATGGTGACTGTCCCTGATCAAACCTTACCTCTCCAAGTGGAGATAGATTCGGTCCTTCAGAATTTTCTCTACTAGTTTTCAGACTACTGATGTGAGATTCACTGGTCTGCAATTGCTTATCTCTACCACCCTTATTGAAAAGTGGAACCACATTAGCCACCCTCCAGCTCACTGGTACTTCACCTGTGGCCAAAGAGGAAATTGGAAATTTGAGTCAGAACCCATGTAATTTCCTCCCTTGCCTCCCACAGCAGCCTGGGATACAATTCATTTGGACCTGGCAATTTGCTCACTTTTAAAAAAACTCACCATAATCTCCAAGACCGCCTCACTCCCCATGTCTAACTGCACAAGAACCTCAGCCCCTCAGTCGAAACTCTGTACCCACATCCTCCCTTTTCAAAAGTGAAGACAGATGTGGAGTTCTCGTTTACAGCCCCCCCCCCCCCCCGCCCCACCCAAACCCCCATGTCATCTGGCCCGACACACAGATTACTCCCTTGGCCCCTATATGGGTCCTACTCTTTCCCTGGTAATCCTCTTCCCCTTGACATACTTATGGAATATCTTGGGATTTTCTCTAATACCTACTGGTGATTTTCCATGCCCTCACTTTTGTCTACTTTGGCCAGATCAGTCTTATTTTAAGAAAATCAGTATTCCCCCAATCCAAAACTCTATTTTTGCAGACCATCTTTTTCCTTTTCCACGACAAATTTAAAACATATAGTGCTGTGGCCACTACCACTAAAATGCTTCTCATTGATACCTTGAACACCTGTCCGGCTTTGTTTCGCAGAACTAGGTCCAGCACTGCACCATCCCTTGTTGGGCCTTCGACATATTGATATAAAAAGCTCTCTTGGAGAAATCTGCTCCCTCTAAATCCTTTGCGATGTAACTACCCCAATCGGTTCCAACGCACCCCTCCCTGATGAGCTCAACGCATTCTATGCCCGCTTTGAGCAAGAGGTCAGCGAGAGCGAGCCCTCCATCCCAGAAACTGGGGATGAACTTGTATCTGAGATCACCACTGCAGATGTCAGAGCAGCCTTCTCGAAGGTCAACCCACGGAAAGCCACTGGCCCGGATGAGCACTCAGGTCTTGCGCGGATCAGCTGGCGGGGGTATTCGCAGACATCTTCAACCTCTCTTTACAACAATCTGAGGCCCCTATCTGCTTCAAGAAGACGACCATCATCCCAGTACCAAAAAAAAGTCAAGCAGCGTGCCTTAATGACTACCGTCCAGTGGCTCTGAAATCCATTATTATGAAGTGCTTCGAAAGGTTAGTCATGGCACAAATCAACTCCAGCCTCCCGGATTGCCTTGATCCACTACAGTTCGCCTACCGCTGCAACAGGTCCACAGCAGACACCATCTCCATGGCCCTGCACTCTACCCTGGAGCTACCCTCGATAACAAAGACACCTATGTCAGACTCCCACTTGTCGACTACAGTTCAGCCTTCAACACCATCATTCCTACGAAACCCATCTCCAAATTCCATGGCCTTGGCCTCGGCTCCTCCCTCTGCGACTGGATCCTGAACTTTCTAACCCACAGGCCACAATCAGTAAAGAGAGGCAACAACGCCTCTTCCATGATCACCCTCAACACTGGTGCCCCACAAGGCTGTGTCCTCAGCCCCCTACTGTACTCCATATACACCTATGACTGTGTGGCCAAATTCCCCTCCAACTCTATTTTCAAATTTGCTGATGACACCACCGTAGTGGGTCGGATTTCAAACAATGACGAGACAGAGTACAGGAATGAGATAGAGAATCTGGTGAACTGGTGCGACGACAATAATCTCTCCCTCAAATTCAACAAAACAAAGGAGATTGTCATCGACTTCAGGAAGCGTATTGGAGTACATGCCCCTGTCTACATCAATGGCAACGAAGTAGAAAGAGTCGAGAGCTTCAAGTTTTTAGGTGTACAGATCACCAACAACCTGTCCTGGTCCCCCCATGCCGACACTATAGTTAAGAAAGCACACCAACGACTACTTTCTCAGAAGACTAAGGAAATTTGGCATGTCAGCTACGACCCTCACCAACTTCTACAGATGCACCATAGAAAGCATTCTTTCTGGTTGTATCACAGCTTGGTATGGAGCCTGCTCTACCCAAGACCGCAGGAAACAACAAAAGGTTGTGAATGTAGCCCCGTCCATCATGCAAACCAGCCTCCCATCCATTGACTCTATCTATAATTCCCGTTGCCTCAGAAAGGCAGCCAGCATAATTAAGGACCCCACGCACCCCGGACATACTCTCTTCCACCTTCTTCCGTCAGGAAAAAGATACCAAAGTTTGAGGTCACTTACCAACCGACTCAAGCACAGCTTCTTCCCGACTGCCATCAGACTTTTGAATGGACCTACCTCGTATTAAGTTGATCTTTTCTCTACACCTTGCTAGAACTGCAACATTCTGCCGTCTCTCCTTCCTTCCCTATGTGCGGTATGCATTGTTTGTACAGCATGCAAGAAACAATACTTTTCACTGTATACTAATACATGTGACAATAATAAATCAAAATCAAAAAGTGGGGTTTACCGCCTTACCTATTGATTGTAATTCAAATTGTGAATGCAGCTTATTCCTGCTTGCCAGCAACTCAGGGGACGGGGCAAGTGAGTCGTGATGGTCCATCTCAAAGATGGAGTCCACCAGCCACTGCCGCTCCACCCTTGCAGTCCTTTCCATGTGTGTTTTGTGGAAAATTCCCCCCACCGCGATAACCACCTTAAGGGCTTCCCAATATGTAGCAGGTGAGATAAACTCTTTTCTTAAATTCACAAGATATAGGAGCAGATTTAGGCTATTCAGCCCATCGAGGCCGCTCCACCATTCTATCTTGGCTGATAAGTTCCTCTTCTGCTATCTACAATGTTACAGGCCAAGAGCTGGATTGCAAAATCAGCCAGAGCATCTCCTCCCTAGAACACATGACCTAGGAGCGCAAGTCAGCAATTTAGCCTCCCGAGCCTAACACCCTCAATGTGATCATGGCTGATCCCATCCTGGCCTCAACTCCACTGACCTGCCCATTCTCCATAACTGTCCTGCCCATTACCAATTAAAAGTCTGTCTAACTCCTCAAATTTACTCACCTGGGAAGCAAGAGTCGAAATTGCAGAGCCGTTGGCAATGATCTTTTCGTCCTCACTGTCAACAGGGGTGGTACCAGGGGATTGGAGAGTGGCGAATGCCATGCCCCTGTTCAAAAAAGGGACTAGAGATAACCCTGGGAATTAGAAGCCAGTAAATCTTACTTCGGTGGTAGGCAAAGTAATGGAAAGGGTACTGAAGGATAGGATTTCTGAGCATCTGGAAAGACACTGCTTGATTAGGGATAGTCAGCACGGATTTGTGAGGGGTAGGTCTTGCCTTACAAGTCTTATTGAATTCTTTGAGGAGGTGACCAAGCATGTGGATGAAGGTAAAGCAGTGGATGTAGTGTACATGGATTTTAGTAAGGCATTTGATAAGGTTCCCCATGGTAGGCTTATGCAGAAAGTAAGGAGGCATGGGATAGTGGGAAATTTGGCCAGTTGGATAATGAACTGGCTAACTGATAGAAGTCAGAGAGTGGTGGTGGATGGCAAATATTCAGCCTAGATCCCAGTTACCAGTGGCGTACCGCAGGGATCAGTTCTGGGTCCTCTGCTGTTTGTGATTTTCATTAATGACTTGGATAATGGAATTGAAGGGTGGGTCAGTAAATTTGCAGATGATACGAAGATTGGTGGAGTTGTGGATAGTGAGGAGGGCTGCTGTCGGCTGCAAAGAGACATAGATAGGATGCAGAGCTGGGCTGAGAAGTGGAGTTTAACCCTGAAAAGTGTGAGCTTGTCCATTTTGGAAGGACAAATATGAATGCAGAATACAGGGTTAACGGTAGAATTCTTGGCAATGTGGAGGAGCAGAGAGATCTTGGGGTCTATGTTGATACATCTTTGAAAGTTGCCACTCAAGTGGATAGAGCTGTGAAGAAGGCCTGTGGTGTGCTCGCGTTCATTAACAGAGGGATTGAATTTAAGAGCCGTGAGGTGATGATGCAGTTGTACAAAACTTTGGTAAGGCCTCATTTGGAGTATTGTGTACAGTTTTGGTCGCCTCATTTTAGGAAGGATGTGGAAGCTTTGGAAAAGGTGCAAAGAAGATTTACCAGGATGTTGCCTGGAATGGAGAGTAGGTCTTACGAGGAAAGGTTGAGGGTGCTAGGCCTTTTCTCATTAGAACGGAGAAGGATGAGGGGCGACTTGATAGAGGTTTATAAGATGATCAGGGGAATAGATAGAGTAGACAGTCAGAGACTTTTTCCCCGGGTGGAACAAACCATTACAAGGGGACATAAATTTAAGGTGAATGGTGGAATATATAGGGGGGATGTCAGAGGTAGGTTCTTTACCCAGAGAGTAGTCGGGGCATGGAATGCACTGCCTGTGGAAGTAGTTGAGTCGGAAACATTAGAGACCTTCAAGCAGCTATTTGATAGGTACATGGATTACGGTAGAATGATATAGTGTAGATTAAGTTGTTCTTAAGGACAGCACGGTAGCATTGTGGATAGCACAATTGCTTCACAGCTCCAGGGTCCCAGGTTCGATTCCGGTTTGGGTCACTGTCTGTGCGGAGTCTGCACATCCTCCCCGTGTCTGTGTGGGTTTCTTCCGGGTGCTCCGGTATCCTCCCACAGTCCAAAGATGTGCAGGTTAGGTGGATTGGCCATGATAAATTGCCCTTAGTGTCCAAAAGTGTTGGGTGGAGATGTTGACCTTGGGTAGGGTGCTCTTTCCAGACTCCATGGGCCGAATGGCCTCCTTCTGCACTGTAAATTCTATGATAATCTATGATTAATCTAGGACAAAGGTTCGGCACAACATTGTGGGCCGAAGGGCTTGTTCTGTGCTGTATTTTTCTATGTTCTACGTTCCTGCATCCACTGCACTCTGGTGTCGCGAATTCCACAGATTCACAATCCTTTGGGAGAAGTAGCTTTTCCTTCAATCTGTTTTAAATTTGCTACCTCTTATTCTAAGATTATGACCTCTCATTTTAGAATGCCCCACAAGAGGAAGCATCAGCTCCACGTCTACTTTATCCATGGAATTTTGGAATATCATAACCAATTAAGTTCAATATATTCCCTAATAGCAGGTTCGGCCAACTGCAGTTCCTCCCCCCACCTTGCTCCAGTTCACATGCCAACTCCAATTTGCTAGGGAGGTGGCCCTCGCCCAAGATCCCACCCCCTGCATCCATTACAAAAGGAACTGCAAGCAAACACCCCACACCCGAATCATCCACCTCTAAACTCCCCCACCTCCTAAGCTCATCCCAAAACTGGCACTCTTCTCCCCTCCCTCCGTAAGCACACCCTTGCCAACCCAAGACAACCCCGGAGACGAGAAAGGCAACCCACACCACGTAAAAACACCCCAAACAAGATTTAACTTTAACACTAACTTATGTACAAAGAAATTAGAGGGCGCAAACAGCATAACATATCAAACTCTTCCCAACCACCACAACAAAGTTCCAACACCCATCTCAGTTCAGTCACAGTACTTTAGCCTTCACGCACAACCCCCTGAAGTTATGCATGACCCTCAGCCTCACCGGGTAGAGAACCCCGAATCTCACACACTCTTGAAAAGCACTGCCTTCGCTTTATTAAACGCCGCACACCTTCTCGCCAGATCCACCATGACATCCTGGTATATGAATATGGTTTCCGTCGCACCTTATCTCCAATTCTGCTTGGCTCATCTAAAGAACTGTTCCTTCATCTGATAGTTGTGGAAGCACACAATCACAGTTCTTGTCAGCTCATTCGCCCATGGCCAGAGCGACCTGACCAGCTTGAAGGGTTTTCTTTTTGGGGGGGGCATTCTCTCCTCCCAACAGCTTTGCGAGCATCTTCAAAGTCGGCCTCGGGCCCTCCACACCCTCAGGCAGCCCCACAATCCTGAAGTTCTCCCGTAACTATCTGTTCTCCAGGTCCTCAACCTTGGTTCTCCACCATCAGCAACTCCGCTTGCGATGTCTTTCAAAGGTCCTCTATGACTGGGGCCAGCGAGACCTCCACCATTTAGTGTCCATCATCTCCTTCCCTTGCTGCACAAAATGCTTGGCAAATTGTTACTCAAACTCCACCACCATCATCCTGGCCAGCATATCCACAGTAATGGACGCAGTCCCACCTTGCAAGCTTGTTCCCTGCCACCTTTCCTCCAAAAGAACTCTGCACCATGGTCGACTCTGCTGGTTGACTAATGCTCGTCTCTTTGTCCCAATATCCTTTCTTTGGGATTTCAACATCTAGTGCCCAGAACTCTTTTAGAACAAGTTTACATTCAAGATCACCCAAAAAACTGGGAGAAAATGGCCAAAAACCGAGGACTATAATGGGGGCTACTCTATGTGCGACCTCCAACTACATGTCACCACCAGAGGTCCCCTAATATTGCATTCAAAATAAAGTTTTGTTTTAGAAATACCGAAACCCCGGGCAGCACGGTGACAGTGGTTAGCAATTCTACTCATGGCGACGAGGGCCTGGGTCCAATCCCTGCCCCGGGTCACTCTGGTGTGGAGTTTGCAAATTCTTCCCGTGTCTGCGTGGGTCTCACCCCCACAACCCAAAGATGTGCAGGGTAGGTGAATTGGTTACTCTAAATTGCGCCTTAATTGGGGGAAAAAATGAATTGGTAACTCTAAATTTATATTAAAAAAAAATACAGAAACCCTATTTTTTCATGCAGTCACTCCTAGAGCAAATCATTCTTTACACAGTCTTAAAATGCACTAAAATATTGCGGTATTGGTCCAGTACCCTAGCCACTGTTGGGGGTCAGGTCTGGGATCTAAGAAGTAGCTCCCGCCCAGAGAGTGAAGAAAAATGCTAACAGAAAAGGACAAAGTATAAAAAACCCTTAAAACATAGTACTCCAACAGGGAGCTATATATTCTCACAACAGTTATAACAAATAGATCAAAATTCCCCATAGAATTAAATCTCCCCCCCCCCCCCCCCCCCCCCAAGCAAATCCAATTTACGAAACATTCCACCCACGCAGAAATAAAGAGCCAGGGCCTCTTCCATCGACTTGCAGAGGTCTCCCAACACTACCTGCCATTCTGCGGCAAGCATCTCAGCTGTTGGTGGCGTGGTAGAGTCACAGAAGCTGCCTCTGCCATTTTCTCCACTGAAGAGCCCCGAGAAGCCTCCGATTCAGTCGAGGAACTTCTGCTTTCAGGTTTTTCCCCACCCCCTGTCTTTCTGGACACGTAGGCACCTTATTCAATTACACCAGTGGATTTTTAAACAAAAATACCCCAAAGAAACTGGGTGAAAGGACTAAAAGAAGAGTACCCTAATGGGAGCCGCCTTGGGCATAACGCCACTGGATGTTTTTGCCAATTCTTTTTAACCTTGGAGTAAAAGAGTAGTTAGTTGACCCAGACGATTAGATCTCTACATGAGGAATCAAGATGTGACAATCTGGTTTCAACTTTCAGCAATAAGTCTAGACCGGCTTTGCATGTCTAAAACATATTGCAATAGATCCTGCAATAGTGAAGGTTGCATGAATTAATGCTGAAGAGCATTACAATTTAACAGAATGATCACAGCATCTGGACACGAGAGACTGCATTATAATTACAAGGAGAATTGCAACCTTTCATTTGCAGAAACAGAAATGCTCAGGTGAGTTCCATCTGCAATCTGCAACAAATATACAATACTCGTTCCAGCAAGCAAATATTTTATTTTTATTAGTTTTATTCACAAATAAAAATAAGTGAAGGCAGAACAATTCCAATTCCTGCATCAAATGTCAATGCAAGAAATGTATTTTCTTCTGAATCCCAGGAAGTTGTGATATAGGAATTAAATCATTAATTGGTCAACAATGGGATAAATCTTTATAGCATTACTCCTACTCTGTGAAAATCTACTCTCTAGTTAGCCAGAACTACATTTTCCACTAATATTCTTACTTCAATGAAAAAGGTAATGCAACTGCCCTAAGTGAATTCCAGCCATTTTAATATAACTAAATTCCTGCAGCAGTATGCCAATCTATATTTCCATTTAAACCCAGCTGTTCCAATTCCAAAAAGGCAATATTGTCATGTGAGAGTACCTTTAAGAAATGGGTGTTTATCAGTGATGTCAGAGTGTGGAGCTGGGTTGTCTGGCAGCTTTTTACTTTCATTTTAGGCTGTTTGCTGCAGTCGCAGCCAGAAGGTGTATTAGAGTCTCTCTCTGTAATCTAAAGACTGTAAATCGATGCTGGTGATTTAAAACTAATTACAGTAGTGACTTTAACCTGATGTGCTTCTGGTAAAAGGTGTTTTAAGTCTTATGGATGTTAAAAGGAAAGCTTAAAGGATTACTTAGTGTTGTATTCTTTGGGGGTTGTATTTCAATTAATGGTTGCTAAGATGTTCACTATGTTTTAAAAAGGTTAACTAGAGTTCATAGAATAAACATTGTTTTGCTTTAAAAATACTTTTCCATTTCTGCTGTACTACACCTGTGAAATGAAATGAAAATCGCATATCGTCACAAGTAGGCTTCAAATGAAGTTACTGTGAAAAGCCCCTAGTCACCACATTCCGGCGCCTGTTCGCGAGGCTGGTACGGGAATTGAACCATGCTGCTGGCCTGCTTTCAAAGCCAGCGATTTAGCCCTGTGCTAAACCAGCCCTGTAATGAAAATCGCTTATTGTCACAAGTAGGCTTCAATGAAGTTACTGTGAAAAGCTCCTAGTCGCCACATTTCAGCGCCTGTTCGGGTAGGCTGGTATGGGAATTGAACCCGCGCTGCTGGCATTGTTCTGCATTGCAAGCCAGCTATTTAGCCCACTGTGCTAATGATAGGTTGACTGTAGAGTGGGCTGTGTGCCCTCCATACCACAATCTATTAAAAGTTGTGGGTCAGGTGAATTCCATGACCCACAACACTTTGGGGTTCTCTAAACCTTGGCCCATAATAAATTGGGGGATAAAAGTATTTCTATTGGATTGGCTTAGTGAACTTAAGGACAGTGAGGGGTGAGCATATTGTGGTTGCTTTTCAGGTGTGGTGTTCCAGTTTAAGTGGGAAGTGTGTTGTGGACAATGGCTCTTTCAGAGGCTCAGAAGTTTTTGGGGGTGGAGACGGTCACACGCAGTACCTTACGGACAGAGACTAAAAACAAACTGTTAGATTTGACAAAAACATTGAAGTTAACATTACCTGACAAAACGCGACAAGATGAGGTCATTATGGCAGTGGCTAAGCATTTAAAGTTGCCTGAGATACAGTTTGACTCATTGGAAATGGCAAATTCTATTACAACTTAAACAAATGGAACATTTAAAGCAGCTTGAATACAAGAGATAGAGAGGAAAAAGAGAGAGAGCAGAAAGAAGAAAAGAAAGAATAGCCCTCACAGAACAAAAAGAGAAAGGGAGATACAGATCAGTGTAAAAGATAAAGAGAGAGTTTGAAATTCAGAAAATGGCCATGAAACATGACAGTCAGTTAAAATTCGCAAGCGTAAAGGGAAACGTACAGTTGGATGATAGTGATGAGGATAGTGAGAGAGCGTCATAGTCGAAGGCGTGGTGGGGATCTATTTAAGTATGTCCAAGCATTGCCAAGGTTTGTCGAGGAGGAGGTAGAAGCCTTTTTCATTTCATTTGAGAAGGTGGCTAAACAAATGAAATGGCCACAGGACATGTGGGTATTACTGATTCAAACAAAGTTGGTAGGTAGGGCTGGTGAAGTGTTTGCATCACTACCGGAGGAGGTATCTGGGATGTATGAGGGGTTGAAAAAATCCATCTTGGGTGCATATGAACTAGTGCCTGAAGCTTGCAGACAAAGATTTAGAAATTTAAGGAAAGAATTTGGTCAAACATACATGGAGTTTGAAAGGATCAAACAGAGTAATTTTGATAGATAAGGGCTTTGAAAATAGACCAAACGTATGAAGCTCTCAGAGAAATTATACTTTGAGGATTTTAAAAATTCAATTCCTCATGTAGTGAGAACTCATGTGGAAGAGCAGAGGGTTAAAACTGCAAGATTAGCAGCAGAAATGGCAGCTAATTATGAATTAGTTCATAAATTAAAGCTTGGTTTCCGACATCAGTTTCAGCCTGTGAGGGATAGAAACTGGGGACATGAGAAATACTCAAGTGGTAACGGTAAATGTGATATTTTGGGAGATAATAAGGAGAGTGTACCTCAGATTAATAAAGAAATCCAGAAGGGTGGAAAAGAAGTGAAAAGTTTCAAATGTTTTCACTGTAATGAACTAGGCCATGTAAAGTCACAGTGTTGGTGGCTGAAGAAAAGCACTGGGAAGGCTGATGTGGTAAAACAGGATAAGACAGTGGGGTTTGTTGAAGTGGTAAAGGAAAGCCCAAATTAAGCGAAGGAGGTGCAAAAGATTGTACAGCCTGATCAAGAGGTGATTGATAAGAAGGTGCCAGATCTCTTCAAATAATTTACTTGTGTGGGTAAAGTTTACTCATGTGTATCAGGAGGAGCAGGTAAAGAAGTCACAATTTTAAGAGATAAGGGAGCTCGTCAATGTTTAATGGTAAGAGATGAGGAGTTATGTAGTCTGGGAAGAATATTGCCAGGAAAGGTGGTAATATGTGGAATTCAGAGTGAGAGTGTTCCATTATATAAGGTAAGATTGGAAAGTCCAGTGAAGAGTGGTGAAGTGGTAGTAGGAGTAATAGAGAAACTATCTCGTCCAGGAATACAGTTTATCTTGGGTAATGATATAGCTGGATCGCAGTTGGGAGTGATGCCTACTGTGGTTGATAAGCCAGTGGAAAATCAGACAACTGAAGTGTTGGAAGGACGAATATCCTGGGATTTTTCCGGATTGTGTAGTAACAAGGTCGCAAAGTCACAGGTTAAGACAAGAGGAGAAATCAGAGACTGAAAATAATGGTGAAGTGCAATCATCAGAAACGATTTTTCATCAGATGGTTGGAAAAGAATAGGTGGAGGATGAGGCGGATATTTTTAGTTCAGGAAAATTAGCAGAGTTACAACAAAAGGGTATAGAAATAAAACAGATGAATCAGAAAGCATACACAGAAGAGGAATCTGCGTGTATACCAGAGTGTTATTACAGTAAAAGTGATGTCATGATGAGAAAATGGAGACCTTTACATATGCAGGCGGATGAAAAGTGGGCAGAAGTTCATCAAATAGTATTGCCGGTAGGGTATAGAAAGGAGGTGTTGAGAGTTGCACATGAGGTACCAGTGGGAGGTCATTTGGGAATAAGGAAAACAAGCTAAAATCCAGAAACATTCTTATTGGCCTGGACTACATAAAAGATGTAGTTAAATTTTGTCAATCATGTCACACATGTCAAGTGATAGGGAAACCTCAAGCAGTGATAAAACCAGCATTTCAGCATTTGAAGAATCTTTAACAAGTGTCCTAATTGATTGCGTAGGACCGCTTCCTAAAACGAAAAGTGGGAATCAATATCTTGACTATAATGAATGTGTCTACTAGGATTCCAGAGGCCATTCCAGTACGTAATATTACAGCTAAAAAGACTGTGGAGGAGTTACTTGAATTCTTTACTAGATATGGACTACCCACAGAAATACAATCTGATCAAGGATCAAATTTTACCTGAAGGTCATTCAAAGAAGTTATGGATATCTTAGGATTAAAACAATTTAAATCAACTGCGTACCATCCAGAATTGCAGGGAGTGTTAGAAAGGTGGTATCAGACATTAAAGACAATGTTTTTAAAAAAAATATGTTGATTAAGAATTTTCAACCATATAAACACTCCCTCTCTCTCCCCCCCCCCCCCCCCCCCGTAACAAAAAAGAAGAAAAAACTTGCATAGCAAGACATAAACATGGCACATCAATATGATACAGAACGTTATACATTGGATTCCTCCCGTACACATCAGTTTTCCGGATCGTTTATGTTTTTCTTGCTCAGATGCCCCCCCTTCCCTATCCCTCCCTCTTTGCGCGCCCCCCCCCCCCCCATCCCCCCAGGTTGCTGCTGCTGTCGACCGAACTCCATCTAACGCTCCACAAGATAGTCTAGGAACGGTTGTCACTGCCTGGAGAACCCCTGCACAGACCCTCTCAGGGCAAACTGTATCCTTTCCAACCTGAGAAACACCGCCATATCATTTATCCAGGCTTCCACACTGGGGGGCTTCGCATCTTTCCACACGAACAGGATCATTCGCCAGGCTACCAGGGACGCAAAGGCCAGAATGCTGGCCTCTTTCGCCTCTTGCACTCCCGGCTCGTCCACTACTCCAAATAGTGCTAGCCCCCAGCTTGGCTTGACCTGGACTTTCACCACCTTCGATACCGTTCTCGCAACTCCCCTCCAGAACCCATCCAGTGCCGGGCATGACCAAAATATATAGACATGGTTCGCCGGGCTTCCTGAGCACCTCCCACATCTGTCCTCCACCCCAAAGAACCTACTCAGCCTCGCCCCCGTCATATGCGCTCTGTGAACAACCTTAAATTGTATCAGGCTAAGCCTGGCACACGAGGAAGAGAAATTAACCCTACTTAGGGCATCAGCCCACAGCCCCTCCTCAATCTCCTCCCCCAGCTCCTCTTCCCATTTACCCTTCAGCTCCTCTACCAAAGCCTCCCCCTTTTATTTCATCTCCTGGTATTCCGCCAACACATTGCCCTCTCCGACCCATATGCCCGAAATCACCGTCTTGAATCCCGTGCCGGGAGCAGCGGGAATTCCCTCACCTGCCGCCTCACAAACGCCCTCACTTGCATGTACCTTAATGGCATTCTCCAGGCGTAGTCCAAATTTCTCCTCCAGCGCCCCTAAGCTCCCAACGTCCCATCGATGAACAGGTCCCCCATTCTTCTAATCCCTGCCCAATACCAGCTCTGAAACCCCCCCGTCCATCCTTCCTGGGACAAACCGATGGTTATCACTGATCGGGGGCCACACCGAGGCTCCCATCGTGCCCTTATGTCGTCTCCACTGCCCCCAGATCTTTAGCGTTGCCGCCACCACCGGACACGTGGTGTACCTTGTCGGCGAGAGCGGCAGCGGTGCCGTCACCAGCGCCCCCAGGCTCGTTCCTTTGCAGGACGCCATCTCCAACCTCTCCCATGCCGCCCCCTCTCCCACCATCACCCACTTACGGATCATCGCCACGTTGGCTGCCCAGTAGTAGCCACCCAGATTTGGCAACGCCAGCCCTCCTCTATCTCTACTACGCTCCAGGAACCCCCTCCTTACCCTCTGGGTCTTGCTCGCCCACACAAATCCCATAATGCTCCTGCTTACCCTCTTAAAAAAGGCCTTGGTAATCACAATTGGGAGGCATTGCAATACAAAAAGAAACCTCGGGAGGACCATCATTTTAATCGACTGTACCCTGCCCGCCAGCGAGAGTGGCAGCATGTCACACCTTTTTAAAGTCCTCCTCCATCTGTTACACCAGCCGCGTCAAATTAGGTTTGTGCAGGCCCCCCAGCTCCTAGCTACCTGGATCCCCAAGTATCGAAAGCTCCTTTCCGCCCTCCTCAACGGTAGGTCGTCTATCCCTCTTCCCTGATCCCCCGGCTGCACCACAAAGAGCTCACTCTTTCCCACATTGAGCTTATAGCCCGAGAAGTCCCCAAACTCCCTTAGGATCTGCATGACCTAAACCATCCCCTCCACTGGATCCGCCACATACAGCAACAGGACGTCTGCGTACAGCGACACTCGATGCTCCTCTCCCCCTCGGACCACCCCCCTCCATTTCCTGGACTCCCTTAATGCCATGGCCAAAGGTTCAATTGCTAATGCAAACAACAGGGGGGACAGGGGGCACCCCTGCCTCGTCCCTCGATACCGCTGGAAATACGACGACCTCCGGCGGTTCGTGACCACACTCGCCACCGGGGCTCTATACAGGAGCTTAACCCAACTAATAAACCCTCCCCCGAACCCAAACCTCCTCAACACTTCCCAGAGATACACCCACTCTACTCGGTCAAAGGCCTTCTCCGCGTCCATAGCTGCCACTATCTCCGCCTCTCCCTCCACCGATGGCATCATAATCACATTCCGTAGCCTCCGCACATTGGTATTTAGCTGCCTGCCCTTTACAAATCCCGTCTGGTCCTCGTGAATCACCCCCGGGACACAGTCCTCAATCCTCGTAGCCAACACTTTTGCCAGCAACTTAGCATCTACGTTGAGGAGCGAGATCGGCTTATACGACCCGCATTGCAGTGGGTCCTTATCCCGCTTCAGGATCAAAGAGATCGTCGCCTCCGACATTGTAGGGGGCAGGGTCCCCCCCCCTCCCTTGCCCCATTGAAAGTCCTTACCAGCAATGGGGCTAACAGGTCTACATACTTTCTATAGAACTCCACCGGGAACCCATCCGGTCCCGGGGCCTTCCCTGCCTGCATGCTCCCCAGTCCTTTCACCAGCTTCTCCACCCCAATTGGTGTCCCCAAACCAGCCACCTCCTGCTCCTCCACCCTCGGGAACCTCAGTTGGTCCAAGAATCATCGCATCCCCTCTTTCCCCCCCTGGGGCTGGGACCTATACAGCTCCTCGTAGAATGCCTGGAATGCCTCATTCACTTTCACCGCACTCCTCACCGTAGTTCCCCTTCCATCCTTGACTCCACCTATTTCCCTCTCTGCCATCCACTTACAGAGCTGATGTGCCAGCATCCGGCTCGCCTTCTCCCCATACTCATACGTCACCCCGTGCCTTCCTCCACTGTGCCTCTGCCTTCCCTGTGGTCAACAGGTCGAACTCCGTCTGGAGACTTCGTCTCTCCCAGAGTAGTCCCTCATCAGGGGCCTCTGCATATCTCCTGTCCACTCTTAAAATCTCCCCCACTAACCTCTCTCTTCTCCCTATGAGCCCTGATGGAGATTAACTCTCCCCTAACTACCACCTTCAGCGCCTCCCATACTACTCCCACCTGCACCTCCCCGTTGTCGTTGGCCTCCAGATACCTTTCGATGCACCCCCGCACCCTTCGTCTGCCAACAGTCCCACATCCAAACGCCACAGCAGACGTTGGTCCGTCTCCTCCCCAGCTCTAATTCCACCCAGTGCGGGGCGTGGTCTGAAATGGCTATGGCTGAATACTCCATCCCCTCCAATTTCGAGATCAATGCCCTGCCCAGAACAAAAAAATCTATCCGGGAGTAGGCCTTGTGAACATGGGAGAAAAAAAGAGAATTCTCTGGCCAAAGGCCTGGCAAATCTCCACAGATCTACTCCCCCCAATCTGGTCCATAAACCCCGAGCACCTTGGCCGCAGCCGGCCTCTTTCCGGTCCTGGATCTGGAGCGATCCAGTGCTGGGTCCAACACCGTGTTGAAGTCCCCACCCATTATCAAACTTCCTACCTCCAAGTCCGGAATACGCCCCAACATAAGTTTCATGAATCCAGCGTCGTCCCAATTCAGGGAGTATACATTTACCAATACCACCCCCGTCCCCTGCAACCTACCACTCACCATCACGTATCGGCCTCCGTTGTCCACCACTATGTTCTTGGCCTCAAAAGACACCAGCTTCCACACCAGTATTGCCACCCCTCTATTCTTCACATCCAGCCCCGAATGGAACACCTGTCCTACCCATCCCTTTCTTAACCTGACCTGAGCTGCCACCTTCAGATTTGTCTCCTGAAGCATGACCACGTCTGCCTTCAGTCCTTTAAGTGCGCGAACACTCGGGCCCGCTTAACCGGCCCATTTAGGCGTCTCACATTCCACGTGATCAGCCCCCCCCCCCCCCTGCTAGATCCAAATCTCGCTCTTTTGCTCCACCCATAATACTTCCGTAAGTCAGCTGACTCCTGCTGACCCTGGCTTCCCCCACCTTCCCGTTGACCCCCCCCCACCCAGTGTGGAAATCCCTCCTCCTCCTTGCGCTCCTCCATCCCCCCCTCCCTAGCGCGGGAAAAAGCCTGCACTTTCCTAAGCGAGCCCCGCCCCGTGGCGCAGCTCCTGTTGCGGCCTTATCTTAATTCCCCCATCCCAGAGTCTCACCTCCCTCCAGCAACTACACCCACATTCCTCACTGTCCCCCCCCCTTCAAAAACTCTTCCCCCATCCCCATCCATCGTCCCACCCGTAAAACATTCTTTACCCATATTTACAACCCTGTATACAGTCAACATCTTCCCCACTACCACAGCCCCTCAGTTAGAGTCCAATTTTTCCGTTTGGCTAAAGGTCCAAGCCTCTTCTGGCGTTTCAAAATAGTGGTGTCGGTCCTGGTACGTGACCCACAAGTGCGCTGGCTGCAGCATTCCGAATCTCACCCTTTTTTTATGCAGCACCGCCTTGGCCCGATTGAAGCCACCTCCGCGCTCCAATCCTGGTAGACTCGGATCACCGCATTCTCCCATCTACTGCTCCGCTCCTTCTTGGCCCATCTCAGGACACTCTCTCTGTCCGTGAAACGATGGAACCTCGCCACTATCGCCCTTGGCGGCTCTCCAGCCTTGGGTCTCCTCGCCAGGACCCGGTGAGCCCCTTCTAGCTCCAGGGGGCTCAGAGAGGCCTCCACACCCATCAGTGAATGGAGCATCGTGCTCACATACGCCCCAGCATCAGCCCCCTCCACTCCTTCAGGGAGACCCAGAATCTGGAGATTCTTCCTCCGCAACCTGTTCTCCAGGACTTTGAATCTCTCGGCCCACCGCTTGTGCAGCGCCTCGTGCGCCTCCATCTTCACCGCCAGGCCCAAGATCTCGTCCTCGTTCTCATTACTTTTTTCCTTCACCTCCCGGAGCTCTATCGCCTGGGCCTTTTGGGTCGCCTTCAGCCCCTCGATCGCCAACAGCATTGGCGCCAGCACCTCCTTTTTAAGCTCCTCCACGCAGCGCCGAAGAAACTCCTGCTGGTCCTGCCCCCATGCTGCTCCATCTCTGGCCACCACCATCTTGTTTTCTCCCCCTCGTTTCTGCCGCTGCTCCAAAGCCTCTTTTTTTGTCCCTCCACTTCTAGTCCCCTCCATACACGACGAAAGGGGGACCTTACTTCACCTTCCCACACGGGATTAGATCAAAAATGTTTCGTTGGGGCTCCTCCGGAGAGCCCAAAAGTCCGTTCTAGTGGGAGCTGCCGAAATGTGCGGCTTAGCTCCGCATCGCCACAACCGGAAGTCTAAAGACAATGTTGAGGGCTCATTGTCAAGATTACCCAGAGGATTGGGATAAAATAATTCCATTTGTGCTGTTTGCAATTAGGGATGCACCTAATGAGTCAACCAAATTTAGTCCTTTTGAACTAATTTTTGGTCATGAGGTAAGAGGACCACTTAAATTGATTAAAGAAAAATTGGAGAGTGAGAAATTGGAAATTACATTATTGGATTCATTTTAGGGAACGATTAAATAGAGCAGGTGAATTGGCTTGACAACATTTTAAAATTGCACAAAATGTGATGAAACGGGTAGCGGAAAAGAAATCCAAAGTTCGAAGTTTTGCCAGTGGAGATAAAGTTTTAGTGTTGTTACCAGCGTTAGGTGAGCCTTTAAAAGCTAGGTTTTGTGGACCTTATCAGATTGAAAGGAAATTAAGTGAGGTGAATTATGTGGTAAAAACACCAGATAGAAGGAAGACTCACCGAGTGTGTCATGTGAATATCCTTAAAAGGTACTTTGAAAGGGAAGCAGAAAAAGGCGGTTTTAATGATTCTTTCTCAAAGTGACGAATCAAATTCAGGTGATTTTGAATTTGACATACCTCAAATTAAATTGGAAAATTATGTTCTTAAAAATTGGGATAAATTGTTGAGTTACCTTCCAGAGGAAAAACGGACTGACCTGAAAGAGATATTGATATCACATGGGCAAGTTTGTGGCGATAAATTTGGAAGTACTAAAATGGCTATACATGATGTAGATGTGGGAAATGCTGTTCCAATCAAACAACATCCATATAGACTTAACCCTTTAAAATTGGCACAGGTTAAGAGATTGCGAGTCTGCTTAAAAATGGTATAATGGAAGTGGGTTGCAGCCAATGGAGCTCACTCAGTGATGGTACCTAAACCAGACGGTACCCAACCGTTTTGTGTGGACTATAGAAAGGTGAATGCAGTTACAAGAACGGACTCTTATCCTATCCCACGTTTGGAGGATTGCATTGAGAAAGTGGGGCAATCAGCTTTTATTTCCAAATTGGATTTACTTAAAGGTTACTGGCAGGTACCTTTATCCGAAAGGGCGAAGGAGATTTCACCTTTTGTGACTCCAGATGGTATATACCAATTCAAAGTTGTGCCATTTGGCATGAAAAACGCCCCAGCCACATTTCACCGGTTAACTAACAAAGTCGTTTCAGGATTACCCAATTGTGCGGTATACATCGACAATCTGGTAGTTTTCAGCCAGACATGGAAAGAACATTTACAACATCTGATGGAGTTATTCGATTGACTTCAGGAGGCGGGTTTGGTGATAAACCTAGCCAAGTGAATTTGGAAAAGCCCAAGTCACTTTCCTTGGCCATACAATCGGACTGGGTCGAATGGTCACACGGGATGTGAAACCAACAGTTGTGGAGGGGTTTCCGATACCCTCAAGACGAAGGGAAATAATGCGATTTCTTGGCATGAGTGGATTTGATTGAACATTTGTGCAAAGGTTTTGTAGCGTGATTGCTCCACTGATGGACTTGCTGAAGAAACGTCAAAAATTTCAATGGCAGCGGAGTTTCAACAGGCATTTGACTGCCTGAAAGCTGGGATAACCAATGCTCATGTGTTGGAGATTTACAAGGGACCTAAAGAGAAATGCCGAGGCGTAGAGAAATGGATGGATCGTGCAGCGACCTTCTTGTTCTAAGAGACTGTCCATCGAGAAGGATTTCAGTTGGAGGAAGAAGAACTGGAAAAAAATGAACTATATTATTATACCTGTTTGGGTGTGTTGTTTTTTGAAACGAAAAAGTATATTTACTGTGTGCATTTCTTAAAGGATAGTGAAAAGGTGAAAAATGAAACCATGGTTTGAAGTTGATGGTTTATTTTTTTACTTGGGGGGGGGTCATGTGAGTACCTTTAAGAAATGGGCGTTTACTACTGCAGTGATGTCAGTGTGGTTGGAGCTGGGGTTGTATTTGAATTAATGGTTGCTAAGATGTTCACTGAATGTTTCAAAAAGGTTAACTTGAGTTCATAGAATTAGCATCGTTTTGCTTTAAAAAATACTTTTCCATTTCTGCTGTACCACACCTGTAGAGTGGGCTGTGTGCTCCCCATGCCACAATCTATTAAAAGTTGTGGGTCAGATGAACTCCATGATACACTTTGGGGTTCTCTAAACCCTGGACCATAATATATTTGCACCACATTTTAGAATGTTATCCAAATGCTTTGCCGTCTGTGCAATACTTTGCCTCTTGGAAGAGAGCAAATTAAACTTAACCTTCCTAGCGCAGACAGTTATGAATTAACTGTTCAGTTGCAACTTCCAAAACTTGAGCACAAATCCAAAATTCTGATAAATGTCTCAAAGTAATTATGGTAGAGGATCACCAGACTTGTGTCAGCATCAGCTATGAGATTAACTATTGCAATCATATTTTCCTGTTGTGGCCGCAGTGCAGGGACAGATAGCACAAAACAAAAAAGCAGGACAGTAACCTTCACTATCTAATTATTAAAGAAATGCTAACTTTAATCATACAAAAATCGAAGGGCGGCACAGTGGTTAGCACTGCTGCCTCACTGCGCCAGGGACCCGGGTTCAATTCTGGCCTCAGATTAGTCTGTGGGGAGTTTGCCTATTCTTCCCGTGTCCGCGTGGGTTTCCCCCGGTTTCCTCCCACAGTCCAAAGATGTGCTGGTTAGGTGGACTGGCCATTCTAAATTGCACTTAGTCTCCATCTCCAAAGGTTAGGTGGGGTTATGGGGTTACAGGGAAAAGGCAGGTGGTACTCTTTCAGAGGGTCGGTGCAAGCACGTTGGGCCAAATGGCCTCCTTCTGCACTGTGGGAATTCTATGATTCTCTCAATCAACATCACAAAACAGATTCTCAACAGATGATCAGGTAATTATGACATTTAAGTTTGAGGAAACTTGCAGTGTACAAACTGGTTGCCATGTTTCTGAGATTAGAAGATGAACTACACTTCATTGACCATAAAGTGTTTTGGAAAATATTGTGGTCACAAACGAATGCACTATATAAGTGCAAGTCTTTTTTATATTTACATCGCACCTTTAACACAATAAGTCATCCCAAGAAGTCACATGGCAATATTTTAAAACAAAATCTGACACCGAGTCACATAAGTAGAGTTCAGGGCAGATAACCAAAGAGGAAAGATTTTAAGGAATATCCTAAAGGAAGAAGGATGGATGGAGTTTGAGGCCCAGACAGCTGGAGGCATGTACACCAATGGTGGAACGATTAAAATCAAGAGGCCAGAATTAAGTTGCACAGATATCTCGGCGGCAATTAGAGAAAAATAGAGAGCAGTCAAGCCTGGAGGAATTCGAAAATAACAATGAAAACTTTTAAATCATGGCATTACTTAACTAGGAACCAATGTAGGTCAGTGGTGAGAGGTGGGTTAGGACCAAGGCAGCTGAGTTTTGGGTGAGCTCAAGATTACATTGGATGATGTCCAGGAGCCCATTGGAAAGTTGAGGGGTAGCAAAGGCATAGAAAAGAGTTTCAGCAGATGAGCTGGGCAAAAGTAGAGTCAAATATAACACCAAAGTTGTGGGCAGTATAGTTCAGCCTCAAATAATTGCCAGAGAGAGCTAGGTAATGGAGTTTGCAATGGGGACGGAAAACAGCGGCTACAATCTTCTAAATATCCAGTTGTAAAAGTTTCTGCTCATCCAGTACTGGGTGTTGGACAAATAGTGCACGTCATCAACATACACGTGTAAACTGACACTGTAATTGTATCTACATATTACTCCTCCGTGACACCATTGGAAAACAAAGGTACAAATAATAGAATTTTGGGGTCAGTGGAGGTAATGGTGAGGGTACGGAAAGAAAAGTCACAGTGGGTGATTCTCTGGTTAAAATTAGATTGATAAGAATAGGAACAGCTGAGTGCAGTCTCACCGAACAGTGGAGAGGTGTTGGAGGAGCACAGTGTTAACAGTTGGGGTTTGCAATCCGGTTAAGGATCAGTGATGTTTTTGTGCGTTTAGGTAAACAAAAAAATTCTAGTTAGCCACTAGGAGAAAAACACTACAAGATCCCACGGTTTTAAAGAAACAAAATTAAGTTTTACTAATAAAGTCATGAAGTAAAACATTTTATAATAAATATCTTATATTCTAACAATCAGAAATAACAGAGTAAATATGAATTAACAGGCAAACAGTGGTCGAACACCCCACACAGCACATTAAATGGCAGATGTTACAAAGACAGATCCCACAGATTTCTCAGCAAGTGTCAGTGATCACCATGAATCCAAACATCTTGCAGAAACTCTCATCAGGAGGGATTTCAACTCTTCATTTTCAAAGACTGAGCCACTGAATTCTCTCAAAAGCTGCTGCGACTCATTGGTTCAATGACTGTTCATCCCCTGATGGTTCAATCTTTTCTCTCTAGACTGCATTCAACAAGATTCACAAAGCTGCACAAACTTCTAATTACGGGCACAATTCCAACTCTTAGACGGTGAGCTTTACTAGGCTGGCACTGTCCCTTGGTTTCTCTGAACGCTTCTCCCGGCCACACTGAGCTATATATGGCTCCCAGGTTTTCTGAGCCCCAATTGTCTCTATTAGGGTATCAACAGCCACTTTCTCAGCTCCCCAAGATTTCTCCCAAGTCGCAACTGCACAAAACAGTTGGCTTCTCGGAGACCTGCAAACCACAAAAGTCCAAACTGCAATCAACAGCTGCACCGAACGGTCCAGGGCTTCTCTGAGCAAACAGCAGCATGTTCCCCATCTCAAATAAATTAAAACCAGAGAACCTCAAGCTCCTATTTCCATGACAACATGGCCTGCTCAGGTCTATTCTCAAACTGACCTCCAAGCCAATGATCCCTCCTTTATTATTTCTCCAGCTATGTCTATTGTTGTCACTGCCCCATTGAATACATTTAAGGCCGAATAGGCAAGATTTTGGGTCTCTTATGGAATTAAGGGATATAGAGAGCAGGTGGGAAAGTGGAGTTGAAGTCCATGATTGTACGGAATGGCGCAGCAGGCTCAATGGGCTATAATGGGCCACATGGGCCTCTCCTGCTCCTAGTTCTTGTGGCAACATAATCAGATTTTAGCATACTCGAATTTAGAAATCTCCAAGATAAACAATAATGTTGGCATCAGCTTGGTATTGTCATGTGCGAGTACCTTTAAGAAATGGGTGTTTATCAGTGATGTCAGAGTGTGTGGGGAGCTGGGATGTCTGTCAGCTTTTTACTTTTGTTTTAGGCTGTTTGCTGCAGGGTGTGTTTTAGTTTTGTTTTCAGTGTTGGAGCTGAAGTCAGACAAAGCAGCTGAACTGCTGTTCTCTCTGCCATGAAAAGACTATCTCTTGATCATTTGATGAATTCAGAATTATAAATGTTTTCAGTAGTGACTTTAACCTGATGTGCTTCTGTTAAAAGGTGTTCCTTTGGTCTTCTGGATGTTGTTTGGGAAGTTATTAAGGATTACTTAGTGTTGTATTCTTTGGGGGTTGTATTGGAATTAATGGTTGCTAAGATATTCACTGTATGTTGTAAAAAGGTTACCTTGAGTTCATAGAATAAACATTGTTTTGCTTTAAAAAATACTTGTCCATTTCTGCTGTACCACACCTGTAGAGTGGGCTGTGTGCTCCCCATACCACAATCTATTAAAAGTTGTGGGTCAGGTGAACTCCATGATACATTTGGGGTTCTTTAAACCCTGGCCCATAACAGTCTATCTTCACAAACACATTTAATTCTCATTTGTAAAAAAAATTGAAAAGCAACCTTATAGTCGAAGGAAGTCTTTTCAAACAAAAAATCAAGTATTTAGAAATGCACTCCACAATTAGATATTCAAATTGTGCAGAGGCATGCAAAGAACCATGGAGGCAATCCAATATGCAGCACAATTGCTCCCATGACCATATATAGTTTATATTTTTCCCCAAATATAATTACATTAAGAACATTAACTCAAATTAGGCATTACGGCTGAAATGACGATAATGAAAGCTCAAATGAATTATAACTCTTTATCCAAGCATAAAGTGTACTAGAAGATCTCCAGAGTTGTTGACACAAGGAGTATTCAGTGTTTGATGGTATTTATACTATATAGGGCACAACATCAAAACAATAACTCAGTGACAAAGTCAAATGTTTACGGATTTCTGGAATTTTTACTGGTGCTTTTGAGGACGGAATTCCACAACTCCTTCCACTATTCTATGAAAACTACTCCTCCAAGTTTTTAATTCTTTCATGGGATGAGTAAGGCCAACTTGTTGCTTATCCTGAACTGCCCTTGAGAAGATAGTAGTAAGTCACCTTGTTGAACCACAGCAGTTAATTTGGTGCAAGTACAAAGTTAAGTAAAGTTGCCATATTCCTAGATGACCGTAGACTAATTTCCCCCTTGAGGGGAGAGCTGACTGTTGGGGATTTAACCGGAGGATCACCATGCCTCAGGCGGGGGGAAAGGTTGAGAAGGTGGGCCTTCATAAAAATATCTTGGCCAGTATTAGATTTGAACCCATGCTGTTGGACTCGCACTGCATCACAAACCAACTGTCCAGCCAACTGAGCTAAATCCACACCTGTTAGGAGGGTGTTCCAGATTTTTAATGCAATTTTCTTTTACCCACATGATAAACTGAATACTTGCAAAATGGCACACCAGATGTGCCATTGAGTAGATATGATAGCTAGCAGCATTAATTGGAGTAGAGTGCATATGTACTTAAAGGGGAGTCCTGGGCTTTGGCAGTATTTGAATACGGGTTCTTTTGGTATGGCACCACAGTGGAATGCCAAAATGAGGAAATTGGAAAATTGTCAATGCTACATTATTTGGCTTCAGTTCAGTCACAGCTCTGAAAAACTATCAACTCGAAGCCCAAAGAATGGTCTTTAATTCAAAATTGTAAAAGGCATTAAAAAAAACCAAATTAATTTGACTATTTTCAGCGTTTCCCCCGGGTTTCTCCCTCCGCATTAGAGTGAGAGGGCCAGCAAAAGCGCTGAAAAGATGGCGGAGACCGGACCACATGGTGGAGCCGCACTGCTTACGGTGGAAAAGATGACCGAGAGGATGGCTGTGGAGCTGGAGAAGCATGTTACGAGGCACATGGAGGCCTTTGAGGAAGGAGATGGCGGTCACAATGAAAGCATTGGTGGATGAGGCAATCGCCCCGGTGAGGGTGTCTGTGGCAAAGGCATCGGAGAAGGTGCGGAGCTGGGTCTGAGGGGTTGATTCCCAGTGGGTCAGAATGGAGGAGAGTTTGTGCAGGGGATCGGGATTGAAGGCGCTAGCAACAGCGCCGCTCCCGATGGCCCCGGGGAAGTACTCAGGGAGTCCGGTAATAATAGCTTCATTGAGAATTTGGAGGCAGTTTCGCCAACACTTCAGGTTGGGGTGCAGGGTCAAGGGAAAGCCGATATGGGGGAACCACAGATTTGAGTCAGGGAAGTGGGATCTAAATTTTCGGAGATGGGAGGAGAAGGGATTAAGACACTAAAAGATTTGTTTCTTGGGGGACGGTTTGCAGGATTGAAGGAGCTGGGAGCGAAGTATGGGCTGGAACAGAGGAAAACGTTTAGGTACATGCTTGTTCGAGATTTTGCCAGGAAGGAGATACAGAGCTTCCCGGTGGAGCCGGCCTCCACATTGCTGGAGGAGGTGCTGACGACAGGGGCACTGGAGATGGGGTTAGTGTCGGCAGTTTATGGGACTATTTTGGAAGAGAAGGCACAGTTGGAAGGGATCAAGGCAAAGTGGGAGGAAGAGTTAGGAGAGGATATGGAGGAGGGGTTCTGGTATGAGGTGCTCCGGAGAGTGAACTCCTCCACCTCATGCATGAGGTTGGGGCTGATACAACTGAAGTTAGTATAAAGAGCACACCTCACAAGGGCAAGGATGAGTCAGCTCTTTGAGGGGGTAGAAGATGTGTGTGAACGTTGCCCGGGGGGCACAAACTACGTTCATGTGTTTTGGTCCTGTCCATAATCTCTAGTGTTGCACATGAAACTGGACCCAGGCCCTCGGGAGGCCATATTCAGAGTATCGGAACAGCCGGGGTTGGAAACTGGCGCGGAGACAGATATTGTAGCCTTCGCTTCGCTGATCGCCCGAAGGTGGATCATGTTGGGATGGAGATCAACCTCTCCACCCTGTGCTCTGGCGTGGCGAGGGCACTTCTGGAATTCTTAACTCTTGAGAAGGTTTAAGTCTGAACTAAGGGGAATGATGGAGGGGTTATACAATTCATGGGTGTTATTCATTATGCACTTTCAAGAATTGGATTACATCAAACATTAGGGGGGAGGGGAGGGACTGTTATGTGTTAATGGTGATGGAGTGATTCTGGATTCCTTTTTGTTATTTGTTTATGTTAACATGCAGGCTACTGTTTGGGAGTTTGGTGGGAGGATGGGATTGTTGTTGTTGATGATATGGGGATTGACATTGTATACATTACTGCTTATTGTTTATTGTTGGTGGGTGTAAATGTGGGAGAAAATGTGAAAAAGAGAATAATAATATATATTTTTTAAATCACAAATTAATTCAATGGACAAATCAATTGGAAAGTGGGTAATTTACTTTTAATCATCTTTAAAATAGAAATTCCAGTTTACCATAACATTTCACATTAAAATTACCACTAGAAATGTTTGTAGGGCATCCGACAATGGGAAAACCTGATGTAAAGTACTAATTTATCAGGAAATGTACTCAATTCACTTTAAAAAAAAACTTCATGTGTATAGTATCTGCTTATCTCTTTGGATTAAACATTAATTTCCCAAGATTTGATTGGAAAAATACTTGCCATTTAACCAAGTTTCTCTATTTTGTGCTTCTTGGAGCAGTCCAAATCTGAATTGATCTGAAGTTCCAGCTGGAAAGAGAAGAGTTTCATTAATAACATTTTGTTTTAGGCTACTTAATTTACCTTCTCCCAAAAGCATCAACTATCTTATGGGGTAATGTTCCACAGGCATTCACCAAAATTCACAAGAGCCCAATAAATATTGACAGGCTATTTACAAGTAGAACACATCACAGCAGAAGTCAAACCCATCATCTCACCACACATATCAGGATGTGTATTTTTAGATGCTACTGGACATCAATCAGAAGCAGCAATCTCAACATTTATTCCCTTATCTAAACCTGGGATGTAAAATAATTATCAGCACCTTATCCTTGTTCAACTTTAGTCTTCCTTCCCCTGACATCAATTTTGAAGTTACCCTGCAATGTCGATGTATCAATCACCAGTTAAAATAGCTGGTGGAAGCGGACCACTATGTACCATCTCTTGTTACAAGTTACAAGATTGTGTAAATGATGCTTATATTTCATAAATTAACACTTATTTTACAAAGCACATTTCCATAACCGTATGAAAATAATTTAAATAGTCATTTTACTCTCACGGTAACAGCAATACCACAGTAAATCATACAAGTACTATATTCAGATTTTCAGCTTTTAATAGACAACATTGGTGGTGTTGAAATAAAATTCAAGAGTACACAGCCAACTGTTCCTAATAACACCTGTTTGGAAGCTAATTTTAAGTCTTTCCTTTACTCTCTGCCTAGTTCAGAACCAAACTGTTCACGTTATAATCAATATACAGATGGTTTCTTTTGACATTACCTGTAGGGTATAGCTTGCTATCTGAAGCAATGGTGTTGGACAATATCGCATTGATGTTTTAGATCAAGAAAGTAAATTAATGTGAAATTTTGAGCTTGGGTGATGTTTCTCCCAAATCTTTTACTTCATTCTGCAAATTTTACTCAGGAGGCATCGAGAAAAGAAGGGAAAGCAATCGTTCTTCAATTACAAATACTTTGTCAGGAACACCAGCATTGTTTGCAAAGAGAAGGCATGTTAAGTTAACTTAATAGGTATGCCTAACTCAAACTCATTTGCAGTTCGGGAAGGGAAAACACAAACGAATAATGATTTTTTTTTTTTTTACAGAGTATCATGACAGGGAAATAGTCTTAATTAGTAATTAACATTACACAAAAACTCTTAGATTTTGTATTGGAAAGTTCAAGTTGTACCAAATCCAAAAGAGAACAGGGAAGGAGGAGGAATTTTCATTTGTGGAGAATGGATGATAGAAAAATACTTGCAGGAACTAATTTAGCACAAACATTTGCCACTAATTATTTTAAAACAATTTGGAAAGGCTAGAATAAAAAGTAAAGTCTGGTTCAGAAGTAATCAAATCAATAGACAGAGCTCTTCGTGGACTCAGAAAACACATGGTCTCAAATTTAGGGGTGATTTGGTGAACTGACATCTGCCTGACATTCTGGAGTCCAAGTAAAGCCAGTTCGCACAGAAACAACATTACTAGCTTTTAATAAACATTTTTAGGAGGATGGAGCATGAGAAAGGGTGGGATGCTGAAAATTACAACTAGAAGAAGCTTTAGATTTCCCATCACTTTTTGAAGGCTTCTGTGATTGATTTAATGTTATCAAAACTTTCACATCCACAAGATAACTAGATAAACTCAGCAGGGCTTGTATGCAAAAGCGGGGCGTGTATGCAAAAGCGGAATGCTTCGAACAGTAAATTACTCCTGTGCCTGTTGTCAAAACATGAATCCCAGAAGCAATCAAGATGTCTGGCTAATATCCATCTTATTCTTAGAAATATCTAATCACATCTGAGCCGGTGTTATTAGTGGAAGAATATATACAGCAAAATAGGAACAGGATTAGGTAATTAAGCCTCTTGAGCCTGTTCATTCATGACTCAATTGTGATGTAACTTCAAATACACAAAGGCAAAATACTATGGGTGCTTGAAATCTATAATATGAATAAAACAAATGTATGAAACACACAGCCCATGAGAGTTTACCTTTCAAGTCCATGACTTTTCATCTGAACAGATTCTGATGTGGGTACTTAGAACTGCTGACAGTACTCTTCTAGCTGGAGCTTTTGTTTAGCTGGGACCCAGCTTCTACCCCCTTGCCCCAAGGTATAATGGACATCATTCCATTAGCCTTTTTTGATTATATTTTGTACCTGTTCCTGACATTTTAATCATCTGGATACTCCGAATGTCTTTAGATTTCCATTGTGTCTAACCTATACCATTTAGAAAGTACTTTGGTTCTATTACGGCTCAAATTGGATGATCTCACACTTGCCTAAACTGAAATCCATTAGATAGTTTTGTTCGCTCACTTATTTTCTTCATGCTTTATGTTTCCGTCTACACTTTTCACAAGGCCACCCATCTTTCAGTCATCTGTAAACTTGGATGGAAATGTGGTTTTCTATTCCATCATCAAAACTGGAAATATAGCAAATAGCTGAGGCCTCAAAACAGATTAAATTAGAATACTGGCCAGGCACGGTCGCACAGTGGCTAGCATAGTTGCTTCACAGCTCCAGGGTCTCAGGTTCGGTTCCTGAGTTGGGTCACTGTCTGTGTCCGGAGCCTGCACGTTCTCCCAGTGTCTGCGTGGGTTTCCTCCCACAGTCCAAAGATGTGCGGGTTAGGTGGATTGGCCATGGTAAATTGCCCTTGGGTAAGGTGGGGTTGCTGCATTAAGAGGATAGGGTGGAGGTGTGGGCTTAAGTCGGGTGCTCTTTCCAAGAGCCAGTGCAGACTTGATAGGCCGAATGGCCTCCTTCTGCATTGTAAATTCTATATCCCTATGCTGATTTCTGAGACTCAAGTCAATGTCCTAACTTGGTCAACAATTTTCCTTCAATTCCATGGGTTCGAAGTTTAGCTAATAGTCTCTTGAGTTTTATCAAATGCGTTACGGCAAGTCCATATAAATAATATTTGCAGATGTTGCAAATTTTTTTTCTCCAGCTTTTGCTTTCCATATTATTTCAAGATAATTTGTGGCAAATGTTGACATTAAATTAGTTCCTGCAAGTATAATTTGCATTATTTGTCATCCATTCTTTAAAAGAGAGGGGAATAGGCCTACGGGATTCTTTCAGAGGGTCTGTGCAGACTCAAACGGCCAGATGGCCCCCTCAAGCACTGTGGGAATTCTATGGTGTTATCGCTTACCCCTTAATATCTATGCTGGCTCTCTGACCAGTTGAAAATTTAAGATGTTCAATCTATCATAATGATGGACTCTAGTAATTTCCTGATAACAGGTGCTAGTCCATAATTCCCCCTCTCATCTTTCCCAGGTAACAGAGTGACATGCACAATTTTCCAATCTAAAGGAAGGGATCATAACTTTAGAAGATTATTATTGGGGTATCCTGGGATGGAGACCATCTAAACTGGTGGATTTAGCATTCTTTAATGCCATTATTTTATTAATTACTGTTACTTTGCTTCCATTAATTTTGGTCAGTGCCTCAAAGCTTCTGTAAGTCAATTTCATTTGAATGGATCCCCAGAGCTTAGGAACACAGAAACGGGAGTAGGCCATTCAATACCTCAAGCTTGCTCAGTCTTCAGTTAGCCAACTGCTGTGTATTTTAATTTCACTCGGCTTTGGCTCAAATCCCTTAATGCCCTTACCTATTTTTTTTTTTTTAAATCCTCCACTTTTGGTTTTGTGTTCAGTTGTGGGGCAGACAAATTGATGGAGAGCTTGTGATTGCTTGTTTGATTTCAAAAACCTATGGGTTTTCATTGTAGTGCCTTGAAAAGACACACCACCTAAGTATGGGCATGAGCCATTTGGATCAGGAGGACCCCAGGCATGATCCCTGGATCTGCACACATTCAGTCACTGCAATTGGCGAGAGCATACCCTCAATTTGTGGTTGAAAATAAACTTATTTCTAGAGGTCTTTGTTGAAATGAACATTATTGCAACTAGAACACTCACTCCATAAAGAATGGTGAATTGCACGAGGTAATGAAAGGCTAGGAGTAAGCTTGCTGAGTGGAAGTGGAAGGGAAAATTATCACAAAGTACTGTACAGCACCAGGTGGAGTGATAGGATATAAAATTGGATTGGATATCCAATAAAAAAGGAAACTTGCAGTTTGAAAATGGCTTTAGAAACCAATTCAAATTAAAGTCAATCAATGAAAACTACAAGAATAACAGCAATCAAAAACTAAAGGAGAATTTAAGGAGCTAAAAAAAAAAAAGGAGGTTAAGAGTAGGATACAGAGACTTCCGGGTGCGGCGATGACCAGCTAAGTCGCACGTTTCGGCACCTCCTGTTTTAACGGACTTTTGGGCTCTTATCGGGAGCCCCAACGGCAATTTTCGAAGGCTAAACCCACTGTGAGGCGACATAGAAGGGAGTCCCCCGGATGTGAATGGACAGAAGAGATAATAGTGACCAGATTGCGGAGGATCCTCTGGAGCAGCGGCAAAGAAGGGAAATGAGAAGCAAGATGGCAGTGGAGGCAGGCCAGTTGGTATGGGGCCTGGAACAGCAGGAGTTCCTCCGGCGGTGTGTGGAAGAGCTCAAGAAGGAGGTGCTGGCGACGATGCTGCAGGCGATTGAGGGGTTAAAGGAGGCGCAGAAGACCCAAGAGATGGAGCTCCGTGGAGTGAAGGCAAAAGCTGCCGAGAATGAGGACGAGATACAGGGCTTGGTGGTGAAGACGGAGACGTACGAGGCACTACATAAGAGGTGTATGGAGAGACTGGAAGCCCTGGAAAATAGCTCAAGGAGGAAGAACTTAAGAATCTTGGGTCTTCAAGGGGCAGAGGGAGCCGACGTTGGGGCGTATGTGAGCACGATGCTTCATACCTTAATGGGAGCTGAGGCCCCGACTGGCCCCCTGGAAGTGGAGGGAGCGTATCGAGTCCTCGTGAGAAGACCAAAGGCAGGAGAAATACCTCAAGCAATAGTGGTGAGGTTCTACCGCTACAAGGACAGGGAGATGGTCCTGAGATGGGCGAAAAAGACACGGAGCAGCAGGTGGGAGAACGCGGTGATCCGCGTGTATCAGGATTGAGTGCGGAGGTGGCGAGAAGGAGGGAAAGTTTCAATCGGGCCAAGGCGGTGCTCCACAAGAGGAAAGTGAAGTTCGGAATGTTGCAGCCGGCAAGACTGTGGGTTTCATACCAGGGTAAACACCACTACTTCGAGACGGCAGAAGAGGCGTGGACATTTATTGAAGAGAAGTTGGACTAGATTGGAGAAAGAGTGTTTGAAATGAAGTAGTGAGGTGGTGGTAAGGGACTGTGAATCAGATGGGGGAAAATTTTCTTTCCCCTCGAAGGGGGGACACACACGAAGAAATGTGGGCGCCGGTGGGGAAGGGGAGGGGGAAGGAGAGAGGGAGCTGCGCCATCAGGGGCGGGGCCGAGAGGGAAGCACAGGCTTTGTTCCCGCGCTATGGAAATTGTGGCGGGAAAAGGGGGCGCAGGAAGGAGGGGGCCTCACATAATGGGAGACTAAGGATAAATGGGGGAAGCCGAGGTCAGCCAGTTTGCTGACTTCCGGAAGCAATATGGGGGGAGCAACTAAGCTAGGGAGGGATCTAGCGGGGGGGGGGGGGGTAACTGGGTTGCTGCTGCTAAGGGGAAGGGGGAGCTGTTACGGGATGGGAGGGCGCCGACGGGGGGGGGGGGGGCAAGCGGGTGCGTGGGAACTGGGTGAGGAGCTGGTCTAAAAAAGGGGATGGCTAGTCGACGAGGGGGGCGGGGTGAAGAGCCCCCCAACCCGGTTGATCACGTGGAATGTGAGAGGGTTGAATGGGCCGATTAAGAGGGCAAGGGTACTTGCGCACCTAAAGAAGCTAAAGGCAGACGTGGTCATGCTTCAGGAGACGCACCTGAAACTGGCGGATCAGGTCAGATTAAGAAAAGGATGGGTGGGACAAGTATTCCACTCAGGCTTGGATGCGAAAAATAGAGGGGTGGCAATACTGGTGGGGAAACAGGTATTGTTTGAGGCGAAGACCATAGTGGCAGACAGTGGGGGTAGATACCTGATGGTGAGTGGCAGATTGCAAGGTGAGGCGGTGGTGCTGGTGAATGTATATGCCCCGAGCTGGGATGACGTGAACTTTATGAAGCGCATGTTGGGGCGCATCCCAGACCTGGAGATGGGAAAGTTGGTAATGGGGGGGGGGTAAAAGGAACAGCACCCACTCTGGAGATTAGATATGGGACTGTTGGCGGACGAGGGGGTATGTGTAAGGGGATGTATTGAAAGGTACCTAGAGATTAATGATGACGGAGAGGTCCAGGTGGGAGTGGTCTGGGAGGTACTGAAGGCGGTGGTTAGAGGGGAGCTGATCTCCATAAGGGCCCATAAGGGGAAACAAGAGGGTAAAGAAAGGGAGAGATTGTCGAGGGAGATTTTGAGGGTGGATAGGCAATATGCGGAGGCTCCAGATGAAGGGCTATACAGGGAAAGACGGAGATTGCACAGACTTTGACTTGTTGACCACGGGTAAGGCGGAGGCACAATGGAGGAAGGCACAGGGAGTGCAGTATGAATATGGAGAGAAGGCGAGCCGGCTGCTGGCCAAACAACTTAGGAAGAGGGGGGGCGGCGAGAGAGATCGGCGGGGTTAGAGACGAGGAGGGAAAGATGGAACGGGGAGCGGAGAGGGTGAATGGGGTGTTTAAGGTATTTTACGAGAGGCTATATAAGGCTCAACCCCCGGAAGGGAAAGAGGGAATGATGCGTTTCCTAGACCAGCTGGAGTTCCCGAAGGTTGAGGAACAGGAGATGACAGGACTGGGAGCGCAGATTGAGGTGGAGGAGGTGGTAAAAGGAATTGGGAACATGCAGGCAGGGAAGGCAGGGACCGGATGGGTTCCCGGTGGAGTTCTATAGGAAATACGTGGACCTGCTGGCCCCACTTCTGAAGAGAACCTTTAATGAGGCTAGGGAAAGGGGGACACTACCCCCGACGATGTCGGAGGCGACGATATCGCTGATCCTGAAAAGAGACAAGGACCCACTGCAGTGCGGGTCATACAGGCCTATTTCCCTCTTGAATGTAGATGCCAAGCTTTTAGCCAAGGTGATGGCAACGAGGATAGAGGACTGTGTCCCTATGGTGGTGCATGATGATCAAACGGGGTTTGTTAAAGGGAGGCAATTGAATGCTAATATACGGAGGCTGCTGGGGGTGATGATGATGCCCCCACCGGAGGGGGAGGCAGAGATAGTGGTGGCGATGGATGCAGAGAAAGCATTTGATAGAGTGGAGTGGGACTACCTGTGGGAAGTACTGAGGAGATTTGGATTTGGAGAGGGGTTCATTAGATGGGCTCAGCTCCTGTACAGGGCCCCGGTGGCAAGTGTGATTACAAATAGGCAACGATCTGACCACTTCCGACTATATAGGGGTACAAGACAGGGATGTCCCCTGTCCCCGTTACTGTTTGCGTTGGCAATTGAGCCACTGGCCATAGCGCTGAGGGGCTCTAGGAAGTGGAGGGGGGTACTTAGAGGAGGAGAAGAGCATCGGGTATCATTATACGTGGATGATTAGTTGTTGTATGTCGTGGACCCAGTGGAGGGGATGCCTGAGATAATGCAGACACTCAGGGAGTTTGCAGAACTTCTCAGGATATAAATTGAATATGGGGAAGAGTGAACTGCTGGTGATGCACCCTGGGGAACAGGGCAGGGGAATAGACGATTTACCGTTGAGGAGGGTAACAAGGGATTCCCGGTATTTAGGGATCCAGGTGGCCAGGAACTGGGGAACCTTGCATAGGCTTAACTTGGCACGACTGGTAGAGCAGATGGAAGAGGACTTTAGGAGGTGGGACATGGCACCCGTCATTGGCGGGCAGGGTGCTGGCGGTTAAAATGGTGGTCCTTCCGAGGTTTATTTTTGTGTTCCAGTGCCTCCCTGTACTGATTACAAAGGCCTTTTTTAAGAAGGTGGACAAGAGTATTATGAGCTTTGTGTGGGCTGGAAAGACCCCAAGAGTAAAGAGGGGGTTCCTGCAGCGCAGTAGGGACAGAGGGGAACTGGCACTGCCGAGTCTAAGTGATTATTATTGGGCCGCCAACGTGTCAATGATATGTAAGTGGATGAGGGAAGGGGAAGAAGCGGCGTGGAAAAGACTGGAGATGGCGTCCTGTAGGGGAACTAGCTTAAAAGCACTGGCGACGGCGCCGTTATCGTTCTCCCCGAAAAAATACACCACAAACCCAGTGGTGGTGGCAACTCTGAAAATTTGGGGGCAGTGGAGACGACATAAGGGAGTGACGGGTGCCTCAGTGTGGTCCCCGATAAGGAACAACCATAGGTTCGTCCCGGGAAGGATAGATGGGGGATTTAAATCTTGGCAGCGAGCAGGAATTGCGAAATTGCAGGACTTGTTCTTAGACGGGACGTTCGCGAGTCTGGGAGCACTGACAGAAAAATATGGGTTGCCACCTGGGAATGCATTTCACTATATGCAAGTGAGGGCATTTGTGAGGCAACAGGTGAGGGAATTTCCGCAGCTCCCGGCGTAAGAGATCCAGGACAGAGTGATTTCGGGGGCATGGGTGGGTGATGGTAGGGTGTCAGATATATATAGGGAAATGAGAGACGAGGGGGAGACGATGGTAGAGGAGCTGAAGGGAAAATGGGAGGAGGAGCTGGGGGAAGAGATTGAGGAGGGGCTGTGGGCAGATGCCCCAAGTAGGGTAAACTCTTCGTCCTCGTGTGCCAGGCTCAGCCTGATACAAGTCAAGGTTCTACACAGGGCGCATATGACTGGTGCAAGGCTGAGTAGATTTTTTGGAGCGGAGGATAGGTGCGGGAGATGCGCGGGAAGCCCGGCGAACCACACCCACATGTTTTAGAACATAGAACATAGAACAATACAGCGCAGTACAGGCCCTTCGGCCCACGATGTTGCACCGAAACAAAAGCCATCTAACCTACACTATGCCATTATCATCCATATGTTTATCCAATAAACTTTTAAATGCCCTCAATGTTGGCGAGTTCACTACTGTAGCAGGTAGGGCATTCCACGGCCTCACTACTCTTTGCGTAAAGAACCTACCTCTGACCTCTGTCCTATATCTATTACCCCTCAGTTTAAAGTTATGTCCCCTCGTGCCAGCCATATCCATCCGCGGGAGAAGGCTCTCACTGTCCACCCTATCCAACCCCCTGATCATTTTGTATGCCTCTATTAAGTCTCCTCTTAACCTTCTTCTCTCCAACGAAAACAACCTCAAGTCCATCAGCCTTTCCTCATAAGATTTTCCCTCCATACCAGGCAACATCCTGGTAAATCTCCTCTGCACCCGCTCCAAAGCCTCCACGTCCTTCCTATAATGCGGTGACCAGAACTGTACGCAATACTCCAAATGCGGCCGGACCAGAGTTCTGTACAGCTGCAACATGACCTCCCGACTCCGGAACTCAATCCCTCTACCAATAAAGGCCAACACTCCATAGGCCTTCTTCACAACCCTATCAACCTGGGTGGCAACTTTCAGGGATCTATGTACATGGACACCTAGATCCCTCTGCTCATCCACACTTTCAAGAACTTTACCATTAGCCATATATTCCACATTCCTGTTATTCCTTCCAAAGTGAATCACCTCACACTTCTCTACATTAAACTCCATTTGCCACCTCTCAGCCCAGCTCTGCAGCTTATCTATGTCCCTCTGTAACCTGCTACATCCTTCCACACTATCGACAACACCACCGACTTTAGTATCGTCTGCAAATTTACTCACCCACCCTTCTGCGCCTTCCTCTAGGTCATTGATAAAAATGACAAACAGCAACGGCCCCAGAACAGATCCTTGTGGTACTCCACTTGTGACTGTACTCCATTCTGAACATTTCCCATCAACCACCACCCTCTGTCTTCTTTCAGCTAGCCAATTTCTGATCCACATCTCTAAATCACCCTCAATCCCCAGCCTCCGTATTTTTTGCAATAGCCTACCGTGGGGAACCTTATCAAACGCTTTGCTGAAATCCATATACACCACATCAACTGCTCTACCCTCGTCTACCTGTTCAGTCACCTTCTCAAAGAACTCAATAAGGTTTGTGAGGCATGACCTACCCTTCACAAAGCCATGCTGACTATCCCTGATCATATTATTCCTATCTAGATGATTATAAATCTTGTCCCTTATAATCCCCTCCAAGACTTTACCCACTACAGACGTGAGGCTCACCGGTCTATAGTTGCCGGGGTTGTCTCTGCTCCCCTTTTTGAACAAAGGGACCACATTTGCAGTCCTCTGGCACTATTCCTGTAGCCAATGATGACATAAAAATCAAAGCCAAAGGTCCAGCAATCTCTTCCCTGGCCTCCCAGAGAATCCTAGGATAAATCCCATCAGGTCCCGGGGACTTATCTATTTTCAGCCTGTCCAGAATTGCCAACACCTCTTCCCTACGTACCTCAATGCCATCTATTCTATTAGCCTGGGGCTCAGCATTCTCCTCCACAACATTATCTTTTTCCTGAGTGAATACTGACGAAAAATATTCATTTAGTATCTCGCCTATCTCTTCAGACTCCACACACAATTTCCCATCCCTGTCCTTGACTGGTCCTACTCTTTCCCTAGTCATTCGCTTATTCCTGACATACCTATAGAAAGCTTTTGGGTTTTCCTTGATCCTTCCTGCCAAATACTTCTCATGTCCCCTCCTTGCTCGTCTTAGCTCTCTCTTTAGATCCTTCCTCGCTACCTTGTAACTATCCATCGCCCCAACCGAAACTTCACACTTCATCTTCACATAGGCCTTCTTCTTCCTCTTAACAAGAGATTCCACTTCCTTGGTAAACCACGGTTCCCTCGCTCGACGCCTTCCTCCCTGTCTGACCGGTACATACTTATCAAGAACACGCAGTAGCTGATCCTTGAACAAGCCCCACTTATCCAGTGTGCCCAACACTTGCAGCCTACTTCTCCACCTTATCCCCCCCAAGTCACGTCTAATGGCATCATAATTGCCCTTCCCCCAGCTATAACTCTTGCCCTGCGGTGTATACTTATCCCTTTCCATCATTAACGTAAATGTCACCGAATTGTGGTCACTGTCCCCAAAGTGCTCTCCTACCTCCAAATCCAACACCTGGCCTGGTTCATTACCCAAAACCAAATCCAACGTGGCCTCGCCTCTTGTTGGCCTGTCAACATATTGTTTCAGGAAACCCTCCTGCACACACTGTACAAAAAACGACCCATCTATTGTACTTGAACTATATATTTTCCAGTCAATATTTGGAAAGTTAAAGTCTCCCATAATAACTACCCTGTTACTTTCGCTCATATCCAGAATCATCTTCGCCATCCTTTCCTCTCCATCCCTAGAACTATTAGGAGGCCTATAAAAAACTCCCAACAGGGTGACCTCTCCTTTCCTGTTTCTAACTTCAGCCAATACTACCTCGGAAGAAGAGTCCCCATCTAGCATCCTCTCCGCCACCGTAATACTGCTCTTGACTAGCAGCGCCACACCTCCCCCTCTTTTGCCTCCTTCTCTGAGCTTACTAAAACACCTAAACCCCGGAACCTGCAACATCCATTCCTGTCCCTGCTCTATCCATGTCTCCGAAATGGCCACAACATCGAAGTCCCAGGTACCAACCCACGCTGCCAGTTCCCCTACCTTGTTTCGTATACTCCTGGCATTGAAGTAGACACACTTCAAACCACCTACCTGAACGCTGGCCCCCTCCTGCGACGTCAAATCTGTGCTCCTGACCTCTATACTCTCATTCTCCCTTACCCTAAAACTACAATCCAGGTTCCCATGCCCCTGCTGCATTAGTTTAAACCCCCCCAAAGAGCACTAACAAATCTCCCCCCCAGGATATTTGTGCCCCTCAGGTTCAGATGTAGACCATCCTGTCTGTAGAGGTCCCACCTTCCCCAGAAAGAGCCCCAGTTATCCAAAAATCTGAAACCCTCCCGCCTGCACCATCCCTGTAGCCACGTGTTTAAATGCTCTCTCCCTATTCCTCATCTCACTATCACGTGGCACGGGCAACAACCCAGAGATAACAACTCTGTTTGTTCTAGTTCTGAGCTTCCATCCTAGCTCCCTGAAAGCCTGCCTGACATCCTTGTCCCCTTTCCTACCTAAGTCGTTGGTGCCAATGTGGACCACGACTTGGGGCTGCTCCCCCTCCCCCCTAAGGACCCGGAAAACACGATCCGAGACATCACGTACCCTTGCACCTGGGAGGCAACATACCAAACGTGAGTCTCTCACGCTCCCACAAAATCTCCTATCTGTGCCCCTGACTATAGAGTCCCCAATTACTAATGCTCTGCTCCTCTTCCCCCCTTCCCTTCTGAGCAACAGGGACAGACTCCGTGCCAGAGGCCCGTACCCCATGGCTTACCCCTGGTAAGTCGCCCTCTCCACCAGAATTTATTGGTGAGGGTCTTCCCAGACGTCCGCGGGTCGACTTCCTGATCCCGCCTAAAAAACTCCCAGCAACCTCCTTCCGCAATGCTCCCGCTGAAACTGACTCACCAGCTGCTCTCACGCCGCCGAAATCGACTGGCCATGTCCGGTATTGCATGGGTTCTGGGTGGGTGTGGCAAAGGTGATTTCAAAGGTGGTGGGGGTCCGGGTCGAACCAGGCTGGGGGTTGGCTATATTTGGAGTTGCAGATGAGCCGGGAGTGCAGGAGGCAAGAGAGGCCGATGTTTTGGCCTTTGCGTCCCTAGTAGTCCGGCGAAGGATTCTACTTATGTGGAAAGAAGCTAAGCCCCCGGGTGTGGAGGCCTGGATCAATGACATAGCAGGGTTCATAAAATTGGAGCGGATAAAGTACGCACTAAAAGGTTCGGCTCAAGGGTTCACCAGGCGGTGGCAACCATTCCTCGACTATCTCGCAGAGCGATAAGGGAAAATAGGAAAGGTAGCAGCAGCAACCCAGGGGGGAGGGGGGCTCATTTGGGTCCTCAGGGGTTTTATATTAGTTATTTATATTAGATGTTACGAAGTTACTATTTTAGGTATTATTTCTGTTGTTTCTTATTCTGTTGTTGGCAGTTGCCGTTAGTTAGCATATTATTTATTTTTTAAAAACCATCAATGTATATATTATTACAAAGTTGTAAAATGGGAAATTTTTGTTTGATCGAAAAACTTTAATAAAATATATTTATATTAAAAAAAAAGAAGAGTAGGATACAGAAATCTAAGAGTTTGAGGAAAAAAAATTAAAATAATACCACAGGCACAATGGAGCGTTTATCAGTTTTTTAAAAAATCTGAAGAATATGGGCTGAGCGGAGAAGAGGATTGTTGTTTGTGTGGGGTTGACAAAGTCAAGATGGATGCATTTCATCTCCAGAGTTGGGACCAACATCCTTGTTGGCAGATTAGATAGAGCTGCAGTGGAGGGTTTCAACTAATTTGACAGAGGTTTGGGCGTCAAAGTGCAAGCGTACACATGTTCCATGGCTCACTAGGTTCCACTCTTGCTTCTGATTCAGAAGGCTAAAGAGATCAAATTCCCACTCCAGAGACGCAAAGACAAAGATCTAGACAGACATTCCAGTGCAGCACAAGAGAGAGTGCTACATGGTTGGAGCTACCACCGTTTGAGATTAGATGCCAAATCGAAACTGTCCACTCCCTCAGGCGGGCACAAAAGATCTCCCACGGCACCACTTCTAAGAAAAGCGGGGAAGTTATCCCAAGTGTTCTGGCCAACACCTATCTTCCAACATCATTAAAACCCATGAGCAAAAAATGGTAGAGATGGTACTTTTCACTGTTCTTCCCTGAAAGAGAAGGATATCAGACAGGTGATGAATCATGAAGTGACTAAGAATTGGGTGAGAAATATCATGAACAGAAAGATTTTAGCTATGTTCGTTAGACAGGAAGACATACTAGGAGTCTGAAAGAGAAAAACAACAGAAATTGCAGAAAAAGGTACTAGAACTTCCTTGGAATCAGCGTCAGAATGCCACTCCGTGCCCATTTATCTACACCAAATTTCCTCCCTGCCGGTCTAGCCTGACTTCCGACTCGGACCGGCTGAGATCCAGAAACACAGCAGTCCGAGGCCCTGAAGTGCAGGAGGCAAATGGAAGGAGGACATGCCCCAGCAGGTACATTTAAATGCCCGATTGACAATGACAGGCCATGGAGAAGGTTAGTGCCCAAGGCAAGGATTGCGAGGGGGAAAACGGTAGTGGTGGAGGGCAGGCCGGTTTAGACCTGCAGGGGTTATGTCCAGTTGTGGATGAGAGACGGGCTTGCACATAAGTTATGGAGTAAGACAATAAAAGATTAGACAAATCCAATTAAGAGCTTGGTTTGAGAGTCTGGGTGTAATATAGGGCTCCACACTGGAACTGGATTATTAATAAATAGGGGCTTTGATATCTTTATGGGATGAGGGGTTCACTGGCTAGGCCAGTATTTTGTTGCCTGTCCTTAAGAAGATGGTGATGAATACCACGCCCCGCATTGGGTGGAGCTAGAGCTGGGGGAGGAGAGGGACCAACGCCCTTTGTAGCGGTTGGATGTGGGACTGCTGGCAGACGAGGAAGTGTGTGGGAGGATGCGGGGGTGCATCGAAAGGTACCAGAGGCCAACGACAACGGGGAGGTGCAGGTGGGAGTAGTATGGGAGGCGCTGAAGGCGGTGGTCAGGGGAGAGTTAATCTCCATCAGGGCTCATAGGGAGAAGAGAGAGGGCAGGGAAAGGAAGAGGTTAGTGGGGGAGATTTTAAGGGTGGACAGGAGATATGCAGGGGCTCCTGCTGAGGGAGTACTCAGGGAGAGACATAGAACATAGAAAATACAGCACAGAACAGGCCCTTTGGCCCACGATGTTGTGCCGAACCTTTGTCCTAGATTAATCATAGATTATCATTGAATTTACAGTGCAGAAGGAGGCCATTCGGCCCTTTGAGTCTGCACCGGCTCTTGGAAAGAGCACCCTACCCAAACTCAACACCTCCACCCAACACCAAGGGCAATTTGGACATCAAGGGCAATTTATCATTGGCCAATTCACCTAACCCGCACATCTTTGGATTGTGGGAGGAAACCGGAGCACCCGGAGGAAACCCACGCAGACACGGGGAGGACGTGCAGACTCCGCACAGTCAGTGACCCAAGCCGGAATCGAACCTGGGACCCTGGAGCTGTGAAGCAATTGTGCTATCCACAATGCTACCGTGCTGCCCTTGAGAACAAATAAATCTACACTATATCATTTAACCGTAATCCATGTACCTATCCAATAGCTGCTTGAAGGTCCCTAATGTTTCCGACTCAACTACTTCCACAGGCAGTGCATTCCATGCCCCCACTACTCTCTGGGTAAAGAACCTACCTCTGATATCCCTCCTATATCTTCCACCTTTCACCTTAAATTTATGTCCCCTTGTAATGGTTTGTTCCACCCGGGGAAAAAGTCTCCGACTGTCTACTCTATCTATTCCCCTGATCATCTTATAAACCTCTATCAAGTCGCCCCGCATCCTTCTCCGTTCTAATGAGAAAAGGCCTAGCACCCTCAACCTTTCCTCGTAAGACCTACTCTCCATTCCAGGCAACATCCTGGTAAATCTTCTTTGCACCTTTTCCAAAGCTTCCACATCCTTCCTAAAATGAGGCGACCAGAACTGTACACAGTACTCCAAATGTGGCCTTACCAAAGTTTTGTACAGCTGCATCATCACCTCACGGCTCTTAAATTCAATCCCTCTGTTAATGAACGCGAGCACACCATAGGCCTTCTTCACAGCTCTATCCACTTGAGTGGCAACTTTCAAAGATGTATGAACATAGACCCCAAGATCTCTCTGCTCCTCCACATTGCCAAGAACTCTACCGTTAACCCTGTATTCCGCATTCATATTTGTCCTTCCAAAATGGACAACCTCACACTTTTCAGGGTTAACACGAAGTCTCCAGACGGACTTCGACCGGTTGATCACAGGGAAGGCAGAGGCACAGTGGAGGAAGGCACAGGGGGCGATATATGAATATGGGGAGAAGGCGAGTCGGATGCTGGCACATCAGTTCCGTAAGAGGATGGCAGCGAGGGAAATAGGTGGAGTCAAGGATGGCAGGAGAACTACGGTGCGGAGTGCGGTGAAAGTGAATGAGGCATTTAAGGCCTTTTACGAGGAGCTGTATACGTCCCAGCCCCCAGGGGGAAAAGAGGGGATGCGGCGATTCTTGGACCAACTGGGGTTCCCGAGGGTGGAGGAGCAGGAGGTGGCTGGTTTGGGGGCACCCATTGGGATGGAGGAGCTGGTTAAAGGACTGGGGAGCATGCAGGCGGGGAAGGCCCCGGGGCCGGATGGGTTCCTGGTGGAGTTTTATAGGAAATATGTAGACCTGTTAGTCCCGTTGCTGGTAAGGACCTTCAATGAAGCAAGGGAGGGGGGGGGGGGGGGGACGGGACTCTGCCCCCGCCAATGTCGGAGGCGACGACCTCTTTGATCTTGAAGCAGGATAAAGACCCACTGCAATGAGTGTGGTATAGACCAATCTCGCTCCTCAACATAGATGCTAAGTTGCTGGCAAAAATGTTGGCTACGAGAATTGAGGACTGTGTCGCGGGGGTGATTCACGAGGACCAGACGGGATTCGTAAAGGGTAGGCAGCTAAATACCAATGTGCGAAGGCTGCTAAATGTGATAATGATGCCATCGGTGGAGGGAGAGGCAGATTGTGGCAGCCATGGACGCGGAGATGGCCTTTGACCGAGTAGAGTGGGAGTATCTCTGGGAAGTGTTGAGGAGGTTTGGGTTCGGGGGAGGTCGGAGTATTTCCGGCTGTACCGAGGGACGAGGCAGGGGTGCCCCCTGTCCCCTCTGCTGTCTGCATTAGCAATTGAACCTTTGGCCATGGCGTTAAGGGAGTCGGGGAAATGGAAGGGGGTGGTCCGAGGGAGAGGGGAACATAGAGTGTCGATGTACGCAGACGACTTGTTGCTGTATGTGGCGGATCCAGTGGAGGGGATGGTTGAGGTCATGCAGATCCTAAGGGAGTTTGGAGACTTTTCGGGCTACAAGCTCAATGTGGGAAAGAGTGAGCTCTTTGTGGTGCAGCCGGGGGATCAGGGAAGAGGGATAGACGACCTACCGTTGAGGAGGGCGGAAAGGAGCTTTCGATACTTGGGGATTCAGGTAGCTAGGAGCTGGCGGGCACTGCACAAACTTAATTTGACGCGGCTGGTGGAACAGATGGAGGAGGACTTTAAAAGGTGGGACATGTTGCCACACTCGCTGGCGGGCAGGGTAGTCAATTAAAATGGTGGTTCTCCAGAGGTTTCTTTTTGTATTCCAATGTCTCCCAATTGTGATTACCAAGGCCTTCTTTAAGAGGGTAAGCAGGAGCATTATGGGATGTGTGTGGGCGAGCAAGACCCCGAGGGTAAGGAGGGGGTTCCTGGAGCGTAGCAGAGATAGAGGAGGGTTGGCGTTGCCGAATCTGGGTGGCTACTACTGGGCAGCCAACGTGGCGATGATCCGTAAGTGGGTGATGGAGGGAGAGGGGGCGGCGTGGAAGAGGATGGAGATGGCATCCTGCAAAGGAACGAGCCTGTGGGCGCTGGTGACGGCACTGCTGCCGCTCTCGCCGACAAGGTACACCACGAGCCCGGTGGTGGCAGCAACGTTAAAGATCTGGGGGCAGTGGAGACGACATAGGGGAGCGATGGGAGACTCGGTGTGGTCCCCGATCAGGGATAACCATCGGTTTGTCCCAGGAAGGATGGACGGGGGGTTTCAGAGCTGGCATCGGGCAGGGATTAGAAGAATGGGGGACCTGTTCATCGACGGGACGTTTGCGAGCTTAGGGGCGCTGGAGGAGAAATTTGGACTACCCCCGGGAAATGCTTTCAGGTATATGCAAGTGAGGGAGTTTGTGAGGCGGCAGATGAGGGAATTCCCGCTGCTCCCGGCACAGGGGATTCAAGAAAGAGTGATTTCGGGCGTATGGGTCGGGGAGGGCAAGGTGTCGGCGATATACCAGGAGATGAAAGAAGAGGGGGAGGATTTGGTAGAGGAGCTAAAAGGTAAATGGGAAGAGGAGCTAGGGGAGGAGATTGAGGAGGGACTGTGGGCTGATGCCCTAAGTAGGGTTAATTCCTCTTCCTCGTGTGCCAGGCTTAGCCTGATACAGTTTAAGGTAGTTCACAGAGCGCATATGACGGGAGCGAGGCTGAGTAGGTTCTTTGGGGTGGAGGACAGATGTGGGGGGTGCTCAGGAAGTCCGGCAAACCATGTCCATATGTTTTGGTCATGCCCGGCACTGGAGGGGAGTTGCGGGAACAGTATCTAAGGTGGTGAAAGTCCGGGTCAAGCCAAGCTGGGGGCTAGCACTATTTGGAGTAGTGGATGAGCTGGGAGTGCAGGAGGCGAAAGAGGCCGGAATTCTGGCCTTTGCGTCCCTAGTAGCCCAGCGAAGGATCTTGTTAATGTGGAAAGAGGAGAAGCCCCCCAGCGTGGAGGCCTGGATAAATGATATGGCAGGGTTTATCAAGTTGGAGAGGATAAAGTTTGCCTTGATGGAGTCTGCGCAGGGGTTATGCAGGCGGTGGCAACCGTTCCTAGACTATCTCGCGGAGCGTTAGAGGAAGGCCGGACAGCAGCAGCAGCAACCCCCCGGGGGGGGGGGGGGGGGGGAAAGAAGAGACATCTTTCTTTGGTTGGGGGGGGGGGGGGGTGCTTTCTGGGGGGCATTTGAGCAAGAAAATACATGAATGATCCGGGAAACTGATATGTATGGGAGGAACCCAATGTACAAAGCTCTGTATCATATTGACTTGCCATGTTTATGTCTTGCTATGCGAGCTTTCTTTCTTTTGTGTTGGGGGGGGGGGGGGGGGGGGGGGGGGGTTTGTTTGGTATGGTTGAAAATTGTTTAAAATTCTTAATAAACATATATATTTTTTTAAATAGATGGTGATGAGTCACCTTCTTGAACCACTGCAGTCCATAGAACATAGAAAAATACGGCCACGATGTTGTGCCGAACTTTTGTCCTAGATTAAGAACAAATCAATCTACACCCCAGTATTCTACCCTAATCCATGTACCTATCCAATAGCCGCTTGAAGGTCCCTAATGTTTCCGACTCAACTACTTCCACAGGCAGTGCATTCCATGCCCCCACTATTCTCTGGGTAAAGATCCTACCTGACATCCCCCCTATATCTTCCACCATCTTTGCAGATACACCCACAGCCCCATGAGGAAGTTCCAAGATTCCAATCCAGCAAGTGAAGGCATGGCAATATAATCCCAAATCAGGGTGGGATGTGGATTGGAGGGGTGCTTCCAGCTGGTTTTTTATGAGTCTGCTGCCCTCATCCTTCTAGATGGTTTCGGTCACCAGTTTGGAAGGTACTATCAAAGGAAGCTTAGCAACTTGCTGCAGTGCACCTAATGTATGATATACAATGCCGGCACTGTATCGGTGGTGGGTGGGGTGCTAATCAAATGGGCTACTTTGTCCTGGCTGCTGTTTTTGAGTGTTGTTGAAGCTGCACCCGTCCAGACAAGGCAGAGTAGTCTGGGACGGAGGTGATGGCCTCCAAAAATCACGTTTGTGGTAGGTATGACTCCGACCAGTGGAGAGCATTCTCCCCAATTCCCACAGACTTCAATTTTATTAGGACAACACAAATGACACATTATAGGATGGTTTAAACAAGTGTTTAAAATTTTGTATGGACAGAATGGGGCGAATAGAAACAGGCTATTTCCAGTAGAAGAGGCTGTGGAATTCACCTCCAGGATTTGTGAGTGAAGCAGCAACTGCATATGTTCAAGATTAGATTCAAGAAAAGTGGATACGAGAACCGATTAGGCCCATGCTTGAATGCATGATTGGCACTGACAAGCGGCCTATTTCCTTGGTGTTTTTTTTTTGGGGGGGGGGGGGCAAGGGAAGAGTGGCTGAGATTATGGAATTGGTTAAGTATATAAATTTGGCTGCATATGTTTTGTGGCTCTCTGCAAATTTTAAGTGCCTCCTGGCAATTGTATTATTCCGTACGTTCCTGACTTTAGGACGAGGGAGAAAATTCATACAGGAAAAACAACATTAATGCACTTTGACACATGTTGCATGCTTTGCTTACACTTCTTGACTGACATATGCATACAGTACCTGTAAATGAGTCTACAGGAATTTCCTGTAATCCATCCTCAGAGAATGCCATAGGTGGCTGCATCATTAAGTTATCTCCAACTCCCTCTTCAACTTTAGGTGCAACGTCATATACAATTCTTCTGGTTATGTGGTTTTTCCTTCGTCCGCTTCGAGGGACTGTCTGATGAAGCATTAGTTTTCCCAAATTTCCCCATGAAAAAGCAGGACTCTGATCTTGAGGTAGCCCCATTTGCAGATCTTTTCCACCATAATCCGAAAAGTTATCTTGACCCCAGGCAGAATCATTAATCTGGTAGCTCTCATGTTGGTCCATTGCTGAACCCATTTCTAAACTGTAGCCCTCCATTTCATACCTTGCTCTTTCATCATGCAGTCCTCCTTCAGCACAGTGAGTCAATGCATTTGTAGATTTGACTATCCAAGGACTGCTGGGCTCATGTTTCAACATAGCTATGGTGTTGTCTCTTTGGGACCGGTTGGAGGCTTTTACCTTCTCATACTGCATGATTATTTTCTCTGCAGCAGTGGATTTTGTACTGATGTTTAGAGCATCCTTTATGAAACTACGGCAAGCCTGAACAATGTCTGTCATTTGTAGATAGCTTGCGACAGACATTACCTCAATTACATTTTGGCTAGTTAAAACCAGATGTCCAGAATACATGAAATCAAGAATGACTGTGAAACCTTGAACTGCAACAACATCAAGGTGAGTTACTGTGACCTGGTCGCAACTCTCATTTGGAGTATAGCAATAGAGAGTCTTAAAGTAACGGCTGCCTGCAACTAATATATTCTTGTGGGCTTTGAAAACCTGACCCTTCACCACAATGTTGACATCACACAAAATGCCTTGCTGCCGCTGTTCATTCAATTCCTGAAGCAGTTGATAACAATAGGAAATTTCATTTTGATCACTTTTGTATTCACTGTACATCTCATCTGTTGTTTTGGATGTAATCGCAGATTCCTGGAAATAAAAACAAACCAAATTTTAAAAAATTTAATGGCAAATTATGTTCCACTATTCCCATCTGTCGTAAAATGAGAGAGCGCGCACGACGTGTTCGAGCGCTAAATAAAGGGCACGAGATAGAGAGGAGAGAGTGGAGGGACGTCAGTTTTAAGAAAAAACATAACTTGAATTTTCAACTGGATTGCGCCAACTTTAGTTGCAATATACAACACTCTACTCATGTGCTGCAAGTCAAAGCACTTCCTATTGTTCCTAGGCAAATCATTGTATTTGTCATTCACAACGTGAATACAACATTGATTTGTGCGGAGGCTAGTACTCATTCAATTAACATGAATATCAAACTGATTCAGGCCTCGAGAAGAGAAAAATCAGATTTGAATTATGTTTCTTTTAGTTTATTTGAATGCAGGCCTCAGACATGATAGGCAATGTGGATCTCTCATATCTGTTTTTTCTACTCCTGGCTAGTTTGCGTCAATGTCATTGCAAGAAGTGAATTGGATAATAGTTTTAGGGTATCACATTTGAATTTTAAAAAAGGCATTAAGATTTTTGATTGGAAAGTAAGGAGAGCTTGATAGGAAGTAACAATGTTAATTTGAGGCAGTCTGTCCTGCATTTTTAAATGCCATAAGAAGTTAGTTTTTCTTGGTCTCCAATTTTCTCTTGCTCCACCCCCCTCCAACCAGACAGGAGACGGCAATGGCACATTCTTGGTTCCAAGTTTTTGGATGATAGTCTTTCCCCAATTGATAACTTAACGAAACTGCCATTTTTGTCCCCCATATTTAATACTGCAGTGCCAGACACTAACATGTACACGACTGATGGGAGTCATAGGGCAACAATTAGGAACATGAATCAGGCATAATTCTTCCCTCCCTGAACCAGCTGTTTTCAGATTCATCAAAATCGGATCATCAGTCCCTATCAAAGGTTTACTTATTTCTGAAGAGCATCTAAATGAGACAGCCTACTTTATGAATTGCGTAATGGGAATTCCCACAATCAAGGCATTTTTCAGAACACAAGTGAGCAAGTTGATCTCTCACTAAGTGTTAATTATTTACTTATGCTGTGCAGAAGTTTCAATGTTGAATGTCATCTAATACAGCATTGGAATTAATTAGTAACATGCTTGAGCAGTTTTAAAAAAGATACCAGCTGTTCTTAGAAGGCAACATTTGAAAATGCTGTGCAGGACATTGAAAACATAAGTTTGTTTCTACTATATTTACCACCAATCTTCATGTGTTGCATTACTTTTATTTTTCTTCCCTTCACTTGTAGCTTGGACATACTTGAATAACAAAGTCTACCACCGCTAAAATCAGAAAAAGTACCAAAATTCTATCCCTTTAATAAGAAAAGAGAATAGCAGAAGTGGATATAAATATATTTTGGGTGGAAAACTGGGGCTGATTTCAATGGTTGAACCCATCCACTGGGTTCTGGTAGCAAGTCAGGAGCCCAAATATTCACTGGAGCGGATTTTCCCATTACTTTCTAACAGAACCACAGCATCCACATCCCATTATATATTTAAAGGGTCCTCAGTGAGGGGCAGAATTAAAGCATTCGACAAGCGGCAATGAGAGGCAACAACTGGAGTGATGCAAAGTCAGCAAGACGGAAGGGCACACATTAGTTCTGAGATGTCTTTGGAGGTCAAACTGCAAGTTCTCAGGGCCCAAGGGATGGGTGAAAATTTCCTGCCTCCGAATGAATGCTAAATTGGCCAAGGATGCCTGGTTAGTGCCGCAAGAGGTTCAACAGCCTTGTCGGGGTAGAAAATGTGGTTTCCAACACCCTCACTGACTCGCCTTCTGCACAGAACTCCTCAGACCTGCAGAACCAACCTATCTCTTTCTCTCAAGACATTTCCTCTCCTCCCCAATTAAACAGCCGCCACTGACACACACCATCATCTTATTGTCAGTCATATCCATCCTGCACGGTCATCCTCCACAAATGGCTTCCTTTCATCCTTTTAATAATGGCATTTTATTTAAGCAATTCATTTGCAGCCCAAAAGCCTAATTGCAGTGTGACTCGTGTCAAAAGATTCATACATTGATTAAGTAACCCATTTATCACACTACAACTCTTTGTTCTGCCTTTGCAGAGGAGATCACAGAACATAGGGAACTGTGGATAGCACTCACAATTCCAGTTTGCAGCTTTCATTTCCCACAGGTGCTCCAGGCACCATTTGGGGGTGGTGGAAAATGGGAGGACAAGATACCCGTTCAGGTCTTTGCACTGATGTGCATCTTCATGGCAAGAATGCTTGCAAGTGTAAACTGTATAGGATTGTCAGTATCGGTATAAGTTCATGCTAGCCTTTACCAATGATCTGCACAGTCAGAATGTCAGGTTAAATAGCATAGAGGAAAGCCTCACTTTGGTCCTTCAAAACCTCACAAGTGCAGCAAAGTGTTTTCCAGCTCTTGGATGGGCTACAAGAGAGCAGATGGAGAAAGGACACATGGAACTGGGGCACTATGTTCAATGCTATCTCACATACCTTCCTTTCCCCCCACCCCACCAACCATTAGTCACAGGCCCACCAGAATCACATGTTCAGAATTTGAATAGTTTTCTCAATGAGCACGCGTGTTGCTGCACCTTTAATCTTGGATTCAGACTTTAACTGCTAGTCCAGTTAAGACAGGCTTTCTGAAACTGAGAAATTGTTATGCTGGAAAGCCTTAAAAAAATGTAATTCCTTTTTTGCCTTGAAGGCTTTTGCTCACAGCACTTGGTTTGAAATAGTGTTTTCAGTACTTTAGAGATGATTTCTTAGACATTGGAGGTTATTCCTGCTGCCTTAGACTTTTTCCCATCAAGTATTTATTCAATTTCCTTTTGAAAGTTAGTACCTCTCTTTTAGGCAGTACAATCCAGATTGCAACTCTCTGCATAAAAGATTTCTCACCTCACCTTTGGTTATTTTGATAGTGACCTAAAATCTGTGCCCTCGCGTTACCTCCCTTTCATCTCTTTTGCTTAATTACTGTTGAGCAGAAACTGAACAGGACCAGCCATATTAATACTGTGGCTACAAGAGCAGGCCAGAGGCTGGGAATCCTCCGGCGAATAGCTCACCTCTGACTCCTCAAAGCCGGTCCACAATCTGCAAGGCACAAATCAATGTAATGGAATACTCTCCTGGATGAGAGCAGATCCAACAACACCATGCAGGACAAAGCAGCTTGCTGGATTTGTACCCCTTCCGCAAGCAATCACCCCCTCCAATATTGATGTACAGTAGCAGCAGTGTGTACCATCTACAAAATGCACTCCAGGAACTCACCAAGGCTCCCAAGGCAGCACCTCCCAAACCCACAACCACTACCATCCAGAAGGACAATACAGCAGATACATGGGAATACCACCACCTGGACGTTCCTCTCCAAGTCACTCAGCATCCGAAATTGAAAATATGTTGCCGTCCTTCACTGTTGCGGAGTCAAAATCCTAGAACTCCTTCCTGAACAGCACTGTGGGTGTATATACACCACATGGTTGTCAGTGATTCAAGAAAGCAGCTCACCACCGCCTTCTCAAGAACAACTAAGAATGGGCAATAAATACTGGCCTAGCCAGCAACACCCACATCCCATGCATAAGTTTAAAAAATCATTTATTACTTCACAATGTTGAGCATTCTTATTTTTGAAGGGAAATGGAATTGAGGTGCAGATTAACCATGATCTAATTGAATGTTGCCTCTAGCTCAAGGGTCAAATAAGCTGTGGCTGTTCCTATGGAACATAGTCTAACAAAGATGGGTTTTAGAGTATTACTCACCGTTACTCAGTTTCCCCATCAATATTATGAAAACCCCTGCAGAAAGATCCCATCAACGACGGCTCAGATATGGGTAAACTGACTGCACATTCATTCATTATTCTGTTTATGACAGATAAAGTACCTCATTCGCATTCTGAATGGCTTATTTCAGTTTCTTAAAAACAAAAAGCAAAACCATTAGCGATCTCACTGGTATAAAATTCAGCATATTTGCAAATACAAATAAACAAATTGTGTCATTCCTTGTGGTGAATCAAGATATGATACTTTACACCACGAGTGTCATCAACAAAGAAAGTGTTATAGGCACTATGACCAAAGTGGACAAGACTCTTTATTTATTACAAGATTTCCAGTGGTGTTGGTCAGCAATCAATTTTGATTCATGGGCCACTGGCACCAGTACTGAGGGAAAGAGTGAGCTGTACCTTTAGACACAGCCTTCACTTGACCCAGTATACTGGAGAACCATATAACTAGAGCTGTACGGAGGGCTTTAAAATAAATTGTTGGGGTGGGGGCTCCACCCATGGTGAGATCTGGAAATTAGAGAAAGGCCAAAGGAATAATGCAGGGTAGTGATATGGGTGATTAACCGGAGTACGACAGGAAGGCACAGAGTTTACAAACATAATGACCTCCCTTCCATTAAAAAGGTCAAAGTGGAGATGTTTTCAGATGACTGTACAATGTTCAGTACCATTCGCAACCCCTCAGATAATGAAGCAGTCCATGGCAACGTCCAGGCTTGGGCTGACAAGTGGCAAGTTACATTCAGGTCGCACAAGTGTCAGGCATTGACCATCTCCTACAAAAGAGAAGTAAACCATTGCCCGTTGATATTCAATGGCATTACCATCGCTGAATCCCCCACAATCAACACACTGGGCGTACCATTGACCAGAAACTGAACCGGACTAGCCATATAAATACTATGGCTACCAGGGCAGGTCAAAGGCTAGGAATCCTATGGAGAGTAACTCACCTCCTGATCCCCACAAACCTGTCCACCATCTGCAATTCACAAATCCGTTAATGGAATACTTTCCACTTGCCTGGATGAGTGCAGCTCCAACAATGCTCAAGAAGCCTGGCACCATCCAGGACAAATAAGGCAGCTTGATTGCTCCCCTTTCCTCAAACATGTAAACCCTCCACCACCGACAAAATGTGGCAGCCTTGCGTACCGTCTACAAGATGCACAAACCCACCAAGGTTTCTTAGACAGCACCTTCCAAACCCAATACCACACCTTCCAAACCCACAACCACACCTGCCATACCCATGACCACTACCACCTAGAAGGACAAGAGTAAGGATGGATTGGTTTATTGTCACGTGTACCGAGGTAGAGTGAAAAGTTTTGTTGTGTGTGCAGCTCAAACAGATCACCATATATGAAAAGAAAATATACAATAGGACAAACATAAAATACACCTTGTAAATACATAGACACAGGCATCAGGTGAAGATGTGTGAAGAGATCAGATCAGTCCATTAGTCCATAAGAGGGTCGTTTAGGAGTCTGGTAACAGCGCTGAAACACAAAGAGGAATCTCGGGAGGACTACCATTTTAACCGCCTGCACCCTCCCTGCCAGTGACAGGGATACCATGTCCCATCTCTTGAAGTCCTCCTCCATTTGTTCCACCAATCGCGTTAAATTTAACCTATGCAATGTACCCCAATTCTTGGCTATCTGGATCCCCAAGTAACGAAAGTCCCTTGTTACCTTCCTCAGCGGAAACTCCTCTATTTCTCTGCTCTGCTCCCCTGGATGCACCACAAACAACTCACTTTTCCCCATGTTCAGTTTACATCCTGAGAATTCTCCAAATTCCCGAAGTGTCCGCATTATCTCTGGCATCCCCTCCGCCGGGTCCGCTACATATAACAACAAATCATCCGCATACAGAGATACCCGGTGTTCTTCTCCTCCTCTAAGTACTCCCTTCCACTTCTTGGAACCCCTCAATGCTATTGCAAGGGGCTCAATCACCAGTGCAAACAGTAACGGGGACAGAGGGCATCCCTGCCTTGTCCCTCTATGGAGCCGAAAGTATGCAGATCCCCGTCCATTCGTGACCACACTCGCCACTGGGGCCCTATACAACAGCTGCACCCATCCAACACACTCATCTCCAAAACCAAATCTCCTCAGCACCTCCCACAAATAATCCCACTCCACTCTATCAAATGCTTTCTCGGCATCCACCGCCACCACTATCTCCGCTTCCCCCTCTGGTGGGGGCATCATCATTACCCCTAGCAGCTTCCGTATATTCGTATTCAGCTGTCTCCCCTTCACAAACCCAGTTTGGTCCTCATGGACCACCCTCGAGACACAGTCCTCTATCCTCATTGCCATTACCTTGGCCAGAATCTTAGCGTCTACATTTAGGAGGGAAATAGGTCTATAGGACCCGCATTGCAGCGGGTCCTTTTCCTGCTTTAGGAGAAGCGATATCGTTGCCTCAGACATAGTCGGGGGCAGCTGTCCCCTTTCCTTTGCCTCATTAAAGGTCCTCATCAGTAGCGGGGCGAGCAAGTCCACATATTTTCTGTAAAATTCAACTGGGAATCCATCTGGTCCTGGAGCCTTCCCCGCCTGCATGCTCCTAATTCCTTTCACTACTTCCTCTATTTCAATCTGTGCTCCCAGTCCCACCCTTTCCTGCTCCTCCACCTTGGGAAATTCCAGCCAGTCCAGAAAGCCCATCATTCTCTCCCTCCCATCCGGGGGTTGAGCTTCGTATCATTTTTTATAAAATGCCTTGAACACTCCATTCACTCTCTCCGCTCCCCACTCCATCTCTCCTTCCTCATCCCTCACTCCCCCTATTTCCTTCGCTGCTCCCCTTTTCCTCAATTGGTGGGCCAGCAACCTGCTCGCCTTCTCCCCATATTCGTACTGTACACCCTGTGCCTTCCTCCACTGTGCCTCTGCAGTACCCGTTGTCAGCAAGTCAAATTCTACGTGTAGCCTTTGCCTTTCCCTGTACAGTCCCTCCTCCGGTGCCTCCGCATATTGCCTGTCCACCCTCAGAAGTTCTTGCAGCAACCGATCCCGTTCCCTACTCTCCTGCTTTCCTTTATGTGCCCTTATTGATATTAGCTCCCCTCTAACCACTGCCTTCAGCGCCTGCCAGACCACTCCCACCTGGACCTCCCCATTATCATTGAGTTCCAAGTACTTTTCAATGCACCCCCTCACCCTTAGACACACACCCTCATCTGCCATTAGTCCCATGTCCATTCTCCAGGGTGGGCGCCCTTCTGTTTCCTCCCCTATCTCCAAGTCCACCCAATGTGGAGTGTGATCCAAAATGGCTTTAGCCGTATACTCCGTTCCCCTCACCTTCGGGATCAACGCTCTTCCCACAACAAAAAAGTCTATTCGCGAATAGACTTTGTGGACGTAGGAGAAAAACGAAAACTCCTTACTCCTAGGTCTGCTAAATCTCCACGGGTCTACTCCTCCCATCTGCTCCATAAAATCTTTAAGCACCTTGGCTGCTGCCGGCCTCCTTCCAGTCCTGGACCTCGACCTGTCCAGCCCTGGTTCCAACACCGTATTGAAATCTCCCCCCATTACCAACTTTCCCACCTCTAGGTCCGGGATGCGTCCTAGCCTACGCCTCATAAAATTGGCATCATCCCAGTTCGGGGCAGAAACGTTTACCAAAACCACCGTCTCCCCCTGTAGTTTGCCACTCACCATCACGTATCTGCCCCCGCTATCCGCCACTATAGTCTTTGCCTCAAACATTACCCGCTTCCCCACTAATATAGCCACCCCCCTGTTTTTCGCATCTAACCCCAAATGGAACACCTGCCCCACCCAACCTTTGCGTAGTCTCACCTGGTCTATCAGTTTCAAGTGCGTTTCCTGTAACATAACCACGTCTGCCTTAAGTTTCTTAAGGTGTGCGAGTACCCGTGCCCTCTTTATCGGCCCGTTCAGCCCTCTCACGTTCCACGTGATCAGCCGGGTTGGGGGCTTTTTACCCCCCCCCCCTTGTCGATTAGCCATCCCCTTTTTCCAGCTCCTCACCCGGTTCCCACGCAGCTGTGTCCCCCCCAGGTGGTGCCCCCCCGCCCATCCCACCCCATACAAGCTCCCCCCTCTCCCCAGCAGCAGCAGCCCAATAATTCCCCCCTCCCATCCCCCCCCCCGCTAGATCCCCCACTAGCGTAGTTACACCCCCCATGTTGCTCCCAGAAGTCAGCAAACTCTGGCCGACCTCGGCTTCCCCCCGTGACCTCGGCTCGCACCGTGCGACGCCCCCTCCTTCCGGCTTCCCTATTCCCGCCATGATTATCATAGCGCGGGAACCGAGCCCGCGGTTCCCCCTTGGCCCCGCCCCCAATGGCCAACGCCCCATCTCTTCCACCTCCTTTCCTCCCCCCACCACCTCCTGTGGAAGAGAGAAAAGTTACCACATCGCAGGATTAATAACATAAAACTCCTCTTTTCCCCCCTTTTTACCCCCCTCTTCGTCCCCCATACTCGCCCCACCACTTTGTTTCAAACGTTCTTTTTTTAAATAACCCGCTCATCCAATTTTTCTTCCACGATAAAAGTCCACGCCTCATCCGCCGTCTCAAAGTAGTGGTGCCTCCCTTGATATGTGACCCACAGTCTTGCCGGCTGCAGCATTCCGAATTTTATCTTCTTTTTGTGAAGCACCGCCTTGGCCCGATTAAAGCTCGCCCTCCTTCTCGCCACCTCCGCACTCCACAGTCTTGGTATACGCGGATCACCGCGTTCTCCCACTTACTGCTCCGAGTTTTCTTTGCCCATCTAAGGACCATTTCTCTATCCTTAAAACGGAGGAATCTCCAGCGCCTCCAGCCTTTCCACACATCATTTATGGTGTGCCTCGTGCATCTCCGTCTTCACCACCAGGCCCTGTATGTCGTCCTCATTCTCGGCAGCCTTTGCCTTCACGACCCGAAGCTCCCGCTCCTGGGTCTTTTGCTCCTCCTTTAGCCCTTCGATCGCCTGTAGTATCGGGGCCAACAGCTCCTTCTTCATTTCCTTTTTGAGTTCTTCCACGCAGCGTTTCAAAAACCCGTGTTGTTCAGGGCCCCATATTAAACTGCCACCTTCCGACGCCATCTTGGTTTTTGCTTGCCTTCCTTGCCGCTGCTCTAAAGGATCCACCGCAATCCGGCCACCTTCCTCTCCTTTTTTCATCCGTATCCAGGGGGGATTCCCTTCTGGTTCACCGCACAGTACTTTTAGCCGTTAAAATTGCCGTTGGGGCTCTTATTAAGAGCCCAAAAGTCCGTTCCACCGGGAGCTGCCGAAACGTGCGACTCAGCTGGTCATCGCCGCACCCGGAAGTCAGAGTGGGAGATTTATTTATAGACGGGACGTTTGCGAGCTTGGGAGCGCTTGAGGAAAAGTATGAGCTGCCCCGGGGAAATTTCTTTAGATATATGCAGGTGAGAGCGTTCACGAAACAACTGGTGAGGGAATTTCCGCTGCTCCCGACACAAGGGATCCAGGACAGGGTGCTTTCGGGGGGGTGGGTCGGGGAGGGCAAAGTGTCAGAGATATACCGGGAGATGAGAGAAGAGGGGGAGGAGTTGGTGGGCGAACTGAAGGTAAAATGGGAAGAAGAGCTCGGAAAGGAGATTGAGGGTTTGTGGGCTGATGCCCTAAGCAGGGTAAATTCCTCTTCCTCGTGTGCCAGGCTTAGCCTGATCCAATTTAAGGTGCTGCATAGAGCACACATAACGGGAGCAAGGTTGAGCAGGTTCTTCGGAGTGGAGGACAAGTGTGGGAGGTGCAGGGGAAGCCCGGCGAACCACACACATGTTTTGGTTGTGTCCGACACTGGAGGGGTATTGGAGGGGAGTGACGGGAGTGATCTCGAAGGTGGTGAAGGTCCGGGTCAAGCCAGGCTGGGGTTAGCTATATTTGGAGTAGCAGATGAGCCAGGAGTGCAGGAGGCGAAAGAGGCCGATGTCGTGGCCTTTGCGTCCCTAGTAGCCCGGCGTAGGATTTTACTCATGTGGAAGGAAGCGAAACCCCCCGGGCTGGCGGCCTGGATAAACGATATGGCGGGGTTCATAAAACTGGAGCAGGTTAAGTTTGCACTGAGAGGATCGGCTCAAGGGTTCACCAGACGGTGGCAACCGTTCCTCGACTACCTAGTGGAACGTTAGAGGGAAGATAGATCGCCAGCAGCAGCAACCCGGGGGGGGGGTAAAATTGTTTGGGTTTTTGGAGGGGGAGGGGTGGCCGGGGAAAGAGGAGTATTACTTTGTGTTATTTGGTTAGTTTACCATGTTAGTTACACAATGTTGTGTTGCAGTTATCATGTTACCCTTATTTTTATTTTTTTGATTTGTAAGGGAGAAAAGTGTATTTGAAAACTCTAATAAAATATATTTTATAAAAAAAAGAATAGAGTCCAAGTTCAAATCGACCCTTCTGCAGACCTTCTGCAACAGCCGCTCAAATCGTAAGTCTTACTTCAACGCTCGCTACGAGACAGGCGCTCCTAGCTATCGATCTGTACCAGCTTCGAATCCCGCAGGCTCAGAACCCAAACGAAAGGCCATTCATTTCCAAAGTTAAGTATTGGCCGGTTAGTTGTACGAAGTAGCTTAGAAGTAGAATTTATGCATAAGTATTGATTACTGTATATAATAAATGTGCGTTGATTTAACTCTTACTTAGCGGTGTGTTGGATTATTGATCATTACTCGGACCTGAACCACGTGGCGGTATCAGAAAGATACCTGGCGGCTCAAGAGCAAAGGTGATAGAACAAGAGCAATTAAACTAAGGCTAAAATTAAGAGCAACAAGTATTATAATCAAATAAAGGTCTGCACCTTTTCTACGTTTTTAGTTGTTCAGTCGATCATCAGTACCTTAGGAACTAGCACAACACAAATAGCTGTACTATTTACTTCAGCTTCAAATGTGCAATCTTTTTCAAGAATTCCCAACGGCCACGGTGCTGGAAGATTAGCATTCTCAGCAGCTAAAATGACCAAAAATTGGAAAAAGCATTTATTATATTGAAGATCACAGATGTCCCTTTAATATCACGGCCAATAATTGAGCCTCAGGAGTGAGAAGGAATATCATCTTTCGATGCAACTGAAAACTATAGTGTAATTTGTGAGATGCTCCCCACCCACCACACATTGACATATCAATTTGCATTTTTCCAAACAAAACAACCATGAACCACCACAAAATAGGATTTTTTTTTTTTTTTTTTTTAAGTTGCCAAAAATATTCCTCAATATATTTCAGAGTAGCAACTTGGTAAAGTTTAATCCAGCTGAAGCTACACATCACAAAAATAAGTATTTTAACATTAATATCAACCATGACTTGAGTATCTGATTTTAAAGGACTTAAAAATGCACAAAATCTTCTGGCTAGATTGAGCTACAGCAGTTGGTTTCTTACCACCTCCTTAACGAAAGAAATCGAAATCTTTCAATGCATACCTATCAATGTTCTTACACCCAAATATTTAGCATAATTTTGCCTTCTTGATGGCCTGCAAATGGACATTAAAAGTACCCAATTATTTTTTCCCAATTAAGGGGTAATTTAGCGTGGCCAATCCACCTACCCTGCACATCTTTGGGTTGTGGGGTGACACCCACACAGACATGGGGAGAATGTGCAAATTCCACACAGACAGTGACCCAGGCCCAGAATTGAAACCAGGTCCTCAGTGCCATAGGCAGCAGTGCTAACCACTGCGCCGCCGTGCCTCCCCAAATGGACATAATTAGCAGAAGCTCTGATTCATTCAGGTGGGGGAGTGACCAGTGTTGTAGATGGGGCTTGTTTCTAACGCAACATTTTTAAAACCAGTATAAAAGATTTCAAAAATGCAATTTCACTGAATGAGATGTGTTTAAAGTTGGGTTACGTTGATTTTGGGAGAATTGCTTTCAAAAAAAGCTAAGAATCAAATGGAAACTCTAGAGCAATAACTTCATGCTTAGTTAACAATGTGACAACTAAAATCCAACTTCCCCAAGGTTAAAAGGAAAACGATCAGTTTTTTTAAAAATGTATTTTTATTGAGGAAGATTTTTAAAAAAAAAAAAAAACATTAGTTGCATCAGAACAAAGGACAAAGAGAAAAAAGCCATTGCATCAATGCAAAACTGGTACAGCACATAACAAAAGTAATGCCAAAGGAACAAAAAAGGCCAGATGAGTTGGGGACAAAATCCCCAACATGTACCTCCTACGAATGCACAATTTGTCTGCACCAAGCAGGATACAGTCAACAACAGAGTTGCACCATATCCATAGCTTTAGAACAGAAATAACAGATGATGAATAAAAACCCCGCCGAAAACCCCAGAGCTGTTGGGGAATTACACACACACCCACAACACAATCAAACTCCCTCCTAGACCCAGGACAGAGCAGATAACCATAATATAGCTACTTATTGAAAGAGCCTGATCATGGAACCATGGCACCAAGACCATCCATCTAAACCTCCCCACAAGTACACAGGAGAAAACCAAAAACAACGTTGAGGGACTCGATGGAAGCCATAACTTCAGGGTCTCTCAGAAGGAAGAAAAAGGCAAGAACAAGAACTATCAGAACTGTCTATTCAGATAAGAGATCCCCATGCTACAGCCAAAGGCATATAAAAATGGACACGGGCCAGCAACTGAACCATAGGGGGGGACGCACTCCTACCCCAGGGGAAAAAAAAAATAATCCTTGTTACAACACTTGGTCCATCCCAAAATCATTGTTCACGCAGGTGTCAGACGTAGCCACACCTCTACTGGCGACCAGAGAGAGAAGGCACCCCCATTCATTGTGGAGAACAGGATACCAACTACGGCGCCGGCCCAGCACGCCACAAAAGACTGAGGAGAATGTGACCGCAGGAACATCTGTAATCTCCCTCTTCCACACGCCCTTAACTCTTACACCCAATCATGGTAGCACTAGCCCAGACCTAATCAGGACAAGACACCTCTTCCCCATCCCAAGCCAACAGGGATGGGGCACCCAGCGGATCATGGATCTACTGGTCCATGGTCACTGTCGCCCTCAGAAAAGTTCCAACAGCATTACAAATAGTCAGAGGGAGGCCTGTCAGAGGAGCAAAGACTGATCCAACCCTAAGGAAGGGGCAAATATAGCCCAGTCCTCATCAGGATAACAGGCAGTGCCTGGGCCTAAAAAAAACCTCTGGATTAAAGTTTAAAGAAAACAAACAGAAATGATTCGCTCTAACTGAGGCCTTCCTCGATCATAGAGATGATAAACTAACCCTATCAACTCCCACCCTCCACCGGCTCTGCTCATTTTCTTTCTAGGCATGGGTGGGGGGGGCATATGAGCAACTCAAAAAAACACCCTCCCTCCACCAGAAAGATTATCAGACCATGTCAAACCCAAATATATTTAGGATAAAGAATAAAAAATAAAGACTGCACAAATCCCGTATTCAACATTGGGTTAAACTTTGTTAGATCAGGATAAGGTACAGGTTACCATCTCCAAACATTCCCTTCCCTGTAAACGGGAAAAAAAACTGACAACATCAAGCAGACAACAGCATCATAACAAGGAGGAAAGTCCAGAATAGCAACCGAGATGCAGAAATGCAAGGCGGTCCTCAGGAGAAAGACTTATTCACTGGCACACGAAAAAGGCCAAAATCGAGGATCAAGATCAACAAGTACTCATCAGGATCTCTCAAGGATTTTGACGAATGAAGCACAAGTCACCATCACATCTCCCATGCCATCTTGCCAGAACCCAGGCGGTCAACAGGCTCTGGCCGGTGGTGGAGAGCAGTCGGGAGGCCACACCAACTCCAGGCCAAGGGGACAGGATTAAGTATGCTGCATCAAATTTAAAATGCAAAGCCTCCAGATCAAAATTCCCAAAACATGGCACCCAACACTCAAATTCAACTGGGAGTCTCCCCAACGCCACGCCTCGGCAACCGGACTCAGCAAAACACTTTTCTCTCTCTCACTCCCGACTCCATCAGGATGGATGACAGGCCATGCAGCAGGAACTCAATCTCACGAAGGCAGGCTTCCACTGGGATAGTGCTCTATTGCAAGAACCCACACACGCATCACCGTTGCCTCCATAAAAACACTAACTCTTGGGAGTTAGACAATAAGATAACAGGAGCAGAATTAGGCAATTTGGCCCATCGTGTTTGCTCCGCCATTCGATCATGGTTGATATATTTCCTATCCCCATTCTCCTGCCTTCTCCCCGTAACCCTTGATCCCCTTATTAAATCGGATCCTATCTATCTCGGTCTTAAAGACACTCCGTGATTTGGTCTCCATAGCCATTCGGCGGCAGAGTTCCATAGATTCACCACGCTCTGGCTAGAAATTCCTCATCTCCATTTTAAAGGATCGTCCCTTCACTTTACGGCTGTGCCCTCGGGTTCTAGTCTCTCCTACTCGTGGAAACATATTCTCCACATACAAGATATTGAGAGGACTAGATAAAGTGTAAGTTTCAATGAGATCCCCTCTGATCCTTCTAAACTCCATCAAGTAAAGACCCAGAGTTCTCAACCACGTCTCATGACAAGCCCTTATTCCCAGGATCATTCTTGTGAATCTCCTCTGGACCCCCTTCAAGGCTAGCACATCTTTCCTTGGATGTGGGACCCAAAACAGCTCCCAACGCATAAGTCAGCAGTGTAATGGAATACTCTTCACTTGCCTGAAACAACACTCAAGAAACTAGACACCATCCAGGGCAAAGCAGCCCGTTTGATTGCTCCCCCTTCCACAAATATTCAAACCCTCCACGACCGACGAAGAGTGGCAGCCGTGAATACCATCTACAAGATGCACTGCAGTAACTCACCAAGGTTCCTTAGACAGCACCTTCCAACCAATGTCCACTATTTCCTAACCCATGTCCACTACCATCTAGGACAAGAGCAGCAGATACCTGGGAACCTCACCACCTGGAGGTTTCCCTCCAAGTCACCCACCACCGTGACTTGGAAATATATCGCCGTTCCTTCACTGTCGCTGGGGCAACATCCTGCAACTCCCTCCCTAACAGCACAGTGGGTGTACCTCACCTAAAGGACTGCAGTGGTTCAAGGAGGCAACTCACCACCACCTTCTGAAGGGTAATTAGGGATGGGCAATAAATACTGGCTGAACCAGCGATGCCCATATCCCACAAATTAATTTTTACTAATATATTCCAAATGGAGTCTGACCAGAGCCTTATAAAGCCTCGGCTGTACATCCCTGCCCTTGTATTATAGCCTTCTCAACATGAACGCTAACATTGCATTTGCCTTCCTAACTGCCAACTGAACCTGCATGTTAACCTTAAGAGAATCCTGACAGGGGCTGTTTAGCACAGGGCTAAATCGCTGGCTTTGAAAGCAGACCAAGGCAGGCCAGCAGCATGGTTCAATTCCCGTAACAGCCTCCCCGAACAGGCGCTGGAATGTGGCGACTCGGGGCTTTTCACAGTAACTTCATTGAAGCCTACGTGTGACAATAAACGGTTTTCATTTCAACTAGGAATCGTCTTGTGCTTCAGACTGCCAAAACCTTGCCCATTTAGAAAATAGTCGATACCTCTTCTTCCTACTGAAGTGCATAACCTCACTTTTCCACATTGTATTCCATCGGCCACTTATTTGCCCACTCGCCTAGCCTTCAGCCTCCCTGCTTCCTCAACAATACCTGTTCCTCCACATATCTTTGTATCATCTGCAAACATTGCAGCAATATTCCAAATGGAGTCTGACCAGAGCCTTATAAAGCCTCGGGTGTACATCCCTGCCCTTGTATTATAGCCTTCTCAACATGAACGCTAACATTGCATTTGCCTTCCTAACTGCCAACTGAACCTGCATGTTAACCTTAAGAGAATCCTGACAGGGGCTGTTCATGACAATGACACGGGCATCCTGACAATGCCCCGAGATCCTGAACGTATATCGTGAATAGTTGTGGTCCAAACACTGATCCCTGCGGAACACTACTAGTCACCATCTTGAAAAAGACACCTTTATCCCCACTCCCTTCCTTCTGCCAGTCAGCCAATCCTCCATCCAACTTTGCTCCCAACATCATTGGCTTTTACCATATTTAGTGGTCTCCTGTACAGCACGTTGTCAAAGGCCTCCCGGAATTCCAAATCGACAAAGGAGAGCCAGTGAACATGACCTAACTTCCTTGATACCTCCGCAAAGAATTCTATGTGATTTGTCAAGCGTGACATCCCCTTGATGAAGCCATGCTGACTCAGCCTTATTTTACCATGCATTTCCAAATACACCACAATCTCATCCTTAATAATGGACTCACAACGACCGAAGTTAGGCTAATCAGCCTATAATCTCCTACCTTCTGCCTCCCTCCCTTCTTAAACAGGGGTGTTCCATCAACCATTTTCCAGTCCTCTGGGACCCTCCCCGACTCTAGTGATTGCTGAAAGATCACCACCAATGCCTCTGCAGCCTTCTCAGTTATCTCCTTCAGAATGCTAGGGAGTAGTCCACCCAGTCCGGGTGATTTATCCACCTTCAGTTCTTTCCGCTTCCCCAGAACCTTCTCCTTTGTGAAGGTGACTACACTCACCTCTGCCCCCTGACTGTATGCCACTCGTGTCTTCCAGTGTGAAGACTGATGCAAAGTACCTATTCAGTTCCTCTGCCATTTCTTTGTTCCCCATTACTGCTCACCAGCCTCATTTTCCAGTGGTGCAATGTCCATTCTTGCCTCTCTCTTGCCTTTTATATATCAAGTTGGGCTTTGACAATCTGTACCTTAGAGCCAAGATTTCCAGCCAGAACAGCATCCCTATTGGCTGCCATCATTTGCCATGTGCATCACACAGTCAGGGCAGGAGCCTCCTCAAAAGCAACCGTGCCACCAAAGGCAGGGCCTCAGCCAAATTTCTTCCAGCCTCCATGAACAAGGAAGGATTTAACCATTCTAACTCGGCCTGGTCATTCAAAAAGACAGACCCAACAATTCTCAGAACATAGGTGACCAAGCAAAGAAAAAAAGAAACATGCCCACGGGTGAAAAGACAGATTAAAAGATGAGCAGAGCTGAAGTTTGCCAAAACACAGCCGTTCCAGTGCCCATCATGCGAACCCCGCCCCGACAGTTTTAATGGAATATCTTGATCCAGAGCTGGGATCGAACCTGGGACCTCGGCACCATGAGACAGCAGTGCGAACCACTGTGCCACCGTGCTGCCCTTGATTAGGTTTTCATAGATAGTGCAGAAAGAGGGCATTCGGCCCATCTAGCCTGCACCGGCCCTTGGAAAGAGCACCCTGCTCAAGCCCACGCCCCCACCCCAGCCCCGTAACCCATTTAACCTTTTTGGACACCAAGGGCAATTTAGCATAGCCAATCCATCTAACCTGCACATCTTTGGACTGTGGGAGGAAACCGGAGCACCCGGAGGAAATCCACGCACACACGGGGAGAACGTGCAGACTCCGCACAGACAGTGACCCAGCCGGGAATCGAACCTGGGACCCTGGAGCTGTGAAGCAACTATGCTAATCACTGTGCTACTGTACTGCCCATCTTGATAGTTATCGGTGCCTATGTATTGCACCACGAGGTTTGGCGGGGATCACAGGACTGAAACAACAAAATATAAACTTGCTAACTAGGCACTTAAAGCAGAGTGATACATGCATTGTTTTGTCAGGAAATTGAACAACAGTAATTACTTTAAAAATTGGCTAAAAATCAAGGCAGAGTTGGGCAGCATGGTAGCACAGTGACTGGCGCTGAGATTTTGACCGAATGGCATTGAAGGAGGAGCAATATAGTTCCAAGTCAGGGTGGGATGGAGCTTGGAAAGTGGTGTTTCCATAGCCCTGGCGCCCTTATTCATCTTGGTGACAGAGATCATAGATTTGGGAAGTACTGTTGAAGAAGCTTCGGCAAGCTGCTGCAGTGCATCTTGTAGATCGGGGGGTGCCCCAAACATTTTGCGCGAGGGGCTACATTTCCATTTTCCCCATCATTTAAAAGGGCCGGGGAGCAAAATCGAGGAAGATAAGGCATTAGAAATTTATCTCACTGCTTAACAAAATGGAAAATTGTATATTTTTATAAACAAGTTTCACATGAGAAGAGCGATCTATTAACTTACTTCATAAACAATATTGGAGACTGATTTAATGAGATATCTGCCTTTGGAGTCGCTACAGTGCCATACCAATGAGGTAGGCGATTCCTCAATTATCTGATACTGCGAAAACAATTCCCCATCATGCATTTGAATCACCTCTCATTAACTATGTTTATCCAACCCAGCATATTGGCTTTCTGAGGACAGATCAAGCCAACTCTTCCCCAAAGCATATACTCTGCAATGCTCTTCCTAAACCTCCCTGCCGCCAAGACAGCACACCTCGATGGCTGTTAAGAAAAAAGTAAATGGCCACAGGAACCAAAATGGTGATAAACTTTGTAGTATAAATGTGCTGAAGCAGTTCTCCATTAACAACAATGACTTATCCTCCATCCTTTGCACAGCATTAGTCACTACCTTTGCACCATTCAGGAAAACTGACAAATACTATTCTGACATTGAAATCTGAGTCAGGAAATTTAGGCAGTGCAACAATAAAGACCAGCAGATAGATATCACCCAAGTGATGCTTTTTTAAAACCAATATCAATTAAACTTAATTCTTATTATGCGGTCACAGTTTGTGCACTAATTTTACGAAAATACTGTTGTACTCTTTCCAGGCACAAATTGCCAGTGGGACAGAAAAAACTTCTCTGAAGGTTCAAAGCCAACCCAAGAGCACCAAGATTTTAAACTCAAGTGACGGCTGGCCAACCTTAGCAAGCTTGCTTCCAGCCAAACCAATTAGCCTCATTATTCAGTAAATTGAAAGAAGAAATTCTGCACTTCACTACTGTTCAGTGACCATTACTTGAAAGTGCAAGGCAAAGGATAGGACTGGACTTGGCTGTGAGATTCACAATGGCTGAATATAACACCACCATTAACTACTCGTACACAAAAATTTCCAAGGCAGGTAATCTTTTCTGGAACAATGGTCCATGAACCAGATAGGAACCCTTGGTGGGCCAGACTCTGTGTTGCAGGCCATATGTTGAACAATCCTGTTGTAGATGGTATACACAGTTGCCACTATGGGTCAATGCTGGAGGGAGCAAATGTTTAAGGGGAAGAAGTGCCAATCAAGCAGTCTTTCTCCTGGATGAGGTGAAGCTTACAAGTGTGTTAAGTGGAGAGAATTGAATCCCGGCTTATGCCTTGGAGATAGATGGTAGATAGGCTTTAAGGAGTCAGCAAGTGAGTTACTCACCACAGAACTCCCAGTGGCTGACCTGCTCTGGTCACCACAGTATTGAGGTTGCTGGCCCAGTTATGTTTCTAGCCAACAGTGACCTCCCCCTTCCTTACTCCTGAGGTGTTAATGGTGGGGGATTCAGTGATGGAAATTTATGTGGTGCAAGTTTTACTTGCTACCCATTTGTTCAGGCCTGGATATTGTCTTGTTGTATAGGAGTGCTGGCTGCTTCACTGAAAAGTTGCAAATGAAACGGAATATCATTCAATTGTAGTTTGACTCCAGGTCAGGAGGAGGGTGGCACTTGACCAGTCCTGCCAATAACAGCTATCTGCAAGAATACACCTAGCCCCATTGGTCTGCCTTTGGCCAGCCTTTCCCCACAGCCCTACAAATCAAGTGCTCATCCAATTGTTCTTTGAAGGTCTCGATTGAATGTCTCCACCACACACTCAGGCACACATCCCTACTTCTGGCCTTTTGAGTGTAAGAGTCCTTCCTGTTTATTTCCTTTGTTCCCATTTCTTTTACTTTATTCTTTTTGGTACTTGGGCCCATAATTGTGCCTTTACGGCAGAGAGCCTGCCAGGATAGCTTGTTCCTAGGTTTCGTATTTTGGAGGGAAGAGATCAGACTCTTCGGCACCAAGGGCATCTTAAGAACCAGTTTGAGGGATTCGACTTCTGGCAAGGGGGGGGGGGGAAGAAGAGAGAGAAAGAGGAGCAGCGGTCGCGGGCAGCATAGGTCCTGAGGGGGGAAACACAGTCGTGTCCCGTTCCCCGAGGAGAACTTGCGCCTAAGCTTGCAAACTGGTCCCGACTGAGCACCGGTTCAAAGACCGGGAGAAAATCCTAAAGTGGGCCCGGCAAACGAGATCGAGCACGTGTGAAGGGAAGAGCATAAAAGATTTATCAGGACATTGGGGCGGATCTGGCCAAAAGAAGGGCTGAGTTCAACAAGACAAAATCAGCACTCTACCAAAAAGGTGAAATTTGGGATGTTATTCCCGGCTAAACTTTGGGTAACATTTAAGGGGAAAGAGCTGTACTTTAACACCCTAGCGGCAGCTGATGAGTTTTTTTTAAGATCGAACAAACTGGGGGAGGAACAGCCGAAACCGCTTTGAAAGCCATGGGGACGGAGAAGAAAGTGAAAATCGTCACAAAGAGCAGATGACAGACTACAAACAAGGACAATAAGAACATGAACTTAGCACGTGTTTTGTGCAGGACTGTGCTGCCTCGTTTCCGGGCTTGTCTCCTCTCTCGATGCAATTGGTGGGGGGGCAAGGGAAATAAGGGTGTGAAAAGCGGACAGGAGGGAGAGACAACAGCCAACAAGAGGAAGGTTAAACAAGGCCAGAGCTGGGCGAATACTGGAAGGAGGGCCACTGTACTAGCGAGGAGGGCCAGCACGGGAGGGCAAGGAAGGAAGGAGGGCCTCGGCGCGCCTCTCAGGGGAGAGGGAGCACCTGGCAAGAGGGTGGGAACAACGATGAGGAGTCGTGGGGTGAGCGCAGAACAAAAGAGAAGCAAAGAGAACGGCAAGAGAGAGAAGCGAAGCAGTAGACACAGACCTCAGTGGGCATGGAACAGGGCAAGGAACCAAGATGACGCCGCAAGCAGCCACTCAGGAGGGCATCAGGGCGAAGGGAGACCCCGGAGGGCAGGGGCACACCCACGTGGCATATACATAGCTGGCGGCCATGTTGGGTTCCCCCTGGACAAAGGGAAATCCCGGAGCGCTGGGGCCCAACCACATGGTGAGAGCGGCGACCTTGGCCATTTTGGATGGGCCCCCTAACAAAGGGAAACCCCAAGGTGCAGGGGCGCGTCCACCAGGTACGGATGGGTGATCCCGCAGGACCAGGGAATCAGAAACCCATCACCAGGATTGTTACATGGAACGTAAGGGGACTCAATGCCCCAGTGAAAAGATCCAGAGTCTTTGTCCACCTAAGAAGCCTAAAAGCAGACATAATCTACCAACAAGATGCACCCGAGGGAGAAGGACCGGCTGCTGGTAAGGAAGGGCTGGGTGTGACAGACGTACCATTCATGCTACGGGACCGGGACGAGGGCTGGGGGTAGCAACATCAATCAGCAAGAGGACGAGGTTTACGGAAACCAAGACAGTTACGGACCCAGGGGGACGGTACGTCATGGTCAGTGGTGTCTTAGAAGGAGCACCGGTCGTACTGGTAAACGTGTACGCTCCCAACTGGAACGACACAGAATTCATAAACAAGACTATGGCAGAAATCCCCGACCTTGACACGCAGTCTGATTATGGGGGGCAACTTTAACTGCGTGCTGGACCCACTCACCAACCGATCAAACCCCAGAACGGGGAAAGGTCTGGCATGGCTGGGGAGCTAGGAGCCTTCATGGAACAGATGGGGGCAGTGGACCCATGGAGGTTCCTGCACCCAGGAGAAATGGAGTTCTCGTTCTTTTCGCAGGTGCACAAGGTATATACCCGTATCGACTTCTTTGCAGTGGGGAAATCGGTGCTTCCAGGGATCACGGGAACGTAATACTCCGCGATCGTTATCTCCGACCACGCTCCACACTACATGGATGAGAGGTTGAGAACAGGCCGGGCCAAGCGCCCCACGTGGAGGCGGGGCCTTCTGCCAAAAGATATCGTCGGCCATAGGCGACTACGTTAGTAACAACCAAAACGGGGAGGTCTCACCTTCCACGTTTTGGGAGACGCTGAAGGCCGTGATTAGAGGAGAGATCATAGCCTACAGGGCAAGCAGCGATAGGGAAGAGAGGGTGGCCAGGCAACAGCTAGTGGACCCCATTCTGGAAGTCGATAGAAAGATACTCGAGGCCCCGACCCCAGCTATTGACGGAGAGGAAAAAGCTGTAAATGGACTTTAACCTATCCACTAGGAAAGCAGTGTACCAACTCCGCCAGACACGGGGGACCTTCTACGAACACGGAGACAAGGCTGGCCGCCTATTGGCTCACCAGCTGAGAAAGCAGGCAGCCACGAGAGAAATAGCGCAGGTTAACGATAGCAGAGGCAGACTGGTAACAGAGCCAAAGGAGGTCAATCGGGCATTTGAGATCTTCTACCGGGGACTGTATACCTCCGAGCCCTCCAATGGGGACACGGGAATGAAACAGTTCCTAGGCAGACTGGAACTACCAGTTGTGGGGGAAGACAGACAGGGGGAGCTGGAAGCACCAACAGACCTGGGAGAAATCATGGAGCGCATCAGCTGCATGCAGGCGGGGAAGGCACCGGACCAGATGGGTTCCTGGCAGACTTCTACAAAAGATTCGCACCAATCCTGGCCCCACACCTAAGGGACATGTTCGCAGACTCACTGGCAAGGGGCACCCTGCCCCTCACGCTAGCGCAGGCCACAATTTCACTGATACCCAAAAAAGATAAAGACAGGACGGAATGTGAATAATAGACCCATTTTACTGCTGAAGGTGGATGCGAAAATACTCACAACGGTCCTGGCCAAAAGGCTGGGTACCAGAAGTAGTCCCAGAGGACCAAACGTGCTTTGCCAAGGGTAGGCAGCTCACACCGAACATCAGGCGGCTGCTGAATGTAACAATGCCCTGCCCGCCGCCACCCCCCCCCTCCACATCCACCCCCCCCCTCCACATCCCCCCCCCCCCCCCGGAGAGAGAACACCAGAGGTGATCGTCAACCTTGATGCAGAAAAGGCCGAAGGTACTGGAACGGTTTGGGCTCGGAGCGGGATTCACCACCTGTACAACGCTCCCAATGCGAATGTCCGATCTAACACCACCAGCACTGAATACTTCCAGCTGCAGAGAGGAACAAGACAGGGCTGTCCCAGTCCCCACTCTTGTTTACGCTAGCGATTGAACCCCTGGCGATAGCTGGAAGGGAATCCGGAGAGACAGAGAGCACAGAGTTTTACTCGATGCAGATGTCCTGCTTCCCTATGTCTCGACACCACAGGAGGGACTGAAGGCAATACTGCAAGTACTGAAAGAGTTTGGAACCTTCTCGGGCAACAAACCTAACCTAGGCAAAAGCAAGGCTTTCCCAGTGAACCCAAAAGGGGGAGGGACGGAGCTGGAGGGGCTCCTGTTTAAAACGGCCCAGAACAGATTCCGTTACCTGGGGATCCAGATAGCCAGAAACTGGACATAGATCCACAAGTGGAACTTGACCAGCCTGGTGAAGGATGTAAAGAGTGAGGGGATGGGTACAAGAACCTGACACAGCTTGGGTACAAATGGAGGCATCTTGTAAAGGAACAACCCTCCGTGCCCTGGCGACAGCAGCACTCCCATCCTCCTCAGCAAGATACCCAATGAGCCCGCTGAGAACGTGGACCCAATTCAGACAGCACTTTGGGATAATTAAAATGGCCCCCATCTGCGGCAATCAGATTTCCCCAGCCATGCTAGATACCACCATCAAAAGATGGAGGTGGAACGGGGCCACACTGACGGTCGGGGACGTCTACGTAGGGCGCAGACTGGCGACACTAGACGAACGGACGAGGAATTGGAACTAGCAAAAGGACAGGAATGGAGACACCTCCAAATAAAACACTTCCTCCGCAGAGAGATAGTAGAGTACCCCAGGGCCCCAGAAAACATACTACTAGAGGACCTGATATGCACAAGCAGCGAAAAGGGTTGGGCTATGTGGGAAAACACACGGACAGCTACTGGACAGAGCTCGAACACCACTGGACGAGACCAGACAAAAATGGGAGGACGAATTGGGGACAGAGGTAGGATGGGAACTCTGGAGCGAAGCACTGAGCAGGGCGAACTCCATCTCCTTATGCGCAAGGCTAAGCATAATGCAGCTCAAAGTGGTGCACAGAGCGCACCTGACCAGAACCCAAATGAGCAGTTTCTTCCTGGAGGTGGAGGACAAATGTGAGCGGTGCCAGAGGGGCCCAGCCAACCAAACCCACATGTTTTGGACTTGCCCCAAACTTGCTGGGTTCTGGACAGCCTCCTCCGAGGCATTTCCAAGGTTGTGAGGGTGAGGGTGAAGCCATGCCCAATAGTGGAAATCTTCAGGGTATCGGAGCAGCCAGAGTTACACATGGGGAAAGGGGCCAACGCCCTTGCTTTGGCTTCCCCAATCGCACGCCGGAGAATCCTGCTCGGCTGGCGATCGGCACCACCCAAAGCTGCAAACTGGCTCGCTGACCTCTCGGAAGTTCTCCACGTGGAGAAGATAAGTACGCCATCCGAGGGTCAGAGGAAGGCTTCCTGGATACTTGGGGGCAGTTTGTCAGCCTGTTCCAAAACCTGTTCGAGGAGTAAGCCAATAACAAAAAAAAAACAAAGATAATGAGGAACCAAAGGATTGCGCAACCCGGGGGGGGGGGGGGGGAGAGAAGAGAGAGAAGAGGACGGACCACAAAAAAAAGAAGGAAGGGTGCTGGGGAGGGGGGGGGGGGGAAAAGAGGAGAGAGAGAATTATACACTGATCGAGGGGGCAACAAATTGTACATAGAGTTAGTTAAAGGAAGGACAAAATGAACCTCTCTGTACAATAAAGTAAATTAGCACGGGCAAGAAAAATGTATACACACAACTGTTTTATAAGTAAGAGAAAAGCCAATAAAAAGATTTTCCAAAAAAAAAAAAAGAAACAGTTTGATTGACTAACTGACAACCGGTGGGCCCGCCAGGGACAGCACTCTGTCTGACAACAGTGAGCAACTGGTTCCTGCCAGGTGTTTTGTTTTCCTGACCGAACCTGCCGGAGGTCTCGAGACACTCAAAGGAAGAGGAGCTGTGTTTTCTCCCTCTCCCTGCTGCCATTTGCCTGCTATCAAGAGTCTGCAGTGAAGATCATAACAATGAAGGAAAATAAAGTGCCCAACTGATGCCCTAACCTTGAGAAAGAAAGAAACTGGAAGTCACCCATCTGAATCAAAGATCTCTTATCCTTTTATTTTATTATTCATTTTCCCTTTCCACCACCCTTTCCCTTCTGTGTTGTATTATATACAAGAGAATCAGGTAGTGCTTAGCCAGTTGTATTTTTTACCTATTTAATTATAATACTGTACTAAAAGGTTACTTGTGTTTACATTTATAAAACTGGTCACTAGGCAATTTAACTCAACCAAAGCCACCAAGGGTATTAATATAAAATCTAATTTTACCGGTGTTGCGACTGCAGGTTAAGTGGGGGCTGAAATTGATCACGCAACAGCCCAATGTAATTTTGAAGTAACTGAATAAGACGGTCAGATCTAATACGTTGCCATAAAAGGTCCTTTGGTGATGTCCCGGGCCAAGACCTCCCGACAGTCATCTTTTGTAAGATTCCAGTCAATGGAGTTAGGCTTGGGCTGGTAAAGTGGAAAGCAACATTCGTGCCACACAAATCCTGGTCAATGACTATCTCCAATGTGAGAGCATGCAACCATCTTCCCATGACATTCAATGGCATCACCATTACCATCACTGAATCCCCACCAACATCCTTGGGGTCCCCATTGACCAGAACCTGAACTGGACCAATCATATACCACCATATACATACGGAGAATACCAGAGCAGGTCAGAGGCTGGAAATTCTGAGTACCTCACCTCTCGACTCCCCAAAGCCATCTACTAGACACATGTCAGGCGTGCAATGGAATACTCTCCATTTGCCTGGATGTATGTCGCTCCAGCACCCAAGAAGTTCAACACCATTCAGGCCAAAGCACGTATTCAGCACCCCTTCCATCACCTTCCTCCACCCGCATCACAGTGCCAGTCATGTTAGGAATGGGTTAAGAGACATACCAATTACATGTCAAATTGATGTTAAGTATCCAATAATATGTCACTGACATGTAATGGGGTTGTAGGTGGCACTTGTGTGGGATGGTGAAGTTTTTTTATAGAGTGTGATCAAGGAAAATAAAGGTGTTTGGAAAGGGAGCAGAACTCTTCACTCTTTACTCAACAGCAGCCAGAATCTAACAGTCATGTACCATAGAAGATGCACTTTAGCAACTCATCAAGGCTCCTTCAACAGCACCTTCCAAACTCGAGACCTCCCACCATGCTGAAGGACAACGGCAATAGATGGAAGGGAACAGCATCTGCGAGATTTCTTCCAGGCCACACACTATCTTGCCTGGAACAATATCATGAAACTCCTTCCCTGTGGGTGCACATGCATGTACCTACACCAGACAGATAGCAGCAGCTCAAGGTGACAGCACACCATCACGGTCTCAAGGTCATTTAGCGTGTGCAACAATTACTGGCCTTGCCAGTGATATTCACAGCCCATGAAAAAATTAAAAAACAACAGTTGGCCGAAGACTGCCATCTGCGATGTTGGAACCTGAGGAGGAGACCATGGTGAATCATCTGCTCAGCCCTACTGGCTGAAGATAGTTGCATATTCTTCACCCTTGTCTAGTGCATTGATGTTCTGGGATCCACTATCATAGAGGATGACGATATCCACAGAGCCTCCTCTTCCCCCAATTAGCTGTGAATGGCAGTGGACAACTTTGCGCCAGGACTGCAGAGCATTGAACTGATCCACTGGTTTGGAATTGCTTACCTCTGCCAAGACATGCTGTTTCCTTGGTTTAAAATGCAGTTGCATCATAGTTTCACTCAGTTGGTACATAATTTTTGGTTTTGGCTGGCAACACCCCTGACATGTTTTTCTGAGGTTTTCTTGGTCCCCTAGCTTGATGATAATGCTGGATGAGCAAGTTTCCAGGCTATGAGGTTACACATTGCAGTGGATTAAAATTCTGCACATGGGCAATAGTACCTCACCGATGACCAGTTTTGAACTGCTGTATCTATTCTGAATCTATCCCAATTAACACAGTGGTAGTACCACACATGATAGCAGATGCACTTGGGTGTGAAGCCTGACACCTACTCCATAAGAACTGTGCCGTTATCACGCAACACTACAGTCATGGTCAGGTACATCTACGTCAGCTAAATTGGCGAGGGAGGTGTCAAATAGGCTCTGTAACCTCTTTTGCAGCCACCTCCTTTGGGACTCAGCCAACTCAGTCAGTTGCATAATTATCAATCCACTTTTGTTGACCAAGTCCTCCATCCCGTTGTGCATTCTGTATCTTTGCTATCTCTTCCAAATGGAGTAGCGATTTAGGAGTTGAGATGGCAATGGGGGCAATCAGTCAGAGGTCTTCTTGCTCATATTTGATCTCATGTAATGAGGCTTCATGGGGTCAGTAATCAACATTAATAATCCGACAACCACTCCTTCCTCGACTCTATACCACTTTTGTCACCATGTCTGGGTCAGGTCATACCCAGGAACAGTCACGGAGGAGTCTAGAACATTGGTTGAAAGTTATGGTTCTGTGTTATCGACAATGTCAGGCTGTTGCCCGACAATGTCAGGCTGTTGCCCGACAATGTCAGGCTGTTGCCCGACAATGTCAGGCTGTTGCCCGACAATGTCAGGCTGTTGCCCGACAATGTCAGGCTGTTGCCCGACAATGTCAGGCTGTTGCCCGACAATGTCAGGCTGTTGCCCGACAATGTCAGGCTGTTGCCCGACTAATATTTAGGACAGTCTCCCAAAAGAGGGCTTTTACAGGGTTGGATGCTCCTTTGAGCTGGCAATTGGGTGTGCCTTTGTGCTGGCCAGTGTCTAGGTCGATGTCAGGTGGTCCGCAGTTTTACTATTTGTGTGTAATAGTTTACTACCACTGAATGGCTTGCTGGGCCATTGTTGTGGGTCTGGTCACATACAGGCCTAAGCAAAGGATGGCAGGAGGACCCGAATGAATCAGATGAATTTTTAGACAACAATCCAGTAACTTCATGAGCACCGTTACAGATACTATCATTTTATTCCAGACTTAATAAATGGAATTTAAATTCCTCAACTGCCAAGGTGAAATGCAAACTAACGTCTTTGGGTCATTAGCCCCAGATTTCTGGTCCAGTAACACAACTATGTTACTGTACTTATACAATCACTAATACTTTTGGCTCAGGTTATCTGGACTTGTGCTTCAAGGAAAGGGAAAGTAGTAGGAATAACCACTTTAATCTTGACATACTTAATTCTGAGCCTACACTAACGTAATAATTGTGCAAAACTGAGCAATCTCCCTAAATGGTAATATTAAAAACAATGCCTGCAATAAGCGTATAGAAAAATACAGTAGTCTCACGTCTAAAGAGCATTCTTCACTTTCAACATTAATACTGAGCAGATACTTAATTTTCACACCACACACAAACTGAAAAAAAGACTCATCGTCTAGTTTATTCTGATTAAATAATGTGATGTGGAATCAAACACAAACAAAGAAAAAAAAAAAAAGAATTGTAGAAATACACTTGGGTTCACTTCCATGCTGCATCTTAGACATAACAGATGATGTTGAAGAACAGGTAATGTCAATGGTAGCCGACGAAAAGAAGCCAAGTAAAATGGCTCTCGTCTAATCCCGTCACATTGATTTATACAATACAAAATATATTATATATCAAGTATTTTGCTCGATGCTGCTTTTCCACCTTTCTCGCTGCGGTTTTACTCCAATTCCTTATCAGCACTACCCCGCCCCTTTTCCATTTTGCCTAGCTCTTTGAAAAGAGAAGTAACCTGGAATATTAGTGAGCAACTTTGGTCACTTTGCAACCATAATCGCTGTAATGGCTAGTAGATCAATCCTATTCATTCACTATAGTTTGCTGCAAATGGCTCTCACATACCAACATCGGGACTTTAGCTTTAACTATTTTCTAACTTTCCCTGCCGTCACCCGTGTCACTATTCTATTACCATTGGTATTTGCTTCAGTTCCTTCCTGAACCACTTTTTAAAAAAAAAAACACAATGCTGCCTGTAGCAGTGGCATTTCCATTATTGCTTCGGAGTTTACCCTCTCCTGAACCCCCTTCCAAAACCTCCTATATTAGCTCAAAGTCTCATCTACTGCTTGTTATTCGATTTGACAGGACATGTCCAAGACCAGTTTAAATGAAACCCATCCCAGCTCCTTCTTTTCCTAGTGTGGCCAACCCACCTACCCTACACATTTTTGGGTTGTGGAGGCAAAACCCACGCAAACACAGGACTAATGTGCAAACTCCACACGGACAGTGACCCAGAGTCGGGATCGAACCTGGACCCCGGCGCCGTGAGGCAGTAGTGTTAACCACTGCGCCACCATGCTGCCCCTTTCTCGTATAATAATAATCTTTATTGACACAAGTAGGCTTACATTAACACTGCAATGAAGTTACTGTGAAAAGTCCCTAGTCACCACATTCCGGCACCTGTCGGGTACACAGAGGGAGAATTCAGAATGTCCAAATTACCCAACAGCACGATGTGGGAGGAAATCGGAGCACCTGGAGGAAACCCACGCAGACACAGGGAGAACATGCAGACTCCGCACAGACAGTGACCCAAGCCGGGAATCGAACCTAGGACCCTGGCGCTGTGAAGCAACAGTACTAACCACTGTGATGCCGCACCGCGCATATTACTGATGCCAATGGCCCTTAAATGAAACCCCTGCCTCCAATACCACTCATGTCATGCCCTTAACCTACTAATCTCTTTATCCTTATGCCAATTGGCATGTGGCTCTGATAACCATAGAGATTACTACCTTGGAGGTTCTACTTGTAAATTTGAATGCCAACTCCTCATCCGATTCCTACAACAATTCTATTCTCCCACCACCCTCCCCCAATTCTAAATTCTTCTACAAACGCAAGAGGTCTCTAAATCCTGGCATCAGAAAGGCAATTAAATCATCAGAACTCCTGTTCACAGCTGCCAAGAAAAAATACCCATTCGCCTGATCATACTGTCCTCCATCACTCCCAGGGAGATCAACAACTTCCTCAAAGCCAGTGTTTGATTGTAGAAAACACTTGGAACCTTCTGCAAGGAATCCGAGTGAGACTTCTCATAACTGACCAAAACTCTAACCGCGAGAAGATATAGATTCCTTGCTGGAATTGAACCTCAGTTCTTGTCCAGACATACTTATGTGAGTACAATGAAAATGTAGTTGTGCAGCAATTATGGAGAACAACTTCTGAAAGATTTTGGGAAATAAAAAAGGTCGGAAAGGATGGATTCCACAATTGTTAAAAAGTCTCAAATTTCTTTTCATCTTGTGCATTCTACTACAGTAGAAACAGATAGATGTGAGAAAACTCACTCAGGAGATGTGATATTCTTTAGTATCTATGAAAGGTAAATTAGTGGACAGCAGAGCTATATAGGGTCATTCAAATACATTCTTACTCTCTTCCAATTGATGAGTAAACTTAATGCAGTCTACTACTCTGTCTTCCAGTCCACACACTAAGTATGAAGCTGATCCGTGGGAGGGCAATAAGTCAAGTTAGAAAAAAAAATACAAATCTGAACTGTAGGAATGCTACATGTGAACCTGTTAACATCGGAGGAAGACAATGTACTTTATGAAGAGGTAGAAACAGTATGTGAAAATACAAGTTATTTTAATGGGAGACTTCAATTAGCCAACCAAACTGGATAAACCAAGTACTTAATGTTCACGGTCAGTCAATACAATGCATAACTGCTTCCTTATCTTGTTTATCAATGATGTTACAAAAACAAAATTGCTCGCAACCTGTTATTCACTCATGATTGCGACAATTTGTAAAAGTGGCGAGGAAAAAGGGATCTACAAATATCCTGTATAAAGGAAAGCAATTTACCAAAAAGAGTACAAAAACATGTTAAATGGGAACCAAAGAAAATGCAGGAACTTGTTGCAATCATTAAAGATCCTTCCAGGGTAACAAGAAAGGGAACAGTAAGAAAATATATTCTTAAAAGCATACAAACAGGGTAAGACAACAATAAACATTCGTAATTACAACTTCCCAAAATAATTCACCAGGGACATCATAAACACATCTTCCCAAATCCCAAATAAAGTTAACCTAAGTCAAGGATTTCAATATTAAGACTGAAGTTGCAGGCAAATTAAAAAGGTTCAAACTAAATAAACCACCAAGGAAAGATTTTTTTAAAAATCCATAGTGCTGAAAAAGGTTTAGGAGGCAGAAACACACGTAAATGAGGGAGTCACAGAAAATGGAACCTGCTGGCAGATTGGAGAAAGAGTTACCAAGATTATATTTTTCAAAAAGAGGGACAAAACATCATCAGCACCTACATCCCATTCCGAATGGAAATGATCAGGAATACATTTGATTGCAGTACCTGAGCTACTACTGAACCAATATGGATTCAGAAGGGGATGTTCCTGCCTGACCAACATCTTGGGAGGAAATGAAACCCAACTGGCCCACATCAAGTCTATGATATGGCATGCCTTGACTTGCAAAAAGTGTTTGAAAAAGTTCAACATGGTGGACTATTAATTAAACTCAAAACTGTGTAAATTCAGGATAAACTATGAAATGGGTTAAGAAATTAACTGAAAGATCAAAATTGAGTATTTAGAGGGAAGTGGATTACTACATACACCCCAGAACAGTTGATATAGTCTACATGGGCTTCAGTAAAGCCTTTGACAAGGTCCTGCATGGGAGACTGGCCAAGAAGTGTAGAGCCCATGAGACCCAGGGCAATTTGGCAAATTGGATCCAAAATTGGTTTAGTGGCAGGAGGTGATGGTTGAAGGTTGTTTCGTGACTGGAAGCCTGTGTCCAGTGGTGTACCAAAGGCATTGGCGTTGGATCCTTTGCTGTTTGCAAGTGCACATTTTGATCTAGATTTAGATGTAAATGTGGGAGGTATGATCAGTAAGTTCGCACTTGGTACAAAAATTGGTGGTGTAGCAAATAAGAGAGGAGAAAAGCCTTACAGGACAGTATAGAGGTGGTCAGATGGTCAAAACAGTGTCAAATAGAATTTAACCCTAAAACGTGAGAGGTAATATATTTTGAGGACCAACAAGGCAAGAGAATACACAAGGAACGATAGGAAACAGAGGGATCAGAGGGACATTGGGGTGCATGTCCAAAGATCCCGAAAGGCAGCAGAATGGGTAGATGGTGTGGTTAAGAAGGCATATGAAAGCAGGGCACAAAAGGCGGCTCGCGTCAGGGTCCCTGCATTTTGATCTTTTTTGCCCGGTTATTTCAGGGGATTTTGGGTTCTAACCCAGTAGGTTGGTGCAGAGATCAGAAATGCCACCGAAGATCATCAAAAGCCTCATCAAAGGTCACGGGAAAGAAACCCCCGGATGGTAGCCTGACAAATGAATCTGGGAGAGAAAAGATGGCAGAGGCGGCCGCACCCATCACGTTCGAAACACTGGCTGGGACTTCCGGGTGCGGCGATGACCAGCTGAGTCGCACGTTTCGGCAGCTCCCGGTGAAACGGACTTTTGGGCTCATGATAGGAGCCCCAACGGCAATTTTGACGGCTAAAAACACTGTGCGGAAAACCAGAAGGGAATCCCCCCTGGATACGGATGAAAAAAGGAGAAAGTGGCCGGATTGCAGTGGATCCTTTAGAACAGCGGCAAGGAAGGCAAGCAAAAACCAAGATGGCGTCGGAAGGTGGCAGTTTAACATGGGGCCCTGAACAACAAGAGTTCTTGAAATGCTGTGTGGAAGAGATAAAAAAGGAAATGAAGAAAGAGCTGTTGGCCCCGATACTACAGGCGATCGAAGGGCTAAAGGAGGAACAAAAGACCCAGGAGCGGGAGCTTCGGGTCGTGAAGGCAAAGGCAGCCGAGAATGAGGACGACATACAGGGCCTGGTGGTGAAGACGGAGACGCATGAGGCACATCAGAAACGATGTGTGGAAAGGTTGGAGGCACTGGAGAACAACGCAAGGAGGAACAACCTGAGGATTCTTGGTCTTCCTGAAGGTGCGGAGGGAGCGGACGTTGGGGCATATGTGAGCACGATGCTGCACTCGTTAATGGGAGCGGAGGCCCCGGCGGGTCCGTTGGAGGTGGAGGGAGCATACCGAGTGATGGCGCGAGGACCGAGAGCAGGAGAAATTCCCAGAGCCATACTGGTGAGATTCCTCCGTTTTAAGGATAGAGAAATGGTCCTTAGATGGGCAAAGAAAACTCGGAGCAGTAAATGGGAGAACGCGGTGATCCGCGTTTACCAAGACTGGAGTGCGGAGGTGGCGAGAAGGAGGGCGAGCTTTAATCGGGCCAAGGCGGTGCTTCATAAAAAGAAGATAAAATTTGGAATGCTGCAACCGGCAAGACTGTGGGTCACATATCGAGGGAGGCACCACTACTTTGAGACGGCGGATGAAGCGTGGACTTTTATTGTGGAAGAAAAACTGGAATGAGCGGGTTATTAAAAAGAACGTTTGAACAAAGTGGTGGGGCGAATGTGGGGGGCGAAGAGGGGGGTTAAAAAGGGGGGAAAGAGGAGTTTTATGTACTAATCCTGCGATGTGGTAACTTTTCTCTCTTCCACAGGTGGTGATGGGGGGGGGAGGGGAGGTGGAGGAGATGGGGCGTTGGCCATTGGGGACGGGGCCAAGGGAGAAGCGCGGGCTTGGTTCCCGCGCTATGATAATCATGGCGGGAATAGAGAAGCAGGAAGGAGGGGGCGTCGCACGGTGCGAGCCGAGGTCACGGGGGGGAAGCCGAGGTCGGCCAGAGTTTGCTGACTTCTGGGAGCAACATGGGGGGAGTAATTACGCTAGCGGGGGAGAGGAATTACTGGGTTGCTGCTGCTGGGGAGAGGGGGGAGCTGGTATGGGAGGGGATGGGCGGGGGGGGGGCACCGCCTGGGGGAGATACAGCTTCGTGGGAACCGGGTGAGGAGCTGGAAAAAGGGGATGGCTAATCGACAAGGGCGGGGGGTAGGAAGCCCCCCCAACCCGGCTGATCACGTGGAACGTGAGGGGGCTGAACGGGCCGATAAAGAGGGCACGGGTACTCGCACACCTTAAGAAACTTAAGGCAGATGTGGTTATGTTACAGGAAACGCATCTGAAACTGATAGACCAGGTTAGGCTACGCAAAGGGTGGGGCAGGTGTTCCATTCGGGGCTAGATGCGAAAAACAGGGGGGTGGTTATATTAGTGGGGAAGCGGGTAATGTTCGAGGCAAAGACTATAGTGGCGGATAACGGGGGCAGATACGTGATGGTGAGTGGCAAACTACAGGGGGAGACGGTGGTTTTGGTAAACGTATATGCCCCGAACTGGGATGATGCCAATTTTATGAGGCGGATGCTAGGACGCATTCCGGACCTAGAGCTGGGAAAGCTGATAATGGGGGGAGATTTTAATACGGTGTTGGAACCAGGGCTGGATAGGTCGAAGTCCAGGACTGGAAGGAGGCCGGCAGCAGCCAAGGTACTTAAAGATTTTATGGAGCAGATGGGAGGTGTAGACCCGTGGAGATTTAGCAGACCTAGGAGTAAGGAGTTCTCGTTTTTCTCCTATGTCCATAAAGTCTACTCGCGAATAGACTTTTTTGTGCTGGGAAGGGAGTTGATCCCGAAGGTGAGGGGGGAAGGGAGTTGATCCCGAAGGTGAGGGGAACGGAGTATACGGCTATAGCCATTTCAGATCACGCTCCACACTGAGTAGACTTGGAGATAGGGGAGGAAACAGGAAGGCGCCCACCCTGGAGAATGGACATGGGACTAATGGCAGATGAGGGGGTGTGTCTAAGGGTGAGTGGGTGCATTGAAAAGTACTTGGAACTCAATGATAATGTGGAGGTCCAGGTGGGAGTGGTCTGGGAGGCGTTGAAGGCGGTGGTTAGAGGGGAGCTGATATCAATAAGGGCACATAAAGGGAAGCAGGAGAGTAAGGAACGGGAGCGGTTGCTGCAAGAACTTTTGAGGGTGGACAGAGAATATGCGGAAGCACCGGAGGAGGGACTGTACAGGGAAAGGCAAATGCTACATGTAGAATTTGACTTGCTGACTACGGGCACTGCAGAGGCACAATGGAGGAAGGCACAGGGTGTACAGTACGAATATGGGGAGAAGGCGAGCAGGTTGCTGGCACACCAATTGAGGAAAAGGGGAGCAGCGAGGGAAATAGGGGGAGTGAGGGATGAGGAAGGAGAGATGGAGCGGGGAGCGGAGAGAGTGAATGGAGTGTTCAAGACATTTTATAAAAAATTATATGAAGCGCAACCCCCGGATGGGAGGGAGAGAATGATGGGCTTTTTGGATCGGCTGGAATTTCCCAAGGTGGAAGAGCAGGAAAGGGTGGGACTGGGAGCACAGATCGAGGTAGAAGAAGTGGTGAAAGGAATTAGGAGCATACAGGCGGGAAAGGCCCCGGGACCGGATGGATTCCCAGTCGAATTCTATAGAAAATATGTGGACTTGCTCGCCCCGGTATTGACGAGGACCTTTAATGAGGCAAAGGAAAGGGGACAACTGCCCCCGACTATGTCTGAAGCAACAATATCGCTTCTCTTAAAGAAGGAAAAGGACCCGCTACAATGCGGGTCCTATAGACCTATTTCCCTCCTAAATGTAGATGCCAAGATCCTGGCCAAGGTAATGGCAATGAGAATAGAGGAATGTGTCCCGGGGGTGGTCCACGAGGACCAAACTGGGTTTGTGAAGGGGAGACAGCTGAACACGAATATACGGAGGCTGTTAGGGGTAATGATGATGGCCCCACCAGAGGGGGAAACGGAGATAGTAGTGGCGATGGATGCCGAGAAAGCATTTGATAGAGTGGAGTGGGATTATTTGTGGGAGGTGTTGAGGAGATTTGGTTTTGGAGAGGGGTATGTTAGATGGGTGCAGCTGTTGTATAGGGCCCCGATGGCGAGCGTGGTCACGAATGGACAGGGATCTGCATATTTTCGGCTCCATAGAGGGACAAGGCAGGGATGCCCTCTGTCCCCATTATTGTTTGCACTGGCGATTGAGCCCCTGGCGATAGCGTTGAGGGGTTCCAAGAAGTGGAGGGGAGTACTTAGTGGTGGAGAAGAACACCGGGTATCTTTGTATGCGGACGATTTGCTACTATACGTGGCAGACCCGGCGGAGGGGATGCCAGAAGTAATGCGGATACTTGGGGAGTTTGGGGATTTTTCAGGGTATAAATTGAACATGGGGAAGAGTGAGCTGTTTGTGGTGCATCCAGGGGAGCAGAGTAGAGAAATAGAGGACCTACCGTTGAGGAAGGTAACAAGGGACTTTCGTTACCTGGGGATCCAGATAGCCAAGAATTGGGGCACATTGCATAGGTTAAATTTAACGCGGTTGGTGGAACAAATGGAGGAGGATTTCAAGAGATGGGATATGGTATCCCCGTCACTGGCAGGGAGGGTGCAGGCGGTTAAGATGGTGGTCCTCCCGAGATTCCTCTTCGTGTTTCAGTGCCTTCCGGTGGTGATCACGAAGGCTTATTTTAAAAGGATTGAAAAGAGCATCATGGGTTGTGTGTGGGACCAGGAAGACCCCGAGAGTGAGGAAGGGATTCTTACAGCGTAGCAGGGATAGGGGGGGGCTGGCACTACCGAGCCTAAGTGAGTATTATTGGGCCGCTAATATTTCAATGGTGAGTAAGTGGATGGGAGAGGAGGAGGGAGCGGCGTGGAAGAGATTAGAGAGGGCGTCCTGTAGGGGGACTAGCCTACAGGCTATGGCGACAGCCCCACTGCCGTTCTCACCGAGGAACTACACCACAAGTCCGGTGGTGGTGGCTACACTGAAGATTTGGGGACAGTGGAGACGGCATAGGGGAAAGACTGGAGCCTTGGGGGGGTCCCCGATAAGAAACAATCATAGGTTTGCCCCGGGGGGAATGGATAGGGGATATGGAATGTGGCAAAGAGCAGGAATAACGCAACTGAAAGATCTGTTTGTGGATGGGAAGTTCGCGAGTCTGGGAGCGCTGACCGAGAAATATGGGTTGCCCCAAGGGAATGCATTCAGGTATATGCAACTGAGGGCTTTTGCGAGGCAACAGGTGAGGGAATTCCCGCAGCTCCCAACACAAGAGGTGCAGGACAGAGTGATCTCAAAGACATGGGTGGGGGATGGTAAAGTGTCAGATATATATAGGGAAATGAGGGACGAAGGGGAGACTGTGGTAGAAGAACTAAAAGGGAAATGGGAAGAAGAGCTGGGGGAGGAGATCGAGGAGGGGCTGTGGGCAGATGCCCTAAGCAGGGTAAACTCGTCGTCCTCGTGTGCCAGGCTAAGCCTGATTCAGTTTAAGGTATTACACAGGGCGCATATGACTGGAGCACGGCTCAGTAAATTTTCTGGGGTGGAGGATAGGTGTGCGAGGTGCTCGAGAAGTACAGCGAATCATACCCATATGTTTTGGTCATGCCCGGCACTACAGGGGTTTTGGATGGGGGTGACAAAGGTGCTTTCAAAAGTAGTGGGGGTCCGGGTCGAACCAAGCTGGGGGTTGGCAATATTTGGGGTTGCACAAGAGCCGGGAGTGCAGGAGGCGAGAGAGGCCGATGTTTTGGCCTTTGCATCCCTAGTAGCCCGGCGCAGGATATTGTTAATGTGGAAAGAAGCCAAGCCCCCGGGGGTGGAGACCTGGATAAATGACATGGCAGGGTTTATAAAGCTAGAGCGGATTAAGTTCGTTCTAAGGGGGTCGGCTCAAGGGTTCACCAGGCGGTGGCAACCGTTCGTCGAATACCTCGCAGAAAGATAGATGGAATGGAAAAAAGGCAGCAGCAGCAGCCCAGGATCGGGGGGGGGGGGGAGGAGGAACCAGAAGGACTCTCAGGGTTGTTAATATATACTGTATAATATGTATAGGTCGTTGCTACAGATAATTATATATTGGACTGTTAAATTATATTTTTGGAGAGTGTTACTTGTGATAAGGCAGTTGCCAATTAGGGTTAGTTTTCATTTTTGTTATTTATTATTTATTCATTTTTTTTTGTTTATAAAATAGGTCATTGTTATTTGTGTTGTTATAATATTGTGTAAAGGATGCACAATGTACTGTGTTGGTTGACCAATAATTTTCAATAAAATATTTATTAAAAAAAAGAAACACTGGCTGGGTTAATGGCGCAGGTGTTGGCGAAGTTTGGCATGTAGATGGATGGACAATTTGAGCTACAAGGGAAGGAGATTAAAGAATCGTTTAAAGCCACCAACGAGAAAGCCTTGGTCCCGATACAGGAACAGCTGGACAAGACCACCAAAGTGGGAAAGGAGCAAGGGAGTCACTGAAGGGTGTGGAGCAGGCCTTGCCGAGGCACAAGAACCAGCTTGCGCCTTTGGAATCCGAGATGCTGCTCATGGCAAACAGGAACCTGGAGAAAAGGCCGAGGCGCATAAACCTCCGACTGGTGGGCTTGATAGATGGAGCGGAGGGTCCCGAGACCAACAGAGTATTTTTCAGAAACGTTCTCTCTACTGGTGTGCAGGGATGAAGTGTCCTCTGCTCTGGAATTGGACAGGGCCATCGGGTTTTGTGACAGAAGCCGCGGCTGAGCGAGTTGCCGTATGCAGCGATCGTCCAATTTCACAGTTACCAGAGGAAGGAGCGGTTCCTGGAGAGGGCCAAGCAGAGTTGGAACATCGATTGGGATGGGCACATGGTGCGCATCTACCAGGACACAAGTACGGTACGGTAAATTCGCCATAGTCCCAGATGACCATAGGCTGCTTTCCCCTTTTGAGGGGGAGAGCTGAAGGTGATTTAACCCGAGGATCACCACACCTCAGGCGAAGGGCAAGATGAAGAATCACGAATAACCTCAGCCAGGTGGCATAGTGACACAGTGATTAGCATTGCTGCCTCACGGCGCCGAGGTGCCAGGTTCGATCCGGCCCTGGGGAAATTTTCAGATCAGTTGGGTCCATTGTTGCTGGACATGTTTAGGGCTCTTTGGCAGGGGTGCCCTCCCAGAGACACTGAGGCATGCGTGTATCTCACTGCTCCTGAAGAAGGGTAATGACCACACTGAGCGTGTCGTATCGTCCGATTTTCTGGTTAAATGTAGGTGCCAAGTTACTAGCCAAGATATCGGCATTAAGGTTCGAGCCTTGCCTCCCAGAGGTAGTTGGGGAAGATCAGACATGGGTTTGTGAAAGGGCGGAAGTTGTCGTCAAAAGTGCCTCGGTTGCTGAATGTGGTGCTTACCAGTGACTGGGCCGGGACCAGATAGAATTGTATCAGCACGGTGCCATAGTGGTTAGCACAGTTGCTTCACAGCTCCAGGGTCCCAGGTTCGATTTCCGCTTGGGTCACTGTCTGTGCGGAGTCTGCATGTTCTCCCCGTGTCTGCGTGGGTTTCCTCCGGGTGCTCCGGTTTCCTCCCACAGTCCAAAGATGTTCAGGTTAGGTTGTTTGGCCATGCTAAATTGCCCTCGTGTCCCAAAAGTGTTAGGTGGGGTTACAGGGATAGGGATGTATGGGCTTGGGTGGGGTGCTCTATCCAAGGGCCGGTGCAGGCTTGATGGGCCAAATGGCCTCCTTCTGCACTGTCAATTTTATGAAATCTAAATTGGATGCGGAGAAGGCATTCAACCAGGTGGAGTGGGGTACCTATTCGCGGTGTTGGAGAAGTTTGGGTTTAGTCCTGGGTATGGTTGCTGCATGCGGCCTCGTTTGTTAGTGATTGGACCAACACCATGAACTCCAGGTCCTTTCGGTTGCATCGGGGTACGAGGCAGGGGTATCCAATGTCTCATTCGTTTGCATTGGCAATTGAGCCGCTGGCCATTGCTTCGAGGGCCTCAAATGCATGGAATTGAATTAGTAGCAGTGTTGTTATATGCTGAACATTTGCTGCTGTACATTTGGGACCCAGGGTCATCTACAGGGAATATTATGGGTATTTTGCAGTGCTTCGGTGTCTTCTCCAGTTACAAGTTGAACATAGGGAGCAGTGAATATTTTGTGGGCAGCGCATCAGGGAGGGCAGTCAAATTGGGGGGGGGGGGGGGTTGCTGTTTTGATTGGTGCGGACTAGTTTTCGGCACCCAGGTGGCAGGGGACGGCTTCAGATGTTTGAATTATTTAAGCATGGTGGATAGAGTTAAGGTATGTCATGTGAGAGTACCTTTAAGAAATGGGTGTTAATAAATGGGTGCGTATATAATTATCTGTAGTGAGAGTACCTTTAAGAAATGGGTGTTTATTACTGCAGTGATGACAGAGAGTGGGTGGAGCTGGGCTGTGTCAGCTTTTTACTTTCGCTTTAGGCTTTTTGCTGCAGGGTGAGTTTGGTTTTATTTTAGTTTTAGAGAAGCTGAAATCACAGCAGGATGTGTATGAATCTCTGCAAGCTTATGAATGTTCATTTGCTGATTTCAACGTAGTAACTGCTCTCAATAGTGAATTTAAACTCGATCTTTGTGTTAAAAAAGGGCCTTTTGTCTTCTGAATGTTGTTTGGGAATTTATTAAGGATTACTTAGTGCTGTATTCTTTGGGGGTTGTATTTGAATTGATGGTTGCTAAGATGTTCACTGTATGTTTTAAAAAGGTTAACTGGAGTTCATAGAATAAACATTGTTTTGCTTTAAAAAATACTTTTCCATTTCTGCTGTACCACACCTGTAGAGTGGGCTGTGTGCTCCCCATACCACAATTTATTAAAAGTTGTGGGTCAGGGGAACTCCATGATACACTTTGGGGTTCTCTAAACCCTGGCCCATAACAGGTAGACTTGCAGAGGTGGGATCCTGTTATCATTGGCAGGCCGGGTCCAATCAGTTCAGATGAACTTATTTCTATTTCAGTGTTTTCGGGTCGTCCTGCCCAAGACGTTTTTCTGAAGGAAATGGCATATTTCCGATTGTATGTGGGCAGGTATGGCCCTGAGGATCTGAAGGGGGCAGTGCTTCAGAGGGAGAGACAGGCAGGGGATCTAGCGTTGCCCAATTTGCTGCATTATTGGGCGACCATGGCAGAGGTATTGGGGTAGTGCGGGGCCCAGGGGATCTCTAGGTTCAGATTGAGTGAGGGTGATGTAGGGGGACAAGTTTGGGGAAATTGGTAACAGTGCCAAGTACTCAACAAACCCAGTGGAGTATCCACACTAAAAATATGAAGGTAGTTCCTCAGCATTTTAAGTTGGGGGCGGCTTCAATGCTGGCTCCTATTTGTGCTAACCACCTGTTTAAGCAGGCATGGTTAGATGTCACATTTGGTGCATGAAGAGGGAGGAGGCTGGAGAGCATGGGAGTTTTTTTTTGGAAGGGCGGTTTGCCAGTCTGAGAAATTTGGGCTGTTAGGCTCCTCCAGATACAGAGCTTAAGATGTTTTGGGGGGATTTCCCAGTGGTGCCGCCATCTTCGTTATTGGAGAAGATTCTCTCCTGCTCGAGCTCGGAGGGTAGTACGTCTGGCATGCATGAATGGATCATAGGGGAGGAGTTGGAAGGGGTTAAAGCCAAATGGGTGGAGGAGTTGCGGCCAACACTGGGGGAGGTATGGAGTGAGGTGCTGGGGAGGGCAAATGCGACATCGTCATGTGAGAGACTGAGCCTTATCCAGCTAAAGGTAGTGTTTCGAGCGCACCTCATTAAGGCTAGGACGGGTTTTTTTTTTTTTTGAGGGGATGGAGGATAGGTGTGAGCGTTGCTTGGACGTGCACACAAAACACACCACAAACAAAAATAATTTCCCAAAATAAAGTGCCATATGGGATACTTCCCTTTATTAGCCATGGGGCTGTATAAAACACTTGTTAGGCCTATGTACAGTTCTGGTAGCCACACTGTGGAAAAGATGCAATTGCACCAGAAAAGGTACAGAGGAGATTATTCACAAGTTGCCTGAGCATTTCAGCTCTGAGGAGAGGCCAGATTGGCTGGGGTTGGTTTCCTTAAGAGCATGGAGGTGTACAAAATTATGGGGAACATAGATCGGGTAGACAGGAAGAAACTTTTCCCCTTAAGAGGGCAGCAACAGAGGAGGAAAAACGTTTTCACTCAGAGGCTGGGTGGGAATCTAGAACTCACTGCCAGAAAGGGTGGTAGAGGCGGAACCCTCACACCATTTACATAGCATTTGGATGAGCACTTTAAACACCACGGCATACAAGGCTACCGATTAAGTGCTGGAACAGGTAGGTGCTTGATGACTGGTGCAAACACGATGGGCCGAAGGGATTCTTTCTATGCTGTAAAACTCTGGCTGTAGGAGGTGCTACGGGCCATAAACAGCAGTTGAGGCAGGCAAAGGGTGTGGTGTACGAGTACGCGGAGAAAGCCAGTCGCTTGCTGGCAGGACAGATCCTCCGGCAGGCAGGCAGCCTCTTGGGAGATTATTCAGGTCCAGAATGGGGTGAGGGAGCTAATGACTGCTGGATCAGGTGAAGAGGGCATTGCAGGAGTTTTGTTAAGATATTGCATAGGTCGGGAGACCCCGGCGGACGAGTCGGATACGAGGACGTTTTTAGAGGGACTAGTGCGCCCCACAGTGGGAGAGGATTATAGGGCAGGGTTGGAGGAGCCAGTAGGGATCGGAGGAGGTTCGGACGGCGATAGGGAAGATGCAAACGGGTAAAGCACCGTGGCCGGATGGTTTCCCGGTGGAATTTTGCAAGAGGTTTACGGACAGGGGGCGTCGCTGTTGGTGGGAATGTTAGAGGACGCGGTAACTAGGGAGACGCTTCTGGAGACAATGGGACAGGCTTCTATTTCGCTTTTGTCAAAATAGGATAAGTACCCAGTTGAGTGTGGGCCAATATTCCTGTAAAATGCAGACTCCCAAGATTCTTGCAAAGTGTTGACGCTTAGACTGGTGATGAAGGGACTGGTCCCTCAGGTGGTTGAGAGAGAGAGAGAGAGAGAGAGAGAGAGAGAGAGAGAGAGAGAGAGAGAGAGAGAGAGAGAGAGAGAGAGAGAGAGAGAGAGAGAGAGAGAGAGAGAGAGAGAGAGAGAGAGAGAGAGAGAGAGAGAGAGAGCGAGAGAGAGAGAGAGAGAGAGAGAGAGAGAGAGAGAGAGAATAAAATCAGGCAGGGTTTATAAAATATATAGAATATTGAGCATTTGCTAAACATGGTGCTCATCCCACCATGGGGGGGGAGAAGAGAGAAGAGAAGAGAGAGAGAGAGAGAGAGAGAGAGAGAGAGAGAGAGAGAGAGAGAGAGAGAGAGAGAGAGAGAGAGAGAGAGAGAGAGAGAGAGAGAGGAGAGAGAGAACGAGAAGAGAAGCAGGTGGTGGTGGCAGCGCTGGATGAGGAGCAGGCATTTGAGCGGGTCACTGGACTTTTGTTTCATGTGTTGGAATGGTTTGGGATTGGGCCCAAGTTTGTGGCGTGGGTCAAATTGTTATACAAGGAACCAAAGGTGTGTTCGTACAAATGAGGTGAATATGAGACTTCCGGTTGCGGCGATGCCCAGCTAAGCCGCACGTTTCGGCAGCTCCAGCTCAAACGGACCTTCGGGCTCTTTTAAGAGCCCCAACGTGGAATTTTTTCAGGACGAAACCCGGTGTGGGGTGAGTTAACAGGGAGTCCCCCCCCAACGAAAGAGAAAAATATCGGCGGCGGCTACATCGCGAAGAATCCTCGACGATAGGGACAGGAGGAAAAAAGAAGCAAGATGGCGGCGGAGAAAGCCCAGGCGACATGGGGGCCCGATCAAGACGAATTCTTAAGACGGTGTGTGGAGCTACTTAAGAAGGAATGCTGACCCCGATGCTACAGGCAATTGAGGGGCTTAAGGAAGCACAAAGGACCCAGGAGACAGAGCTCCGCGTGGTGGAGCAGAAGGTGACGGATAATGAAGACGAGATCCTGGGCCTTGCGGTCAAAACAGACGCACGAGGCGCTCCACAAAAAGTGCATTGAAAGGATTGAGGTCCGAGAAAACAGAGCACGAAGGAAGAACCTTCGGATCCTGGGTCTCCCCGAGGGAGTGGAAGGAGCGGACTGCGGGGCTTACGTGAGCATGATGCTACACTCGCTAATGGGAGGGGAGGCCCCCTCGGGCCCCATGGAAGTGGAAAGGGCCCATCGGGTCCCTGCGAGGAGATCAAAGGCGGGTGAACCACCTAGGGCGACGATCGTGCGATTTCATCGCTTCAATGACAGAGGGGTGGTTCTGAGATGGGCCAAAAAGGTACAGAGTAGTAGATGGGAGAATGCGGTGGTACGGGTGTACCAGGATTGGAGTGCGGAGGTGGCGAGAAGGAGGGCGAGTTTTAATCGAGCCAAGGAGGTGCTACACAAGGTGAAGTTCAGGATGCTGCAGCCGGCGCGACTATGGGTCACGTACCAGGAGAGATATCACTACTTTGAAACGGCGGAAGAAGCATGGACCTTTATTAAGGACGAGAAACTGGATCGGAACTGAGGGACTGATATTAGAGGGAAATGTCACTGTCGATGTATATAGAGTTGTAAATTGGGAAGGGGGGGGGGGGGGACACGAAGAAATGTGGGCGTCGGTGGGGGGGAAAGAAGAGACATAGGCGGAGGATGAGGAATGGGAGTGGGGCGGGAGAGGGAGCTGCGCCACAAGGGGCGGGACAGCTACAGAGAATATGGAGCCTAATGTCCCTGTTCCCGCGCCAGAAAGGTGATGGCGGGAAGATAGGCGCAAGGTAGATGGGAGTTCCCCACACGGGGGGGTCAAGGAGTGAGCGGGAGAAGCCGGGGTCAGTTGAAGTCAGCTGACTTTCGGAAGTAATATGGGGGAGCAATCACGCTAGATGGGGATCTAGCGGGGGGGCGGGGGGGGGAATAACTGGGTTGCTGCTGCAGAAATCAAAGAGGAACTGGCTAAAGAAAGGGTGGTCGGGGCTGGAATGCGCCACCTGGGGAACGAGTGGGAGCGCCGAATCGGGACGAGGGACTGGCCTAGAGGGGGTGATGGCTAGTCGACACGGGAAGGGGGCAGGTAGCCCCCCAGTGCGGCTGATCACGTGGAACGTGAGATGCCTAAATGGGCCGATTAAAAGGGCCCGAGTGTTCGCGCACTTGAAAGGACTGAGGGTAGACGTGGCTATGCTCCAGGAGACGCACCTGAAGGTGGCGGACAAAGTTAGGTTAAGGAAAGGATGGGTGGGACAGGTGTTCCATTCAGGGCTGGATGCAAAGAATAGAGGGGTGGCCATACTGGTGGGGAAACGGGTATCATTCGAAGCTAGGAGCATTGTAGCAGAGAGTGGAGGCAGATATGTGATGGTGAGTGGCAGGCTGGAGGGAATGGAGGTCGTGTTGGTTAACGTATATGCCCCGAATTGGGATGATGCGGGATTCATGAAGCGGATGCTGGGACGTATACCGGACCTAGAGGTAGGAAACTTGATAATGGGGGGAGACTTCAACACCATGCTGGACCCAGGGTTAGATAGATCCAGATCTAAGACCGGAAGAAGGCCGGCAGCGGCCAAGGTGCTTAAGGGGTTTATGGACCAAATGTGGGGGGGGAGGGGGGGGGATCCATGGCGATTTGTTAGACCGAAGGCCAAGGAGTTCTCCTTCTTCTCCCATGTTCACAAGGTGTACTCCCGGATAGATTTTTTTGTTTTGGGAAGGTCGTTGATCTCGAGGGTGGAAGAAACTGAGGATTCAGCCATAGCTATCTCGGATCATGCCCCACATTGGGTGGACCTGGAACTAGGAGAGGAGAGGGAGCAGCATGCACTCTGGCGATTAGATGTGGGATTGTTGGCGGATGAGGGAGTCTGTGGAAGGGTGCGGGGATGTATCGAGAGATACCTGGAGGCCAATGACGACGGGGAGGTCTGAGTGGGTGTGGTATGGGAAGCACAAAAGGCGGTGGTCAGAGGAGAGCTGATCTCCATCAGGGCCCACAAAGGGAAAACAGAGGCCAAGGAAAGGGAAAGATTACTGGGGGAGATTTTAAGGGTGGACAAAGGATATGCGGAGACCCCGGAGGAGGGACTGTACAGGGAGAGACGACGACGACTCCAGACGGAGTTCGACCTTCTGACCACCAGGAGGGTGGAGGTGCTGTGGAGGAAGGCACAGAGGATGAGATATGAATATGGGGAAAAGGCTAGTCGCCTGTTGGCCCATCAGCTGCGAAAGAGGACAGCAGCGAGGGTGATAGGGGGAATTAGAGACGAAAAGGGAGCTACGGTGCGGAGAGCAGGGAAGATAAACGAGGAGTTTAAGACCTTTTATGAAAGACTTTATAGGTCCCAACCCCCGGAGGGAAAAGAGGAGATGCGGCAGTTTTTGGACCAATTAAGGTTCCCGAGGGTGGAGGAGCAGGAGGTGGAAGGCCTGGGGGCACCAATTGGGGTGGACGAGGTTACCAAAGGGCTGGGGAACATGCAGGCAGGGAAGGCCCCGGGACCAGATGGGTTCCCGGTGGAATTTTATAGAAAATATGTGGACTTGCTGGCCCCGCTGTTGGTGAGGACTTTTAACGAGGCCAGGGAAGGGGGGACTCTACCCCCGACAATGTCGGAGGGGACGATATCGCTAATTTTGAAGCGGGATAAAGATCCGCTGCAGTGCGGGTCCTATAGGCCTATTTCACTACTAAATGTGGACGCCAAATTGCTAGCAAAGGTGCTGGCATCGAGGATAGAGGACTGTGTCCTGGGGGTGGTGCACGAAGACCAGACAGGATTCGTAAAGGGGAGACAACTAAATGTCAACGTGCGACGGCTATTAGGGGTGATAATGATGCCCCCAGCAGAGGGGGAGGCAGAGATAGTGGCGGCAATGGATGCAGAGAAGGCATTTGATAGGGTGGAGTGGGAGTATCTATGGGAGGTGCTGAGGAGGTTCGGGTTCGGGGACGGGTTTGTTAGCTGGGTCAAACTCCTCTATGGGGCCCCAACGGCAAGTGTGGTCATGGGTCGGCAAAGATCGGAGTACTTCCGACTATACAGGGGAACAAGACAGGGATGCCCGCTATCTCCATTACTGTTCACGTTGGCAATTGAACCACTGGCCATAGCGCTGAGAGACTCCTGAAAATGGAGAGGGGTGATTAGAGGGGGAGAGGAACACCGAGTGTCACTCTACGCGGATGACCTACTGCTGTATGTGACGGACCCAGTGGGGGGGATGACAGAGGTCATGCAGATATTGAGGGAGTTCGCAGATTTCTCGGGATATAGGCTTAACATGGGAAAGAGTGAACTTTTTGTGATACACCCTGGGGACCAGAGTAGAGGGATAGATGGCCTGCCTTTAAGGAAAGTGGAAAGAAACTTTCGATACCTGGGGATTCAGATAGCCAGGAGCTGGGGAACCTTGCACAGACTTAATCTGACACGACTGGTGGAACAAATGGAAGAGGACTTCGGGGACATGCAGCCACTGTCACTGGCGGGTAGAGTGCAGGCAATTAAGATGATGGTCCTCCCGAGGTTCCTATTTGTATTCCAATGTCTCCCTATACTGATCACTAAGGCCTTCTTTAAAAGAAATAGACAGGAGCATCACGAGCTTCGTGTGGGCAGGGAAAGTTCCGAGGGTAAGGAGGGGGTTCTTACAACGTAGTAGAGACAGAGGGGGACTGGCGCTGCCGAATTTGGGCGACTACCAGTGGGCCGCCAATGTGGCGATGATCTGTAGGTGGATGATGGAGGGAGAGGGAGCGGCGTGGAAAAGATTAGAGAGAAAGTGCTGTAAAGGGACGAGTCTAGAGGCGCTGGTGACGGCGCCACTACCGTTCTCACCAAAAAATTTTACCACGAACCCAGTGGTGGCGGCAACATTAAATATTTGGGGGCAATGGAGGCGACAGAGGTGTGTGCTGGGAGCCCTGGTGGGGTCCCCAATTAGGAACAACCATAGGTTTTCCCCCAGGGAGGATGGATGGAGGATTCCAGAGCTGGCACCAGTTGGGAATTAGGAGGGGGGGAGATTTATTTATAGACGGGACGTTTGCGAGCTTGGGAGCGTTGGAGGAAAAGTATAAGCTGCCCCGGGGAAATTTCTTTAGGTATATGCAGGTGAGGGCGTTCACAAGACAACAGGTGAGGGAATTTCCATTGCTCCCGACACAGGGATCCAGGATAGAATGCTCTTGGGTGTGGGGGTCGGGGAGGGGTGTCAGAGATATACCGAGAGATGAGAGAAGAGGGGGAGGAGCTGGTGGGCGAACTGAAAGGAAAGTGGGAAGAAGAGCTCGGGGAGGAGACAGAGGAGGGTCTGTGGGCTGATATCCTAAGCAGGGTAAATTCCTCTTCCTCGTGTGCCAGGCTTAGCCTGATCCAATTTAAGGTGCTGCATAGAGCACACATAACAGGAGCAAGGTTGAGCAGGTTCTTCGGAGTGGAGGACAAGTGTGGGAGGTGCGGCGGAAGCCCGGCAAACCACACACATATGTTTTGGTTGTGCCCGGCCGTGGAGGGGAGTGACGGGAGTGATTTCGAAGGTGGTGAAGGTCCGGGTCAAGCCAGGCTGGGGGTTAGCTTTCCAGACATGCTTTCCAGACATGGGACACCTGTCTTCCCCTATCAGCTGAGAATATTCACTTCATTTGTTTTTTTTTAAATATATATTTTATTGAAATTTTTCAATAAAAATATATCCTTTTTCCTTATCCTTTTTCTCCCCCATTTCCTTATTGATCTGGGATTAAAATTGGAAGCACTAATGCTTAAGGACCATTGTTCTGAATTCATCCGGTCTTGCATTTGCAGAAATATTTGTTCTATACTGTACCAGTTGTGCTTCAAAAATCTTGTTGCATTACTTGTAAAGAAGAAACCCTAAAAATATATTTTCAAAATTTGGTGCCGCATCTGATAACTCACCAATTACGGCAGCAATTAGCTGACGCATATATTCTGCATTAGACTTCCCCATCAGTGCGGTGTGCGTTGACTACAGGTAAGATATGACAAGTAATAACTGTAGCCATTATTCAGGTTTAACCTTCACTGTGATCATTAGCTAATTTCAAGCAATAAAGTTCAACCATTTCAAAATATTTCCAAATATAAATTGGCTACAAATGTGAAATGGTAAGGGGCAGCTTGGTGGCCTAGTAGTTAGCACAGCTGCCTCCTGGCGCTGAGGTCCCAGGTTCGATCCCGGCTCTGGGTCACTGTCCGTGTGAGGTTTGCATTTTCCCTGTGTCTGCGTGGGTTTCACCCCCACCAACCCAAAAATGTCCAAAATGTGGATTGGCCACACTAAATTGCCCCTTAATTGGAAAAAATAATTGGGTAATCCAAATTTTAAAAAACTGAAATGGTATGGTCAGTTTTAGTCAGCTCCTGCTCATATACATTTGGGCTCTGTTTGAACTAAACATAACCAAGTCAGATTTCATGTTGTAATTATCCTTGCTTTCTCAAATGTACAAATAGAAATAAAAAGCTTCCATAACACTGCACTTGAAGGGATATTACTGATATTATAACAACAAAAAAAACTGCCTGTTCGGCAATCTTTACTTCATTTTGCGGTGTACAGATCTTGTTGGATTCTTAGCTTTCTTGCCTAGAGGAGACACATTCCAACAGCAAAAACATAATCTCAGATCCATAACTAGAACAGCAGCCACCTCGGGTCACAACGAAAAGACAGGAAATGTAGAGAGGGAGCGTTGCTATTTATAGGTTCTATTGGTTTTTTTAAAAAACCCTACAGGTAAATAATGCTTTTTTAAAAAAAAATTCTAGTTCAGTTGGGCTCGAGAACTTTGTATTGTTGGGGTGACTTGAAGCACAGTTTGCAACAAGCTGTCCGGGAGTTGGCAAGACAATACCTAGAAAAACCATGCATGCTGCTAAATCTTTTAAGGACATGTCTGGAATAATTAAGGATTTAAAAGATTTCGTTAAATGGATCAAAATATCCTAAATATGCCATTCTGTAAAATGGGAACCCACTTACATCATAAATTCATGGAAAGCTGTCCAACACAATTTCTAAAGCAGATATATATATATATATATTAGGCCATGTGCTAATGTAGCAAACGGACTGATCATAGAATGACACTTTAGGAGGCCTGCACGCTGAAAAACTATCCAATTTGTCCAATTTCCTTGCAAAATTTACCCATTCAAGTACTTTACAATTCCAAAATTATTGTTGAATCTGCTTCCTGCACACTTTGAGAGGGCATTCCAAAGCATAATTAATTGCGTAATTTATTTTCCCTTTTCATGGAGCCTTTGATTCTTTTGCCAATTATCAAAATCTATGTACTCTGGTAACCGAACCATCTGCCACTGAAAATACTTTTTCCTTTCCTAACAAAACCCTTCATGATGTTGAACACAAAGTCAAATCTCCCCTTGACATCCTCCTTAATGTGTGGTGTCCATAATTAGACATAATATTCCATGCCAACCAATGTTTTAATCAAATCCCTGACATTATAGTTTAGCCCTCAATCAAAAAAAGCCTTCCCTACTTGCCCTGCCAGCTTCAAAGCCTTTGTATATACATTTTTAAACCTGTCCCTGCATATCGTTCAAAATTATACCATTTAGTTTAGATTGCCTCTCTCTCATTCATCCTACCAAAATTTATCACTCTTCTGCATTTAATTTCAGGTGCCTTTAGTCTGTCCATTTTAAGTTTATCCCAGAGAAGACGATTTTTCCCTCCAGTCTGAAAAACTGGCATTCACCGGTACACTCTGCATTCTATCCTATAACCAATTTCATATCCCCATTGTCAAGGTAATGCCATGGGTTTCAAATTTACAAAGAAAATTATACGGTATTTGAGTAAACACCTTTTGAAAGACCATCTACACAAAGATACATCAGCAACCCTCTCTATATTACGTCAAACAACTTAATCAACTTGGTCAAACAAGACTTCAGCAAAACCACCCCAATTTGACAAATGCCAATAAATGTTCCCCTGGATTATGGCTCGTAAGTAACACCCTGCCAAAAAAAGTTTGATTTACCTTTAGCTGTCAAACCGCTCAAAGGACAATTGAAAATTGTAGCATAAACCTCTGTAATTTCCATCCGTAACTGTCAGAGTAGTGTTACTTTTTTATGACCATAACAGGACAGGTGTCACAACACCCTGGGTTAGTGCAGTCAATTCCAGCCCCACTTGACCTGGAGTTGCAACACAAGTGAAATAAGATTTTATTTCAAATACCCAAGGGTCCTTGGTGAAGCCCAATCAACTGCTGTCATCAGGTTTATAACTTTAACAAAAGTAACCTTTTATTGTGTATTTATAATTATATGGACAGAAAACGTGACGTGACTATCTACTACTCCTTCCCCAACCCCCCTTCCCAACTACCACCACTCTACACATACACGCAAACAACAGAGGGGAAAGGTGACGGAAAGAAAACATTAATTTTAAAACTTCCACAATGCCCTTGGAGGACTTCTAGTTAGAATTTTAATGAAGTTCAGCTTTCTTTTTTATACTTCTCCCTTCTAGGCTGGATATGATTTTCTCTGGCAAGGTTGTCTATCTTCTCCTCAGACTCAGCAACATTCCAAGTTCACAGCAAAGGAGGTGCCAGGCGCTCTTTGCTTTCAGAACAATAGAGCCGCTCTTCCACTTTAGCGAGCATTCCTTTCACTTCCAAGGTCTAAACTCGACCCAGTTCTCTCAGAAAACATCATGAAGGAACCAATCACTGACCGTCGTCAGGCAGAACAAATCTAGTTCCTAAGATCCACTCTGTGCCAAGGGGCCTGGCTAAAAACAGAACCTGGGAACTGTGACCTTGACAAACAGGCTGCTTCAACATGGAGTCTTATGCTTAAAAGGCAGATTCCAATTGGGCCCACAGACCAAAATAATAAAATAACAAAAGAAATGGGAACAAAAGGAAATAAACAGGAAGGCTTTTACATAAGCAATAGCTAAATTAATGTGTGTACAATGTTTATGCTGAGGAACAGACAATGCATGTCAAATACACATTTACCAAATTGACACTTTCTCCACTGGAACTGAAGGCATCCCATGTGGAAGCTTGCCGCATTTCAGCATTGTCAATAGACATCACTGAATAGGCAGAGCTACATCATCAACATTTGTGCCATATGCGCTAATTTAAGTAAACAAATGCCTTCCAGTCATATTGGTAAATGTACAACATGGTGCATTTTCGTAACAAACACCATGCAGTCAGAAAACTTTGCAGTCTCTTTTACCAAAGTTTTGGATTCTAGCATGCAAATTGAGACGCACAACAGATCTTATCAAAAGTTGTAGATTTTTGACCAGCATAAGTTGAATGTCCATGCTCAGAGGCTCAGACAGCAAGACAAGCTCCTTCCTTGCCTCTCCATGCACAGCTACCCTGCATCCAAAATGGGGTTGAATGCTCCTTGCTTTTGGCCATATTGTGCCTCGTCAAAACTGCCCTTCCACTTCCTGGAGTTGCTTTCTTCTGCTCGTCTGGAAGTAGCTAACCAGCCCCCCCGCCCAAACACCTTGGGCTTGACACACAGCTAACAGGTTACCATCCACAAAAAGCAATTGGAGTTATAAATGACATTCTGCTCAACTTGCATCTTTTCCAGAGCTCCAAAACAAAACACTTTGTCTATCATTATCCACCTCAGAGATAACGAGGAAATATATTAAAAGTATCACTTGCCTTGGTCACACTACCCAAAACAAATCCAAACTAATATTATTGCTGGGTATACTCAACATATAATTACCTACATTCAACAGGATAACTGTACTTAAAGCAAATAAACTTTAATCGCAAGTGATATGCTTCTTACATAATCATTTTAATTCATCACCTCAAATTACTCCCACCAAAATGTAACCACTAATATTTCACCTTGGGAGTAACAACTTTAAATCCTCTCTGGGCAGAATCCAAGTATAGAACAAAATCTACCAACATAGATTCATTCTATGTTTTGCACTGTTCTGGTCTTGTTCAAACTCAAACTCAAACAGATCTGATGCTTTTAAACAGTTGACAGCGATGTTAGCCCAATTTATCACCTATTCATTTGGAGCCAAGAGTATCTCCCTGTTCCTTGATCACATTGGAAGGACACAATTAACCTTGTAGATAATCTAAATACATTCCATATCTGGCATGGCCCAAGAGAATTTGCTCTTAAAAATCATTTCCTAGTTAAGAATATAGGATTATTTCCGGTGGTGACCATAGAGTGAGCGGTTGCACATATGGCAGCTCCCGCTCATGTTGGTCTTTTTGTGGCCTTTACGCCGGTTTGTTGCAGGAATTTTGTACAGGAAAGGTGCAGAAGTAAGAACCGAAGAAATTGACACCTAGTTTATGGAGCTGTGGTCCAGAAGCAATCGGAAAAGAATGAACCAGGTGGCGGCGGTGGCGAATGAGGAGCCGACAACGCGCGTGGAGTTGGCGGACGAACAGGGTCGGACCCCATCAGCTCAGTGGTCGATGGACCAGTTGGTGAGCTTCTTAAATGAGAAGTTCACCCAACATCAGAAAGAGTACGGAGGAACTGGCCCGGGCGGTGGACTCGATCAAGGCAGTGGTTGACCGCGTGGGGACAAGACTGGCAGCCCAGGGACAGGAGATCCAGAGGTTGGAGGAGTAGGTGGGGGAAACACGAGAAACAGTCCATCTCGATGGCAACAGAGATTGGGATGCTGCGTGACTAGCAGAAGAGACTGCTGGAGAAAGTAGAGGACCTGGAAAATCGTTCTCGGAGGCAGAACATTCGGATCGTGGGTCTGCCGGAAGGTATCGAAGGATCGGATGCTGATGCGTTGTGTGGGAAAGATGTTGGAGGAGGTGAGTTTGATCTACCGTTGGAGGTGGATCGAGCCCACGGGGCACTGGTGCGCAAGCCCCAGGGGGGTGAGCCACCTAGGGCGATGGTGGTATGATCACATTGGTTCTCGGACAAGGAATGTATTATGATATGGGTCAGGCAGACGACGCGATGCACTTGGGAAGATGTCGAGATCCGGGTGTACCAGGACCTGGGAGCAGAGCTTGCGAAGAAGAGGGCGAGCTTTGACAAGGTCAAACCGGCCCTATACAAGGGCATAAAGTTTGGTCTACTGTACTCGGCTCGCCTATGGGTGACCTATGCGGGCTGGGATTAGTACTTTGACTCGGTGGAGGAGACAGTGGACTTTATAAAGGATGATAGACTGACAGGAGGAGAAGGATCTGGAACTTTGACTGAGGAGATCTGAACTATGGTCTATAAACATTTTGGGTTTGCGTTGCTCAGATTTATTTCGGGAGTTTTGCTGGTTTCTTCATATTTTTTCGGTCCTGTTGGGGGTTAGGCTGATATATAGTTCTTTGTTAAGGGAGATGGGGTGGGTGTTTAGGTTTGGACCTTGGAAGGGATGGTTTGTTTGTTTTACTTACTTCTTGCCTTTGTTTCGATTGTTTGCACGAAGAGCTTGGGGAGCTGGGGGGTGTAGACTGCTGACGGGGAGGGGACTTTCAAGTGGAGGAGGAGGGGGGTTGATGATGGTAGCTCCCAGAGGGCAGGCCAGGGGAGATGCAGGACATGGGTCTTAGACTGGTCATGGGGATGTTATGGTTGATCGGTAGGGGAGGGAGGGGGGGCGGGGTACCCCCCCCCCCCCGACCAGGCTGGTCACATGGGGATTGAATGGGCCAGTGAAAAGGGCCCATGTGTTTTTTAAAAATATATATATTTATTAAAGTTTTTTAACACAATTTTTCTCCCTTACAAACAATAACCACCCCCCCCCCCCCCCCGTAACAAATAAAAACCGAGAAATCGCGCAGAGCAAGATATATACATGGCAAAATGATATATTTACACAGCTTTGTACACTGGCCCTCACCCGTACGTGCCAGTTTCCCCAACCCTTCATGTTATCTCTTGCTCATCCACCCTCCCACCCCCCTCCCAGGACGTCCCCTCCACCCCCCCCCCCCAGGACGTCCCCTCCACCCACCCCCCCAGGACGTCCCCTCCACCCCCCCCCCCCCCCCCCCCCAAGGTTGCTGCTACTGACCGACCTTCCTCTAACACTCCGCGAGATAGTCTAGGAACGGTTGCCACTGCCTGTAGAACCCCTGCGCAGATCCTCTCAAGGCAAACTTAATCCTCTCCAACTTTATGAACCCAGCCATATCACTTATCCAGGCCTCCAGGCTGGGGGGCTTCGCCTCCTTCCAAATTAGCAAGATCCTTCACCGGGCTACTAGGGACGCAAAGGCCAGAATGCCGGCCTCTTTCGCCTCCTGCACTCCCGGTTCGTCCACTACTCCAAATATTGCTAGCCCCCAGCTTGGCTTGACCCGGACTTTCACCACCTGAGATATTGCTCCCGCCACTCCTCTCCAGAACCCCTCCAGTGCCGGGCATGACCAAAACATATGGACATGGTTCGCTGGGCTCCCTGAGCACCTTCCACATCTGTCCTCTACCCCAAAGAACCTACTCAACCTCGCCCCCGTCAAGTGCGCTCTGTGGACCACCTTAAATTGTATCAGGCTGAGCCTGGCACACAAGGAGGAGGAATTAACCCTACCTAGGGCATCATGCCACAGACCTTCCTCGATCTCCTCCCCCAGCTCCTCCTCCCATTTACCCTTCAACTCTTCTACCAGCACTTCCCCCTCTTCTTTCAACTCCTGGTGTGTTTCCGACACCTTGCCCTCCCCGACCCATACACCCGAGATCACCCTATCTTGAACTTCTTGTGTCGGGAGCAACGGGAATTCCCTCACCTGTCGCCTCACAAAAGCCCTCAACTGCATATATCTAAAGGCATTTCCCGGGGGTAACTCTAACTTCTCCTCCAGTGCCCCTAGGCTCGCAAACGTCCCCCATTCTTCCAATCCCCGCCCGATGCCAGCTCTGGAACCCCCCGTTCATCTTCCCCGGGACAAACTGGTGGTTACCCCTGATCGAGGACCACACCAATGCTCACATTGCACCCCGGTGCCGACTCCACTGGCCCCAGATCCTTAGCGTTGCCGCCACCACCGGGCTCGTGATATACTTTGTCGGCGACAGCAGTGCCTTTACCAACGCCCCCAGGCTCGTTCCTTTACAGGACGCCATCTCCATCCTCTTCCATGCCGCCCCCTCTCCCTCCATAACCCACTTGCGGATCATCGCCACATTTGCTGCCCAGTAGTAGCTCCCCAGGTTTGGCAGCGCCAACCCTCCTCGGTCCCTACTGCGTTCCAGGAACCCTCTCCTTACTCTTGGAGTCTTACTCGCCCACACAAACCCCATAATACTCCTGCCTACTCGCTTAAAAAAGGCCTTAGTGATCACGATGGGAAGGCACTGAAACACAAACAGAAACCTCGGAAGGACCACCATTTTGACCGACTGCACTCTACCCGCCAGCGAGAGCGGTAACATGTCCCATCTTTTGAAATCCTCCTCCATTTGCTCCACCAACCTCGTCAGATTCAGTTTATGTAGGGTCTCCCAACTCCTGGCTCTCTGGATCCCCAGATACCGAAAGCTCCCCTCCGCCCTCCTCAGCGGTAGGTCCCCTATCCCTCTTTCTTGGTCCCCCGCCTGTAATACAAAGAGCTCACTCTTCCCTACATGGAGCTTATAGCCCGAAAACTCCCCAAACTCCCTTAGAGTCTGCATGACCTCCACCATCCCCTCCATTGGATCCGCCACGTACAGCAACAGGCCATCTGCATATAGCGACACCCGATGCTCTTCTCCCCCTCGGACCACCCCCCTCCATTTATTAGACTCCCTCAATGACATGGCCAATGGTTCGATCGCCAATGCGAACAACAGGGGGGACAGGGGGCACCCCTGCCTCGTCCCTCGGTACAGTCGAAAGTTCTCCGACCTCCGCCGGTTCGTCACTACACTCGCCATCGGGGCTCTGTAAAGGAGCTTAACCCAATTGATAAACCCTACCCCGAACCCAAATCCACGCAGCACCTCCCAGAGGTACTCCCACTCTACTCGGTCAAAGGCCTTCTCCGCGTCCATAGCTACCACTATCACCGCCCCTCCCTCCTCCGATGGCATCATTATCACGTGTAAGAGCCGCCGCACATTGGTGTTTAGTTGCCTGCCCTTTACAAATCCCGTCTGGTCCTCGTGGATTACCCCCGGGACATAGTCCTCGATCCTCGTGGCCAGCACTTTTGCCAGCAACTTTGCATCCACATTGAGGAGCGCGATCGGCCTGTACGATCCACATTGCAGTGGGTCCTTGTCCCGCTTTAGGATCAAATAAATTGTCGCTTCCGACATTGTCGGGGGCAGGGTCCCCTCCTCTCTTGCCTCATTAAAGGTCCTCACCAGTAGCGGGGCCAACAGGTCTGCTTACTTCCTGTAGAACTCCACCGGGAATCCGTCCGGTCCCGGGGCCTTCCCCGCCTGCATGCTCCCCAAACCCTTGCTCAGCTCCTCCAACCCAATTGATGCCCCCAAACCAGCCACATCATGCTCCTCCACCCTCGGGAATCAAAGCTGATCTAGGAATCGCCTCATCCCCTCTTCCCCCGCTGGGGGCTGTGATCTGTACAGCTCTTCATAAAAGGCCTTGAATACCTCGTTTATTTTTGTTGCACTCCGAACCGTGGCTCCCACTATTTCCCTCGCTGCCATCCTCTTACGGAGATGGTGTGCCAGAATCCAACTAGCCTTTTCCCCATACTCGTAGGTCGCCCCCTGCGCTTTCCTCCACTGTGCCTCCGCCTTCCCTGTGGTCAACCTCCGCCTGGAGCCGTCGTCTTTCCCCAAGTAATCCTACGGGGCCTCTGCGTATCTCTCCCCTAATCACCGCCTTCAACGCCTCCCATACCAGAGAAGAAAGAAAATTCCCTGGCCTGCGGCCTTGCAAACCGCCATGGGTCCACTCCCCCCATCTGATCCATAAACCCCCCCCCCCCCCCCCCCCAGGTACCTTGGCCGCCGCCACCGGCCTCTTTCCAGTCCTTGATTTGGAGCGGTCCAGTGCTGGATCCAACACTGTATTGAAGTCCCCTCCCATTATCAGGCCTCCTATCTCCAAGTCCGGAATGCGTCCCAACATGCGCTTCATGAATCCTGCATCATCCCAGTTCGGGGCGTATACGTTTACCAACACCACCCACGTCCCTTGCAGCCTACCGCTCACCATTACATATCGCCCTCCATTGTCCGCTACAATAGTCTTGGCCTCAAATGACAACCGCTTTCCCACCAATATTGCCACCCCTCTATTCCTCGCGTCCAGTCCCGAGTGGAATACCTGTCCTACCCATCCCTTTCTTAACCTGACCTGGTCCGCCACCTTCAGATGTGTCTCTTGAAGCATGGCCACGTCCGCCTTCAGTCCCTTTAAGTGCGCGAACACTCGAGCCCTCTTCACTGGCCCATTCAGGCCCCTCACATTCCACGTTATCAGCCGGATTGGAGGGGCTCTCACCCCCCCCCCCCCACGCCCCGCCAACTAGCCATCTCCTTTTCTGGGCCAGTCCCGTGTCCACGCCTCCCTCACACTCAGTCCCCCAGAGGGGGGACCCCCGTCCCGACCACCTCTTCTGTGTCCCATTCCCTTTCGGCCAATGCAGCAGCAACCCTTTCCCCCCCCTCCCCCCCGCTAGACCCCAGTCTAGCTTTTTTGCTCCCCCCATGTAAGGGCCCATGTGTTTGTGCACTTGAGGCAACTGAAGGCAGACGTGGCTATGTTGCAGGAGACATATCGGAAGATGGGGGACCAGGTTAGGTTAAGGAAGGGATGAGTTGGGCAGGAGTTCCATTCGGGATTAGACTTTAAAACGCGGGGTGTGGCAATCCTGGTCAATAAGCGGGTGGCATTAGAGGTGGGGAATATAGAGGCGGACCTGGGGGGGGGGGGGGGGAGAGAAGAGAGAAGAGATATATTATGGTTAGTGGCAAATTGGAGGGAATGGCCGTGGTATTGGTAAATATATATGCCCCAAACTGGGATGACATTGAGTTTGTTACACGGATGCTGGGGAAGATCCCGGACCTGTACTCACCATCGATTGATTATGGAGGGAGATTTCAACATAGTCCTGGATCCAAGGCTGGATCGGTCGAGTGCCAGGTATCAGCTGCGGGGGTTTATCCCTGAAGGTTTGGGAGGCCAAGGAATAAGGAGTTTTCATTCTAACCCATGTGCACAACGTGTATTCCCGGATAGACTTTTGTGTTGGACAAAACACTGCTGGCTGAGGTGGTAGGTGCTGAATATTCAGCAATTCAGACCACGCCCCATACTGGGTAGACCTGCAAGTTAACAAAGGAAAGGCCCAGCGCCCACAGTGGACTTTAGATCTGGGGCTGTTAGCAGAGGAGGAGGTGTGCAAGCGGGTGAGGGAGGTCATTCGGGATATAAAGATCAATGACACAGGTGATGTGGGAGGCACTGAAGGCAATTATTAGGGGGGGGGGGGGGGGGAACTCATCTCAATTCGGGACCATAAGGAGAAGACTGAGCGAGTGGTGTTAGAGAGGCTGGTGGGTGAAATTTTATAGGTGGACAGAAGTGTGCGGAGTCTCCGAATGACAGGCTTATGAAGGAGCGTCAGAGGCTGCAGCTGGAATTTGGGCCCTTGTCCACAGGTAAGGCGGAGGGACAACTTAGGAGGGTAAGGGGGGGCGGTCTATGAATATGGGAAAAAAGCCAGTTTCCCTCGCCTCCCTCCAAGGGGCCTACAGGATAAGGTGATGTCAAAAACAGGGGTTGGGGAGGGGAGGGTCTCGGAACTGATGGAATGAGAAGGGGTCCCAATCGGGGAGACGAAGTGGAAGTGGGAGGCAGAGTTAGGAGGGGAGTTGGAAGTCGGACTATGGGAGAAGGCCCTGAAGAGAGTCACTGCATCCTGGTCATGTGCCAGGCTCAGCATGATCCAGTTCAAGGTGGTCCACAGGGCTCATATGACTGTGGCCCAGAAGAATAAGTTTTTTGAGGCGGTGACTCCAGGTCCAGAGGTTTCAATATTTGGAGTGTCAGAAGATCCGGGAGCCTTGGGGTGGTTGGGGGACGGACGGACGTTTTGGCCTTTGCTTCCCTGGTGGCCCGGAGACGGATTTTGCTGGGATGGAGGGACTTGGAGCCTCCAAAGTCAGGGATGTGGGTCAGTGACATGGTAGGGTTTCCTAGGCTAGAGAAGATTACGTTCGCCTTAAGGGGTTCCCTCGGAGGTGGCAGCCGTTCATCGACTTCTTTAAGGAAAACTGACCGTCAGCAGAAGGGGGGGGGGGAAAGGGGGAGGCATGGAAGTGAAGAATAAGGGCAGGGAATCTAATATGTGGGTAGCTCGGAGTTAGGGCGGGTGGATAAGTTCCCAGGGCCTGGTGGGATCTACCCCAGAATACTGAAGGAGGTAGGAGAGGAAACTGAAGGAGGCAAAAGAGGAAATTGCTGAAGCCTTGACATAAATCTTTGGATCCCCACTGTCTTCAGCTGATGTCCCAGAGGACTGTAGAATAGCCAATGTTGTTCCTTTAAGAAGGGTAGCTAGAATAATCCAGGGAACTATAGGCCGGTGAGCCTTGAGTCAGTGGTAGGGAAATTGCTGGAGAGAATTCTTCGAGACAGGATCTACTCCCATTCAGAAGCAAGTGGACATATTAGCGAGAGGTAGCACAGTTTTTGTGAAGGGGAGGTCGTGTCAGAGTTTTTCGAGGAGGTCACAAAGATGATTGATGCAGGTAGGGCAGTGGATGTTGTCTATATGGACTTCAGTAAGGCCCTTGACAAGGTCCCTTATGGCAGACTGGTACAAAAGGTGAAGCCATGACGAATGTGATATAAAATAGTTACTTTAGAGTTACTAGTTAATGTAATGTAGAAATAAGCCACTTTGATTCTGGCAGTTAGAGACAAAGGGGTTTGAGACCGCATGGAAAAAGCAGGAAGAGGTGTGTCTATGAGAGTGATGCTGCATTGATAGGGGCCAGAGAAAGGGATTGGAAGTGAGCCAATCAGAATAGATCGAACAGGTCAGGAGGGACATAGGCTGACCTATGTCCGTCGAGTATGTGAAACATGATACCATTTGAATTGATTTTGCAGAGATCCCTTTGTCTTTTAGTCAGTCGTTTTCTGGGATGTAAGAGGCTGGATGTCTTTTACGTTTCTGTAAGATGATTCAAGCTTGCAAGCTAAATAAATAACTTCTTTTTACGTGCGAATCCGTCTCAACTTTTATTGAGGCCAGACTGACAGAGAAAGAAATTTGGGGATCTACAGCCACACGGGATTAGAGGCGAGCTGGCAAGATGGATACAGAACTGGCTAGGTCATAGAAGGCAGAGTAGCAGCAATGGAAGGGTGCTTTTCTGATTGGAGGGCTGATACTATATATATATATATATATATATATATATATATAAATAACTGATTTGGAGGAAAATGTATCTGGTCTGATTAATAAGTTTGTGGATGAGGCAAAGGTTGGTGGAATTGCGGATAGCAATGAGGGCTGTCAGAGGGTACAGCAGGATTTAGATTGTTTGGAGACTTGGGCGGAGAGATGGCAGATGGAGATTAACCTGAACAAATGGGAGGTAATGCATTTTGGAAGGTCTAATACAGGTAGGGAATATACAGTGAATGGTAGAACCCTCAAGAGCATTGACAGTCAAGGCGGCATGTGGCACAGTGGATAGCACTGGGACTGCGTCGCTGATGACCTGGGTTTGAATCCCAGACCTGGGTCACTGTCAGTGTGGAGTTTGCACATTCTCCCTATGTCTGCGTGGGTTTCACCCCCACAGCCCAAAGATGTACAGGGTAGGTGAATTGGCCATGCTAAATTGCCCCTTTTGGAAAAAAAATTAATGGGTACTCTAAATGGTTTTTTATATATAAAGAGTATTGACAGTCAGAGATCTAGGTGTACAGGTCCACAGGTCACTGAAAGAGGCACCACAGGTGGAGAAGATAGTCAAGGCGGCATACGGCATGCTTGCCTTCATTGGCCGGGACATTGAGTATACAAATTGGCAAGTGGTGTTGCAGTTGTATAGAACCTTAGTTAGGCCACACTTGGGGGTATAGTGTTTAATTCTGGTCGCCACACTACCAGAAGGCTTTAGAGAGGGTGCAGGAGAGATTTACCAGGATGTTGCCGGGTATGGGGGACATTAGCTATGAGGAGAGGTTGAATAAACTTGGTTTGTTCTCACTGGAACAAAGGAGGTTGAGGGGCGACCCGATAGAGGTCTACAAATTATGAGGGGCATAGACAGAGAGTCAGAGACTTTTTCCCAGGGTAGAGGGGTCAATTACTCGGGGGCATAGGTTTAAGGTGCGAGGGGCAAGGCTTAGAGGAGATGTACGAGGCATGTTTTTTTTTTTTGTAGAGGGTAGTGGGTGCCTGGAACTCGCTGCTGGAAGCAGGGACGATAGTGACATTTATGAGGCATCTTGACAAATTGCCCAAGGAAACCAAAGAATCAACTTTTAAAATCAGTAGAATCAGAATTTTTAAACAGATTTCAGACTTCACACATTAAAGACCGAGCATCTGTTGGGAAAGCAATTTTAATTTAGTGTCATTTTCTATTTTGTGGCATCTGCAAAATTTCATACTCAAACAAGTCCTTTCAAGAATTCCCATAGGTGTATATTTGTGTCAAAGTGATTAACTTGTGTCAAAGTTATCAGTACCATCAACATGCTGATGAACAGAATTAATTTAATGTAACGATGTTAATGGAAATTATAATGAAGGATCTTGGCTCATTTTTGCAATAGCTAGGTGGTCTGAAAAATAATTGAAGTAATCTGGCATGCGAAAGCTAGGAAAATTAGATATCCATTACCTATTTATCCTTCTGTGCTACACAACTTTCATGCACATATCCAGAATTAAAATCTCCATTTCTGTTAGGAGTATACAAATTAGGAGTAGGCCATTTGGTCCCCCCGAGCCTGCTCCACCATTCAACAAAATTATGGCTGATCTGGTTGTAACCCAACTCCACATTCCCACCTACTTTTGATAATCTTTCTCACCACCTTGCTTTTCAAGAATCTATATCCTCAAAGATTCTGCTTCCACGACCTTTTGAGCAAGTGTTCCAAAGACTCACCACTTTCAGAGAAACAAATTTCGCTCATTCATCTTCAATGGGTGACCTCTCATTTTTAAACAGCATTCCCTAGTTGTCGAGTCTGGGAAACAATCCTTTTCAGATCCACTATCAATACCTCTCAAGATCACATGTTTCAAACAAGTCACTCTAAGTTCCAGTGGATACAAGCGTAGCTTGTCCAAACTTTTCTCCAAGACAACTCTACCATTCAAGATGTTAATCTAGTAAACCTTCTGAGCCGCTTCCAATGCATTTACATCCTTCCTTAAATAACACCAATGCCGCACACAATACTCCAGGTGTGGTCTCACCAATGTCCAATACACTGAAGCATACCTCCCCACTTTTAAAAATGATAACATTATATTTCCTAATTACTTACTATACATGCATACTACCCTTTTGCGATTTATACAATCAGACACCCAGATATATCTGCAATCTCTCACCATTTAGACAATATGCTTTTTATCCCTTCATGCCAAATGTCACCTACCCTGCCACCCTTACTATGTTTTAATTAACAACTTGATTCATTTTATTCAAGTATTTTTCTTTCTTACACATTTTATTAACCTTACCATTAGCTTGTATACTATGTTAAACCTTAGTAATAGCATAGACTGTAACTCATTCACCAGATACTCACCAAACGGCTAGCTTCTTCCCCTGTGGGAGATGAAGAACCGATTTATGCATGGTGAAAATGTTAGAAAAAGCAAAACTCCCCACTCACCCAACTGCCAATAAATTGTTCAAAGTCACACTCTAGTGCTAGGTTGCACTGAGAGGCCTGTATTTATTTGGACTGAAACTGAAGACTTAGCTCAGCTCCAGGGACAGGGGAAAAAAAAACTGTTTTAGCTCATTCCCTTAATTAACTAACTTCAACTGTTGTGTGTATAGGTCCAATTGACTTAGCTTCTTGTCTAATGACAACCCTATTATCCCAGGAACAAACCTAGTGAACCTTCACAGTACTGTCTCCAATGCAAGTGTTTCCTTCTTTTGGTGGAGGCCTTTTGTCAACAGTTTGGAAGCTTAATGTCTCTCTCAATACACGTTAGCGTATCTATCATATACAGGTAAAAGTAGAAATGTATACACACCACCACCTGGTGCATTTTTTTTTTTTCTCTCAAATTTCTGGCATGCTTCCCAGATTTCCAAAGCAAATGAACCCATTACTGCAATATTATTTGGTGATTTCATAAAAACTTTAGATTGTTGAGGGGTATAACAATATACCATACAAAGAGTACACAGAAATATACTTTACTATTTGTGATTGTCAAATTGAAAATGCACTGAATGAATATTCATGGTTACCGTTTGAAATTCCAACCTAAAATTGTGACAACCAAAAGTAAGATTTTCAAAAAAGAATGCACACTGTAGTTAACAAATAGATTTCAGTGGATGCAAATGAGGTCAACCATTTTGGATCTAAAAATGTATAGCGTAGGGTACTGTTGCCTTTTTTACCTGCTATAAATATGGCAATCAATAAGGTTACCCTCTTTCTTTAGATATCTATATTATATTGCTCAGAGTCGCCAGGTATCAAATGATACCACCACAAGGTTCAACCGGACACCGATCAAAGAGCCAAACACCAATTAGTTAGTTCAACATCAAGGGTACTTTATTTATACACACACAATTATCATGCAACATAAACACTACTAGTTAAACTACACCTATCAACTGTGACAACCTGTACTTAACTTCAGACACCCAGCTTAGGTCAGAGGAACAGCGGCCTTTGCTCGAATCTGGATCTATCGGGTCTGGAGAAGTAACTGCTGCTCAGCTGGGCTCATGTGTCTGGTGCCCATTAAGGATGCAATGTGCAAGGTGGATAAAAGGAGAACCAGTAGATGCAGCATATTTGGATTTCCAAAAGGTATTAATAACATGCCTTGTAAAAAGGTTACGACACAAGAGTCTACGGTATAGGCAAACTGACAGGAAACAGTCAGGATAAATGTGTCATTTCAGGTTGGCAAACTTTTAACTGGTGGGGTGTCAGAGATCAGCATTGGAGCCATAACTGTTTACAATCTATATGAATGACTTGGATTGCAGACAGATTTGCTGACAATACAAATTTCGGTAGAAAAGTGAGTTTTGAAGAGGATATAGAGTCTGCAAAGGGATTCAAATATATGTTGAGTGGTGGTGGGGTGGGGGGAGGAAGAGGGAGGGGGAGAGAGAGCGAGAGAGAGAGAGAGAGGGAGAGAGAGAGGGGGAAGAGAATAAAAATGGCATTTTGAGAAGTAAAGGGCATGAAAATGTGAGGGTTGTGCAGTTTGGTATGAAAGACGGAAATGTGAAATATTATTTAAATAGAATGAGTGAGATTACAGAATGCTGCAGTGGAGGGATCAGGGTATCCTCTGACATGAAACATAAAAAATACAGATACAGTAAGTAGTTAGGTAGACAAATGCAATGTTGACCTTTACTGCAAGGGGGATGAAGCATAAAAGTAGGGAGGTTTTGTTACTACTGAACACGGTATTGAGACCATACTAAGAGAACTGTGAAACAGTTTTGTCCTCTTATTTACAGGAGGAATACACGCACTGGGAGGAAGTTCAGAAGGTTCGTTAGGCTGATCCCACGGATGAAGGATTTTTCCATTTTAATTTTTCATGAGAATTGCTAGCTCGGCCCCCATTCATAGCCCATTCTTTTTTCTATGAGACGGTGATGAGCTGCCTTCTGGAACTTCTGCAGTTCATGTGGTGTAGGTACAAAGTGCTATTAGGGAGTTGCAAGATTTTGACCCAGCGAAGGTCATGGTGGCATAATTCCAAGTCAGGACACTGTGTGGCTTGGAGAACTTGCAGGTGGTGGCATTGCCAAGCATCTGCTGGCCTTGTCCTTTGAGGTGGCAGAGGTCAAGGGTTTGGAAGGTGGTGGTGAAGGAGTCTTGGCGAGTTGCTGCAGTATATAGTGTAGATAGTACAGTGCTGCCATTGTGCATCGGGGTGGAGAGAGCAAATGTTGAAGATGGTGGATGGGATGCCAATCAAGCAGGCTGCAAGAGGTTATGCCTATACTTATTGGAGTTTAAAAGAATGAGTGGTGATCTCATTGAAACGTACAAGATTGAGGGAACTTGATGGAGATTTCTCTCAGCATCTAACCTTTTGTGCTGAAATCTAGAAATAGGAGGAACATTTTCACAGATAAAAGATCTTGAATTTAAGTGAGGAGGATGAATTTCTTCTCAGAGGGTCATAAATCTTTGGAATTCTCAATACCAGAGAGCAGTGGGTCCCTTTTGAGATTGGGGTCGGCAAAATCTTGAACTCCAAGAGTCAAGGGTTATGGCGGCAAATAGCAGGTAAGAAAGTGGAGTTAAGGCCACAATCAGATCAACCATGATCTTATTTAACAGTAGAGCAGGCCCAAGGGCCAAATGGTCTATTCCTGTGTTCAACAGGCAATAAGTGTGTGTTCTGGTGCAGTGTATGTACTACAAACTACCTGCTAAATTTTAAATGCCTGCAGGAGAATTATTGGTCAGAGCTTGAAATCTGATTATTGGTTGGCTTTTCAACTATGCACAAGTCAAACTAGATCGAAGAGGGGCAGCACGGTGACGCAAGTGGACCGTGCAGGCACTGCAGCCTCACGGCGCCGAGGTCCCAGGTTCTGGGTCACTGTCCGTGTGGAGTTTGCACATTCTCCCCTTGTTTGCGTGGGTTTCAAAATGTGCAGGCTAGGTGGATTGGCCATGCTAAATTGCCCCTTAATTGGAAAAAATTAATTTGGGTACTCAATTTATAATAAAAAAATAGATCAAAGAGAGAACATTATTTAAAAAAGGACAAATTTACATCTGATGCTTTAAAAACCAAAATCACGATTGCAGTAATTTGAAATCACATATTTGGTGTAACCGAACAGCGAGACAGTCAATGAATGCCACTTATACCGTTTTGGAGATCCCAGGTTCTTTTATTAAATTGTTGTGAAGCAATAGGAATTTATGAATTGTTCTCACTCAGACATCAGTACTTTGGTTCTGGTGAACCCCTTAATATCACCGGATTAAATCGAAAATAAAAGGTAATTGGTAATAACTGAGGCAATAAATTATATTTGCATAGTTCATATAATAAATAGACTCTGTGGAAGTCATAGCAGCAAGTTCATGGCATCTTCAGTGCATGAACTGGCTGACATGCTGTGTTTATGTTGAAATCATCTTACTTTATTTCTATTTGATCTTTCTTGTTTAATCCTCATTTATACAGCAGGAATACAGTTTATCAAATAACTACCTATCGGTTCCTCACCCAAATGTTTGCTGTTGGTCAACCATAGCTAGTCTAATTTTATCCTTGCCCAACATCCAAGATGGGTCACATGATCCAGGGATTGGGCAGTACCGTCAAGATCAGGAATCAAACCCATGATTTTCCACATCAGGTCTCCCCTCAGCCTCGGTCTTTCCAGTGTAAACAATCCGAGTTTATTCAACCTCTCCTCATAACCGACACCCTCAAGACCAGGCAATATCCTGGTGAACCTTCTTTGCGCTCTCTCCAAAACTTCCACATCCTTCTGATAATGTGGTGACCAGAACTGCACACAATACTCCAAATGCGGCCGAACCAAAGTTTTATGTAGCTGCAACACTATTTCCCAACCCTTGTACTCAATGCTCCGGCTTAAGGTAAGCATGCCATATGCTTTCTTAATCACCTTGGCCACCTATGTTGCCACTTTTAGGGAACTGTGGACCTGCACACCCAAATCTCTGTGTTAATCTTCCTAAGGGTGCTGTCATTTACAGTGTAATTCAGACCTAGATTTGATCCTCTAAAATGCATCACCTCGCATTTGTCTGGATTAAACTCCATCTGCCATTTCGGTGCCAAATCTCCAATCTATTTATATCCTGTTGTATCCTCTGACAATCCTCGGCACTATCAACAACTCCCCCAATCTTCGTGTCATCTGCAAACGTATTAATCAGACCACCCACATTTTCCTCCAGATAATTTATATATACACACACTATAAACAACATTAGCACTGATCCCTACGAAACACCACTAGCTACAGATTTTTTGTACCAGTCTGCCATGTGAGACCTTTTTAAACGCCTTACTGAAGTCAATATAAACTACATCCACAGCCCTTCCCTCTATTTTCTTTGTCACCTCTTCAAAAAACTCAATCAAGTTGGTGACCTTCCCCGAACAAAACTATGCTGCCAGACTCTAACTAGTCCATTTTCCTCCAAATGTGCATATTTTATGTCCTTCATTATCCTTTCCAAAAGCTTCCCACTGACGTCAGGCTCACTGGCTATAATTTGCTGGATTAGCCCTGCTTCCTTCTTAAACAAGGGAACAACATTGGCTATTCTCCAGTCCTCTGGAACCTCCCCTGTGGTGAAAGAGGATGTGAAGATATCTGTTAAGGCCCCAGCTATTTCTCCACTTGCCTCCCACAGTAACCTGGCATACATGCCATTTGGCCCCAAGGACTTGTCCATCTTAATGTAATTTAGGATACTCAACACTTCCTACTTTAACATACTCAAGAGCGTTCACACACTGTACGGTACGCATGGTAGCATAGTGGTTAGCACCGTTGCTTCACAGCTCCAGGTTCGATTCCCGGCTTGGGTCACTGTCTGTGCGGAGTCTGCAAGTTCTCCCTGTGTCGGCGTGGGTTTCCTCCCACAGTCCAGAGGAGGATTGGCCATGCTAAATGTCCTAGTGTCCAAAAAGGTTAAGTGGGGGTTACTGAATTACAGGGATAGGGTAGAGACATGGGCTTGAGAAGGAGTGCTCTTTAAGGGTCGGTGCAGACTCGATGGGCCGAATGGCCGCCTTCTGCACTGTAAATTCTATGAGTCTATCCCGGACCTCAACATCCGTCATGTCCTTCTCCCTGGTGAATACAGATACAAAGTACTTATTAAGGATTTCACCCACTTCCTGTGGTTCCACGCATAACTTCTCACCATTGTCTTAGAGTGGGCCTACGTTTTCTTCTGCTACTCTTGCTTCAAATATATGCATAAAAAGCCTAGTGATTCTCCTTGACAACGTTTCCTAAAGAGTACTCCTCAAAGGCCATCCGTTTTTAAGATGCCGAGACCTATAGTATGCTTCCTTTTGACTAACTTTATAATTTTCCTCGTCATCCATGGTTTCCGAATCCTGCTATTGCTAACCTTCATCGTGCCGGACAGGCAGGGACATGCCTGTCCTGCACTTCAATCAACTGGCCTTTAAAAGCCTTCCCATATGTCATACGTGGATTTACCGTTAAATAACTGTTACCAATCCACATTCCCCAGTTCCGGTCTAATTTGGATGTAATCAGCCCTCACCCAATTCATCACACTCACCATCGGGCCACTCTTGTCCTTATCCATAACTACCATGAAATTATGGTCGCTTCGCCCAAAATGCTCCCCCATTGAAACATCAATCACCTGGTTCATTCTCCAATACCAAGACTAGTATGGTCCCCTCCCTGGTTGGATTGTCAACATATATTCTAAAGCCTCCTGGACATATCTAACAAACTGCTGTCCATCCGAGCCCTGGCTGGAAGGGAGTCCTAGTCAATATTGGGGAAGTTAAAGTCACCCACCACAAACTACCCTTTTTTCACACCTTTTCAGTATCTGACTACACAACTGCTCCTCTGTCTCCTGCGGGCTGTTTTGAGGTGTATTGTACTCACCCAACATTGTGATTTCACCCTTCTTATTCCTGCGCTCCACCCATACAAGATCCCTCCAATGTGTCTTCCCTCAACACAGCTGTGATCTGCTCCCTAATCAGCAATGCAACTCCCTCACCTCTTTTGTTGTCCCCTTGGTCCAGTCTAAAACAACGATACCCTGGAATGTTAAGCTGCAGGTCCTGTCCCTCTTTCAACCATGTCCCCATAATGGCAATTACATCATAGTTCAATGCAGTAATCCAGGCGCTCAGTTCATCTCTTACCTGTTATACTTCTTACATTGAAGCAAATGCACTCCAGACCTACAGTCTCACCGAGCCCTTGCAGCTTCCCTCTGCCTGCTCTTACTCTCTGCTATGTTTATCTCAGTCTCACTTTCCCTCCACCCCCCCAGTCTCTACATTTACTTGCCTGCTGTTCCAGTTCCTACCCCCTTGCCACACTAGTTTATACCCTCCTGACAGCATGAGCAAACCTCCCACCCAGGATATTATTGCCCATCAGTTCAGGTTCAACCTGTCCTTCTTGTACAAGTCCCACCTTCCCCACAAGACATCCCAGTGATCCATATATCTAAAGCTCTCCTTCCTACTCCAGGTCTTTAGCCACGTGTTCAACTGTACTATCTCCCTGTTCCAAGCCTCACTAGCATGTGGCACGGGGAGTAATCTTGAGATTACTACCTTAGAGGTCCCGCTTTTTAGCTCCCAATCTAACTCCCCGGATTGTCTTTGCAGGACCTCTTCCGGCCTCTGTCATTCGTATCGTGGACAATGACAACTGTCTGTTTGCTCCCTTGTTTCAGGATGCCCGATAGCCATTTAGAGACATCGAGGACCCTGGCACCTGGGAGGCAACACACATGGCCACAGAAATGCCTGCCCGTGCCCCTGACTATTGAGTCCCCTATTACTATCACTCACTTAGACCTAGCCCGACGCTGCTCTACAGCAGAACCAGTTGTGGTGCCACAAGCCTGGCTGCTGCTGGTATCTTCGCCCTGAGGGGCTGTCTCTCCCCCCACCCCCAAAACACTACCTAAAATGGTATACCTGTTTGAGAGAGGAATAGCCACAAGAGGTTCCCGTCTTACCTGCCTCCCCTGGCAGTCACCCATCTACCTGTCTGAACATGTGGTGTGACCACCTCCCTGAAGCTTGTGCCTGTCACACTCTATACCCCCTGTATGCTCCGCAATGTGTCTAGCTGCTGCTCCAACTGAATTAGACAGTCTGCGACAAGATGCAGCTGGTCATACTTCCCACCCGCATAGTCGTCAGGGACGCTAGAAAGCTCCCCGATTTCCCACGTCTGACAGGAGGAGCAATGAAAATGCAGATGGAAATTCTTTGCATTGTTTCATATCGATCACCTGATTTCTAATAAGTGTATCAGGAACATTAAGAAAATTATGAAGTTTTTTTAAATGATTAATTGAGAACATTAGTTGGTTCAAGCTGAACAGATCTTAATTTCTTTTAACGCAACAGTATCATCCGCATTTGAGTCACCATGGATGTCGTCCTTAATTGTTTCAGCTCATTGTCTAATATGGATCTGCTTCATAAACCCTGGCTCAAAACATTGCCATTTTTAAAAAGGGAAGCAGTTACAATTCACAAAATCAGATACACGGTATAATCTGAATCACCCACAGAATATCCCAATAATTGGAAAACAAAAAAGGGAACCAATGAGTACAACTCAATACTTCATAAAATATACCGATGCACTACTAGATAAACACTGGCTCAGCAAAGTCAGAAAATTTTTATGATGATTTCAGACCTCGTCAACCTTAAATATCCCTGGGCCACAAACTTACAAAGTTAAGATCTACCAGAAACTTGGAAAGCAGAAGATTTTTGTACAATATCTTTAAGGTACATTGGAACTAAATTTAGCTCTCCAAAGAGGTTATGAGAGCTGGTTCTTATGGGCTGAGTGTATTTAACTATCAGATTGCCTTTAATTTCCACATCAGTAAAATGTCAATTTAAACTTGAATGGCATATAAAAAAGTAATTTTCAAATATTGCATTTAAATCTCTCTGCCACACACAAACAATGCCATGATTCAAAACATTTTATCAGTCAACACATCTTTATCGAAAATGAAGTCATCCCCACTTGTCTGTACTAAACTTCCTCTCTGCTTACTTTGCCTGCTCCCTCTCTGCTTACTTTGCCTGCTCCAAGTATTGCAATTTGCACCTGACAATTCAGTTCATTTTAGATTAGAATTATTCAGACATTTTGATTAAGCAACACAGCAAGGTAATTTAGTATTTAAAAAATTCACACTTCAAAATGAATGGACTTCATATCAAGAAATATTGACAATTTTGAACAGAAACTGAAACATACCAATCTAGGCCCTGATGAAACAAATCACAAAGCCTGGTAAGACCAATTTGTACCCATCATTTTTGTGATTTTCATTGTGGCATAAATTCAATTCAAAAATAGCTCACAAATGTTAGCGGAGGATCAATATTTAATTTAAATATTTTCTAGTAACACTGCTACAATAAATTCTAAAGGGGTTTAGCTTTGACAATGGAAAACTGAAGTCTAGCTGGATCAGTTCCATTTAGGACACCGCATTTAAAGGAAAAAAGGTTTTATTTAAAACAACCTATGGTGCAGTGTTTAGCACTGGAACTGCGGTGCTGAGGACCCAGGTTCGAATCCCAGCCCTGGGTCACTGTCCGTGTGGAGTTTGCACATTCTCCCAGTGTCTGTGTGGGTTTCATCCCCACAACCCAAAGATGTGCTGGTTAGGTGGATTGGACGTGCTAAATTGCCACTTATTGGAAAAGAAAAATAATTGGCTACTCTAAAACTAAACCAATAGATCCCCAAAACAAAAAAAAACTCACAATTTGTTGAAAAAACATAGTTAAAAGAATCTCTTGGGAATACGTTTCCTTAAAAAAACACTTGCCACATTGCTTTTTAAAAAAAGCAGAGTTTCAGTGATCAAAGATGGTTTACATTTGCAAAGTAAATGCTTAGTGCACAGCTTTGAAACTGAAATGAAACTGCGTCGAAGACAATTGATCTCCGGATCTCGGAAAGGTCTAAATCTAGAGTAATCTGGCTACCTCCTTATTAAAATATCAAAAATTAATAGAAGTTAAATTTTAAAACCGTACACCCGAGTTAACAATACTTACTCAGCTGTCAAAAGAAATACTTCACACAGATGCATAATGAAAACATGGCAACAATTCCTCTAAACCTGCACAATTCTATAGTATTTTCATCAAAGCTTGGCACAGGCTCCATCCATTCAGCCGACGTGAAAACGAATTGAATGCAAAAAGAAATTGCAAGACAGATTTAATTGCATTAAAGTATTGTAATAGATCATAACACAGGACGTGTAGCTGCAATGCTGTACAATCCTGAGGTTCAAATCACAAAGTTGCTAAAGTTCTCGGAGTCCATTGATTCTATTAAAATCTTTAGAAACCCCAACGATGTCATTCTATATAGATTATGCTCTTATTCGATTTTCATCTTGAAATAATCACAGGGTTGACTTCTATGCCGCTAATAAATATTTTTTCTATGAACTTCATCCTGACTGTACCCTCCACCTGTGATGTTACAAAACCAAAGAGGGAAACTGAATGAATTGAAAAAAATGAAATTGAAAACAAGACTTTGAGATAATAAGTAAATGAGTGACAGTGGGCTCATCTGCAGCAGATGCAATTACAGTAATTTGAGACAGACTGTTCTTCTAGGCTGATACAATACCTTTCACAAGGCAGCTGTGCCTTTTCAAATTACCCTCTCCATAATGCTGTCTTTGGGAGTTGTAAAAAGGCATGTTGCAGCAAGAGGCATATTCTAAAGAGGATTTTATATAATTTGTCCAACAACATTAAATATCCCAGTATGTTTTGTTACAGAACACTAATTTTTAAGCCTGGCAGTTATCAACAACTGTATTTCTGCTCTTGATTTCTCCAACCTAGTTATGAAACCAGTAGCACAAATAACTTGCTGCTATAACCCACATTCGAGTGGATTTGGTATTATTCAAATCCAAATCTAAAAAATTATCACTGGTTGAATTGCTTAAAATCTGGATTTGAATAGACCAATCTTAAATTTAGGTTATAACAGAGGCTATTAATGAAGGCTCACCTTCTCAAACTTGTCCCTCGCCTGTGGTGATCCTCAGGTTAAATTACCCGTCAGCTCTCCCCCTCAGGGGAAAGCTGACTGTATGGTCATCTGGGACTATGGTGACTTTACTTGCTATAGCAATAGGAAGTGTTATTGAACACTTTTCTCTGAAACTTGCATTTTTAAAACCTTCTAGAAATTAGTGTGTCTCCATTATCAGGCTTCAACTGCAGAATGAAACGAATGCACGCATTGGTATAATTCTGCAAATTATATGAGAATGCACTGCAAGAAGACATTATCCCTGTCTGATGGTTTCCCGATCATCGAAATTGGCTCAGTTCAATGTCACTAGTGGTTACACTTGGTAGGTTTAATTTGGAACCTAGGAGCAAATTGCAGAATCATATCTATAATTAAGTTTTACAACTTTGACGATTAATCCAGATTAGTTGGTAACAATTCCCCAGTCAACTTTGTACAGCTTTGAAAACAGCATTTTGCAAAATCCTATTCAAGGGTTTACAGTTGATCTGGTAACAAATCTTCTCCAGAGCAGAACTTGCTGCATTCCAGCATTTTCAGTTCTTGATTTTGAGCATCTACATTTTCTTTTGAAAAATTCGATTTTCAATGTTTCGACAACGGTTTTAAAGTAAGAACTGTGTATATGTAGTACTTCATCTCACAAACGTACAGAACATCGTCTTTGATTCAAAAGAAAAACGGAGTCAATTTTGATTTACCGAGTTAAGTATTGACCAACTCACATTACAATCTATACTACTGTAAAATCAATTTTCAAACCAGACGGTATTAGAGCTGTGCGAGGGCAACAAAAAAAGTGGGGGGGGGGGGGGGGGGGGAGAAAGTTGACTCACAAAACGTGGAAGATCTGGTGCTTTTTCTGTTGCTGCCCAGGTCTCCCGTCCCCTTTCCAAATACAAGGGTGTACTGGACAGTAATGTGATCCCCCGGTGTTATGTTCCGATCCATGGGACACGGTGCCATATAAACATGGTACGAGATCAAATTCCGTTCCGATCAATAGATCCAAACTAAATTCAATCTGTTGTGTAAATGGATTAAGGGTCTTGGGGGATGGAACTGAGCGAGAGAGAGCACCAGAGGATGACAACTTAAAACTATAACGCTTATCGTAGATTCGAGTAACCTAAAGAGCCACTAATATAATCAGGGCTTTAAATCTTGAAGTAAATGGAGTCACAGCAATCGAAACGAAGGCAGGATCAGCAATGGTTACTTAACACCACCCCCACACGGACAGGAAGCCGAGACTGCCTTTTGCAGTTTAATTTATAGCCACTCTCACCTCCATGCAGGCTGCAGCCGACGGGTCATTCTCCCGGTGCTCGCTGTAAAGGTGATGCCGTAGCAACGTGGTTCTTCTGTAATTGCGACTTCCTTTCACGAACTTGTTGCGGTTATTGTTGCTCCCCAGGCCGCTGTTGGCCCGCAGGCACCAGGAGCAGTACATGAGGCCCGTCTCCTGCTCATACTGAAGCCACGGGAACTCCTGCAGCCACGACCTCTGGAAAGTGCGCTTTTGCGGCAACAGTAAGGACTGGGGCCGCCCGAGCAGAGTCAGCCCCACTCCTCTCCGACTGCAGCCGCTGTTTTCCTCCTCTTCCTCCAAGGCGGCTGGTTCAACTTTGGCTGCGGATCCTTCCACGGAGGTCACGGCTCGCTTCTCACTCCCGGGCCCCTCTGTCCCTTCCTCCTCTTCGGCCGGCACCTCCTCCTCCTCTTCGGACTCGTTGCTGCTGATGGAGCCGCCGTCGACCACACGCACCGAGACCTCTTGCTCCGGGTACTCATCGTCCACCACCACCGTCTCAACCCAGTCCTCCTCCGGGGCGGGAGCAGGCGCGGCCTCGGCCTGGGCGCCGTCCAGTTCAGGAAGGGCAGCCAGTTTGTTCGGACTGACCGAGGAGAAGGCCCCATTCGAAGCCTCGCTGCTGCTGTTGTTGTTGGGCGGCCCGAGTTCGGGTTCGATCTTGGCGGTGACCCCGGTGCGGAAAGCCAGCGAGCGCCTGTTCCTCTCGCCGGACATTGTGTGTGTGAGAGGGGGAGGGGTGGCTGATCCGAGCGCTGGCCGTGGGGAAGGAGGGGGGGGGGGTTGGGAGAGCGGGTTCCTTTCCCGCGAGAACCTTTTTTTTTTCCTGCTTACCCCCGCCCCCCTTCCTTTCTCTTTGCCAGTCAAACTCCGGCGCCGGATGAATTGGGAAAAGTTGCGAGCGGAGAGGCCGGGCCGGCTTGGGCCGCCGAGTGCAGCCCGTCTGCGGTGAAGGGCCGGTGCTGAGCGGCGGTTTTTTTTTTTCTTCGGCCGCCGCGCGCACGATCCCAGTGTCCAGTCGGCCGCTCGCGCTGCCCCAACCCCAGCGGCTCCCAGTCCGCGAGACACGCAGCGGACGCCAACGGGCAGAGCTCCCAGACTGCACCACGCGCCGCACGGCTGCCTCCCTCAGAGCAGCTCGGCTTCCTGTCCACCCAGGCACTCGCTTTAATTGATATAGGTATGGATGTACACTTTCTTGTTTCCCTTCAATTAACCCCCATCTGTCTTTGGTAACCGGCCTAGGCTTTCAGTCACACCCTTGCAACATATATTAGAAATAAGGATAAAACTGCCCGTGCTGGATTTATCTGAGCACAATTTCACTTCGCAAAACGATTGTAAAACGTGACGGGGATATTTGTGCCCCGAACAATCTAAAATATCAGTCTGTGGGAATCCCTAACTTGCATTGTGTCTACAGAAAACATTTGGAACTACTTAACGCTACGATCGTGTACTGGTGGCAGTTGTGCAGGGCAGCGATTTGATGTGATAAATCAAGAGTATCATAAGAACTTTACTGGCAGAATCCTAAAAGCAATGGCTTCAATACAGTCCCCCCAGCCCCAGCATATTAGCCCAATAAGCATTAAGCACAGAAGTAAAGTCCTGCAGATGCTGGAAATCAGAAACAAAAACAGAAAATGCTGGAAATACTCAACAGGTCAGCACCTGTGGAGAGAGAAGCAGGGTTACCAGGTTGGATTTTGTGGACGTACTCCACATGTTTGAAGGGAGGGAATCACGTAAATTGCACCATGTGACCTGCCAGTCACCATCCCACTGGCCCAAATTGTCTCCCATTCTTAGAGGGCAATGTCATGATATTCAGATAAACATCATGCTGCAAACACACTTACACACTGATGGACAGATCAACGGACCAATCAATACACTCGCAACATCACAGCCAATCACAAGCAAGGGCACACGCACTATAAAGCGGGAACATGACACTTCCCACTCATTCCAGCAGGAGACAGCTCAGGGTGCAGAGCTCACAGCAAGCCACTCAGATATTCACCATGGACTGAGTGCCTCTCCAAGATAGTGTTAGGGCTGGGACCACAGATTAGAGGGTAATGAACAAACCACAGTAACCCGTTTACAGATGTTAATATAGTTAGTAATAAAACTGAGTTGTACCTTCTGCAACTGTGTTGGTTCGTCTGTGTAGCAGAGCACCCAACACAACATAGTACCAGGATTGGAACCCAGTAGCTGTGAGACCTACCTACATATCTTAAGGAATCCGCCATCCTGCGCCATGGACACCATCAGCCTGCCGCAGCCTCTCCAAATCGCTGGAAACCTCGGTGTTAACTGGAAGTTGTTCAAACGGCGCTTCCAGTTCTTCCTAGAAGCCACAGAAAGGGAGAATGCTTCGGACAACAGGAAAATCGCCCTCCTCTCCACGGCAGGGCAACACGCCATCAACATCTACAACTCCCTGGTGTTCGCGGAAGGTGAGGACCAGACGAAGTACAAGACGGTCCTTCTCAAACTCAAGCAGCACTTCAGCGTAGAGGTAAATGAGAGCTTCGAGAGGTACCTCTTCCAGCAGCGCCTGCAGGGTAAGGATGAGCCTTTTCAATCTTTCCTAACACACCTCCGTATCCTCGCGCAGTCCTGCGGTTACGAGGCCACCTCCGATTCCATGATTCGGGACCAGATAGTTTTTGGAGCCACCTCGGGCACCCTACGCCAGCAGCTCCTCAAGATTAAAAGCCTCACCCTAGCCACCGCCATCGAAGCCTGCGTCCTCCATGAAAACGCAACCAGCCGCTACTCCCAATTCTACGTGGCCGAATCGGCAAGGCAGGGGTCCTACGATGCCGAGCGGGTTCAGTCCATCGAGTTCCTCCCGGCCCGCGGCCCGGACGAGGGCGGCCATTTTGCACGCTTTTCACGGCCTCCCGCGCTTGTACGCGCCAAAAGAGACGTCGACGCAGAGGGACGTGACGCACAGGTGCGCTCTACGCAGGACCGAACTGTGCATGCGCGATTGCGCAACGAATGCCATGACGTCACGACGTGCGGCAACAGTGGATCCACACATTTAAAGCGGCAATGTCCAGCAAAGAACCGACAATGCCTCCGCTGTGGCAAGATGGGCCACTACGCTGCCTGCTGTCGAGCAGCTCAACCTGCCAACGCTCCCCACTTCCGACAGCCTCGCAGGGACGTGCAAACCATTCTGCCTCCATACTCCTTGTCATACCCGGACGATATACAGACCAGCGATGCAGACGACCGGGAAGCCTTCCGTGTTGCGGTCATCGACAGGAACCGGATGTCTCCGGAAGCAGGACCCACCAGCCGATGCCAGTGAACAGTCAATCCGGGTGATGAATGGTGTGCCACCCTAACGGTCAACTGATCACCAATCACATTCCGTTTAGTCACTGGTGCCTCTGCCAACCTGATAGCATGGTCAGCCTTCTACGCCTTGAAGGTCAGACCACCAATTAGGCCATCCCGTTGTAAGATGGTTGACTACAACGGAAACGTTATCCCAGCCATGGGATCCTGCCAGCTCCAGGTGACGCACAATGTGTACACAGCCACACTGTCCTTCGAGATTGTTGGATCATCAAAGGACTCCCTGCTAGGTGCACAGGCGTGCAAGGTTCTCCACCTCATTCAGCGGGTACACGCTCTGTCTCCAGAAGGCACGTCAGACTTCCCGGATGCTGAATTTAGGGCACAGCTCCACTCACACCTCGCCCACAACCAGGAGGCATTCGAAGGCATGGGCACACAGCCCTACACCTACAGAATACGGCTCAAACCGGATGCCACCCCGGTCATTCACGCACCTCGTAGAGTCCCAGCACCACTCAGAGACCGCCTCAAGCAGCAGCTGCAGGATCTCCAGGACCAAGGAGTGCTATCCTGGGTCACAAAGCCCACGCCATGGGTCAGCTCCGTGGTGTGAGTAAAAAAGCCCTCTGGTGAACTCTGGATCTACATCTAACCGAAAGACTTGAACAAAAACATCATGTCGGAACACTACCCCATACCCAAAAGGGAGGAGATCATGAGCAAAATGGCCCGGGCTAAAATTTTCACGAAGCTCGATTCCTCGAAGGGTTTTTGGCAGATCCAACTGGATCAGTCCAGCAGGAAGCTGTGCACCTTCAACACTCCTTTCGCCAGGTTCTGCTACAACAGAATGCCGTTTGGCATCTCGGCATCCGAGGTTTTTCACAGAATCATGGAACAGATTATGGAGGGCATCGAAGGGGTGCGCGTCTATGTTGACGACGTCATCATCTGGTCCACCACACCACAGAAGCACATCAGTCGTCTCCAGCGTGTCTTCACGCGGATACGGGAACACGGCCTGCGCCTCAACCTAGCCAAGTGTTCCTTTGGCCAAACTGAGCTAAAGTTTCTGGGGGACCATATATCCCGGTCAGGAGTGCGTCCGGATGCAGACAAAGTGAGCGCCATTACAGCCATGCCGCAGCCGGCAGACAAGAAAGCAGTGCTACGCTTTCTAGGCATGGTCAACCTCCTGGGGAAGTTCATTCCCAACCTTGCCTCCCACACAATGGCTCTTCGCCACCTAGTAAAGAAGTCCACGGAGTTCCAGTGGCTGCCCGCACACCAGAAGGAATGGGAGGAGCTCAAAATTAAGCTCACCACAGCCCCGGTATTGGCATTCTTCAACACCTCTCGGAATGCGAAGATCTCGACTGATGCCAGCCAGTCCGGCATTGGGGCGGTACTCCTGCAACGGGATGAAACTGCATCATGGGCCCCGGTCGCCTATGCCTCGCGGGCCATGACCCCCACAGAACAGCGCCATGCGCAGATCGAGAAGGAGTGCCTGGGTTTGTTAACCGGAATAGATAAGTTCCACGACTACATGTATGGTCTCCCCCGGTTTACCGTGGAAACCGACCATCGTCCACTGGTCAGCATAATACATAAGGACCTAAACGAGATGACCCCTCTCCTCCAGCGCATCCTGCTCAAGCTCCAGAGGTACGACTTCCAACTGGTCTACACCCCGGGAAAGGACCTTATCATTGCGGACGCCCTATCCAGAGCAGTGAGCACACCGCCCGATTCGGAGGGGTTCGTCTGTCAGGTCGAAGCGCATGTGGCCTTCACATCGGCCAATCTGCCAGCTGATGATTCAAGTCTGGCCTGTATTCGCCGGGAGACTGCGGCTGACCCCCTTCTACAACGTGTGATGTGCCACATGACGGGAGGGTGGCTCAAAGGACAGTGCCCACAATTCTACAATGTCCGGGACGACTTGGCCGTCATTGACGGTGTCCTAAAGCTGGACCGGATTGTGGTTCCACACAGCATGCAAAAGCTGGTCCTCTACCAACTACACAAAGGCCATCTGGGGGTTGAGAAGTGCAGGCGGAGGGCCCGAGAAGCTGTATACTGGCCGGGCATCAGCGATGACATTGCCAACATGGTGCTCAACTGCCCCACCTGCCAAAGGTTTCAGCCGGCGCAACCCCCTGAGACGCTTCAGCCCCATGAGTTGGTGACGTCCCCCTGGGCGAAGGTGGGTGTGGACCTATTTCATGCGCTTGGCAGGGACTATGTAATCATCATAGATTACTTTGCAAACTATCCTCATACACCTGCACGATTTGACATCGTCCGCTGTCATCAGGGCATGCAAAGACACCTTTGCTCGCAATGGCATTCCGATTACTGTCATGTCGGACAGACAATGGGCCCTGTTTTGCAAGCCAAGAATGGTCGTCTTTTGCTGCTTCGTATGGCTTCACACACGTGACGTCCAGCCCTCTGCATCCCCAGTCAAATGGCAAGGTGGAAAAGGGCGTTCACATCGTTAAGCGGCTCCTCTGCAAGGCTGCTGATGCCGGATCGGATTTCTGCTTAGCCCTGCTGGCCTATCGCTTGGGCCCACTAGCCACTGGCCTCTCACCAGCCCAGCTGTTGATGGGTCGCGCCCTCAGGACCACTGTGCCATCCATTCTTGTCCCTACACCCGACCATGTTCCAGTACTGCAAAGGATGCGACAGCAGCGTGCTCAGCAGAAGGTGGCACATGACACTCAGGCAACTGATCTTCCTGCCTTGGCGCCTGGAGACAACGTCCGCATCCACCTACCAGAGGGTGGCTGGTCGGCAACTGCCGAAGTTCTCCAACGCATGGCTCCCCGCTTGTTCCTGGTTCGCATGCCTGATGGCTCCATTCGCCGGCGCAATCGCCGGGCTCTTCGATTGCTTCCGCGCTCGCTACGTGAGCATACACCGGTGCCACACCCTCCTGTTGTTCCTGATGTCGAGTTCGTGGAGCTTCCTGCCGCCATGTCCATTCCTCTGTTGCCTGTGGCCAGGCCCATTCCTCAGCCGGTGGATCCTGACCCACCCTTGAGGCGGTCAACCCGAATTCGTCGCCCACCTACTAGGCTAGACTTATGAGCCTGTTTGAACATTGGACTCACTAAAGTTTTATGCCACAATGTTAATAAGTTTCTCTTTTGTCGTTACAGGAGTTCGTTTTGATGCTTGATGTTTACACTTGTTTAGTTTATGGTACAACCTCGTTGCTATGCTGCACCTGACACCTTCCTATGTATATAGTTTAGCCTCATGTACATGTTGTAGATATTGCACACACACACATTCAGCTGCACTCAGTACACATCTATATTTATTACCACGTGGGCACATATTCTTGTAAAAAAGGGGGGATGTCATGATATTCAGATAAACATCATGGTGCAAACACACATACACACTGATGGACAGATCAATGGAGCAATCAATACACACGCAACATCACAGCCAATCACAAGCAAGAGCAGACACACGAGAAAACGGGGAACACGACACTTCCCGCTCATTCCAGCAGGAGACAGCTCGGGGCACAGAGCTCACAGCAAGCCACTCAGACATTCATCATGTACTGAGTGCCTCTCCAAGATAGTGATAGGGCTGGGTCCACAGATTAGAGGGTAATGAACAAACCACAGTAACCAGTTTACAGATGTTAATATTGTTAGGAATAAAACTGAGTTGTACCTTCCGCAACCGTGTTGGTTCGTATGTGTAGCAGAGCACCCAACACAACAGGCAACAGATTATTTTTTTCTCTTAAACTGCCTTGGGAAAGCGGGCAGCATAATCAAAGACCTTTCCCACCAAGGTTATTCTCTCTTCCAACCTCTTCCATCAGGCAGAAGATACAAATGTTTGAGAGCACACACCAATAGATTCAAAAACAACTTATACCCCATTGTTGCCAGACTCCCGAATGGCCCTCTTATGGACTGAACTTTCTACGTATCTTCTCTACAGTTGCAGCACTATATTCCATTTGCAGCACCCAATGTCTTTATTTATATATTTATATTGTGTATTTATCACATGTTCTATGTTTTCATGTATGGAGCGATCTGCCTGGACTATACACAGAACCTCAGTACACATGCCAATAATCTAAATATATTGGGCGGGATTCTCTGACCCCCCCCCCCCCCCCGCCGGGTCGGAGAATCGCCGGGGGGCGGCGTGAATCCCGCCCCGACGCCGGCTGCTGAATTCTCCGGCGCCGGGGTTTTGTCATCCAGGGAACTTGAGCTTTGGATGTCCCCTCTTTCTCCAAAGAGAATATGCTAAATTAGTATTTTTAATCGGTTTTTAACATTTTACACATAAAAACAAAGCAAAATATCAAGAATAACAGAATCCGGGCAGCACAGTGGTTAGCATTGCTGCCTCATAGCGCCGAGGTCACAGATTAGATCCCGGCTCAGGGTTACTGTCCATGAGGAGTTTGCACATTCTCCCCGAGTTTGCGTGGGTTTCGCCCCCACAACCCAACGATGTGCAGGTAAGGTGGATTGGCAACGCTAAATTACCCCTTAAATTGGAAAAAATGAATTGGGTACACTAAATTTATTAAAAAATGAATTACAGAATCACCCCCCCCCCCCCCACCCACTCCACCAACCAATGCCCCAATGACTCAAAGAAACCCCCCCATCCCTACCCACCCTGCAACCATCCTCTCCCCTTAGCAGCTACTCATCAAAGTGTAGAATAAACAGACCCCATCTCTTATGGAACCCCTGCAATGCCCCTGTAGTAGCCAAAGGAAGAGACTTCATGGAACGCATGATAGGCTGGATAAGTACAAGGTTTATTTACACTATACACAATAACCAAAAGCATGACAACTCCTCACCCCGAAGGGACACCGTTTCCGACCTGGGGTTGATATACTGTGAAGCACCTTCCTGTCAGATGGAGGCTCTGCCCATCAATTACTGGGGAAGTTCATATTCCATGGTGTAGGAGGGGAATCAAATACAACATAGTGCTTGGCCCCTGATGGGGTTGGAACAGCAAACTTAACCTTCTCCAAATGCAGGAACTCCATCAAGTTCCCAAGCCACACTGAGACAGAGGGCAGAGAAGCTGACCGCCATCCGAACAGGGCCGATCTGCAAGCCATCAGCGAGGCAAAACCTAAAGCATTCGCTCCCGTCTGCAGCTCTGGCAAGTCCAATACCCTAAATAATGCCCTGGGCTCCAAATCCACATGCAATATCACCGACATGATGCTGAAAAACGACCTTCAAAATTTCTCCTACTTCCGGCAGGACCAGAACATATGTACATGATTGGCTGAACCTCTCCCACACCACTCACAAGTGTCCTCTATCCCCTCAAACAACCGGCTCATCCTCGACCTCGCCAGGTTTGTCCTGTGCACCACCTTTAACTGTATTAACCCAAGCCTCGCGCATGAGGTTGACACATTCACCCTCAACAACACCTCACAGTACAACCCCTCCTCAAGCGCCACGCTAGCTCCTCCTCCCACTTGACCTTAAACCCCTCCTGCGAAACCATATCCTTCTCCAAAATCTTCCCATAAATCGGCGAGATGGCTCCCCCCTTCCAACCCCATCACCGACAACACCCCCTCCAACAACGAGGATGGCGATGTTCCAAAACATCAGGAAAACCTTTTTTTAAAAATCCCGCACCTACATCTACCTAAAGCCTCCCCCTGTGAAATCCCAAACTTCTCCGTCAACTCCTTCAAACTTGCAAACTTCCAAAAAATAAGTCCTTCATTTCCATCTCCCCCCGCTCTTTCCACCACCGAAACCTAGCATCCAATCTGGCCGGCTCAAACACATGATTCTCTCGGGCTGGCATCAACTTCGACCCCACCCCCAACTTAATGTGCTGCCAAAATTGTCTCCATATCTTCAGCGTGGCCACCACCGGTCAACCCGAGTATTTATCTGGGGCGAACAGGAGCGACACCATTGTCAGCACCCGCAACTCCGACCCCCTTCAAGAGTCTGCCTCCATCCTCACCCACATTTTTCCGGCTCTCTACCCCAGCCCCGCACCTTCTCGGCATTCACCGCCCAATAGTAATACAACTGATTTGGAAGAGCCAAAACCTCTGACTGGCCTCTCTGAAGCACTGTCTTCCAAATCCTCGCTACCTTACCTGCCCCAAAATCAACCATTCCGCCCCCATAAAAAACACCTTCGGCAAAAAGACCGGTAAGAACTGGAATAAAATAAAAACTGCGGCAAGATATTTATCTTTACCGCCTGCACCCGATCTACCAATGATAAGGGGAGGTTATCCCATTACAACAACTCTGCCTTGACCCTACCCACCAGCTTGTAAAATTCAATTTAGAGTGCGGGCCCAGTCTCGAGCCTCCTGCACCCCCAAGTACCTAAAGTGAGTATTGCCACACAAAACGACAATCACCCAAGCCAGCACCCGCTCCCGGAGAAGAAACCAAAAAGCACTCACTCTTTTCCAAATTCAGTTTATATCCCGAAAATGCCCAAACCTGTTGAGCAGCCCCATTATACACCCCACCGTGGGATCCACATTAGAAATATACTACAGGGGGGACTGCCTGGGAGGGTGGATGAGCAAGAGATAACATGAAGGGATGGGGAAACGGGCACGTACGGGTGAGGGCCAGTGTACAAAGCTGTGTAAATATATCATTTTGCCATGTATATATCTTGCTCTGCGCGATTTCTTGTTTTTTTTTGTTACGGGGGGGGGGGGGGTTATTGTTTGTAAGGGAGAAAAATTTGTGTTAAAAAACTTTAATAAATATATTTTTTAAAAAAGAAATATACTACAAATGGTCGTCGGCATACAGGGACACCTTGGGTGCGATTCTCCGAGCCCTTTATAACTGTGTAAACGTTCCTCCTTTGTTATAATATGTTAAAAATCCAATTAAAATATTGTTTTTAAAAAAAAAAGCCAGCCCAGAAGGGAACCAGCATCTTCAGATGTTCCCAACCCTGTACGTGGAGGGCTGGAGCCCCCCAACCCCCACCAATGGAAACGGGCAAAGAAAACCGGCAACGGGTCAAGTCAGTATATGTCCAAAGCCCTCACGTAATAATGATCTTTATTAGTGTCACTCGTAGGTTTACATTAACACAGAAATGAAGTTACTGTGAAAATTCCTTATTCCCCATACCCCAGTACCTGTTCGGGTACGCTGAGGGATAATTCAGGATGTCGAATTCACCTAACAAGCATGCCTTTCGGGACTTGTGGGAGGAAACCGGAGCACCCCGTGGAAACCCACGCAGACACGGGGAGAATGTGCAGACTCTGCACAGACAGTGACCCAAGTGGGAATCAAACCCGGGACCCTGGCGCTGTGAAGCAACAATGCTGACCACTGTGCAACAGTGCCGCCCATGGAATGCCTGCCCCGTCTTGTCTTCTTTTTGTTGGAGCCGACACATGTAAATAATTAAAACACTGAAAATATGTAATATAGAGCATGATGCCAAGGAAACACGTAAATAGTTTAGGGGGAAGGGGGAGTTATTCAATATTGGGGTGGGGGGGAGAGGGGAAGGCGGCTACCCCTGCTATGATGTAAATGTATGTTTTTTTTGTAAACTTTGTTAAACAATCGCTAAAATCTCAATAAAAATATTAGGCCGATCCTCCGGACTTGTTGCACTCTCGCTTAAACAAAACGAGGCTGGTGAATTGTGAGAGAGGCCACAAACGAGAACCTCGCCAGGCGCCAAACAGTTTGCAATGCAACCGGCCTGCTCCCATAGGCGAAATCGGGAACATACCATAGCGTGGCGAGAAACCAATTATCACCACTTAAGCGCTATTTCCATACAATTAACGGGAGCCACCCTGTATCCAACGGCCTCCCGTCATTCATCGGCCTCCCCAGCAAGTGGTCACAGTGGCGCCGATTAGTACTCTTTTTCCTCTGTAGGACCCTTTTTTTGATCTTTGGATTCTGGCAGCATGGAGGCGCAGTGGTTAGCACTGGATTGGGTGTCCTTCCCAGTTGCAGGATTTTGGCTACCTGGTCCATTCTTTCCTGGTCCTGGTACTGGTGGAGATTTGCAATAATATTTTTTTTAAATAGATTTTAGAGTACCCAATTCATTTTTTCCAATTAAGGGGCAATTTAGCATAGCCAATCCACCTAGCCTGCACATCTTTGGGTTGTGGGGCGAAACCCCCACAACCACAGGGAGAATGTGCATACTCCACACGGACAGTGACCCAGACCCAGGATTGAACCTGGGACCTCGACGCCGTGAGGCATCAGGGCTAACCTACTGCGCCACCGTTCAGCCCCAGATTTGCAATGATTCCCTCGGCTGTTCCCCGGCTTTGGGTTTTAGCCAGAGTGACCTGTGGGTTCGGTCTATTTCTGTCGGCTTTGGGAAGTTGTCTGGACCCACCAGGTTACCCAACATTTGAGCCACGTGCTCCCTGGGGTTCCTGCTCTCGGTCCCCTCCGGTCGGTCCACTGTGCGGAGGTTCTGGCGTTACGACCGATTTTCCTGGTCCTCAACCTTCCCCTTTGGCGTCCCTTGTTCCGCCACCAACCTTGCTACTCTGTTTCTAATGCGGTTATCTGGTCACTCTGATTGATCAAGGCTTTCTCCAACTCCTTCACTGTAGCATCTTGTGTCTCCAGCTGCCTCACCGCCTTTTCTAGGGGTGTCTGTAAGGTGATCAGTGCCTCTGCCACAGCTACCTTCATCATTGCCCTCATGTTGACCATAACGGCCTCCTTGAATTCTTGGAGGTTCTGTGTGAGGAATTCCCTCCATCTGCTGGTCGGAGGGGGAGCTCTGTGCGCGGCCTCGCGGCCCACCCATCAGGTGTGGCGGGGGTACCGCTACCCTTCGTGCTCGCCATCTCCTCGTCTTTCCTATCCCTGCTTTTGTTGTTACCTCTGCCACCTTTTCATCCTCTGGAATTGCTGCCGCTTGTCATGGCTCGTCTTGTTGGTGTTAGAGGAGGATGGGGGGTGATTTCCCTGGGTTTTAGTGAGTTATTTTCAGTTTAAAGTGCTTGATTCCAAGTTTTCAGGAGGAGAGCCACCTGTCATGCGTCCGCTCCGCTCAGCACATCCCAGTCACCAGAAGTCGTTACCTCTACATGTAGTTAGTGTCTGTCAGAATTCGGAATTGCCTAGTCATGAACGGCAAGTCAAAAGATTTCACTCACTTGCTTCAGGTTTATCCGTGCCGATGAACTTGATTGAGCCGAGGGTCCAATCCTCTGAGCCTCAGGGCCTTGGTCTGGAAGGTGGGACTCACATGCTGCTTCCTTCTGTCCGCTGGTCCCCCATTGAATCTTCCCCGCTGCCTCTGCATCGAGCCTGTAGCCATGTAAAATGGCTAACTCCCGATTAGAATGGCCAAACCCCGATTTAAAATGGCGAACAGAAGAGGCTGATGGGAAAATCAGCCAACAGGACTCAAACAGACAGCTGCAGGTAAAACAGTGTATTCGCCTCTGGGGAAGCCAGACCGAATCGATACCTGCAGCCATCAACATAACAACACCCCAGCCATCTGCATATAAAGTAGCAATCCCGGGAACAATATGATACAAATTAGTAACACAAAGCCGCCCCAGACTTTTCGGCGCCAGCAGGAGCTGACACAAAGAGAGGTAAACGACCACCACTCGATCAAGGAATCGCTCCAGCATTGGAGAATATCGAACCAAGTGATTAGGACCAAGTCCAATCACTTGGAACCAGGTACAAGGTCCGCCCCGAGAGGCGGGAAGCCCCTGGGGACTATAAGAATAGGGGCCAAGTTCAAATCGACCCTTCTTCCCTTCTTCTCCTCTCCGCACCCTTCGAGACCCTTCTGCTGACCCTCTGCAACAGCCGCGAGAAATAGTAAGTCTTACTCCAACGCTCGCTACGAGATAGGCACTCCTGACTATCGACCTGTACCAGCTTTGAATCCCGCAGGCTCAGAACCCATATGAAAGGCCATTCGTTTCCCTGACCTGGTGGGCCATTTCCAAAGTTAAGTATTGGCCTGTTAGTTGTAGGAAGTAGCTTAGAAGTAGAATTAATGTATAAGTATTGATTGCTGTATATAATAAATGTGCGTTGATTTAACTCTTACTAAGCGGTGTGTTGGATTATTGATCATTACTCAGACTTGAACCACGTGGCGGTATCAGAAAGATACCTGGCGACTCAAGAGCAAAGGTGATAGAACAAGAGCAATTAAACTAAGGCTAAAACGAGCAACAAGCCTTAGCTCCAGAATTCCTTCCCTAGAGGACATTATAAGAATCAGCAATGGTTTCATGTTCATCATTAGACTTCTAATTCCAGATTTATTTTTCTTGAATTCCAATATCACCACCAGCCACGATGGGATTTGAACCTGCGCGCGCGCGTGCCCCCCCCCCCCCCCCCCCCCCCCCCCGCCCCGCCCGCAAAGAGAGAAATAGTCACTCTGTTTCTCTCTCCACAGAAGCTACCTGACCTGCTCCCTGTCTTTATTTCAGATTTCCAACACCTGCAGTGTTTTGGTTTTGTTATTATAGGTTAGAAACTAGAAACAGTGGGCTAACCAGCTGGCTTGTAATGCAGAACAAGGCCAGCAGCATGGGTTCAATTCCTGTACCAGTCTCCCTGAACAGGTGCCGGAATGTGGCGACTCGGGGCTTTTCACAGTAACTTCATTGAAGCCTACTTGTGACAATAAGTGACTATTATTATGAGCCAGCAAATAAGTAACAGTCATATAATGCAGTTATAAATTTCCAGTATTCTATTCTTGAACTCTTCAAATAGATAAAACAATAAAGCTAATGGACTATTGGAATTTATGGCAAGAGGTATAGAATAAAAAAGTTGAAATGCATTGGTGAATCTATGTATGACATTTTAAGTTTAAAGCTCCACCACCGTACACATTCACTCCCTCCATCACTGACGCACTGTGGTAGCGGTGTATACAATATACAAGATGCATTGGAGCAACTCACGAAGCCTCCTTCAACAACATTTTCTCAACCCATGTCATGTGGAAGAGTAGGGGAACCGCACCATCTCCAGGTTCCCCAATAATTCCAAGCCGGGCAGCACCGTAGCACCATGGTTAGCACCGTTGCTTCACAGCTCCAGGGTCCCAGGTTCGATTCCCTGCTTGGGTCACTGTCTGTACGGAGTCTGCACGTTCTCCCCGTGCGTGGGTTTCCTGCGGGTGCTCCGGTTTCCTCTCACAGTCCAAAGATGTGCAGTTTAGGTGGATTGGCCATGCTAAATTGTCCTTAGTGTCCAAAAAGGTTGGGAGGGTTTGCTGGGTTACGGGGATAGGGTGGAGGTGTGGGCTTAGGTTGGGTGCTCTTTCCAAGGGCCGGTGCAGTCTTGATGGGCCAAATGGCCTCTTTTTACACTGTAAAATCTATGATTCTATGAATTCACACACGTGCCTACTTGGAACTATAACATCGTTCCTTCAGTGTCGCTGGGTCAAAATCCAGGAACTCCCTCCCTAACAACACTGTGGGTGTACTACATCATTTGAATTGTAACATTTCAAGAAGCAGTTCACCAATACATTCTCAAGGTCAATTAGGGAAGGGCAACAACGCTGCCTTATGAGCAAAGCTCACATCCCAGCAATTATTTTTTTTAAATGGAGGAATTTCACGTGCACGTTATAGTCAGCGCAAATTGAGTTTTCACAAATTTTTACATATTTATAAAAAGGCATGTTGGAAAATGGCCCTGCCCACTGAGCTAGTTTCCACCAATTGTGCCCATTTGTGGGATTTCAAGCAGCCTCCTCAAATTAAGCTGTTTCTTTAAGGTGCATAGCACTAAGAGGCAACTTTAAAGATGTTTAAATATTTTTTTAAAAAATAATTAATGGAGAAATTGATTAATGTGCACCAAGGACACTAGTAAATTGTTCTATATCGTTCTATAAAGAACAAAGAAATGTGCAGCACAGAAACAGGCCCTTTGGCCCTCCAAGCCTGTGCCGACCATGCTGCCCTTCGAACCTAAAACCTTCTACACTTCTGGGATCCGTAAACGTCACTATCGTAGCTCCTTCCACCACCTCCTCCGGCAGCGAGTTCCAGGCACCCACCACCCTCTGTGCAAAAAGCTCCATCTAATCTTTGCCCCTCGTACCTTCAACTTATGTCCCGTAGTGACTGACTCTTTCGCCCTGGGAAAAAGCCTCTGACTATCCACTCCATCCATGCCCTTCATAATTCTGTAGACTTCTATCAGGTCGCCCCTCAACCTCCATCGTTCCAGTGAGAATACCCAATTACCCAACCTCTCCTCATAGCTAATGCCCTAAATAGCAGGCAACATTCTAGTAAACCTCTTTTGTACCCTCTCCAAAACCTCCACATCCTTCTGGTAGCGTGGCGACAAGATTTGAACACTATATTCACTGTATTCCAAGAGTGGCCTAACTAAGGTTTCAAACAGCTGCAGCAGGATTTGCCAATGTTTATACTCAATGCCCCGTCTGATGAAGGCAAGCATGCCGTATACCTTCTCTTTTGTTCTTTCATCCCCTCCCCACTTTCCGTGCCGAGCTTAAAAACTGCTACATCTCTAGTTCTGACAAAGGATCATAAACCTGAAATGTTAATTTTTTCCTTTTCACAGATGTTTCCAGACCTGCAGTTTTTTACAGTGGTCAAATTTATTGTTGAGATATCTTTTTGCAAAGTTTAGTAGATCTGTATAGTATCGTCCAAGATAAGTATTTTAAATTTGTATAAGGGCATGACGGATGAAATGATCATTCGAACACCTCGTAACTTTAACAGCTGTTTATTTCTCGGCGCCGGGGCTAGGACCACTGTGTCTCTCAAGAGTCACAATAGCAAGCCAAAGTCAATACATCTAACAGCAGTTCTTATACAGTTTTGGGCTCATTTCTGAGGGCAGCTCCCTCGCATTCCTATCTGTCCTCTCAGGTCAATTATAATTATGAGGGCATGAAAGCAGAGCTAGCCAAAGTGAACTGGTAAATATGCTTAAGGGATAGATCTACAGATGTTCAGTAACAGACATTTAAAAGGATATTTCAGAATACACACAGAATAGATACATTCCAATGAGAAAGGAAAATTCCAAGAGAAGGGCCCAACAGCTGTGATTAAAAAAAAAAGATGAAGTCAGCGTTAGACCAGAGGACAGAAAAAAGCTAGACCGGAATATGAAAATGGACAGTCAGTGTTTCTATAGATATTTAAATAAGAAAAGAGTTAACAAAGTGAGCATTGGTCCTGTAGAAAGTGCGTCTGGGGAATTGGTAATAGAACGTAGGACTCTGGCAGATGAATTAAACAAGCATTTTGCCTCTATAGAGAACACAAGTAACATCAGGAAGGACCTCAGGAAATTTACAACCACTAAGGAAGTGGTATTGAGCAAATTGTTGGATCTACGGGCTAACAAATCCCCGGTCCAGATGGACTTCACCCGAAGGTCTTGAAAGAAGTGGCTAATGAGATAGTTGGTTTTAATTTTCCAAAATTCCCTAGATTTGGGGAAGATTCAATTAGATTGGAAAATAGCAAGCATAGCTTTTTTTGAAAAGGGAGGGAGTCAGAAAACAGGAAACTATAAGGTAGTTAGCCTAATATCTGTCATGGGGAAAATGTGAGAAGCCATGTCACAGCAGGGCACTTGGAAAAATTCAGGGCAATCAGGTAGAGCCAATTTATTTGCATACATGGGTCTTTTTCTGGTTCACAGCATGTAATAAGTGGTGTGCTGCAGAGATCAGTGCTGGGGCCTCAACCTTTTACAGATTATATAAATTGAAGAAGTAAATTTGCTGAAGATGAGGATTCTTTTGCAGCCAGTCCGGATGAAATGATCATTCGAACACCTCGTAACTTTAACAGCTGTTTATTTCTCGGCGCCGGGGCTAGGACCACTGTGTCTCTCAAGAGTCACAATAGCAAGCCAAAGTCAATACATCTAACAGCAGTTCTTATACAGTTTTGGGCTCATTTCTGAGGGCAGCTCCCTCGCATTCCTATCTGTCCTCTCAGGTCAATTATAATTCAGCCCCCCTCAATTATAATTATCTTTAAGCCTAGTGCACCCATTCCCAAGGCCGTTACTGCAAATTGTCTGGTTCAAAAACAAGTGACCTCAGCCTGTCTTGGCATTCCTTCACACAAAGCTTTATCTAACATTTTATTTTTCCCCTAAAGTTTGATTCTAGCGCCAGACTACGTCATTCTCTAGCTTGAGCCTGCTTGAGCCATATTCTCATTTATCGATCATCAGCCAAACTCTCATTCCCCCCTTTTATCATTTCATGATAACTTCTAATCAATAGCCACTTGTCTCAGTCTTTCCCATTCGATCTGCACCTCTATCATTTTTCTACATTTCTCTGCACTTTCTTCCACATCCATTAACTCTTCAAGGCGCACTTCATGTTGCTGCATTAATTGTTGAGGAATCACTGCTGCACTGACACTTTTACACAAGCATTTCATCAGGAAGCTAAGCATCATTATTACAAGTATTACAACTACCAGGATTATCAATCCATGCACTAGGTAAGACCCCCATGATCCGGCAAACAACCAATCTAACCACCCATCTCTTGATATTTCATACAGCTTCTTAACCTCTGTGCGGATATGATCCACAAGGTGGGTGATGTTCTCCGAACTATCGGGGATGTAGGTGCAACATTCCGAACCTATCATGGCACAAGTCCCACCTTTGTTTGCAAGGAGGTAATCGAGGGCCATTCGGTTTTGTAGGGCTACGGTTCTTATTGCCACCATTTCATTATTTATCTCAGTCAATGCTTCAGTGGTGTCGTTTGCTATCTCTTCCAGGATATTTGCTATCTTCCTTATTTCCTTTATTGCAAGAGCTACCCCGATAGGGGGAAGCAGGATCCCAAAGAATCGCTGCATTTCGGTTATTGCTCTCTTTTGCCGCTTCAGGTGAGGGTGATTCCTTAAACTAGTGAGATGGTGCACGTAGGGAACAACGTATCCCAAATAACAGGATCCCGTCCAATTCTCTGGTAACCAGGGGTAAGCCTTGTGGCCACAAATAAAATACATCCCATTGTACGGGGTCATGGTTTTGATACTAGGTGAATGCCTGACTTGCCATGGTCGGTTACATTGACTGTTGCCTACAAAGGTCCCCGCTTTCAAGTTTCTGTATATGCAAAAAGTTCCCTCTAGCCTACTTGTTGAGGAATTAGTGAGGGTCAGAAATGGGGGTGAAAGAGATCGGTCATAACTTGGTTGATACCAACCCACAAGGGATCTAAAGTGGGCAGCATTTATTACGTTAGGGGTGTTACGAGAAAGGTTTTGATAGATCCACCACTCTATTGATTCGTTCAGATTAAAAGGGATTGGTCGGAGGGGGATTCCCCCTTTTGCATGTGTCGGAATATGGGTACAAACCCAGCAGCTAGAAACATTCATATCCTTTGCGTACACATAAGACATATACAAATAAGTGTTCACATGCAGCTCTCGTTTAGCCCGAGAATGTTGCTTCGGTAAGTCACATTGTAGCGGCATTGTTCTGTCTTTGTGCCTGCATCCATAATCCCATTTGCAGGCATGCTGGTCGCAGGATAGGCGATGCCGGTGTGTCGTATCCAAGGGCCGGTTTTGGCCCTTCCGCAGGAACTGAGCTGCACATCGGTCAACGGGCATCATGGTCCATGATATCCTTTGCAGGTTTCGGTTAGCGCAATGCATGGTGTCCCCTTGGCAAAGCTGGTGAAGGCTCCTTCGCTGGGGCTGACAGACCTTAAGTATAGTTTCTCCTTCCAGGATTATGAGACCGACCAAGGTCAGTGCGACAAGAACGATATTCATGACCACAATTCAACTTTATCGTCCCCCTAGAACTTAAGAAAATGGTCGCATTCCAAGCATTGTTTGGCATCTTTGAATTTGTCTATATATATGTTTCTGGAACATACCTCTTCATTCACCTGAGCAGCGCTCCGAAAGCTAGTGACATCGAAACAAACCTGTTGGACTTTAACCTGGTGTTGTAAGACTTCATACTGTGCTCACCCCAGTCCAACGCCAGAAATCTCCACATTAAGAAAAAGAGTTAGTCTCTATTGCATTGCTACACTCTTACAATGGTGAATGTGAATCCAAGCATTTCGGCCTTCCACTTTCATGGCTGTGGGGGTAGTTAGGAGAACCTGAAACGGTCCTTCCCATCGCGGCTCCAGCCCTTTCCGAACCCAGTTCCAGATCATAACGTACTCGCCTGGGTGAATGATGACAGTACTGGATAAAGGGGGTACTTCCCCACGGGCTGCTCGGACTCGCGAGTGGAGACCCTTTAAAGCCTTTGTTAGAGCTATAACGTAATTGGCCATTACCGTGGTCATGTGGTGAATGTTGACATCTTTTGGTTTGTCCTGATCCCGGGGAGTGTGAAAAGGCCTTCCGTACAATATCTCAGCAGGGCTTAATCGAGTTTTTCCTGTGGGTGTAGCGTGAATTTGAAAAAGGGCAATGGGTAATAGTCTGATGGTCCGCCTGCCTATTGCCCACATCCACTAAAGTTTTTCCATTTGTATGTGCTGCACATTTTATAACCGCAATCTGTTTTGGAAGCATTCGAGCTTGTAATAATCGTGTAACTAATTGTTTATGAGATATCTGTGTACCCGCTGACGTCAGAAATCCCCTGTTTTTCCATAATTGGCCAAAATCGTGTGTGACCCCCAAAGCCATATCGGGAATCAGTGTAGATATTTACAATTTTATCTTTCCCTAATACACAGGCTCGAATGAGTGCAAAAAGTTCAGCCTGTTGGGCGGAAAAGGGAATTTTGAATGCTGCTGCTTCAAGCGTTTCTCCTTGTTGGTTAACAATTGCATACCCTGATAATCTATCCCCCCTTTCACCGATGGATGAACTACCATCGGTGAATAGGTTCAGATCGGCATTTGATATTGGAGAATCGGTGAGATCATTGCGTAATGACGCATCATCTTGTAAGAGAGAGAGACAGTCATGAGTCGGGGACTCAGTGGCGTTAAGCGGGTCGGAAAGGAAACTAGCGGGGTTAATAGTAGTGCAGTGCCGGAACTGAAGTTTCGGGTTATTGAGGAGATAAATCTCATATTTATTTTGACGCGCCATAGTTAGGTGCTGAGTCTGAAGTTGACCGAGCCGTGACTGAATGTGAACTATAAATAACAATATCCTGCTGAAGAGTGAGATTAGCCGCTGGCTGGAGACTGTTGTAAATAGAGGCTAAAATCTGAGTACATCCAGGATAGCCGAGTGCAACTGGATCAAGTTTAGACGAGTAATAAGCTATAGGACGGTGGCGATCCTCATGTTTCTGGGTAAGTACCGTGGTGGCACAACCGGCTAAAACAGTACAATAAAGTTGGAAAGGTCGATCATAAAGGGGGCGTCCTAGTGCTGGCACCCTCATTAAGGCGTCTTGTCGCTGATGGAAGGCCTCGTTGGCTTCCGTACTTAACTGGAACTCTCCAGCGTTATTGGTGTATGGGGTCAATAGCCGGGTATCTAGGGCGATATTCGGAATCCATTGCCGACAATAATTAACCATCCCGATCCATTTACGGACATCCTTGGCCGTTGTTGGTTCAGGGTACTGACAAATGGGCTGAACTCGACTTGGTGATAGCGCCCGTGCATCGGCGGATAAAAGGATACCCAGAAACCGGACTGTTGGTTGGGCTACTACTACTTTGGCGGGTGACACAACGTATCCTAAAATTGAAAGGTAATTTAATAATTGAGCCGTATCTTCTTTACAACTTTGTTCTGACGGGCTTGCGATCAGTAAATCGTCAACATACTGTACGAGGGTGGATCCCCCTTTTAATTCCAGGGGCTGTAATTCTTGTTGGAGACAGCGGGAGAAAAGAGTAGGCGAATGTATAAATCCTTGAGGCAACCTAGTCCATGTGTGTTGTTGATTTTGATATGTAAAGGCAAAGAGATACTGTGAATCCGGGTGCAAGGGGAGGGCGAAAAAGGTATGCTGGAGATCCACTGGGGAAAATGTTGTAGCGTCCGCTGGGACTTGGGCTAAAATGTGGGCTGGATTTGGGACCAATGTGTGAGGGGGTTGCACAATGGCATTAATTGAGCGCAGATCTTGGACGAGGCGATATTGATCTGGCTTGCCGGGCTTCGGGACTGCTAGTATTGGAGTATTACAAGGAGAGTGACATGGAACCAAAACTTGTTGCCGAATAAGATTCTGTATAAGTGCCTCTAGTGAATTCTACAGGGATAGTCAAGAACTGTCAACTTAAGAGAACTGTCATTATTCTGAATATTGCTTTATTAATTTTAAGAAACCAACATATCTTGCTGGTAGTGCCTTCTTTAATAGAATCGACGAATTCATCTACAGAAAACCTATATGTTTAATAAGTTATTGTGTTTGATATTTTAAAATAAATGTTTAGAATTAGCCTGGAAATTAAAACTTCAAACAATGGAAGCTGGTTTTACAAAAACCAAAACAACTCAGATTAAAAAGAACAGATCATTCAAGGACATTTGATAACGTGAATTTGGCAGCAATCCAACTTTTACTCCCAGTCCATTTGAGTGACAATTATTTTTTTTTTAAGTTTGGAGATGCGAATGGCATCATTCCAAGCTATACGCCTCTTTTTGTCTCTGCAAGAAAATTAACCCTTTCAACAAGCTTTTGTGTACAATCCAGAAGATGGCAAATTGCAGAATGTTGTACTTTCATTCCCAATAACTCTAAAGAAGTTAAAGATTTGGCATTACATATCCAAAAAGAAATCAAAAACTTGATCCACCCCAATTTATCTTCCAACTGTAACCCCAATCGATGAATTTGAGCTGAAATACTATTATTGAAATGTTACTGATCAATCAACTGTTTGACTGTATTATATTGTATAATTTATTAATACTGAATCAGTAGTATCAAATTTGATTAATTTATTAATTATAATAATTATTTTGAAATGCCTGGTTGTTGGGCCCCTGGCAGGGTTGTATGCTATATTGGAAACTTGCCGGACGGGAAACTGACACTGCGGCTGATAATCGCCTGGGTAATCAGGGAAATCCACCTCATAGTGCCCCCTCTTTTCCCAGGACTAACTCTTGATTCATCTGTGGGAATTGATTAGCATGGGTTTTAGAACGAGTGCGAGTCGCCGGACCTCCTTGCGACAGTGGAGCTGGTGATAGTGGCAGGGGAGCAGTGGATAAAGGGCTTGAATGTACACATCTTTAATGTAATTTCTAACATGGTCACACCAGAGGAATAAAGAGTTTTTTTGTCTGAAACATCATTTGTTTTAGAACAGTTTAAACTACAATCAGAACCCTGGGAATGTAAGGTGGAGGCGGACGTAGTGGCGGTGTAACGGTCGGTCGTCCCCTATAGTGCCAATTTTCAGGGTCATCCTCATCGTCTCCCTCGGTCAAGGCAAGGCCGGCCATTTGTCCGTACGGACTAGGTTGCAATTGGGGCGGCTTGGACCCAGGAGATCGTGCCCGTTTTTTATGGGCGCCCTCCTTTTTTAGAACTTCCGCAGTTTTAACTATTCCGCCCTCGGTTAATTCTATCCCCAATTTTAAAGCATTTGCCTGCCAACTGGCTAATAGAGATGCATTTTTTAGTTTTTGGCAATATTCACGCCATAGGACAATCAGCTTTTTGCCGTCGAACTTCGATTATGTTGCCAAATAAGTTGCTGTGCCCCTAGAACAGTAGGCAGATCTTTCGGTCCTCCTAGAGGCCACTGTTCTTTCCCTAGGTTTTTATGCAATTCTCCCGACAGCTGTCGCAATTGTTTAGAATGTTCCGGATACTGTTCACAAAGAGTTTGAAGCGCGCTTCCACTATCAGCTGTGCTATCTAAGTATTACCCATTGTCTCCTATCCTCGGATGATCCTTGTGGTTTACTATTTAATTTTGGTAGCGATCCTAAATCGCCTATTCAATCAAGAATTTAAACCGGGTTATCCTGCCCCATTGCCCAATCAAAAGGCAAATCAAACTGTTCGAAAGTGATTTTTAGACGGTCAAAGTCTGGAAATGAAACATGAAAGGAGAGAGAGAGAGAGAGAGAGGGGACTGATTTAAACAGTCTGACAGGGAATCAAAGACAGAACTAACAGACAGACAGACTCAGAGAATTAAAGGCAGAACTAACAGATTTAAGAAATTGTTCGAGTGTTCCGACAGGACACGCAACGGTCAAGCCCTGTTTATTATGTTTCCTTTAGGTGTTATCCGCACCCTCATTTAAATTTTATAATATATAATTTGGACAGAGTTATCCGTTCTCCGTAATATTCAATCTGATCAACCCGAAGTGTCGAACAAGTCTAGACACAGGTTGATATACTTATTTATCGAAAATCACCTTTTATCGCGAAGGTATTAGGCAACCCTAAGGATCATCATCACTCATTTACCTACCCAGAGATTTAAGGAGCCCTGGTACTCCAACTCGGACTATTTAGGGGAAGGACTCTAACCACCCAAGGTTTCCAACCCGGTTCTTTAGGAAGGATTTTAACTCCCGGGACTCCAACCCGGACTGTTTAGGAAGATTCTCTAATTCTCTTATTCTCTTCCCTGATTCCTTTCCAGGGAGCTTTATTCTCTTATTCTCGTCTCTTATTCTCTTTTTCTCTTTTTCTCGTATTCTCTTATTCTCTTCCCTGATTCCTTTCCAGGGAACTCTAACACCAACCCGTCTTCGTAACGGGTTCGCCGGACTGCTTTGATTTCCTCAGAATCTCCACCGAAACCGAACAGCAGGGCGTGGCCACGCTCGGGACAGCAGAGGGGGAAACCAAAGTGGTTACAAGGGTACTCACGTTTGGTGCGCAATTCCCTCCTCAGCGTCCGAATGCGATCAGTCTGTTACGCCGTCAGGTTCCAGGAAGGCTCCTGTGAAATCCCACTTCTGACACCAAATGAAGATTCTTTTGCAGCCAGTCCGGATGAAATGATCAGTCGAACACCTCGTAACTTTAACAGCTGTTTATTTCTCGGCGCTGGGGCTAGGAGCACTGTGTCTCTCAAGAGTCACAATAGCAAGCCAAAGTCAATACATCTAACAGCAGTTCTTAGACAGTTTTTGGCTCATTTCTGAGGGCAGCTCCCTCGCATTCCTATCTGTGCTCTCAGCTCAATTATAATTCAGCCCCCCTCAATTATAATTATCTTTAAGCCTAGTGCACCCATTCCCAAGGCCGTTACTGCAATTTGTCTGGTTCAAAAACAAGTGACCTCAGCCTGTCTTGGCATTCCTTCACACAAAGCTTTATCTAACATTTTGTTTTTCCCCTAAAGTTTGATTCTAGCGCCAGACTACGTCATTCTCTAGCTTGAGCCTGCTTGAGCCATATTCTCATTTATCGATCATCAGCCAAACTCTCAAAGACACAAAGAAAGGTAGAAAAATAAATGATGAAGAGGACATGAGGCTAAAAAGGGACAGGGATAGGTTAAGTAAGTGAGAAAGGACAAATGGAGTATATTGTGGGCACATGTGAAATTGTCCATTTTAGCAAGGAGAATTGAAAAAAGCTTATTATCTAAATAGTGAGAGATTGCAGAACTGTGAAGTGCAGAGGGATCTGGGTGTCCTTGTGCATGAAAGGCACAGATACAGCAAGTAATTAGAAGAGCTAATAGAATATTGTAGTTTATTTCAAGGTGAATTGATTACAAAAGTAGGGAAGTTGTGCTTCAGTTGTATAGGGCATTGGTGAGACCACATCTGGTATATTGTGTACAGTATTGGTCTCCTTATTTAAGGAAATATGTAAATGCATTAGAAGCAGTTCAGGGAAGGTTTACTAGATGAATACCAGGAACTGCTGGGTTGTCTTATGAGGCAATGTTTGAGAGGTTAGGTTTGTATCCACGAGAGTTTATTTTTTAAATTTTGTTTTATTAAGGGACAATTTTGTGTGGCCAATCCACCTAACCTGCACATCTTTGGGTTGTGGGGGTGAAACCCACGCAGACATGGGGAGAATGTGCAAACTCCACACAGACAGTGACCCGGGGCCGGGATCAAACCCGGTGTGGTAGTCACCACTGATGTATATATTGTATATATAGGATGTCGATACAGGTGCTTTACGGTAAGGCCCCTGTACTACAGGTACGGGGGTAGATCCCTGCCTGCTGGCTCTGCCCAGTAGGCGGAGTATAAATATGTGCGCTCCCAGTACAGCAGCCATTTTGTCAGCTGCTGTAGGAGGCCACACATCTCAGTGTAATAAAGCCTCGATTACATCCTACTCTCGTCTTTGTGTAATTGATCGTGCATCAATTTATTACACTGAGTTTTGCAGAAGATGGACCTCCACATCAAGCCGGATCGCCTGCAGCTGCATCCGCAAGTAGACAACACCAAAAAGGACTTTGAACATTTGCTAGCCTGTTTTGAAGCGTACATCGGGTCTGCGCCAGACGAAATTCCATAAGCTCCAGATCCTTTACACTGGACTCCAACGTCTTTTCACTTGTCCATGACGCACCGACCTACGCAGAGGCCATGGTGCTACTGAATGGAAAACTATGCTCAGCGGACTAACACACTCTACGCCAGGCACCTCCTCTCCACGCGGCGTCAGCTGCCCGGTGAGTCGGTGGAAGATTTCTGGCGTGCCCTGCTCCCCCTTGTTAGAGACTGTGACTGTCAGGCCGCTTCGGCCACGGAACACTCGAATTTGCTAATGAGAGACACATTTGTTGCGGGCATAGGGTCTGACTACATCCGCCAGCGCCTCTTAGAGGGGGCTATGCTCGACCTCACGGCGACCAAAAAACTAGCGCTTTTACTTACGGTCGCATCACGCAACATTCAGACCTATGCCCCCGACCGCGTGGCTCACCCCCCCCTGTGCATCGTGGACTCCGCAGACGGCCGTCCCATTGTGGATCCCATCAGCAATCGCCCTCAGCCAATCCCACGTCTGTGCTGCGTGGCAGCCAACCAATCCCGGGGCCCCAAATGCTACTTCCGTGGGCAATCAAAACACCCCCGACAGCGCTGCCCGGCGCGGAGCGCCCTCTGCAAGCCTGTGGCAATAAGGGACATTTCACTGCAGTATGCCAGGCCCGCTCAATCGCCGCTATTGTCCCGGCACCCCCCACGTGCAGCCAGTGGGCGCCGCCATCTTGCTCAACTCGCCTACACGTGCGGCCCGTGGGCACCGCCATCTTGTTCCTCCCAGGACCAACGGGCGCCGTCATCTTGCTTTCCGCACGATACGTGCGGCCTGTGGGCGCCGCCATCTTACCTGACTCAGGACCCATGCCCGTCGGGCATTTCATCCGGCCGCTGATCGTCTGCAACCGCCAACGACCAGCCGCGTCTCGCCTCGGTCACGATTAACCAGTCTCGACCACACAACCTCGCGATTGCTTCAACTAAAGTGAAAGTCAACGGGCACGAGATCACCTGCCTGCTGGACTCCGGGAGCACTGAGAGCTTCATTCACCCCGATACGGTAAGGCCGTGCTCCCTTGCGGTACACCCCGCTAACCAGAGAATCTCCCAGGACAGGACCTTCATCATGTCTGAAGCCTAGCTGCTGCTTCGGGAAGGCATCACGAGGCCAGCAACAGCCCCTGGAGAGCCCAAGTGGTAGTGGTCAAAACTGGGGAGAAAAACAGGATGGTCGTTGACTACAGTCAGACCATCAATTGGTACATGCAGCTCGACGCGTACCCCCTCCCATGCATATCTGATATGGTCAATCAGATTGCACAATACCGGGTCTTCTCGACAGTAGACCTGAAATCTACCTACCACCAGCTCCCCATCCGCAAGGCGGATCGCCCATACACTGAGTTCGAGGCAGATGGCCGCCTTTACCACTTTCTTGGGGTTCCCTTCGGCGTCACCAACGGGGTCTCGGTCTTCCAACGGGAGCTGGACCGAATGATTGACCGGTACGGGCTGCGAGCCACTTTCCCGTACCTGGACAATGTCACCATCTGCGGCCACGATCAGCAGGACCATGACGCCAACCTTGCCAAATTTCTCCACACCGCCATGTAGCCATCTGGGATGGCCACTTCCCGATTACAAAATGGACACTTTGCAAAGATTGCAGGGAAAATGGACAATGCTGAGAAATCAAGCAGGTTCAGAGCTTGTCTGTATATTGGAGCCGCAGCTCCCAAGCAAGACCAAAACTGTAGGCCCATTAGCATACTAATGGCCCATCTCCAGGAACAAAAGAGTAACATTTGAGTAACCGATAATAAGGCAGACACCCCGGCGCCAGAGGAGACCGAAACAAAGCAGGCCAACGGCCACCTAGGACACGCCCAGCCATCAAGACACCCACCCCTTTATTGGATGAAATCAATAGGAATGATCAAGAAACAGCCCTATTGATTGGGGCCAAGTTCAAGGCCCGTCCAAAAGAACGCGAAGCCCCTTTGGGTACAAGAAGGAGCCCCCAAGAGAGAATCGTTCTCTTGGACCCGGCTCTCACCGAGGAGAGAGCTGTCCGCCAGTTGCACCAGGAACAAGTAAGTCCAAGGTCAACGCACGCTACCAGACAGACGACCTTAGCTGTTCCCCTGTACCAGTCGAACCCCAGCAGCCTCAGAACGAACAACGGCCATTGTTCCCCTGACTGAGTGGGTGCCTGAAGCTAAGTATAGGCTCTAGCAGTCGTGATAGTTTAGTCTGTAGTATTTGTGCATGAGTAGATTTAACTGTGTGTGTAAATAAATAAGCATTGACTTTGAACTAACTAACTGGTGTACCGAGTCTTTGATCAGTATTCGGTTTTGAACCTTGTGGCGGTATCGAAAGATATCTGGCGACTCTAGAGCAAACGTAATTAGAATTAAGGCAGGCGACCATAATGACCGCCATATTTAGAGCTAACGAAAGAGAGCAACAGCCACTCTCCTCAACCTCACGTATACCAAGAAGTGCGTGTTCAGCACGAATCGCTTAGCCATCCTCGGCAATGTGGTCCAGAACGGAGTTCTGGGACCCGACCCCAATCGCATGCGCCCCCTCATGGAACTCCCCCTCCCGCACTGCCCCAAGGCCCTCAAACGTTGCCTGGGGTTCTTTTCGTATTACGCCCAGTGGGTCCCAAACTATGCGGACAAGGCCCGCCCACTCATTCAATCCACTGTTTTTCTTCTGGCGGCCGAGGCTCACCAGGCCTTTAACCGTATCTAGGCCGACATCGCCAAGGCCACGATGCATGCGGTCGACGAGACGCTCCCCTTCCAACTCGAGATCGATGCTTCAGACGTTGCTCTGGCCGCCACCCTCAACCAGGCAGGCAGGCCCGTGGCATTCTTTTCCCGCACCCTCCATGCCTCCGAAATTCGGCACTCCTCCGTTGAAAAAGAGGCCCAAGCCATCATTGAAGCTGTGCGGCATTGGAGGCATTACCTGGCCGGCAGGAGATTCACTCTCCTCACTGACCAACGGTCAGTTGCCTTCATGTTTAATAACACACAGCGGGGCAAGATCAAAAACGCTAAAATCTTGAGGTGAGGGATCGAGCTCTCCACCCACAATTACGAGATTTTGCATCTCCCCGGTAAGCTCAACGAGCCCCTCGATGCCTATCCCGAGGTACATGTGCCAGCGCACAAGTGAACCGACTCCGGACCCTGCACGACAACCTCTGTCACCCAGGGGTCACACATTTTTACCATTTCATCAAGGCCGCAACCTGCCCTACTCCATTGAGGAAGTCAGGGCGATCATCAGAGACTGCCAGGTCTGCGCGAAGTGTAAACCGCACTTCTACCGGCCAGACAGTACACGCCTGGTGAAGGCCTCCCGCCCCTTTGAACGCCTCAGCTTGGACTTCAAAGGGCCCCTCCTCTCCACCGACTGCAACACGTACTTTCTCAGTGTTGTCGATGAATATTCCCGATTCCCCTTTGCCGTCCCATGCCCCGACATGATATCTGCCACCGTCATCAAAGCCCTCAACACCATCTTCGCTCTGTTCAGCTTCCCCGCCTACGTCCACAGCGACCAGAGATCCTCATTTATGAGCGATGAGCTGCGCCAGTACCTGCCCAACAGGAGCATTGCCTCGAGCAGGACGACCAGCTACAACCCCAGGGGGATCGGGCAGGTGGAGCGGGTGAATGGGACGGTCTGGAGGGCCGTCCAGCTGGCCCTACGGTCCAGAAATCTCCCGGCCACCCGCTGGCAGGAGGTCCTCCCCAACGCACTTCACTTCATTCGGTCGCTCCTGTGCACCGCGACTAATAAAACCCCCCCATGAACGTCTCTTTGCCTTCCCTAGGAAGTCCACCTCCGGGGTTTCGCTCCCGACATGGCTGGCAGCTCCAGGACCCGTTCTCCTCCGTAGACACGTTCAACTACACTGGTTGAGAGTGTAAAGCTACTTCACGCTAACCCGCAGTACGCCTACGTAGCATACCCCGACGGTCGCCAAGTCACAGTCTCCCTCAGGGACCTGGCACCAGCTGGTTCCACACACCCCCCTTCCTCCGACCCGGCACCACCCTCCCTCCCCCCGGCGCACCCCACCGCAGCCCCCGCTCCAGGACAATCCGTCTTCCCCTTGTTCACACCCGGGGATGAAGAGGATTTCGACACGCTCCGGAGTCACCGAAGACGAAGCCGCCACCGGAGTCGCCACCAGCACTGCGGCGCTCTCAACGATAGATCAAGGCACCGGACCACATGAATTTGTAATATTATTTGTACTTTTAAAACACAACTTTCTGTATATAGTTCTCCACCACCCCCGCCGGACTCATTTTTTTAACAGGGGGTGAATGTGGTAGTCACCACTGATGTATATACTGTATACATAGGATGTTGATATATGTGCTTTACGGCAAGACCCCTGTACTGCAGCTACGGGGGTAGATCCCTGCCTGCTGGCTCCGCCCAGTAGGCGGAGTATAAATATGTGTGCTCCCAGTACAGCAGCCATTTCGTCAGCTGCTGTAGGAGGCCACACATCTCAGTGTAATAAAGCCTCGATTACATCCTACTCTCGTCTTTGTGTAATTGATCGTGCATCACCCGGGTCCTCAGCACCGTAGGCAGAAGTGCTGCGCCACCATGCCGCCCATATATCCACTGGAGTTTAGAAGAGTAAGAGGCAACTTGGTTGAGATCCTGAGGGCATTGATTGGATGGATGTGGAGAGAAAGTTCCCTCTTGCCGGCTCTGGGTCACTATCCGTGTGGAGTTTGCACATTCTCCACATGTTTGTGTGGGTTTCGCCCCCTCAACCCAAAGATGTGCTGGTTAGGTGGATTGGTCACACTAAATTGCCCCTTAATTGGAAAAAATGAATTGGGTACTCTAAATTTATTTTAAAAAAAGAGAATATTTCCTCTTGTCGGAGAACCTAGAACTAGGGGTCACTGTTTAAAAATAAAGGGTCACTCATTTAAGACACACTCAGAGGGACGTGAGTCTCTGGAACTCTCCATGCACAGGTAATTAGATTCTTCATTAACAAGAGAGTGAAATGTTATTGAATGGCGGAGCAGGCTTGAGAGGCCGAATAGCATACCCCTGCTCCTAACTCATATCATCATATATTCGGATGTAAAATCAGATTCCTTACACTCCTAATTCAAAAAGCTTAAATTTTGTGATGGATCACAATTTCAGCTATGTTAATAAAATTGCACCAGGTTACCTCTCTTAAATACATCAAGGAATATTTTGAATGCAGGAGGCTGAGAGCAATGCACAGCATAAAGGATTGTGATCAAGAGAAGAGCAGGGTAAAGGGCAAAACAGAGAGCAGAGTGGAGCAGCGTGAAGTCCGAGACTAACTGTGAGACTGTGAATCAAATGGGAGGAAAGTAAATCGCACAGTGATGTCAGCACAAGGAGACACCCAGAGTTAAGTCCAGAAGTAAGCATTTAATTTCATTTAATTTACAAACATTGAATTTAATTTAATCAACCTATAAAGTAAGCTGTAAATCAATGAATTAGTATTAAAAACTAAAAATAAGCCCATTTGATCAAATACATAAGCTTCAACGCTTCAACTTATTATATTTTTATATATTGTCTAATTTATTTCTATAACTGCTCAGTGTATTAATCATATCTGGGTCATAACATTAAAATTAAATATCGAGAAATAATAATATTTAAGGCTTCTGCATTTTTCAGTAAATCAAAAATAAGAGTACATGATGAGTGTACATTTAAGTCTTAAGTTTATGACTTCCGCTAGCGGCGATGGAGTGATCAGTCGCTTATTTGGTAGCCCCTGCTCGTGGTGGACCTTTGGGACCTTTTTCCCCGATTTATGGGGGATTTGATCTACAAAAGAGGAGATTGGTGAGGTAGAGGATTAGGATTCCCCACCAGTGTATGGATTCGTGGACCAGAAGTGGTCTGAAAAGGAGAGATCGTTGGTCGAAGAAGTGAGTGGAGTCTGCAGCACAGAAAAATATGGCGGAGGGTCAGGGACCGAAATTGCCGGCCCAGTGGTCAATGGAGCAGCTGGTGGACTTTCTCCAGGAGAGCTTTGCTCAGCAAAGAAAATAATACCTGGATCCAATTAAGATGGGGATTGACCGTGTGGAGCAGAGATTGGAAGCCCAGGGCCAGGCGAATAAGAAGGTGGAAGAGGCCGTTGCTGAGCACGATGACGAGCTAGCCGTGATGGCGGCGGAAATGGGGCTGATGAAGGACCACCAGAAAAGGCTGCAAGAGAAAGTGGAGGATCTGGAGAACAGGTCGCGCAGACAGAACCTGAGGATCGTTGGCCTCCCGGAAGGCATCAAGGGATCAGATGCAGGGGCATATGTGGCGCATATGTTCAAGAAGCTGCTGGGGAAAGGTGCGTTTGCTCGACCCTTGGAGGTAGACAGGGTGCACAGAGCGCTGATGAGGAAGCCGTTGTAGAACGAGCCGCCGAGGGCAATGGTGGTTCGAATGCTGGTTCCTGGACAAGCAACAGATCTTGAGGTGGGCCAGACAGATGAGGAGCTGCAAATGGGAAGATAGCGAGCTGCGTATTTACCAGGACTTGGGTGCGGATCTGGCCAAAAGTAGGGCGAGTTTCAAAAAAGTGAAAGCGCTCCTCTTTAAGAAGGGGGTGAAGTTCGGCATGGTGTACCCAGCTCGTTTGTGGGTCACCTTTGAGGGCCAAGAACTTTATTTTGGATCGCCAGATGAGGCGATGAACTTTGTTAAGGACAGGGGACTGGCAGGTGATGGAGGACATTGAACTTGGGGGTGAGTAACTGTGTTGTGCTGCTAAATTTCTTTTTTCTTTTTGTATGTGTTGTTTGCACTACGTTTTGGGCCGTGGCTCAGTTTTGTATACGGGTTAACTTTGTTCTTAATGGGGGATGGTGGGTGGAATTTTCTTCTTGTGTTTGTTGGGGATTGTAATGTTTGCATATGTATGTTCGAGCAGGGGGAGTGAGATCAGTGGGTGGTAGGCTAGCTGGGCGGGTTAGCCCACGGAAGCGCAGTGGGGAGGGAGCAGGTGATCATTTTGTTGAGGGCAGTTGGGATTGTTATTTTGTTATGGGGGGGAATTGTTCTGCTGACAGAAGAGGGACTGGCACGTAGAGACAAATTGGAGGTCGATGACATTGGGTGCCCGAGGGCAGGCCTGAGGAGTAGTGGGACACGGTCTGGAGGCTGACTTAAGAAGGGTTATGGTTGATCGGCGGGCGGGGGCGGGGAAGGGGAGGGTGGCAGAATTCCCCATGATCAGGCTGATCACATAGAACATGAGAGGGCTGAATGGGCCGGTCAAGAGGGCTCGCGTGTTCGCACATCTGAAGAGTTTAAAGGCAGACGTGGCAATACTACAAGAGGCACACCTGAAGGTGTGAAAGAAGGGGTGGGTTGGGCAGGTATTTCATTCGGGGCTGGACTCTAAAACTAGGGGGGGAGCGATCTTGATCAATAAGCGGGTGTCATTCGAAGTAGGGAGCATAGCGGTGGATTTGGGGGGTAGGTACGTTATGGTGAGTGGAAAGCTGGAGGGGATGCCGGTGGTATTAGTGAATATGCACCAAACTGGGGCAACGTGGAGTTTATGAGGAGGATGCTGGGGAAGATCCCGGACCTGGACTCACATAGGCTGATCATGGGGGGGGGTTGTAGATTTGAGGTTGGATCGGTCGAGTTCGAGGACATGGAGGGTGCCAGCTGCGGCGAAGGAGCTAAAGGGGTTTATGGAATAGATGGGGGGGTTAGATCCGTGGAGGTTCGGATGACCAAGAGTGAAGGAATTTTCTTTTTTCTCCTATGTACACAAAGTGTACTCCCGGATTGATTTTGTCGTTTTGGACAGGGCCTTGCTGGTGGGGGGTGGTGGATGCCGAGTATTCAGCGATTGTTGTGTCGGACCATTCCCCACACTGGGTGGATTTACGGGTGAGCAAGGAGGGGGGCCAGCGCTGGAGATTGGATGTAGGACTGCTAGCGGATGAGGGGGTGTGCGGGTGGGTGAGGGAGGCCATCCAAAATTATTTGGAGATAAATGACACAGGAGAGGTTTCGGCAGCAATGGTACGGGAGACACTGAAGGCAGTAGTTAGGGGGGAGCAGATTTCGATTCGGGCTCATAGGGAGAAGGTGGAGCGGGCAGAGATGGATAGGCTCGTTAGGGAGATACTCCAAGTGGATAGAAGATACTCGGAAGCCCTGGAGGCGGGACTGTTGAAGGAGCTGCAGAAGCTATAGATGGAGTTTGGGCTGATATCCACAGGGAAGGCGGTGGGGCAGTTGAGGAAGGCAAGGGGGGCGGTACATGAGCATGGTGAGAAGGCGAGTAGGATGCGAGCACTCAGGAAAAGGGAGGCGGCCAGGGAGATAGAAAGAGTGAAGGTTAGAGGGGGGAACACGATCTTGGACCCAGCGGAGGTGAATGGGGTGTTCAAGGAATTTTATAGTCGATTGTATGAGTCGGAGCCCCCTGCTGGGTTGGAGGGGTGAGGCAATTCCTCATAGATCATAGAATTTACAGTGCAGAAGGAGGCCATTCGGCCCATCGAGTCTGCACCGGCCCTTACAAAGAGCATGCTACTCAAGCCCACGTATCTACTCTATCCCTGTAACCCAGTAACCCCCACTTAACCTTTTTGGACACTAAGGGCAATTTATCATGGCCAATCCACCTAACCCGCACATCTCTAGACTGTGGGAGGAAACCGGAGCACCCAGAGGAAACCCATGCAGTGCCTCCTGGGAACGGTTTGGAGTTTCCGAAAGTAGAGGAAGGGTTGGTGGAGGGGCTGGATGCCCCGATCGGAATTGTGGAAGTAGCAGAAGGATTGGAGGCCATGTAGTCGTGCAAAGCCCCGGTATTTTATAAGACGTTTTCTGGGGTGCTGGGTCCGCTGCTGGTGAGAGCATTTAATGAGGCAAGGGAGTGGGGTGTTCTTCCCCCATCGATGCCACAGGCTTCAATCTCATTGATCCTGAAGCGGGAGAAGGACCCAGAACAATGCGGGTCATATAGGCCAATCTCCCGACTAAATGTTAATGCCAAATTGCTGGCCAAGATTCTGGCCTTGAGAAGACAGGATCGTGCACCGGGGGTGATAGGGGAGGACCAGATGGGATTTGTCAAAGGCAGGCAGTTAACGGCCAACGTCAGGAGGCTCTTGAATGTCATCATGATGCCCTCTGAGGGAAGGGAGGTGGAGGTTGTGGTCATGATGGATGCGGAGAAGGCCTTTGACCGGGTGGAATGGGAGTATTTGTGGGAGGTCCTGGGGCGGTTTGGGTTTGGGCAGAGCTTTGTAGACTGGGTCCGGTTGCTGTACCAAGCGCCGGTGGCGAGTGTGCGGACGAACCGGGTGACTTCGGACTACTTTAGATTACACCGGGGGACAAGACAGGGATGTCCACTCTCCCCACTGTTGATTGCCTTGGCTATAGAGCCTTTGGCGATGGGGCTCAGAACGTCAAAGGACTGGAAGGGACTAGTCCGGGGGAGGGGGGGAGGAGCACAGGGTTTTGTTGTATGCGGACGACCCACTCCTGTATATTTCTGACCTATTAGGGGGTTTGGGGGCGATTATGCGGATCTTAGGAGAATTTGGCTGGTTCTCGGGGTATAAATTGAATATGGGGAAAAGTGAGGTTTTTGAGATCCAGGCGAGGGGGCAGGAGAAGAGGCTGGGGGAGCTGCCATTCAAAATGGTGCGAGGGAGTTTTCACTACTTGGGAATCCAGATGGCACAGGATGGGAGCAGTTGCATAAATTAAATCTGGCCCGGTTAGTTGAGCCAATTAAGGCAGACTTTCAGAGGTGGGGCATGCTCCCATTGTCACTGGCGGTGTGGGTACAGATCATAAAGATGACAGTTCTTCTGAGATTTTTGTTTGTTTTCCAGTGTCTCCCTGGTATATATTTTTATACCAAAGGCCTATTTTAAGTGAGTTAATGCAGTGATCTCTGGGTTTGTACGGGCGGGTAAAAACCCCAGAGTAAGGAAAGTGCTGTTGGAGCGGAGCTGAGGGGTGGTAGGGTTGGCCCTACCGAACTTTAGGAATTACTATTGGGTGTGTCATGTGAGAGTACCTTTAAGATATGGGTGTTTATAAATAGGTGTGTATATAAGTATCTGTAGTGAGAGTACCTTTAAGAAATGGGTGTTTATTACTGCGGTGATGTCAGAGAAAGGGTGGAGCTGGGCTGTCTGTCAGCTTTTTACTTTTGTTTTAGGCTGTTTGCTGCAGGGTGTGTTTTAGTTTCGTTTTCAGAGCTGGATAGCTGCAGTCACAGCCAGAAGGTGTATGAATCTCTCTCTGTAATCCAAAGACTGTAAATCGATCCTGGTGATTTAAAACTAATAACAGTAGTGACTTTAACCTGATGTGCTTCTGGTAAAAGGTGTTTTAAGTCTTTTGGATGTTAAAAGGAAAGCTTAAAAGATTACTTAGTGTTGCATTCTTTGGGGGTTGTATTTGAATTACTGGTTGCTAAGATATTCACTGTATGTTTTAAAAAGGTTCACTTGAGTTCATAGAATATACTTTTCCATTTCTGCTGTACTACACCTGTAGAGTGGGCCGTGTGCTCCCCATACTACAATCTATTAAACGTTGTGGGTCAGGTGAACTCCATGACGCACTTTGGGGTTCTCTAAACCCTGGCCTATAACAGGTGGCAAATATAGCTATGATCAGGAAGTCGGTAGTGGGGGAGGGGTCGGTGTGGGAGCAGGTGGAGGCGGCATCATCTAGGGGCACAAGTTTAGGAGCACCGGTAACGGCACCTCTGTCGTTCTCGCCAGCCTGGTACTCTACAAGCCCGGTGGTGGTGGTGGCTCTGAGAGTTTGGGGACAGTGGCGGAAGCATATGGGAGTGGAGAGAGCGTCGGTGTGGGCTCCAATTTGTGACAATCACCGGTTTGCCGCGGGTAGGTTAGATGGGGGGGGTTTCGGAGGTGGCAGAAAGCAGGGATCAAGAGGCTGGGGGATCTGTTTATCGATGGGAGCATTCCCTGTTTGGAGGATTTGGAGGAGGAGTTTGAATTCCCGAGTAGGAATGGGTTTCGCTATCTGCAGGTGAGGGACTTTGTGCGAAGACAGATTTTGATCTTAACGCTTCTACCGCCACAGGGGATACAGGATAAGGTAGTTTCTAAAATAGGGGTGGGGGTGGGGAAGGGTTGGGACAGGGGGGACCTATATCGTTGGGATGGTCTCCACCTGAACCGAGCTGGGACCAGTGTTCTGGCGAAAAGAGTTAATAGGGTAGTCAACAGGACTTTAAACTGGAGATTGGGGGGGAAGGGAAAGTCAGGGAACCAAGAGGTGAAGTAATCAGTGGGAAGCGTAGCTGCTTAGGAATACAAAAAGGCACGAAAAGACAGAACTCAGGAGAGGTTACGATAGTCCCCATCCCACAAAATATGACACAGTGTACGGAAAGGCTCAGTAAACCAAGGTCCACCACACTAAAAACAAAAAGGGACGTTCAATCGAGAATTAAAGGTGCTATATTTAAATGCGCACAGTGTACGGAACAAGGTAGATGAGCTTGTGGCCCAGATTGTGACTGGCAGGTATGATGTGGTAGGCATCACAGAGACGTGGTTGCAGGGGGTTCAGGATTGGCATTTAAACATCCAGGGATTCACAACCTATCGAAAAGACAGAGAGGTGGGCAGAGGGGGCGGGGTTGCCTTGTTAATTAGGAATGAAATTAAATCAATAGCACTAAACGACATAGGGTCAGATGAGGTGGAGTCTGTGTGGGTAGAGTTGAGGAACCACAAAGGCAAAAAAACCATAATGGGAGTTAGGTACAGGCCTCCTAACAGTGGTCAGGACCAGGGGCACAAAATGCACCACGAAATAGAAAGTGCATGTCAGAAAGGCAAGGTCACAGTGATCATGGGGGACTTCAATATGCAGGTGGACTGGGTAAATAATGCTGCCAGTGGACCCAAGGAAAGGGAATTCATTGAATGTTTACAGGAGGGCTTTTTGGAACAGCTTGTGATGGAGCCCACGAGGGAACAGGCCATTCTGGACTTAGTGTTATGTAATGAGCCAGACTTGATTAAAAATCTTAAAGTAAGCGAACACTTAGGAGGCAGTGATCATAATATGGTAGAATTCAATCTCCAATTTGAAAGAAAGAAGGTAGAATCAGATGTAAAGGTGTTACAGTTAAATAAAGGTAACTACAGGGGCATGAGGGAGGAACTGACGAAAATCGACTGGGAGCAGAGCCTAGTGGGAAAGGCAGTAGAACAGCAATGGCAGGAGTTTCTGGGAGTAATTGAGGACACAGTACAGAGGTTCATCCCAAAGAAAAGAAAGGTTATCAGAGGGGGATTAGGCAGCCATGGCTGACAAAGGAAGTTAGGGAATGCATCAAAGCAAAAGAGAAAGCCTATAATGTGGCAAAGAGTAGTGGGAAGTCAGAAGATTGGGAAGGCTACAAAAACAAACAGAGGATAACAAAGAGAGAAATAAGGAAAGAGAGGATCAAATATGAAGGTAGGCTAGCCAGTAACATTAGGAATGATAGTAAAAGTTTATTTAAATACATTAAAAACAAACAGGAGGCAAAAGTAGACATTGGGCCGCTCCAAAATGACGCTGGTAATCTAGTGATGGGAGACAAGGAAATAGCTGAGGAACTAAATAAGTACTTTGCGTCAGTCTTCACAGTAGAAGACATGAGTAATATCCCAACAATTCAGGAGAGTCAGGGGGCAGAGTTGAATATGGTAGCCATCACAAAGGAGAAAGTGCTAGAGAAACTAAGAGGTCTAAAAATTGATAAACCTCCGGGCCCAGATGGACTACATCTTAGAGTTCTAAAGGAGATAGCTGACGAAATAGTGGAGGCGTTAGTTATGATCTTTCAAAAGTCACTGGAGTCAGGGAAAGTCCCAGAGGATTGGAAAATCGCTGTTGTAACCCCCCTATTCAAGAAGGGAACAAGGAAAAAGATGGAAAATTATAGGCCAATTAGCCTAAGCTCGGTTGTTGGCAAGATTCTAGAATCCATTGTTAAGGATGAGATTTCTAAATTCTTGTAAGTGCAGGGTCGGATTAGGACAAGTCAGCATGAATTTAGTAAGGGGAGGTCGTGCCTGACAAACCTGTTCGAGGTCTTTGAAGAGATAACAAATAGGTTAGACCAAGGAGAGCCAATGGATGTTATCTATCTTGACTTCCAAAAGGCCTTTGATAAGGTGCCTCATGGGAGACTGCTGAGTAAAATAAGGGCCCATGGTATTCGAGGCAAGGTACTAACATGGATTGACAATTGGCTGTCAGGCAGAAGGCAGAGAGTTGGGATAAAAGGTTCTTTTTCGGAATGGCAACCGGTGACAAGTGGTGTCCCGCAGGGTTCAGTGTTGGGGCCACAGCTATTCTCTTTATATATTAACGATCTAGATGACGGGACTGGGGGCATTCTGGCTAAGTTTGCCGATGATACAAAGATAGGTGGAGGGGCAGGTAGTATGGAGGAGGTGGGGAGGCTGCAGGAAGATTTAGACAGTTTAGGAGAGTGGTCCAAGAAATGGCTGATGAAATTCAACGTGGGCAAGTGCGAGGTCTTGCACTTTGGAAAAAAGAATAGAGGCATGGGCTATTTTCTAAACGGTGACAAAATTCATAATGCTGAAGTGCAAAGGGACTTGGGAGTCCTAGTCCAGGATTCTCTAAAGGTAAACTTGCAGGTTGAGTCCGTAATTAAGAAAGCAAATGCAATGTTGTCATTTATCTCAAGAGGCTTGGAATATAAAAGCAGGGATGTACTTCTGAAGCTTTATAAGGCATTAGTTAGGCCCCATTTAGAATACTGTGAGCAATTTTGGCCCCACACCTCAGGAAGGACATACTGGCACTGGAGCGGGTCCAGCGGAGATTCACACGGATGATCCCAGGAATGGTAGGCCTAACATACGATGAACGTCTGAGGATCCTGGGATCATATTCATTGGAGTTTAGGAGGTTGAGGGGAGATCTAATAGAAACTTACAAGATAATGAATGGCTTAGATAGGATGGACGTAGGGAAGTTGTTTCCATTAGCAGGGGAAACTAGGACCCGGGGGCACAGCCTTAGAATAAAAGGGAGTCACTTTAGAACAGAGATGAGGAGAAATTTCTTCAGCCAGAGAGTGGTGGGTCTGTGGAATTCATTGCCACAGAGGGCGGTGGAGGCCGGGACGTTGAGTGTCTTTAAGACAGAAGTTGATAAATTCTTGATTTCTCGAGGAATTAAGGGCTATGGAGAGAGAGCGGGTAAATGGAGTTGAAATCAGCCATGATTGAATGGTGGAGTGGACTCGATGGGCCGAATGGCCTTACTTCCGCTCCTATGTCTTATGGTCTTATGGTTTCAGAAATTTATAAAGAGCTTATGGAGTGGGAGGGAACACAGATAGTGGAGGTGAAGTGCAAGTGGGAAGATGAGCTGGGTGAGGAGCTAGAGGCAGGTCTGTGGGATGATGCTCTGAGTAGAGTCAACACGTCCTCATCATGTGCCAGATACAATTCAAGGTGGTTCACCGGGCACACATGACGGTGGCCTGGATGAACAGGTTTTTTGGGGTGGATGACAGGTGTGTGAGGTGTGCAGGAGGGCCTGCAAATCTTGACCACATGTCCGAAGCTCAGGGGACTCTGGCAGGGATTTGCCGATGACATGTCCACGGCGCTAAAAACGAGGGTGGCGCCAAGTCCAGAGGTGGCGATCTTTGGAGTGTCGGAAGACCCGGGAATCCAGGGGGCGAGAGAGGCTGACGTTTTGGCCTTTGCCTCCTTGGTAGCCCAGAGACGGATCTTATTAGTGTGGAGGAACTCGGAGCAGCCGAAATCGGGTGTTTGGGTTAGCGACATGGCTAGGTTTCTCAGACTTGAGAAAATTAAGTTCGCCCTGAGAGGTTCAGTGTTACGGTTCGTCCGGAGGTGGCAGCCTTTATCGACTTCTTCGGGGAAAACTAAACTGTTAGCAGATTCAATAAGGGGGGGCGGGGCTAAAGGATAAGTGGGGCAGGGGGAGTTAGTTTAGTTTAGTTCAATTTACCCCGCCAGCATAGCTTAGACACACATTCCCCAAGTCCCTCCACCTTCTCAGCGAGAGGAGGTGGAGGGACTTGGGGATTGTGTGTGTAAGCTATGCTGGCGGGGTATGTTTGTTGGTTGGGGGGTGTCACGCACTGAATTATGTTTACATTTGTATTTGTATCTTCTGTTGTTATAAAACCATAAATGCCTGAATAAAATGTTTGTTCAAAAAAAGTCTTACGTTTATTTCTGTTAATTTAGCACTTAGTCTAATAAATAAAAACAAGATAGAGCTATTGAATGGCCACTCTGTGTCACGTGGGAACTTCAGGATGCTTCTCATGACCGAGACAACCATGTACAGGAAGTATTGTCAGATGGAGAGATTGAGCAGCAACTGGCTTCACTGCAGTGCTCAGAGTTTTTGGATGTGTTCAGCCCATGGCTGAAGAGTCAACAGGGTGAGAGGGATGCAGATAGGGAGAAACAGGCGGGTACTGTAGCATCTCATTCTCCACATGGTTCTGATTACTGGTGAGGGTACTGGTTCCTCTGGGGAATGCAGCCAGAGCCAAGTCCACAGTATCCAGGCGCCTTAGCTTGGCTATGCAGTGATGGGGAGGAGGAAGATTGGTAAACAAATAGTGATTGTGAATTCTAGTTAGGTGAAAAGGCCGGCCATTCTGCAGCCGCAGATGGGATCCAAGGATATATGAATATAAGAACAAGGGGCAGGTGTAGGCCATTCAGCTCCTCGAACCTGCACCACCATTTAATAAGATCATGGTTGATCTGATAGTGACCTTAAATCTGCTTCCCAGCTACCCCCTGATAACTTACCGCCCTCTTGCTTACCAAGAATCTATCCACCTTGGCCTTAAAAATATTCAAAGACCCTGCTTCCACACCTTTTCAGGAAGAGAGTTCCAAAGACTCACAACCTTCCCTCGACGTAACACTGGCAATGTGGGCTCTGATTGAGTTCGCCCTCACCAGCAACTTAGGTTTTTGAAAGATTAGGGCCATTTATATGGGGACAGGTCTTCCGATTTGAGAAATTTCCCAAATCAAGCTTGCTGCGTCGATGGTGAAAATCTGGGCAAAGGGTCAAGAAGAAAGTGTGAAGGAGTAAGCCTGACATTTTAGTGGAGTTTGAACATGCTACCCTCTGACTGAGAAGTAAGAGGGACAGATCTTCCAAACACACTACCATCTTCCAAACCCATGACCACACCTTCCAAACCCATGACCACTGCCATCTAGGACAACAGCAGCAGATATCTGGGACCCCCACCACTTAGAGGTTTCCTTCCAAGCCACTCAACACCCCTGCTTGGAAATAAATCGCCGTTCCTTCACTGTCGCTGGGTCAAGATCCTGAAACTCCCTCCCTAACAGCACTGTGGGTGTACCTACACCTCAGGGACTGCAGCTCTTCAAGAAGGCAACTCATCACCATCTTCTGAAGGGCAACTAGGGATGTGCTGGTCTAACCAGCAACGCCCACATCCCATAAATAAATTAAAAAAAGATCTCTATATTTTAGATAGATGTTTTAGACATGTTCTTATTTTGTTACATTTTGAAGCAGATTTAATTGTTTTAAATGGAACAGTAGGTGCAGATGGACATCAGGTCTGTCCAATTTTTCCTTAGCTCCCTCACTGACCCCTTCAGTTGGCAGGTGCTTACTCCAGCTTGTGAATTATTCAAAGCCATTTTGTTTCATGTGAAAGAAAATTACTTTTTTTGCAATAAAGCTAGTGTATGTGCTCACTATACATTAATGTAGTACATAGATCATAGAACATAGAACATTACAGCGCAGTACAGGCCCTTCGGCCCTCGATGTTGCGCCGACCTGTGAAACCACTCTAAAGCCCATCTACACTATTCCCTTATCGTCCATATGTCTATCCAATGACCATTTGAATGCCCTTGGTGTTGGCGAGTCCACTACTGTTGCAGGCAGGGCATTCCACGCCCTGACTACTCTCTGAGTAAAGAACCTACCTCTGACATCTGTCTTATATCTATCACCCCTCAATTTAAAGCTATGTCCCCTCGTGCGAGATATCACCATCCGAGGAAAAAGGCTCTCACTGTCCACCCTATCCAATCCTCTGATCATCTTGTATGCCTCAATTAAGTCACCTCTTAACCTTCTTCTCTCTAACGAAAACAGCCTCAAGTCCCTCAGCCTTCCCTCATAAGATCTTCCCTCCATACCAGGCAACATTCTGGTAAATCTCCTCTGCACCCTTTCCAATGCTTCCACATCCTTCCTATAATTCGGCGACCAGAATTGCACGCAATACTCCAAATGCGGCCGCACCAGAGTTTTGTACAGCTGCAACATGACCTCATGGCTCCGAAACTCAATCCCTCTACCAATAAAAGCTAACACACCGTACGCCTTCTTAACAACCCTCTCAACCTGAGTGGCAACTTTCAGGGATCTATGTACATGGACACCAAGATCTCTCTGCTCATCCACACTGCCAAGAATCTTACCATTAGCCCAGTACTCTGTCTTCCTGTTATTCCTTCCAAAATGAATCACCTCACACTTTTCTGCATTAAACTCCATTTGCCACCTCTCAGCTCAGCGCTGCAGCTTATCTAAGTCGCTCTGTAACTTGTAACATCCTTCCGCACTGTCCACAACTCCACCGACTTTAGTGTCATCTGCAAATTTACTCACCCATCCTTCTATGCCCTCCTCCAGGTCATTTATAAAAATGACAAACAGCAGTGGCCCCAAAAGAGATCCTTGTGGTACACCACTAGTAATTGGACTCCAATCTGAACACTTCCCATCAACCACCACCCTTTGTCTTCTTCCAGCTAGCCAATTTCTGATCCAAACTGCTAAATCTCCCTGAATCCCATGCTTCTGTATTTTCTGCAGTAGCCTACCATGGGGAACCTTATCAAACGCTTTACTGAAATCCATATACACCACATCAACTGCTTTACCCTCATCCACCTGTTTGGTCACCTTCTCAAAGAACTCAATAAGGTTTGTGAGGCACGACCTACCCTTCAGAATACCGTGTTGACTATGTCTAATCAAATTATTCCTTTCCAGATGATTATACACCCTATCTCTTAGAAACCTTTCCAAGATTTTGCCCACAACAGAAGTAAGGCTCACTGGTCTATAGTTACCGGGGTTGTCTCTACTCCCCTTCCTGAACAAGGGGACAACATTTGCTATCCTCCAGTCTTCTGGCACTATTCCTGCAGACAAAGATGACTTAAAGATCAAAGCCAAAGGCTCAGAAATCTCCTCCCTAGCTTCCCAGAGAATCCTAGGATAAATCCCATCCGGCCCAGGGGACTTATCTATTTTCACACATATTAGTAACTTTATACATATGCATTAACTTGTGCATGTCTTTTCCTCATGCAGCATGAACATTTTATTCTGCTTATCAAGTGCTTGTTAAGTGTAAATTAATGAGATTTTTAAAAAAAATAACTTCGGCTTCATATCTACGCACATTGTATTACTGATGCCCAATTAAACCTGGCTGTCAAGTAGCAAAGGAAACAGTTGGATGTGAAACAGGGAGCAAAGCTAGTGGCATTTTACATAGCTATTGATTGGTGACTTTTAACAGAGCCTGTAGGAGTGCAGATGTGGCAGCAGGTGTTGGTAGATATGCCGGGGGAGGAGTACAAGGTGCAGGAGTGGAGGCCCATTGGAGCAGGGCTATTAGGACTTACTACTACCTGAGGCAACATATCGGTTGTAGATGGGTGAACTACTTCAACATCATTTAAGAGTTTATGTGATCATTTAGTTTATGATTTACTATTACATTACAGAGATCTTAGATAACTTGGGCGGGATTCTTCGGAAACCGGCGGGACGGGCAACTCCGGCGCGAAGGAGTGGTGTGAACCACTCCGGCATCGGGCCACCCCGAAGGTACGGAATCCTCCGCACCTTCAGGGGCTAGGCTGGCGGCGGAGTGGTTTGTGCCGTGCCAGCCGGCGCGGAAGGGGCTTGGCGCCACGACAATCGGCCGACGCAAGTTGGCGCGGGAGCGCCAGCGTGTACTGGCGTCATCCCAGCGCATGCGCAGGGGAGGTTCATCTCCGCGCCGGCCATCGCGGACCGGTACACCAGCCAGCGTGGAGGAATAGAGTGCCCCAACGGCACAGGCCCGCCCGCGGATCGTGGGCTCCAATCGCAGGCCAGGCTACCATGGGTCCCCCCCCCGGGGCCAGATCCCCAGTGCCCCCCAAGGACCCCGGAGGCCGCCCGCGGAGCCAGGTCCCGCCGGTAAATACCTGTCGTAACATACGTCGGCGGGATCTGCCGAAAACGGGCGGCCACTCGGCCCATCGCGGGCTGGAGAATCACCGGGGGGGCGCTGTCAGCGGCCGCCGACTGGCATGGCGCGATTCCCACCCCCGCAAATCCCCGGCGCCGGAGAATATTGCAGCCGGTGGGGGCGGGATTCACGCCGCTTCCCGGCGATTCTCTGACCCGGCGGGGGATCAGAAAATCCCACCCAAGTTGTTTTTACATGCTTGTGACTATTTTAAATTCAGCATAAGGATCCAGCAATTGTCTGTAAAACTTCAGACACTTCGACCAGTTTATTACTCAAATGTTTTACCCAGGTGTCTTTCTTTTCGAGATTAACACAGGAGATACGAGAGTATAATTCAAATAAATTTATTTATCAAACAATAAAAGCAGTTAACCTTTTTAAATTATCCCAAAGCAATACTAAATGATCCCAGGATTCTTAATTCTACCTGTGCCAATGAACTCTGTAAAGCTGCAGGTCTTATTCTCATATTCTCAATTTCATTCATCCACTGATACCAATCAATCCAGTCGAAATGGTAGTTAAGAAGAACTGTGGTTTTAATCAGCTAGAATGTGCCCACCAGTCGTACCTCCCACACTGAGAGGCTGTCCCGGATCGATGGGTTATATACCTTCTCAGATGGGCGCAGCCACAGGCGGAGTCAACAACAACATCAACACAACAACAGTAACAGTGAGTAAATACAATAATATATACACCAGCCATACGTGGCTCACCACATTCACCCCCTGTTAAAAAAAAGTCCGGCGGGGGTGTTGCTAACTTTGCCTTAGTTCGATTGCTCTGTTTTATTACCTTTGCTCTTGAGTCGCCAGGTATCTTTATGATACCGCCACGTGGTTCAAGTCCGAGTAATGACCAATAATCCAATACACCAATTAGTAAGGTTTAATACACAGTAATCGCTACTCATGCATAAATTTTACATCTAAGCTACTTCTACAACTAACAGGCCTATACTTAACTTGGAACTGGCCCACCAGGTCAGGGAAACAAATGGCCGTTCATTTGGGTTCTGAGCCTGCGGGATTCGAAATTGGTACAGATTGGTAGCTAGGAGCGCCTATCTCATAGCGAGCGTTGAATTAAACTTATGATTCGATCTTCACTGCTCCGGTCACAGTCAATGTTGGTTCGTTGTTGCTGGGTGACCCGGGCAGGACGAAGAGCTCGAAGAGGTGGCGAGGAAGAGAAGAGAGCTGGAGAAGAGAGCGATTTGAACTTGGGGCTCAATTCTTATAGTCCCCAGGGGCTTCCCGCCTTTCGGGGTGGACCCTGTACCTGGTCCCAAGTGATTGGACTTTGTCCCAATTGCTTGGTTCGATTTTCTCCAATGCTGGAGCGGTTCCCTGATCGATGGGCGGTCTTGAGGTGCTCGTTCACCTCGTTTTGTGTAGGCTCCTGCTGGCGCCGAAGAGTCTGGTTTTGCTCTGTGTGTCTAAATGTTGCTTATTGTTCCCGGGGATTGCTCATTAGTATGCAGATGGCTGGTGTTTTGTTATGCTGATGGTTGCTGGTATCGATCTTGTCTGGCCTTTCCAGAGGTAAATACACAGCCAACCTGCAGCTGCTCGTTTTTGTCTTGTTGGCTGACTTTCCCATCAGCCTTTGCCGTTCGCCATTTTGAATCGGGAGTTGGCCATTTTAAGTGGCTACAGGGGTGAAGTGGATTCACAGGTTCAGTCTCACAGGAGGGTGTATTGTCCGCTGTGAACGTTGCAGTGGCGTCGAGACCTTCGACTCTGGGAGCACGTCGTCCTCACAACAGGGTCCCGGACAGGGTGACGGCACAGGAGCGGTGCTAATGGACCCCGGATGAGTTGATGGGGTAGATGGGGAGGTAGAAGGAAGCAGTGAGGTGATGGTGGGCGCAGGGGTACCGGTTGATGGGGTGGATGGAGTGGAGCGCGTCCGGGAGGACCTCCTGCCAGCGGGCGACTGGGAGATTTATAGACCGTAGGGCCAGAAGTCGGCCTTCCAGACCGTAGCATTCTCCCTCTCCACCTGCCCATTTCCCCTGGGGTTGTAGCTGGTAGTCCTGCTCGAGGCGATGCCCTTACTGATTCATTCATCGCTCATGAATGAGGATCCCCGATCGCTGTGAATATAAGTGGGGAAACCGAACAGGGTGAAGATGCTGCACAGGGCCTTGATGACTGTGGCAAAGGCCATGTCAGGGCATGGGAAGGCGAAAGGAAAACGTGAGTACTCATCAACAACGTTGAGAAAGTACACGTTACGATCAGTGGAGGGGACTGGCCCTTTGAAATCCATACTGAGGCGTTCAAAAGGGCGGGAGGCCTTCACCAGGTGGGCCTTGTCTGGCCGATAGAAATGCGGCTTGCACTCCGCACAGACTTGGCAGTCCCTGGTCATGGCCTTGACCTCCTCTGTGGAGTAGGGCAGGCTGCGGGCCTGGACAAAGTGGAGAAGCCGGGTGACCCCCGGGTGACAGAGGTCGTTGTGGATAGATCATAACCGGTCAGCCTGCGCGTTGGCGCAGGTGCCACGGGACAGGGCATCTAGGGGCTCATTGAGCTTCCCAGTACGATACAAGATGTCGTAGTTACAGGTGGAGAGCTCGATCCTCCACCGCAAAATCCTGTTGTTCTGGTCGCAAAATGGCGGCGTCGACGAAGTTGGACAAAATGGCTGCCCCCATGGATTGCACACGGCGTTCGACGTCGATGATGTCAGACAAGATGGCAACCCCCATGGATTGCACACGGCGAGTGACGCGTCAGCAGAGGGCGCTCTGGGCAGGCACGATGCCACGCGCGGGGTCTGTGAGTTTCAGACTGGGCTTGACAGGCTTTTGGTTTTTGATTTTGATTTTTAGGCTTACCTAGGCATACTTTAGCGTAGTGCCCCTTCTTGCCACACGCGTTACACGTGGAGTTGCGAGCCGGGCAACGCTGCCTGGGGTGCTGGCCCTGACCGCAGAAGTAATAGCATGGTCCTCCGGAGCTGGACGGCTGCCGCGCGGCGCATGAATGAGGCACGCCTGGGTCGGGTGATGGCTGCACCTCCGACGTCCCCAAGGATGGGAAGGCATTCAGGCTCTGGAAGGCCACTTCCAGCGAGGTAGCCAGCTTCACAGTCTCCTCGAGGGCGAGGGCCCCCTTTTCTAGAAGCCGCTACCGGATGTAGTTGGACCGGACACCTGCCACACAGGTGTCCCGGACCATCAGCTCCGCGTGCCCGACCGCTGTGACAGTCCTGCAGTTACAACTGCGGACGAGTACTCTCAGGTCATGTAGGTATTCAGCCAGTGACTCACCCTGGCGCTGGCGCCGCGTGGTCAGGAGGTGTCGAGCGAGTACCTCGTTCACCGGCCTCACAAACTGTCGTTGAGCAGCTCCACTGCCTATGTGTATGAGGCCGCATCTCTGATGAGCTGGAAAATCCTGTGGCTCATCCGGGCGTTGAGGAGACGCTGCTTAATTTCCGGGGAGACCTCGGCGGCGAAGGAGCTGAAGTAGACCTCAAAGCAATTGAGCCAATGCTCAAATACTGCCGTAGCCTCCAGCGCCTGCAGGTCAAGATCGAGGCGTTCTGGTTTTAAAACTGCTTCCATGTTTTAAAAAATTCTAGCTGATTAAATTGATACCAATCAATCCAGTCAAAATGGTAGTTAACAAGAACTGTGGTTTTAATCAGCTAGAATGTGCCCACCAGTAGCTTTACCCGCACTGAGAGGCTGTCCCGGATCGATGGGTTATATACCTTCTCAGAGGGGCGGAGCCACAGGCGGAGCCAACAACAACATCAACACAACAACAGTAACAGTGAGTAAATACAATAATATATACAACAGCCATACGCGGCTCACCACATCCGCAAATTTAGAATGCCCAATTCATTTTTTCCAATTAAGGGTCAATTTAGCAGGGCTAATCCACCTACCCGGCACATCTTTGGGTTGTGGGGGTGAAAACCACGCAAATATCCAAAGGTTGGTCTAGCCTGCTGCTTCCCTCCGTCTCTGGTCGGTCATCCAATTTTCTCTGCAACCTCGGCGAATCTTTGCTGTTGACGGTCCTGGTGGTCGATCTTTAGATCCCTCTTCTAATCTTGACAGAAAGTTCTCTGACCCTTGTTGAGTTTGGTCTTCTACACCTTATGAAGGAATCCACCAAACATCTCGACTTGTCCAAACCAGAATCTTTTATTGAGTCTCGTGTGGTAATATAGCAATCTGTTACAGAGTACATTATCATGGAGTCTGCTTATTACTCCTCTGGAATCTGCACCTAGCACCGACCACTCTCTTGTATGTTTTATTACCCTCTCAAACTTCTTCTGAATATGGCGGAATATGGCTCCCTTTATATGGGAGTCCCTGATCACATGACCTTGGTGTTGAGACCGCATGGTGTGTCTGCACCGCCACCTGCTGGTTGGAGGTTGCACACCATCCATCTATGCTATAGCCCATAGGCATATCACCACAACCCCTTCCTCAGAAAACATTCTGATAATTTTACAAGCAATATAGATCATTAAACTTTATACAGTCATAATATTTGGCTAACAAACTGAACGGGTTTTATTAAGGTCCATAAACATGCTGTGCCTGACAAGTGTCCGTTTCCTTTGCACAGATCATTGTGCCTCCCTCACGGGATCACCTCTCTGATCATTGGAGCTGTTGCCAGCCGCTTCAAAGACTGGTTTATGACTTCCGGGTGCGGCTATGCAGAGCTAGGTCGCATATTCGGTAGCTCCCGCTTGGAACGGACTTTTAGGCTCTTTTACAGGGCCCCCACGGCATTTGTTTGACATTTCCCGGTGTGGCAAGAAGGCTGCAGCATTCCCCTGACAGTGTCCCCCAGGAATGTTATGTCTTTTGGCTACCAGACCCGGCAGAAACAGTAAAAGATTTGGCTTTGGCTGCAGGTTTAGACAAAAGCCTCTTCCAGCATGCAGGCGGGGGAAGGGCAAGCTTAAAGCTGCAATCTGACTTGACTCTATCAAAGGTGAATTCTAGCAGCAGAGGGAACAACTGTGAAAAGATCTACCAAGGCCATTGAAGAAGCAGGGACGAGGCTTCCGTTGGCGGCCATGGAGGAGTAGGTCGCGCATTCGGCAGCTCCCGTCTGGAACTGACTCTCAGACCTTTTTCAGGAGTTTCCATAGACTTTTTAAACGGACCAGAAGTGTAACGGCCAAAGGAGCGGCACTGGAGCAACGGGAGAAGCGAGGGAAAGAAAACAAAATGGCGGCGGCCAGGGACAAAGGGGAGCTGCAGGAGTTCATCAAGCGCTGCTTCGAGGAGCAGCGCGAGGATATGCGCAAGGAGATGTTGGCGCCTATGCTTTCGGCAATTGAAGGACTCGGGATCACCCAGAAGGTCCACGAAGCTAAGATCCAGGAGGTACAGAAAAGAGTCAGTCAGAATGAGGACGAGCTCGTGGGCCTGGCGGTGATAGTGGAGCAGAACGAGGCGCTACACAAGAGGTGAGCGGGAAGACTCGAAGACCTGGAGAACAGGTCGAGGAGAAAGAATCTGCGAATCTTGGGTCTCCCTGAGGGAGTGGAGGGGGCTGATGCCGGGGCATACGCGAGCACAAAGCTCGAGGCGATGATGGGCACGAAGGCCCCTTCGAGGCCGCTGAAGTTGGACGGGGCACATCGGGTGCTGGCGAAGATGCCCCAGGCAAATGAGTCGCCAAGGGCGATGGTGGTGAGGTTCCACCGGTTCATGGACAGAGAGTGGGTCCTGAGATGGGCCAAGAAGGAGCGGAGCAGTAAGTGGGACAATGCAGAGGTCCGAATATACCCGGACTGGAGCACGGAGGTTGCAAAGCGGAGAGCGGGTTTCAACCGGGCCAAAGCGGCGTTGTACCGGAAAGAAGTGAAATTCGGAATGCTGCAGCCAGCGCGACTGTGGGTCACATACAAGGGCCAACACTATTACTTCGAAACGCCTGAAGAGGCGTGGACCTTTGTACAAGCCGAAAAGTTGGACTCTAACTGAGGGTTTGTGAGGGTAGGGGGGATGTTTGAGGTTTGATGTGTGATGGTTGTTGTATATAGGGGGTCAATCACGCGCAGGAAATGTTACATGGGCTGGGGGAGAGAGACAAGGCCGCGACAGGAGCTGCGCCAGAGGGGGCGGAGCAGGCTTTGGAAAGCGCGGGGTGTTTTCCCGCGCGCGGGAAGAAAGGCGGGAAGGGGACTGAAGGAATGCATATGGATTGGGAGACTCCCACGCGGGGAGGTCAGTGGGACAGCGGGGGAAGCCGGGGTCAGCAGGCGTCAGCTGACTTACGGGAGTGACATGGGGGGAGCAAAAAAGCTAGACAGGGGTCTAGCGGGGGGGAGGGGAGGGGGGGAAGGGGGGGAAAAAGGGTTGCTGCTGCACTGGCCGAAAGGGAATGGGACACAGAAGAGATGGTCGGGACGGGGATCCCCCTCTGGGGGACTGGAGGGTGAGGGAGGCGTGGACACGGGACTGGCCCAGAAAAGGAGATGGCTAGTCGGCGGGGCGTGGGGGGGTGGGGGTGGGGGGGGGTAAGAGCCCCTCCAATCCGGCTGATAACGTGGAATGTGAGGGGCCTGAATGGGCCGGTGAAGAGGGCTCGAGTGTTCGCGCACTTAAAGGGACTGAAGGCGGACGTGGCCATGCTCCAAGAGACACACCTGAAGGTGGCGGACCAGGTCAGGCTAAGAAAGGGATGGGTAGGACAGGTATTCCACTCGGGACTGGACACGAAGAATAAAGGGGTGGCAATATTGGTGGGAAAGCGGGTGTCATTTGAGGCCAAGACTATTGTAGCGGACAATGGAGGGCGATATGTAATGGTGAGCGGTAGGCTTCAAGGGATGTGGGTGGTGTTGGTAAACGTATACGCCCCGAACTGGGATGACGCAGGATTCATGAAGCGCATGTTGGGGCGCATTCCGGACCTAGAGATAGGAGGCCTGATAATGGGAGGGGACTTCAATACAGTGTTGGATCCAGCACTAGACCGCTCCAAATCAAGGACTGGAAAGAGGCCGGCGGCGGCCAAGGTACTTAGGGGGTTTATGGATCAGATGGGGGGAGTGGACCCATGGCGGTTTGCAAGGCCGCAGGCCAGGGAATTTTCTTTCTTCTCCCATGTACACAAAGCCTACTCCCGGATAGATTTCTTTGTTCTGGGTAGGGCGCTCATCCCGAGGGTGGAGGGGACGGAGTATTCGGCTATAGCCGTTTCGTACCATGCCCCTCACTGGGTGGAATTGGAGCTGGGAGAGGAGAGGGAAAAACGCCCGTTGTGGCTGCTGGATGTGGGACTGCTGGCGGACGAGGTGGTGTGTGGGAAGGTGAGGGGGTGTAGCGAAAGGTACTTGGAGGCCAACGACAACGGGGAGGTGCAGGTGGGGGTGGTATGGGAGGCGTTGAAGGCGGTGATCAGGGGAGAGCTAATTTCCATTAGGGCTCATAGGGAGAAGACAGAGTGTATGGAAAGGGAGAGGTTAGTGGGGGAGATTTTGAGAGTGGACAGGAGATACGCAGAGGCCCCGGAGGAAAGATTACTTGGGGAAAGACGACGGCTCCAGATGGAGTTTGACCTGTTGACCACAGGGAAGGCGGAGGCACAGTGGAGGAAAGCGCAGGGGGCGACCTACGAGTATGGGGAAAAGGCTAGTCGGATGCTGGCACACCAGCTCCGTAAGAGGATGGCAGCGAGGGAAATAGGGGGAGTCAAAGATGGAAGGGGAGCCACGGTTCGGAGTGGGCAGGAGATACGCAGAGGCCCCGGAGGAAAGATTACTTGGGGAAAGACGACGGCTCCAGACGGAGTTTGACCTGTTGACCACAGGGAAGGCGGAGGCACAGTGGAGGAAAGCGCAGGGGGCGACCTACGAGTATGGGGAAAAGGCTAGTCGGATGCTGGCACACCAGCTCCGTAAGAGGATGGCAGCGAGGGAAATAGGGAGAGTCAAAGATGGAAGGGGAGCCACGGTATTCAAGGCCTTTTATGAAGAGCTGTACAGATCCCAGCCCCCAGCAGGGAACGAGGGGATGAGACGATTCCTAGGTCAGCTGAGATTCCCGAGGGTGGAGGAGCAAGAGGTGGCTGGTTTGGGGGCACCAATTGGGTTGGAGGAGCTGAGCAAGGGTTTGGGGAGCATGCAGGCGGGGAAGGCCCCGGCACCGGACGGATTCCCGGTGGAGTTCTACAGGAAGTACGCAGACCTGTTGGCCCCGCTACTGGTAAGGACCTTTAATGAGGCAAGAGAGGAGGGGACCCTGCCCCCGACAATGTCGGAAGCGACAGTTTCTTTGATCCTAAAGCGGGACAAGGACCCACTGCAGTGTGGATCGTACAGGCCGATCTCGCTCCTCAATGTGGATGCAAAGTTGCTGGCAAAAGTGCTGGCCACGAGGATCGAGGACTGTGTCCCGGGGGTAATCCACGAGGACCAGACGGGATTTGTAAAGGGCAGGCAACTAAACACCAATGTGCGGCGGCTCTTAAACGTGATAATGATGCCATCGGAGGAGGGAGTGGCGGAGATAGTGGCAGCTATGGACGCGGAGAAGGCCTTTGACCGAGTAGAGTGGGAGTACCTCTGGGAGGTGCTGCGCGGGTTTGGGTTCGGGGTAGGGTTTATCAATTGGGTTAAGCTCCTTTACATGCCCCGATGGCAAGTGTAGTGACGAACCGGCGGAGGTCGGAGTACTCTCGACTGTACCGAGGGACGAGGCAGGGGTGCCCCCTGTCCCCCCTGTTGTTTGCATTGGCGATCGAACCATTGGCCATGTCATTGAGGGAGTCTAATAAATGGAAGGGGGTGGTCCGAGGGGGAGAAGAGCATCGGGTGTCGCTATATGCGGATGACCTGTTGCTGTACGTGGCAGATCCAGTGGAGGGGATGGTGGAGGTCATGCAGACTCTAAGGGAGTTTGGGGAGTTTTCGGGCTATAAGCTCAATGTAGGGAAGAGTGAGCTCTTTGTATTACAGGTGGGGGACCAAGGATAGGGGACCTACCGCTGAGGAGGGCGGAGGGGAGCTTTCGGTATCTGGGGATCCAGATAGCCAGGAGTTGGGGGACCCTACATAAACTGAATCTGACGAGGTTGGTGGAGCAAATGGAGGAGGATTTCAAAAGATGGGACATGTTACCGCTCTCGCTGGCGGGTAGAGTGCAGTCGGTCAAAATGGTTGTCCTTTCGAGGTTTCTGTTTGTGTTTCAGTGCTTTCCCATCGTGATCACTAAGGCCTTTTTTAAGCGAGTAGGCAGGAGTATTATGGGGTTTGTGTGGGCGAATAAGACCCCGAGAGTAAGGAGAGGGTTCCTAGAACGCAGTAGGGACCGAGGAGGGTTGGCGCTGCCAAACCTGGGGAGCTACTACTGGGCAGCAAATGTGGCGATGATCCGCAAGTGGGTTATGGAGGGAGAGGGGGCGGCATGGAAGAGGATGGAGATGGCGTCCTGTAAAGGAACGAGCCTGGGGGCGTTGGTGACGGCACCGCTGCCGCTCTCGCCGACAAAGTATACCACGAGCCCGGTGGTGGCCGCAACGCTAAGAATCTGGGGCCAGTGGAGACGGCACCGGGGTGCAATGGGAGCATCGGTGTGGTCCCCGATCAGGGGTAACCACCGGTTTGTCCCGGGGAAGATGGACGGGGGGTTCCAGAGCTGGCATCGGGCGGGGATTGGAAGAATGGGGGACCTGTTCATCGACGGGACGTTTGTGACCCTAGGGGCACTGGAGGAGAAGTTCGAGTTACCCCCGGGAAATGCCTTTAGATATATGCAGGTGAGGGCTTTTGTGAGGCGACAGGTGAGGGAATTCCCGTTGCTCCCGGCACAAGAAGTTCAAGATAGGGTGATCTCGGGTGTATGGGTCGGGGAGGGCAAGGTGTCGGAAATACACCAGGAGTTGAAAGAAGAGGGGGAAGCGCTGGTAGAAGAGTTGAAGGGTAAATGGGAGGAGGAGCTGGGGGAGGAGATCGAGGAAGGTCTGTGGCATGATGCCCTAGGTAGGGTTAATTCCTCCTCCTCGTGTGCCAGGCTCAGCCTGATACAATTTAAGGTGGTCCACAGAGCGCACTTGACGGGGGTGAGGTTGAGTAGGTTCTTTGGGGTAGAGGACAGATATGGAAGGTGCTCAGGGAGCCCGGCGAACCATGTCCATTTGTTTTGGTCATGCCCGGCACTGGAGGGGTTCTGGAGAGGAGTGGCGGGAGCAATATCTCAGGTGGTGAAAGTCCGGGTCAAGCCAAGCTGAGGGCGAGCAATATTTGGAGTAGTGGACGAACCAGGAGTGCAGGAGGCGAAAGAGGCCGGCATTCTGGATCTTGCTAATGTGGAAAGAGGCGAAGCCCCCCAGCCTGGAGGCCTGGATAAATGATATGGCTTCGTTCATAAAGTTGGAGAGGATTAAGTTCGCCTTGAGAGGGTCTGCGCAGGGGTTCTACAGGCGGTGGCAACCGTTCCTAGACTATCTCGCGGAGCGTTAGAGGAAGGTCGGTCAGCAGCAGCAGCAACCTTGGGGGGGGGGGGGGGAAGAGGGGGGACTGCCTGGGAGGGTGGATGAGCAAGAGATAACATGAAGGGTTGGGGAAACTGGCATGTACGGGTGAGGGCCAGTGTACAAAGCTGTGTAAATATATCATTTTGCCATGTATATATCTTGCTCTGCGCGATTTCTCGGTTTTTATTTGTTACGGGGGGGGGGGGGTTATTGTTTGTAAGGGAGAAAAATTGTGTTAAAAAACTTTAAGAAATATATATTTTTTTTAAAAGACTGGTTTACGTGCCGGCCTCTTGTTTATCTTGCTCTTCGTTCTGTGCCTTTGGAGGGCCTGTGTCCATGACTCTCATACTTGTGTTACTAGTCGCTTTCTCTTCCGCTTCCTTGCATGATGCTGTTTGCTACTTGCGACTGTTTAGGCGTCGCGTCATTTTTGGGTGGTTTGACCACTCCCACTTCTGTGGCCTCACCGACATGTTGGAGTACCTCGGTTTCTGGTGCCTGAGTTAAAGTTGGAATTGAGGTTGCAGGTCTCACCCCTTCTTGGCTTGCTGGAGCATTGCTCACTTGTTCTTCATCACCTGAGATGACAATGCTCTCTGGCTGAGCTGATCCAGGCACTGGGTCATCTTGATCAAACTCACACATGTGTGAGTGGTCTGTGGAGCTGCATAATGAAATTGTCATCAGCCCTTCCTCAGGGTCAGTATCGGAGTTGCCTATTATTGCAATCTATAAGGAGGAGGAGGGAAGTGGGGCTGGTCAAGGTGAGGGATTTGTATTTGGAGGAAGGGATCGCCAGTCTGGAGGAGCTGAGGGAGAGGGTAGAGCTGCCGAGGGGTAGTGAGTTCAGGTATCTACAGGTTAGTGACTTTGCACGAAAGGTCTGAAATGAAATGAAAATGAAATGAAATGAAAAATGAAATGAAAATCGCTTATTGTCACAAGTAGGCCTCAAATGAAGTTACTGTGAAAAGCCCCTAGTCGCCACATTCCGGCGCCTGTTCGGGGAGGCTTGTACGGGAATTGAACCATGCTGCTGGCCTACCTTGGTCTGCTTTAAAAGCCAGCGATTTAGCCCATTGTTCTAAACCAGCCCCAGTTTAGCTGGAAGGGTTCCCTAGATTGCCGGGATACACCCTGCTGGAGCGACTGCTGCTTCCGGATGTGGAAGGGGAGGGAAGAATTGGGGATATATATAAGTGGCTGGGGGAGCAGGGAGGCGAGCGGGTGGTGAAGATCATGGAGAAATTGGAAGCGGAGTTGGGAATGGAGGTCAATTGGGAGTATGGAGTGAGGCACTGCGAAGGGTAAACTGGACCTCCTCTTATGCAAGGATGAGCCTGATACAGTTTAAGGTGATGCACAGGGTGCATATGACTCGGGCGAGAATGAGTGGGTTCTTTCAGGGGGAGAGGTGTGGGCGGAGGCCAGCAAATCACACGCACATGTTTTGGGGTTGCAAAAAATTGGGAAGATTCTGAGCGGGAGTGTTTGTGGTCTTGGCCAGGGTAGTGGAGGAGGAGGAGGACCGGAACCCTTTGGTGGCGATATTTGGGGTTTCAGAGAAGCTGGAGCTCATGGAGAGGAGGAAGGCTGATGTCATGGCTTTCGCTTCTCTGATTGCACGAGGACGAATTTTGCTGGAGTGGCGGTCGGCATCACAACCGGGGGTAGCAGCATGGTTGGGTGACCTGTATGACTTCCTGCGGTTAGAGAAGATAAAGTATGAGTTAAGGGGCTCAGCAGGGGAGTTTGAGAAAAGGTGGGGGATGTTTGTGACTGTGTTTGAGGAGCTGTCCGTCGCAGGGGGATGGGGGGCTGGGTGATGGGGAGAGGGGGGTTGAAAAAGGAGAAAAATCTGTACAAACTGTATAGCTGATTGTTGGGAAGTATGTTTCCCGGGGTGTTTATTTGCTGTAACCTACTTTGATACAAGTTTGTAATAAAATGCGTTTGTAAAAAAAATATATAGCAATCTCCACGTCTCTGTCATCACAATCATCATCTATATCCTCCCATTCTTCATCGGTGTCGTCGATAGTTTGGGAGTAAATTACCAGAGCCGTTTAAAAGGCCTGGAACAGGTCACCACATACTCCCGCGGCCAAGTTTTCCAAGATCGGGATGACCTCTTGTGTCTCTGGCTCAATCAATGGCTGATATTCTGTTGTATCAGCAGCTTCAATTTCTAAATGCGCCAATCCAAACGCACGCTCTCCACAGAGTCCAGCGCGGTCTGGGCGTCTCTGTGACCACCTTGTCATTGCTTGCAAACCACCGGAGCCGTGTCTCTGGAACCTCATCTGTGCTGCTGGAAAAGAGATCTGCAAACAGTTCATATTGTTTGTCCTCCGTCTCACCTTCCATGCCATCACTTTCTGCAACATCGTCGACAACTTCCAGCAGATATTCAGAGTAATCGTCATCAGATTCAGCATCGTCTGCAATGATTTCACCTGAAAAATGTAATATCACATACGGAAATATTTGTTCATGAAATAGGACGCCAAGTTCAAAATCAGCCTTTTGTTTGGCCGCCGTCGCTTGGCTTACAATTCCACGCTGTGGAATCTCAGTGGGACTAAAGAAATTGAAGAACGATTCATTTGGTATAGTTCTTGTCGCTGTTCTTGGAGTGCTCTGACCTTTGTACTTTGCCTTTGTTCGGATTGTTCTCATCGTTACATTTTTGCCCATCCCTCTAGTTGATTGTACAGCCTGTGTAGCCGATGATTTGTGGCTCAGCAAAGAATGATTTAAGTGGCCATGAGTCCAACTTATTTGTTCACATTTGTCCTCCACCTCCGGGAAGAACTTGCTCATTCGTGTTCTGGTTAAATGTGCCCTGTGCCTCACCTTTAACTGCATTAGGCTCAGCCCTGCACATGAGATGGTGGAGTTCGCCTTGTGCTGTCTCTACCTTTTAAAGGAGGCGTCCCTAGTCGCGGGCCAACTTAGGATTCTTGCACATGGGGGGCCATGGTGGACATTGTGGTCAGACCGAAGTAGTGTCTCACTTGATTCCATGTTCTCAGTATGGTGGAGTATTCCTCCCCTACCTCCCATGGACGCACCAATTTTCCCAATACGAAGAAATAGATTTGGGTGTAAACCTTGTGGACCTGGGAGAAGAAGGGGAACTCCCTCTCCCTTGGGTGTGTTAATCTCCATTGGTCCATCCCCCTCCCCCATCTAATCCATAAGGATGCTCAGTTCTCTCACCAAGGCTGATTGTTTCTTGCTTGGGGCTGGATTTGTCCGTCCGTGGGTCCTATCCGGAATTGAAGTCTCCCTCCATGTTGAGTAGGTGGGAGTTTGGGTCGGGGATTTCTGCCATGTTCTTTTTGATAAAGTCGGCGTCGTCCCAATTAGGAGCATATAATAATATTCTTTATTGTCACAAGTAGGCTTACATTAACATTGCAATGAAGTTACTGTGAAAAGCCCCTCGTCGCCACAGTCCCCCGCCTGTTCAAGTACACAGAGGGAGAAGTCAGAATATCTAATTCACCTAACAGCACGTCTTTCAGGATTTGTGGGAGGAAACCGGAGCACCTGGAGGAAACCCAAGCAGAGACAGGGAGAACGTGCAGACTCCGCACAGACAGTGACCCAAGCCGGGAATCGTACCTGGGACCCTGGAGCTGTGAAGCAACAGTGCTAACCACTGTGCGGCTGTGCTGCTTATATATATTCACCAGCACAACTGGTGCCCCTTCCATGACACTGCCGACCATTACGTGCTGTCCCCGCTGGTCTGTGACCATATTCGCCGTGGTAAATGCTGTCCTCTTACTGAATAGTATGGCCACTCCTCTAGCCATTGTCCCGTGGCATGCTGTAGGTCTGTCCTATCCAACTCCTTCTTACCCTCAGTCAGTCCTTCTTGCTCAGATGTGTCTCTTGGAGGAAGACTATGCTGGCCCTCAGGCTTTTCAAGTGGGTGAATACTCTGGATCTTTTCACCGGGCCGTTAAGCCCCTGATGTTCCAGGTGGCTATCCTGATGGGAGCTTTCTGTCCCCCTCACCCCTCGAGGGGTCAACCATACTCATCATGTGGATATGCCGCTGCACTCCGGGGTTTCCGTTTGTTTGTGGGCCATCCAAGATGGCCACCATTTGCTTCTTTGTTCCAGCCGTCCCCATGTGCTATCTGTTGTAGCCAGCCTCGCCACTCCACTCCCCCAACCTAATCCCTGATCCCTTCGAGCCCCTCTGCGCCCGCCTCCCCCCCTTCTCCGTGCCCCTGTGGGTTCTTCCTGCATATTCTCCCCCCATCTCCCCCACACCTAGTGTGTGCCTCCCCCTTCTGCCAGGCGCTCCCTCACTCCTCCACCCATTCTGTTCCCTACCTCCCCTCCCTTCTCATCTTGATACCCCTTTGCCTTCTCCCCCCTCCCCTCCCCCCTCACGGGCGTGCATTTGTTAGGAAATTAAGAAACACTATCATCATCGATGGTCCATATCTGTCCATTACTGTTACTGATTTCCCACCCATTCTTGTGGATAAACTCCTCTGCTTCTCCCGACGTGATGAAGTAGTGTTTCCTATTTTCACAAATCACCCAGAGTCTTACCAAGTGTAGCATCCCGAATCGCATCTTGGTCATGAATAGAGCTGCCTTGGCGCTGGGCCAGGTCAGCCCCAATGTCTGGGTATATTTGGATCGTATGTCCATCCCATTTGCAGGACTGCATGTTCCTTGCTCAGTTCAAGATCCATTCCTTGTCCTAGAATCGGGGGAGCTTGGCGATAATCACCCATGGTGGTTCTCCTGTCTTGGGCCTCTGCCAGATCGACCTGTGGGCTCTGCCAACCTCAGGGGGCTTGGTGAAGTTTTATTTCTCAACCTAACATCTGTGACACGTAGTCTATTGGGTTTCTATCCTCTGTGCTCTCTGTCCGTCCAACAATCAATCTTAAGGTTCTGGTGGCAAGACCTGTTCTCCTGGTCTTCCACCTTTCCTTTGAGCGCTCCTTGGGCTGCCATCAACTTTGCCACCTCTGCTTCGGGTGAAGTGATCCGACCTCTCTGGTCGGTCGCTGTCTTCTCTAATTCCTGTACTGTCGCCTCTTTCATCTCAATTGCCGTTTTGTCCTCTCTAGCGCCTCCTTGAAGGGGGCCAAGGCACTTCCTTGAAGGGGGCCAAGTCGTTTGCTACCACCGACTTCACCATCGCCATGAGATCCTCCTTAATGGAGCCAGGAGCTCTTGTGTCAGGTGCTCCATCCATTGCCCTGTCTGCGGGAAGGCCAGCGCTGGCTTCGGTGACTCCGCTCGATCCGCCATGTCCTGCTCTGCCTCGCTCCTCGTGTCTTAAGCCTCAATTTTCCTCTCCTGGCTCTTACTGTTCTTATTGTCTTTTTGGCCCAGTTGCTAGTTTGAGGGCATTTTTTCGATGCTTTATGTTTCAGGGTGAGATTCAACTGTGGAGTTTCTGAAGAAACTGCAAACTTTCTAGTGTTTGGAAAGTTTTTCAACCTTTTGTTTTGTTTCTACTGAGTCTTGGAGTTGATTTCCCCTGCCTACTTCTGTGTCGGATCACCCAAATTTGCAGAATGTTGCTCTCTTTGTTTGGTTGGCTCTTAATTTGTCTTTGTTTAATTACGTTTGCTCAAGAGTCGCCTGGTATCTTTCGACACCGCCACAAGGTTCAGAACCAAATACTGATCAATGACTCGATACACCAGTTAGTAAGTTCAAAAGCAATGATCATTTATTTATACACAGTCAAATCTACTCATGCATAAACTCTACAAACTAAACTACCACTATTACCAAAGCCTATACTTAGCTTCGGGTGTCCACTCAGTCAGAGGAACAATGGCCATTGCTCGGTTCTGAGGCTGCTGGGTTGAGCTGTTTACAGGGTAGCAACTAGGAGCGCCTATCTTGTAGTGTGCGTTGACTTGGGACTTACTTGGTCTGGTGCAGCTGCTAGGCTGGTCTCTCTCTTCGGTGAGAGCCAAAGCCAAAGGAGGAAGATTCTCCCTTGGGGAATATCTTTTATACTGAAAAGGGTTTCGCGCGCTTTTGGGCGGGCCTTGAACTTGGCCTCAACTAATTGGTTCTTTCACAATCATCTGTATCGATTTTCCTCCAATAGAGGGGTGGTTCCCTGATTGCTGGGTGTGTCCTGGTGACTGTTAGTCTGCTTTGTCTTAGCCTCTTCTGGTGCCGGGGAGTCTGCCTTAACATTGTGTATCTAAATGTTTCCCTTGTGTCCCCGGAGATGGCTCATTAGTATGTAGATTGCTTGGTAGTTTCTGTCCTGTCTGAGAGTTTAAGGTTCTAATCAACAGACAGAGCTTGCACCTGCTTGTTTCTTAGCATTGTCCAATTTTCCCTACATTCTTTGCAAGTGTCCATTTTGTAATCAGGACGTGGCCATCCCAGATGGCTACAAGAAGTAAAGGAAGGAAATGATGAGGTACATGCAGTTAAGGAGCTGGTGGTTGTCAGGAACACCATTCCTGCCTTTTGCACCAATTTCATTACCTGCATGGTTTTGTCTCAGGTTGGATGAAACTGTTTGCAATCTCATCTACAATTCAGCTCCCAACGTCTGATGCCACATCCTCTCCTTGACAGATCCACCTCCATAACATCACCAGGCTCCACCCCTACTGTAATGTTCTTGTGAAAATGAGCTGATATAGCTTTGTATTGGTACCAATATGGAACGATGATGTTTTGTTGTTGTTTAATGGTTAGTGTGATATGTGAAACGTTGATTTTTAAATCATTACTATTGACGATTTAATAAACAAAATATTCTCAAGTGGCTTCTCATGGGTACACGTGCTGTGTCTCAGGTGATGATTATTGCATCACGTTTCAATCAAACTTTGAAGCTTGAACAATGTGCCTGAACTCTAGAAGTGTCAGCACCATAGAGGCAGCAGCCAACAATCAAACACTCAAGAACGGGCTTCAGCACTGGGGATATCCTCACGACCAAAAGGTGAGTTTGCGGATCAGGGGAGGGCTACTTAGCAGAATCTCCCTGATGTTCCTCGGAGGGGTCTGGGGTCAAGGGGCTCCTGATGTGGCTGGGTAGAGCGTGCAGAGCGACGTTTTCCAGCACAACTGGCTTGGTTAATGCATTCGGAGAGAAGGCGAGACACGTAAGGGTGGGGGAGGCTTGGAGAATTTGAGAGCCCTGGGTCGCAGCCCTAACTGATTGTTGGTCTATCTCCATCTCCAATTCCTTACTGGTACCAGAATGGATGGTGGTATCGGTCCCGTAGAGGATGCCCTCGCAGAGCTGGTGGCAGCCCAGGCGACCAGACGCTGTCGAAGGAAGCAGCGTCGATGCAGACTGGAGACGGTACCCCATGTGCAGGGGGCCTTCGCACACCCTGAAGTCCCGGCCACCCATCAAGCTGAAAAAGAACCCAGAGGGGGATGCCAGCGACAGCCTAAGGTGTATAGGCAGTGTTGGTCTTTCGAGGAGATGACGGATAGTATAAGCTGCAAGAGACTCCATCTCAACAAAGAGATATGTCCTCGCGGACTTGGCACCCCGTGGGAGAGGACACCTGCTCCCGGTGGCCGTGAAGGTCACCACAGCCGTGAACGTTTATTTTTATTTTTTTAAATATTTTTTTAAAATTTAGAGTACCCAATTCATTTTTCCAATTAAGGAGCAATTTAGCGTGGCCAATCCACTTACACTGCACATCTTTTGGGTTGTGAGGGCGAAACCCACGCAAACACGGGGAGAATGTGCAAACTCCACATGGACAGTGACCCAGAGCCGGGATCGAACCTGGGACCTCGGCGCCATGAGGCTGCAGTGCTACCCACCTTGCTGCCCGCCCTGAACATTTATGAGCTTGTGCAAGGACCTGTGCAGCATTTCAGCCTACAAGTGTATTTGTGAGGTACGGATGCCTGTATGCCCAGGCAGCAGACTATATCAACATTGAGCTGGACCAAGCCCATCAAGGTGCCCAAGTTGCAGGATTCTCCACCATCACCAGGATGCCCAAGTTCCAGGAGGTAATTGGTGGCACGCATGTTGCCCTGCGCACACCGGAACACGAGGGAGTGCCCTTCATTAACAGGAAGGGGTGCCGCTCTCTGAATGTTCAACTCGTGTGCAATCAACACCTCCAGATCATGCCCAGGAAACGTGCATGACAGCTGCATCCTGGGACACTTGGAGATCCCTGGTGTCTTTAAGGTCCACCCAAGGATGGCGGGATGGCTCTTTGGGGATACCTGCTGAGATCCTGGCTGATGATGCCAGTGCGGAGGCTGGAGACCGAAGTGGAGACCCGATGTAACAATGCCCATATTGCTACCCGTGCTGTCACTTGAGACTGCTCAATATGCACATCCGATGCCTGGACAGCTCTAGTGGTGTACTGCAGTATCCCCCCAGAGGGATTCCCACTTTGTGGTAGTCTGCTGTGCCCGCCACAACCTGGCACAGCAGTGGGGCGACATGGTGAAGGAGGTGGGACATGCGGCCATGTCTGAGGAGGAGGAGGAGAAATCGGACCAGGAGGGGTTGGTGTATAAACCTGGAGAGATGCTGTAGAGGAGCCGGAGGGTGGAGGACGGGCGGCAGCAAGAGTCGGTATGCCCGGAGGGCCAGGGAGGCCCTCATCCTCACCTGCTTATACTAGGACGAGGTTTTGTCCATTAGCTTACCCACCATTACCCCCGATTCCTCTCCTTCACCCCCATTCTCCTCTTTCCCCACCATTCTCCTCCTTCCCCCCCCCCCCCATTCCCTTTGTTCCCCCATTTCCACCCCATTCCCCGAACAAGCATGAAGATGGGATGTGGGGAAGATGCGAGGTGTCAGCCAATGGTTGTGGCAGGGGGTGGGGTTTGGAATTTAAGGAGTGGCAGGCGGGACGGATGCCAGGAGCGAGATGGTAACTTACCCATGCAGGCCAGCTTAGTTCGGCAAAGTCTCGTTAATCAACAACTTCTGCTATACACCCAAGGATCTTCTGTACAGCTAACTGGCCACCTGCTGGACAACCGTACCTTCATTACGAGGATACCTGCAAACAAGATATGAAGATGGTGGATATCGAAGGACAATTGGAAGACATTTGCTGATGGTTAGGATCTCCGGAGGCTAACAATTTGGAGGGGCATTGGAAGGGGTGAGGAAAAATGGAAAGCTCAGCTGGCTGAGAAGCGAGTTCAGGGAAAATAAATGGCAGCAAATCCTGCACCTTCTCAGCCGCTGTCTTGATCTGCAGCAAATGAGTCAGAAGCTACCATGCCAGAGTGGAGCTTTTGACCTGCTTAAGATGTTTAAGATTTGACTACTCAGGTTCAAACCATCATTTGACAAGACAGGAGGCTGCTGGAGATCTTGATAACCAAATCCTCGCAAACCACCTTTGAAGCTATAGCACACATTTTTAAGGGCAGATAGAAAGACAGAAGGAAGAGGATTTAGAATGGAATTTACATAAATAGAACCTTACATGTCCAAAATTTCAGGATACTCAAAGGCATAATTTTTTATTGTTTGTTCTCAGGATGTGGGCATCATTTATTGCATCTCTGTGGCTGCTCTTGAGATAATGGTGGTGGGCCTTCTTGGACTGGTGGAGTCTTTGTGGTGAAGGTATTGCTATAGTGTTGTTACATGAAGAGTAATTTTGACCCAGGAACAATGATCTATAGACAAGTCAGCATGGGATATGTCTTGGAGGGGAATATGTGTTAAATTCATGCAAGCCAGATTTCTTTTTATTTATTCTCCTATGGGATATGATATCACTGGCAATTGATATGCCATCTTTTTTTTTTGAAAATCTTTTTATTGGCTTTTCTCACATTTATAAACAGTTGTTACTTTTTTTTAAAATAATATTTTATTGAAAATTTTTGGTCAACCAACACAGTACATTGTGCATCCTTTACACAACATTGTAACAATACAGATAATAATGACCTTTTTAAATTTAAACAAAAACAACAACAAATAAATAAATATTAAATAACAAAAAATAAAAACTAGCCCTAATTGGCAACTGCCTTGTCTCAGGCCACCCCCCCCCCCCATCCCTCCCCCCCCCCCCCCCCCCCCAAGTCCTGGGCCGCTGCTGCTGCCTTCTTTGTTCTCCCCTATCTATCTTTCCGCAAGATATTCGACGAACGGTTGCCACCGCCTAGTAAACCCTTGAGCCGACCCCCTTAGGACGAACTTAATCCGCTCTAACTTTATGAACCCCGCCATATCATTTATCCAGGTCTCCACCCCCGGGGGCTTGGCTTCTTTCCACATTAGCAGTATTCTGCGCCGGGCTACTAGGGACGCAAAGGCCAAAACATCGGCCTCTTTCGCCTCCTGCACTCCCGGCTCTTGTGCAACCCCAAATATAGCCAACCCCCAGCTTGGTTCGACCCGGACTCCTACTACTTTCGAAAGCACCTTTGTCACCCCCATCCAAAACCCCTGTAGTGCCGGGCATGACCAAAACATATGGGTATGATTCGCTGGGCTTCTCGAGCACCTCGCACACCTATCCTCCACCCCAAAAAATTTACTGAGCCGTGTTCCAGTCATATGTGCCCTGTGTAATACCTTAAACTGAATCAGGCTTAGCCTGGCGCACGAGGACGACGAGTTTACCCTGTTTAGGGCATCTGCCCACATCCCCTCCTCAATCTCCTCCCCTAGCTCTTCTTCCCATTTCCCTTTTAGTTCGTCCATCATAGTCTCCCCTTCGTCTCTCATTTCCCTATATATATCCGACACCTTACCGTCCCCCACCCATTTCTTTGAGATGACTCTGTCCTGCACCTCTTGTGTCGGGAGCTGCGGGAATTCCCTCACCTGTTGCCTTGCAAAAGCCCTCAATTGCATGTACCTGAATGCATTCCCTTGGGGCAACCCATATTTCTCGGTCAGCGCTCCCAGACTCGCAAACTTCCCATCCACAAATAGATCTTTCAATTGCGTTATACCTGCTCTTTGCCACATTCCATATCCCCCATCCATTCCCCCCGGTGCAAACCTATGGTTGTTTCTTATCGGGGACCCACCCAGTGCTCCGGTCTTTCCCCTATGTCGTCTCCACTGTCCCCAAATCTTCAGTGTAGCTACCACCACCGGACTCGTGGTATAGTTCCTTGGTGAGAACGGCAATGGGGCTGTCACCATAGCCTGCAGGCTGGTCCCCCTACAGGACGCCCTCTCTAATCTCTTCCATGCCGCTCCTTCCTCCTCTCCCATCCACTTACTCACCATTGAAATATTAGCGGCCCAATAATACTCACTTAGGCTCGGTAGTGCCAGCCCCCCCCTATCCCTACTACGCTGTAAGAATCCCTTCCTCACTCTCGGAGTCTTCCCGGCCCAAACAAAACCCATGATACTCTTTTCTATCCTTTTGAAAAAAGCCTTCGTGATCACCACCGGGAGACACTGAAACACAAAAAGGAATCTCGGGAGGACCACCATCTTAACCGCCTGCACCCTCCCTGCCATTGACAATGCTACCATATCCCATCTCTTGAAATCTTCCTCCATCTGTTCCACCAACCGCGTCAAATTTAGCCTGTGCAATGTGCCCCAATTCTTAGCTATCTGGATCCCCAGGTAACGAAAGTCTCTTGTTACCTTCCTCAACGGTAGGTCTTCTATTTCTCTACTCTGCTCCCCTGGATGCACCACAAACAGCTCACTCTTCCCCATGTTCAATTTATACCCTGAAAAATCCCCAAACTCCCCAAGTATCCGCATTATTTCTGGCATCCCCTCCGCTGGATCCGCCACATATAGTAGCAGATCATCCGTATATAAAGATACCCGGTGTTCTTCTCCTCCCCTAAGTATTCCCCTCCATCCCTTGGAACCTCTCAGCGCTATCGCCAGGGGCTCAATCGCCAATGCAAACAGTAATGGGGACAGAGGACATCCCTGCCTTGTCCCTCTATGGAGCCGAAAATATGCCGATCCCCGTCCATTCGTGACCACACTCGCCACTGGGGCCCTATACAACAGCTGCACCCATCTAACATACCCCTCTCCGAACCCAAATCTCCTCAACACCTCCCACAGATAATCCCACTCCACTCTATCAAATGCTTTCTCGGCATCCATCGCCACTACTATCTCCGTTTCACCCTCTGGTGGGGCCATCATCATTACCCCTAACAACCTCCGTATGTTCGTGTTCAGCTGTCTCCCCTTCACAAACCCAGTTTGGTCCTCATGAACCACCCCCGGGACACATTCCTCTATTCTCATTGCCATTACCTTGGCCAAGACCTTGGCATCTACATTGAGGAGGGAGATTGGTCTGTAGGACCCGCATTGTAGCGGATCCTTTTCCTTCTTTAAAAGAAGCGATATCGTTGCTTCTGACATAGTCGGGGGCAGTTGTCCCCTTTCCTTTGCCTCATTGAAGGTCCTCGTCAGTAGCGGGGCGAGCAAGTCCAAATATTTTCTGTAAAATTCAACTGGGAATCCGTCCGGTCCCGGGGCCTTTCCCGTCTGCATGTTCCTAATTCCTTTCACCACTTCCTCTACCGTGATCTGTGCTCCCAATCCCATCCTATCCTGCTCTTCCACCTTGGGAATTTCCAGCCGATCCAAAAACTCCATCATTCTCTCCCTCCCATCCGGGGGTTGAGCTTCGTACAATTTTTTATAAAATGTCTTAAACATTTCATTCACTCTCTCCGCTCCCCGCTCCGTCTCTCCATCTTCGTCTCTCACCCCCCCTATTTCCCTCGCTGCTCCCCTTTTCCTCAATTGGTGTGCCAGCAATCTGCTCGCCTTCTCTCCATATTCATACTGTACACCCTGCGCCTTCCTCCATTGTGCCTCTGCAGTGCCTGTGGTCAGCAAGTCAAATTCCACATGCAGCCTTTGCCTTTCCCTATACAGTCCCTCCTCCGGTGCTTCCGCATACTGTCTGTCCACCCTCAAAAGTTCTTGCAACAACCGCTCCCGTTCCTTACTCTCCTGCTTCCCTTTATGTGTCCTTATTGATATCAGCTCCCCCCTAACCACCGCCTTCAACGCCTCCCAGACCACTCCCACCTGAACCTCCCCATTGTCATTGAGTTCCAAGTACTTTTCAATGCATCCCCTCACCCTTAAGCACACCCCCTCATCCGCCATTAGTCCCATGTCCATTCTCCAGGGTGGACGCCCTCTTGTTTCCTCCCCTATCTCCAAGTCTACCCAGTGTGGGGCATGATCCGAAATGGCTATAGCCGTATATTCCGTTCCCCTCACCCTCGGGATCAATGCCCTACCCAACACAAAAAAGTCTATGCGTGAATAGACTTTATGGACATAGGAGAAAAACGAGAACTCCTTACTCCTAGGTCTACTGAATCTCCACGGGTCCACACCTCCCATCTGCTCCATAAAATCCTTGAGCACCTTGGCTGCTGCCGGCCTCCTACCAGTCCTGGACTTCGACCTATCCAGCCTTGGTTCCAACACCGTGTTAAAGTCTCCCCCCATTATCAGCTTTCCGGTCTCTAGGTCTGGGATGCGTCCTAGCATTCGCCTCATAAAATTGGCATCGTCCCAATTCGGGGCATACACGTTTACCAACACCACCATCTCTCCCTGTAATTTGCCACTCACCATCACGTATCTGCCCCCGTTATCCGCCACTATAGTCTTTGCCTCGAACATTACCCGCTTCCCCACTAATATAGCCACCCCCCTGTTTTTCGCATCCAGCCCCGAATGGAACACCTGCCCTACCCATCCTTTGCGCAACCTAACCTGATCTATCAGTTTCAGGTGCGTTTCCTGTAACATGACCACATCTGCTTTAAGTTTCTTAAGGTGTGCGAGTACTCGTGCCCTCTTTATCGGCCCGTTAAGCCCCCTCACGTTCCACGTGATCAGCCGAGTTGGGGGGCTTCCCACCCCCCCCCCCCCTTGCCGGTTAGCCATCATCTTTTTCCAGCTTCTCGCCCAGTTCCCACGCGGCTGTATTTCTCCCAGACGGTGCCCCCCGCCCATCCTTTCCCGTACCCACTCCCCCCTTTCCCCAGCAGCAGCAACCCAGTAATTCCCCCCTCCCCCCCCCCCCCCGCTAGACCCCCCGCTAGCGTAATTACTCCCCCCATGTTGCTCCCAGAAGTCAGCAAACTCTGGCTGACCTCGGCTTCCCCCCGTGATCACGGCTCGCCCCGTGCGGCGCCCCCTCCTTCCTGCTTCTCTATTCCCGCCATAATTATCATAGCGCGGGAACCAAGCCCGTGCCTCTCCCTCGGCCCCGCCTCCCATGGCCAACGCCCCATCTCCTCTCCCTCCCCACCTCCCCCCATCACCACCTGTGGGAGAAAGAAAAGTTACCATACCGCAGGATTAATCATACAATCCCTCTTCGCCCCCCCCCCACTCGTCCCACCACTTTGTCCAAACGTTCATTTTCGTAGTCCAATCATTCCAATTTTTCTTCTACAATAAAAGTCCACGCTTCATCCGCCGTCTCAAAGTAGTGGTGCCTCCCTTGATATGTGACCCACAGTCTTGCCGGTTGCAGCATTCCAAACTTTATCTTTTTTTTGTGAAGTACCGCTTTAGCCCGATTAAAGCTCGCCCTCCTTCTCGCCACCTCCGCACTCCAATCTTGATAGACGCGGATCACCGCGTTCTCCCATTTACTACACCGAGTTTTCTTCGCCCATCTAAGGACCATTTCTCTATCCTTAAAACGGAGAAATCTCACCACTATGGCTCTGGGAGCTTCTCCTGTTCTCGATCCTCGCACCATAACTCGGTATGCTCCCTCCACCTCCAACGGACCCGTCGGGGCCTCCACTCCCATTAACGAGTGCAGCATCGTGCTCACATATGCCCCGACGTCCGCCCCCTCCACACCTTCAGGAAGGCCAAGAATCCTCAAGTTGTTCCTCCTTGCGTTATTTTCCAGTGCCTCCAACCTCTCCACAGATCGTTTCTGGTGTGCCTCCTGTATCTCCGACTTCACCACCAGGCCCTGTATGTCGTTTTCATTCTCTGCTGCTTTCGCCTTCACGACCCGAAGCTCCTGCTCCTGGGTCTTTTGTTCCTCTTTCAGCCCTTCAATCGCCTGTAATATCGGAGCCAACAACTCTTTCTTCATTTCCTTTTTTATCTCCTCCACGCAGCGTTTCAAAAACTCTTGTTGTTCAGGGCCCCATATGAAACTGCCACCTTCCGACGCCATCTTGGTTTCTGCTTGCCTTCCTTGCCGTTGTTCCAAAGGATCCGCTGCAATCCGGCCACTTTCCTCTCCTTTTTCCATCCGTGTCCAGGGGGAACACCCTTCTGGTTTACCGCACGGTGTTTTCAGCCGTTAAAATTGCCGTTGGGGCTCCTATCAAGAGCCCAAAAGTCCGTTTCACAGGGAGCTGCCGAAACGTGCGACTCAGCTGGTCATCGCCGCACCCGGAAGTCTAAACAGTTGTTACTTATATACATTACATTTTTCTTGCCCGATATGCCATCTTTAATTGTCCTGGAATCAAGTGACTTGTTCGGCCATTATAGAGGGCATTTAAGAGCCAACCACATTGGTGTGCCAGGAGACCAGGTAAGTGTGAGATTTCCTTCCCTAAAGGACATTTGTAAACCAGATTAATTTTTATGACAATCAACAATGGTTTCAGTGTCTCTATTACAGAGACTAGCTTTTAATTTCCAGATTTTATTAATTTAATTTAAATTCCAATATCTGTAGTGGTAGGATTTGATTCTATGTCCCCAGATCAATAGTCTGGGCCTCTGGATTGCTAGTCCAGTGACATTACCACTATGCCACCACCTCACCTCAAATTGAAGAACAAAGCAAGACACAGATATTTTAATTGATAGGTTTGTTCACAGGATGCAGTATTACTAATCTCTGCCTCCTCACTCATAATCTACTGTTCCAGCTGACTCTGCATCTATTTGCTCCTTGTGGGCAACACGGTGGCGCAGTGGTTAGCACTGCAGCCTCACGGCACCGAGGTTCCAGGTTCAATCCCAGCTCTGGGTCACTGTCTGTATGGAGTTTGCACATTCTCTCCATGTTTGCGTGGGTTTCGCCCCCACAACCCAAAACATGTGCAGGGTAGGTGGATTGGGCACACTAAATTGCACCTTAATTGGAAAAAATGAATTGGATACTCTAAATTTATATAAAAAAATATTTGCTCCTTGTGCTTAATAAAAGAATGTCCATCATCTGTGTATCTTTGACAACATAATCAACCAACCATCAAGACATGGTGGTGATGCTATTCACATACATCTGCTGCACTTGCCCTTCTTGGTGGTAAGTGTAATAACCAGCATGGGAAATATGGGGCTGGATTCTCCGATTCTCAGACTAAGTGCTGACATGGCATTTTACGACCGCAAAAATGGCGCAAAATGGCCACCGATCCTCCGTCTGGTGGGGGGCTAGCAGGCACGCAGCGTAGAGCACCCGGATCTAGCTGCGGATACGGCCGGAGAATTGCAGGGTCTGTGGCCGCGCCATGCAACATTGTGTAAGCTGCGCACAGACCCGGCATGTCAAATAGTGACACTCTTTGGCCAGGCTCGCCACCACCCGGACCACCCCCCACCAGTGCCCCCAGCCCCCGCCAAAGTCTCCCCCTGCCCGCGGAGCGGCTCCTGCTGCTCTTATACTCTGAAGACCACCACTAGTGGGCCTGGCACCACCCTCACTCCCAAAACCTTGGACAGGGCCTCCCTGTCCGTGTCTGCGTACAAATTTGTCCGTTTCAGCTGGTGTGATGAAATAACGTTTTTCTCCTTAGAAGGTTGCCCAGAGCTTGGCCAGGTACAGCATCCCGAACCGTACCTTGTTCTTGTCCATGACCGCCTTGGCTGCGTTGAATTCTGCCCGGCGCTTGGCCAGGCCTGCCCCAAAGTCTGAGTACACCCAGATCGAGTGACCCTCCCATTTACAGGACTGTGTGTGTCTCGCCCAGTTCAGGATCCTCTCTCTATCCTTGTGCTGATACAGCTTTGCAATGACAGCCCGTGTTGCTCTCCCGTTTTTGGTCTCGGCCAGAGTGACCTGTGGGCTCTGTCTATCTCTGGGGGCGTTGGGGAAGTGCCCCCCCCCCCCCCCACAATCCCCCAACCAGCTTACCTAGCACCTCAGCCACGTACTCTGTGGGGTTCCTGCCCTCAATACCCTCCGGTAGGACCACAAAGTGGAGGTTCTGGCGGTGCGATCGGTTCTCTTGATCTTCTACCTTCTCCTTGAGTGTTCCTTGGGTTGCCACCAACCTTGCCACCGCCGTCTCCAGTGAGGTGATTCGGTCACTTTTGTTGTTTTGTGAGGGCCACGAAGAATCCAGCACAAGTTGTAGAATAGAAAGAAATAACATTTATTTACAATAACATATATATGTACAACAGCAGTAGTAACTCCCTTGCTGCTCTCTCCTCTCTCTAGCTGGTTCCATACTGGCCAGCTCTATTCATGCAGGGACTCTGCTAATGATTTCTCCGCCCCCCTCATTGGGGAAGCTCATACTCACTAAGGATTGTGGGATTGCCATTAGTCCCCAGCCAGTGGTAAGCAGGCAGGTTATAACATCCCTCCTCCCCAAAGTCCAAGGAATCCACCGAAGACCCTGGCGAAGGAGGCGTCAGACTCGTTTTGCCAAAGGCCGGACACCATTTGCACGAGGCGCTGGATCGGGCGGCGTGTAACGAGACGGAGAACGGCGCTTCCGTGATGAACGGCGTAACGGTTGTACATCCACGGCATGTGGGCCCGAGGACTCCCCCTCTGAGGCGTCCTGTGTCTCCATCTCAGAGTCGGAGTCCACTGCCTCCGTCATCTCGGCATCCCTATCTCCACACGGTTCTGCAACTACCTGTGTAGACTTTTGAGTGCAGCACCAGAGGAAGATTGTGAGGAATACTCTCCACTGTGCCTGGTCTCTGTGGCTGTAGAAGTGAGCTTCGGGGGCGGGGAATCTTTAGAAGAAATGGTCTTCTGGACCAAACGTGGTCTACCTGCTTACGCTGGAGATGACCCTGGGCTTGTAGCTGGTAAGAGATAGGGCCCGTTCGGCGAAAGATAACGCCAGGGGCCCACTGGGCACCACCAGCAAAATTTCGAACGAACACTGGGTCACCGGGCACAAACTGCCGAATCGGCCGATGCCTAGAAAGGCCATGTCCCTGCCGTTCTTGAGTGCGGCATAGTTTTGCTCCAATGTCTGGGAAAACCATGCTAAGGCGGATGCGAAGTCTCCAGCCCATTAGGAGTTCCGCAGGAGCTACCCCAGTCACCGCATGTGGGGTGGTCCTGTATGAAAACAAAAAACGAGCCAGTCTCGTGTCCATAGACCCAGAAGACTGCTTCTTCAGGACCCGTTTGAATGTCTGCACTGCGTGCTCCGCCAACCCATTGGAAGTCGGGTGGTATGGAGCAGTGAGGATATGGTGTATGCCGTTCATCTTCATGAATCTCACAAACTCCTCACTTGTGAACGGAGTGCCGTTGTCCGTGACCAGCACCTCGGGGAGGCCATGCGTAGTGAAAGACAAACGCATCTTCTCGATTGTTGCGCAGGACCTTGTGCCTACCATCTTATGCACCTCTAACCATTTAAACTGGGCATCGATTAATAGAAGGACCATGGATCCTTGAAAAGGGACGGCGAAATCCGCATGCAAGCGCGCCTAAGGCCGCCCTGGCCATTCCAAGTGATGTAGGGGTGCGGCCGGCGGAAGCACCTGATGCTCCTGGCAAATGGAGCAGTTTTGGGCCACCTTCTCAATGTCGGTGTCGAGGCCTGGCCACCAGACATAACTCCGGGCCAACATTTTCATTTTGGTCACACCCGGATGCCCATTGTGCAAGTCCCTTAGTATCAGCTCCTGTCCTTTTTCCGGGACAATCACACGCGTCCCCCACAAGAGGATACCGTCTTCCACGCTACATTCTGACAGCTTGGAGGAAAATGCCCCTAACTTGCCTGGGAGCTGTCTATATTGCCTACCATACAGGACTATGCGCCGAACCTTTGACAGGATTGGCTCCGTCTGGGTCCACTCACGGATCTGTGATGCCGTGACAGGAGTCCATAAAATTTAGGATTGCAACCACCTCACTGATCATGAATTAAATGAAATGAAAATTGCTTATTGTCACAAGTAGGCTTCAAATGAAGTTACTGTGAAAAGCCCCTAGTCGCCACATTCCGGCGCCTGTTCGGGGAGGCTGGTACGGGAATTGAACCGTGCTGCTGGCCTGCCTTGGTCTGCTTTCAAAGCCAGTGGTTTAGCCCTGTGCTAAACCAGCCCCATGGGGTCATGGGGGTCGACATGGGGCCAGTCGACAAAGGCAATCAGCTCAGGGCGCCGGCATTCGCTCTCTGGATCCCTCGATTATGCTCCAGAGAATACTCCTAGGCAGCGAGCAATAAAGCCCAGCGCTGGATCCGTGCGGAAGCAATGGGCGGTATTGGCTTATCCTCTCGGAAAAGTCCCAGCAGATGCTTATGATCAGTCATGATAGTGAAGTGGCGGCCATACACATACTGGTGGAAGCATTTCACCGCAAAGATCACCGCCAGGCCCTCCTTCTCGATCTGCGCGTACTTCTTTTCCGCTGCAGTCAATGTGCGGGAGGCGAAAGCTATCAGCCGCTCGGCCCCGTTCTCCATCTTGTGGGACAGGACGGCCCCAATACCATACGGGGATGCTTCACACGTGATGAGGAAAGGCTTTCCAGGATCATAGTGGGTTAGTAACCCAGATGACGCCAATTGTTGTTTTACCCGCCGGAAAGCGGTTTCTTGCGGCTGACCCCAAACCGAGGTGTGATTCTTCTTTAGCAGAAGGTGCAACAGGGCCAGCGTAGTTGCCAGATTGGGGAGGAACTTCCCGTAATAGTTTACGAGGCTGAGAAAAGAACAAATATGCGAAGTGTCAGTCGGGCAGGGGCCTGTTGAATTGCGTGCACCTTCTCTGCGAAGGGGTGCAAACCTTCACGGTCCACCTGATAACCCAGGTAGACTACTTCCTTTGCCTGAAAGACACACTTTGTATGACGTAAACGGACTCCAGCCTCTGAAAAGCGTCTGAGGACTGCCTCCAAATTTTCTAAATGTTCCTGCTCCGACGTCCCTGTAATCAAATGTCGTCTAAGTAGACAGTGACACGCGATAAACCTCTCAAGATGCCCTCCATGACACTATGAAAGATAGCGCAGGCAGAGGATACCCCAAAGGGCAACTGTGTATATTCATACAGGCCCCGGTGTGTATTAATAGTTACATATGGCTGGAGGCTGGGTCCAACTCCTATAGTATGACGCATATCTAATTTTGTGAACGAGAGTTCGCCTGCAAGCTTCGCGTAGAGATCTTCTATGCGAGGCATTGGATATCGGTCGAGCCGGGAAGCCGTATTCACTGTAAGTTTATAGTCGCCGCACAAACGAACTGTGGCATCTAGCTTCTTTACAGGTACAATTGGCGCTGCCCAGTCAGCGAAACAGACAGACCTGATTATACCCAAGGATACCAAATGAGTGAGCTCCCCTTCTACCTTCTTGAGCAAGGCGTAAGGCACCGGACACGCCCAGAAATAGCGCGGCGTGACTCCTGGTTCGACTTGGATATGGGCTACGGCTCCTTTTATTTTCCCCAAACCACGCTGGAATACATCAGGGTACCGTCTAGTACCTCAGTCAACCCTCCAGAACACGTTTGGAGGATGAGCTGCCACTACAGCCGCAAATGGCGCAACCAGTCCCAACCCAACAGGCTGGGCCCGTGGCCGTGCACTGCGATAAGTGGGAAACCCCCTCCTGGTGTCCATAAACAACAGGGGTCATCGTAGTTCCTGCAATGTCCAATGGTTCCCCCGTGTAGGTGGCCAACCTGGCCTGTGTGTCGGTTAATGTAAGGATCTGTATACCCTGCTTGATGCGGTCAAATGTCCTCTGGGCTATCACGGAGACCGCTGCGCCAGTGTCCAACTCCATCTCAAGTGGGTGACCATTGACCTGCACTGTCACCTTAATGGGGACCACACAGGGAGCTGCCACACAATGCAGCTGCAGGCAGTCGTCCTCCTTCTCCGCGTCCTGAGGCGTAGTCACTGCAGGTTCACCCAAATGGAAGGTACGGCCCCTGAGCTGGCCCAGTTTCTGTCGGAACAACGGCGCCCACGACGGGGTCGGCGCCCACAAGTCCGACACTGACATGGCTCCTCATCCATTGGTTCTGGAGAAGACTCCCTTTGGGGAGGAACGTCCGGCGGCCACTGGCGTTGATCCGGACGCCACCCCGCCCAAGGTACCGCAGGGGTGCGGGGAGATGCTTGTGGCAGAAGGGGTTGCGCCCAAGGCGTGCACCTCCATTCCCTGTAGCTCCTGTACTCCCCGTTCTGCGCTCTCTCGGGATAATACTATTTGAATGGTCTGTTGAAAAGTCAATGTTGGCTCAGTTAACAACTTCCTCTGGATGGCCGCATTGTTAATACCGCAAACCAAACTGTCGCGTAACATTTCTGACAAGGTCTCACCATAGTCACAGTACTCCGTAATCCTGCGTAGCCTGGATATAACCTCTGCAAAGGATTCTCCTGGGGTCCTCTCAGCGGTATTAAACCGGTAACGCTGGACTATTGTGGACGGGGTTGGGTTAAAATGTTGCCCCACTAAAGTCACGAGTTCATCAAACGTCTTGGTGTCCGGCGCAGCTGGGTACGTAAGGCTCCTAATCACCCCAAAAGTATGCGGTCCGCAGGCGGTGAGCAAAATGACCACCTGGCACTCGCTTTCGGTGATATTGTTTGCCTGGAAATAGGAACGCATCCGTTGTGCGTACTGGTTCCAACTCTCCAGCGCAGCATCAAAGATATCCAAACAGATGCATGGTGTAACAGGAAAAAAACTTCCAACCTGTATCCAACAAAAATCCAGGGAGGTGGCTTCAGCAGCGTAGACAGCTATCCACTTTAACCCTCGTCACCAGTTTTGTGAGGGCCACGAAGAATCCAGCACGAGTTGTAGAATAGAAAGAAATAACATTTATTTACAATAACATATATATATCCATATATATATAGCAGCAGTAACTCCCTTGCTGCTCACTCCTCTCTAGCTGGTTCCATACTGGCCAGCTCTATTTATGTAGGGACTCTGCTAATGATTTCTCCCCCCCCCCCCTCCCCTCATTGGGGAAGCTCATACTCCCTAAGGATTGTGGGATTGCCATTCGTCCCCAGCCAGTGATAAGCAGGCAGGTTATAACAGGTTGGTCGCTGCCTTATTCAGCTCCCTGATCATCGCTTCCTGTACCTCCAACCCTTGCTCCATCTTTTCTAGTACCTCTTTGAAGAAGGTCAGGGTATCTGCGACCGCCGCGTTCACCATTGTCATCGTGTTGAGCTTAATAGCGGCTCTATGTTTTAGGAGCTCCTGCGTTAGGACCTCCATCCACTGGCTTATTGGCGGGTAGTCTGGCATGTGCATCGGTGACCTGGTCCACTTAGTTGCACCTCGCTCTGTGTCGCTTCGTATATTTCCCACCTCATTCTTGCTCTCCAGACTCTTGCTAACTCTACCATCCCTTCTGTTTTTTGAGTTGTTCGCGGGCATCTATCTGTATCTGTGGTGATCTTGAAGGAGGGTGGTTATTTTTTTTCTGACTTAACGGCCTATTTTCGTTCTAAAAGTGCCAAATTCCAAACTTCCAGAAGGAGAGCCACCTTTCCTGAGACCACTTGGTATATCCCTTCCACCGGAAGTTCAGAATATCTTTCATAATGTGGAAGGAATTGGAGAGGGTGAGAGACCAACAATCAGTTAGGGATTCCACCCCAGAATCCTTGGATCCCCCAAGCCTCCCCACCCTTTCATTCCCCACCTTCTCCCTGGGTGCCATCCCAGCACAGGGGACCATGACCTGCACACGCACCCTCAGCCACAGCAGGGGCACCCGGGCTCCGGACTCCAGACCCACGCTGGGACCATTACTGCGACCGGGGCTCAGGTTCCCTCTCTGATCCACACAGCCACCCTCTGGCTGTGGGGACCTCCCCTGTGCTGAAGTCCAGCTTTTGGGTATCTGATTATTGTCTGCTGCCTCCACGGTATTGATGCCTCCAGTATTCAGGCAAAGTAGCCAGACTTCACAGTCTGATTGGGATCCAAGACAGTAACACTTACCTGCAACACAGCACGTCTACGCATTAGAATATACTTGGGAGCTGTGAAGTGCTCGTGTAACTCACAATGCCTGTTCCCTGTTAACAATAGCCTTCAACTGTGCAGCCGGAGGCCGCCACGGTAAGAGGGGATAACATATTGACCATATTGCTCCTGCGTTAGGACCTCCATCCACTGGCTTAGGGCTCAGTCCTGGGGATGTTCTGTGGGACCGATGGGCAACAGCTGAAGTTGCCCCTGTTATGAGTATATGTTACCAGTGGAGAGGGTATGGGGTGCTGGGGTTAATCCCCTCATCCCCCAGCCCAAGGGTGACGTCCCACTGATGAGGAATGACACCCCCGACCAGGCCCGTCCTGCCCGGGGCCTCCCCCACCCTTCCCTGAGCACAGCGCAGCAGCTTCAGTGTCCCCAGCCAATTTTGAAGATAGCTACTCACCTCCTCCAATCCCCTCAGCAGCCATTCCACTAGTTTCAAGTTTTTTAATAGGTGTGTTAAAGGGCTCCCACGTGACTGCTCGCTGGGGAGCCAGTTATAACACGGGAGGCCATTCGATAGGGGGTCCGTCTCATTAATGATATGGAGATTAGCCGTATTGGTGATTATTGGTTTTTCATCTGGGCAGAATCTGGATCTCGCCAACGGGAGCGGGCAGGTTAGATCGGAAACCAATCGGTGCCCGGTGCGAATCCCGATTTTGGCCTCTCCCGCGAACTAACAGGCTCGCACGGATCCACGCTGGGTGCAATGTGTCTGTTAGATCGTGCCCCAAGAGTTGTACTTCGTCAGACAACAAGAAAACAGCACAATAAAAGAGCTGAAGATATAATTCCAGTGTGCACAGTAAAAATGAAAATCATGGGGCCATGGTTGGAGGTGCCAGTGCACTACACCACTCCGGCAGCACTACACCACTGAATATGAAAGCAGCAGCAGGAAGCTATTTTTTGATATCAAATATTCGCAATACTGAAGAGTTGTGAAATGTGTCTCATTTAGAGAAATGATCCAACCAAGAGGCCTTTCATTCAATTGTCAAATGTCTGTTACCAGACTCCTAAACAACCCTCTTATGGGCTGGCCTGATTAACACTATACCCCTGTATGCTTCACCCGATGCCGGTGTTATGTAGTTACATTGTGTACCTTGTGTTGCCCTATTATGTATTTTCTTTTCTTTTCTTTTCATGTACTTAATGATCTGTTGAGCTGCTCGCAGAAAAATACTTTTCACTCTACCTCGGTACACGTGACAATAAATAAAATCCAATACAAAATCCAAATCCAAACTGTTCAATCCCATTGTTCACAAGAATGATCCACGGAATGAAGGACTTGTCATATGAGGAGCGGTTGAGGACTCAGGGTCTGCATTCGATAGAGTTTAGAAGGATGAGGGGGGGATCTCATTGAAGCTTATATAATACTGAGAGGTCTAGATAGAGAGAACGTGGGGAGGATGTTTCAACTGCCTTGTTGTGTCACCAGGTTGGGCACAACAAGGCCATTAAACCATGTCCTGTGCTGTTGGGAGGGATTTAAACTAGTTTGGCAGGAGGAGGGGATACAGAGTGTTAATGCAATGCGGACACAGCATGTTGAGCTTCAAGAGAGTAAGGCGAGACTGGGTTGCCTTTACCTTAATGCTAGGAATATCATAGATAAGATAGATGAGCTAAGGGCATGCATTGACACGTGGAGTTGTAATGTTGTTGAGGGAGGGGCAGGACTGGCAGCTCAACATTCCAGGGTATAGAATCTTTAGGCAGAACAGGGGAGGGTGTAAAAGAGGAGGCGGTGTTGCATTATTAATTAAGGAGGTTGTTACTGCAGTAAGGAGGGATGCTAACTTAGAAGGGTCTTCTAATGAGGCTTTGTGGATAGAGTTTAGGAATAAAAAGGGGGCAGTCACACTGCCTGAGTGTATTATAGACCATCAAACAGTCAGCGGGTAATAGAGGAGCAGATATGTATACAATTCACTCAGGTGTGTAAAAACGATAATAAAGTAATTATATTAGGAGATTTCACTTAGAACATAGAACATAGAACAGTACAGCACAGAACAGGCCCTTCGGCCTCGATGTTGTGCCGAGCATTGTCCGAAACCAAGACCAAGCTATCCCACTCCCTGTCATTCTGGTGTGCTCCATGTGCCTATCCAATAATAGAACATTACTGCAGGAGGAGGCCATTCAGCCCATTGAGTTTGCACTGACCCTCTGAAAGAGCACCCTACCTAGGCCCAATCCACCCTCCCTCTCCCGTCACCCCACCTAACCTTTGGACACTAAGGGGGCAATATTAGCATGGCCAATACACCTAACCCGCACATCTTTGGACTGTGGGCCGGAAGCGAACCATGTCCACGGCGATGTGAGGCAGCGATGCTAATCATAGTACCGCTGTGTCGTCCCAATGCTTTGCCATTCGACAAGAACATGGCCAAAATGATTGTGGCCTCAGTTCCGTTTACCTTCCCCTCCACATAACCTCCACTAGGGTGAATGCTCAGAGGATGCTGCCCCCACCTCCGCCAGGCAGTAGTGGGGACTGCAGCTCGTTGAATATATTCAGGGCTGGGTTAGACAGATTTTGGAGAGGGCGGGGGGCAAAGGCGGTGCGGCGCTGTCGCTGGACTTATGTGATAATTATAGAGATCCAGAGTGGTGCTCTTGGGGGCGGGCGTCAAATCCCAGCGCGGTGGACGTCTGAATTCAATAAAAGTCTGGAATTAAAGTCTAATAGTAGAGAAATGACCATCGCTAATCGTTCAAAAAAAACCCCAGCTTGTTCGATAATGGGGGAAAGGGACTTCTGCCATCCTTCTCTGAGTCTGACCTACATGTGACTCCAGACCCCCCACCTCCGCACACAGCAATGCAGTCGGCCCCTCCAAACTCACCAAGCGACGCACTCAGTCCGAGGGGTAATTAGGGACGGGCAATAAATGCTGGCCCAGCCTGCGACACCCACAACCCACCAACGGATGGAACGAGGCAGGTTTTTGATTGACAGGGAAGTTGAGGGTTATTTTTATCCCACCTCGTTCCCAATTCTTTACAGCACTCCGGGCCTCTTTGCCGTTTCTCAGGTCGTGTGAGGAGGTTTTGACGCGCGGAGCTCACGTCATTGACTGAAAACGAAATTGCGGCAGCTGCACGGGAGGCTCGGCAGGCAAAGGAAGGGAGGACTAAAAGGAATGGAGGGCGGTTGTGGGCAGGGAGGATACTTGAGGGTGGTTGCAGGCTGATTCTGGAGGTGAGTTCAGGCACCGACTGGTATGTGTGTGTGTGGGGGGGGGACAAAAGGCCTGTCGTCCATCCTGCCGTTAGTGTCGGGGAGGGCCGAAACAAGGTACTTGGCTCAGCCCATGTACCCCCGAGAGTAGGCTGGAAACTTCACACTTTATAGCCGCACTGCGGGGTTAGTACTGCAATGTCGGAGGGTCATTGCAGAGGGAGCGCCGCATTGTCGGAGGGTCAGTGCAATGGGAGCGCTGCATTGTCGGAGGGTCAATGCTGAGGGAGCACCGCACTGTTGGAGGGTCCGTACTGAGGGAGCGCCGCACTGTCGGAGGGTCAGTGCCATGTGAGCGCCGCACTGTCGGAGGGTCAGTGCCGTGGGAGCACCGCACTGTCGGAGGGTCAATACTGTGGGAGCGCCGCACTGTCGAAGGGTCAGTGCTGAGGGAGTGCCGCACTGTCGGAGGATCAGTGCCATGGGAGCGCCACACTGTCGGAGGGTCAGTGCCAAGGGAGCGCTGCACTGCTGGAGGGTCAGTGCCAAGGGAGCACTGCACTGTCGGAGGGTCAGTGCATAGGGAGATCCGCACTGTTGGAGGGTCAGTACTGATGGAGTGCCGCACTATCGGAGGGCCAGTCCCGTGGGAGTGCCGCACTGTCGGAGGATAAGTGCAGAGGGAGATCTGCACATTCGGAGGATCAGTGCTGAGGGAGCACCGCGCTGAGGTCTTGCACACATCTATGATATCACAGAGTCTGTTACGTGTTGGGAGGGGGAGGGGTGGGGAGGACTAGGGTAAGTCCATGACTAAACTGTATTGTGACACTGATGCACCACTTCCTTGAAAGCAAGCCAGCAGGCACTCGGTCCAGCCTCAGCTTCCTGTCAGCCGTTCGGAGTACAAGTAAAGCTCTCACCGCACTGTGAAATGATTCTTTTAAATTTAAAAAAAACACTTCCTCCTCTCAAGCGCGTGACGTAAAAGGATTGGCGAAATAAATAAATAAAACGAGTTCCGGTGACATAGAAACAAAGAAAATATGAGCAAGAGGAGGCCATTCAGCCCTTCAAATCTCCTCCACCATTCATTATGATTGTGGCTGATTATCCATCTCAATAGCCTGATCCCGCGTGTCCGGTTGCTAAATTTACTGACGACACAGAGAGGGGCAGGCAAGTGAGTTGTGAAGAGGGCGCAAAGGGATGTGAATAGGTTAAGAGAGCAAGCAAAGATTTGGCCGAAGGGGAGTGTGGGATAAACATGAAGTTGCTCACTTGGGCGCACAGAATAGATGAGGTGGAGCAGGCTTGAAGGGCTGAATGGCCTCCTCCTGCTACTATTTTCTATGTTTCTAGAAAACAGCTGAAGGTAATTGGCTTTCATCAGAATTGGAGGATACATTTTTCGGGATGGCTGTCAAACTGGGGGCACCTAGTTATGTCTATAACCATAGCCTCATAGCAGTTAGACAAATAGTTCTGGAATGCCATCCTCTTCCAAAATTCATTTATTGAAACTGACTACGATTGCCAAAAAAGATTCAATGAAAGGAAATCTCTGACCACCGATTTGTCAATCAATTAAGCACCAATGGCCCAGTCCACCTTTCAGCAGTCTTAACTACACTTATGTGTCATGATATCCAGATCAGCATATCATGATGCAATCACACACATACTGATGGATAGGCAGTTGGACCAACCAGCACACACATAACATCGCAGCCAATCACCAGTGAGAGCACATGCACTATAAAACAGGGAACACCATAGTTCCCGCTCATTCTACCAGGAGATAGCACAGAGCTCACAGCGCGCCACTCAGACATAGATCATGTGCTGAGTGCCTCACTAAGATAGTGATCGGGCTGGGTCCACAGGTTATCTGGTGAAGCACGTACCCAAGCCAGTAGTTAGTTTTTACCGTTGATTAGAGTTATACCATCTACAGACGTGTTGGATCATTTGTGCATCAGAACACCCATACGACATGATACCAGTAGTGGACGCAAACCAGCGACTGTGAGACCTACCTGCACCCTTTCAGAAATCCGCCATCCTGCTCCCTGGAAAACATCAGCCCGCCGCAGCCGCTCCGAATCGCTGGTAATCTCGGCGTAAACTGGAAGCTGTTTAAACGGTGCTCCCAGCTCTTCCTCGAAGCCACAGACAAGGAGAATGCATCGGACACCAGGAAGATTGCCCTTCTCCTCTCCACGGCGGGGCAACAGGCCATCCACATCTATAACTCCCTGGCACTCGCGGAAGGCGAGGACAAAACAAAATATACGGTGCTTCTGAAGTTCGATGAACACTTCAACGTGGAAGTCAATGAGAGCTTCGAGAGGTACCTATTCCAGCAGCGGACACCCTACGCCAGCAGCGACTCAGCCTAGCGATTGCCATCGAGACCTGCGCCTTCCATGAGAACGCGACCAGCCGGTACTCCCAAATCCAGGCGGCCGAAACGGCATGGCACGGGCCCCACGAGGGGAGCGGGTCCAGTCGATCGAGTTCCTCGCGGCCCGGACGAGGGCGTCCATTTTGCGCACTTTCCGAGGCCTCCCGCGCTTGTACGCGCCAAAAGAGTGGACATTGATGCAGAGGAACGTGATGCGCAGCGCTCTACGCAGGACCGCACTGCGCATGCGCGGTGGCGCAACGAACGCCATGACGTCACGACGTGCGGCAACTGTGCCTTCGCCCACTTAAAGCGGCAATGTCCGGCCAAAGCGCGACAATGCCTACGATGTGGCAGGATGGGCCACTGTGCTGCCTGCTGACGAGCAGCTGAACCTGCCAACTCCCAACAATTCCGCCAGCCTCGCAGGGACGTGCGGGCGATTCAGCCCACCTACACCGAGTCATATCCAGATAGTATGCAGACCAGCGATACCGAAGACAGGGAACCCTTCCGCGTTGCGGTAATCCACAAGAACCGGATGTCCCCAAGTCGGAACCACCAGCCGCTGCCAGTGCACAGCATTGATCTGGGCGATGAGTGGTGTGCCACCCAAACGGTCAACTGATCCCAGATCACATTTCGCCTGGACACTGGTGCCTCCGCCAATCTCCTCGCATGGTCAGCCTTCCAGACCTTGAAGGTTAAACCACCGATTCTGCCATCCCACTGTCAGCTGGTTGACTACAATGGAAACGTCATCCCGGCCACGGAGTCCTGCCAGCTCGAAGTTACACACAACTCACACAAAGCCACATTATCATTTGAAATCGTAGGATCCTCAAAGGACTCTCTGTTAGGCGCACAGGCGTGCAAGATCCTACACCTCGTTCGGCGGGTACACACTCTGTCTCCAGAAGGCACGTCCGATTTCCCAGATGCAGACTTTAGGGCGCAGCTCCACTCACTCCTCGCGCACAACCAGGAGGTTTTCGAGGGCATGGGCACACTGCCCTACACGTACAAAATACGGCTCAAACCGGACGCCACCCCGGTCGTTCACGCACCTCGTGGGGTCCCGCACCACTCAAGAACCGCCTCAAGCAGCAGCTGCAGGACCAAGGAGTGCGTTCCCGGGTCACGGAGCCAACGCCATGGGTCAGCTCCATGGTGTGCGTCAAGAAGCCCTCCGGCGAGCTCTGGATCTGTATCGACCCAAAAGATTTAAATCACAACATTATGAGGGAACACTAACCCATACCCAAATGAGAAGAAATCAGCAGCGAGATGGCTTGGGCAAAAATATTCACCAAGCTTGATGCCTCAAAGGGCTTTTGGCAGATTCAATTGGACCAGTCCAGCAGGAAGCTGTGCACTTTCAACACTCCATTTGGCAGATACTGCTACAATAGGGTGCCATTCGGCATCATTTCGTCCTCCGAAGTGTTCCATCACATCATGGAACAGATGATGGAGGGCATCGAAGGGGTACGCGTCTTTGTGGACGACATTATCATCTGGTCCACCACACCACAGGAGCACATCAGTCATCTCCAGCGTGACTTTGCACGGATACAGGATCAGGGCATGTGCCTTAACCGAGCCAAATTCTCTTTTGGCCAGACTGAGCTAAAGTTTTTGGGGAACCACTTCTCCCGGTCGGGTGTGCGGCCGGATGCTGACAAAGTGGCAGCCATCGCAGCCATGCAGCAGCCGTCAGACAAGAAGGCAGTGCTGCGCTTTCTCGGGATGGTCAACTTCCTGGGGAAGTTCATTTCTCACCTTGCTTCGCACACGACTGCTCTTCGCCACCTGGTTAAAAAGACAACGGAAATCCAGTGGCTGCCCGCACACCAGAGTGAATGGGAGGAGCTCAAGGTCAAGCTCACCACCGCCCTGGTACTGGCGTTTTTCGATACCACACGGGAAACAAAGATCTCAACTGACGCCAGCCAGTCTGGCATTGGGGCGGTACTTCTGCAATGGGACGACAACTCATCATGGGCTCCGGTCGCCTATGCATCGCGGGCCATGACCCCCACAGAACAGTGCTATGCGCAGATTGAGAAGGAGTGCCTCGGCCTGTTGACTGGCATCGACAAGTTTCACGACTATGTATATGGTCTTCCGCAGTTCACTGTGGAGACCGACCATCGCCCCCTGGTCGGCATCATTCAGAAGGACCTCAACGACATGACCCCCTCGCCTCCAGCACACTCTGCTCAACTCCAGAGGTACGACTTCCAACTTGTCTACACCCCGGGGAAGGATCTCATCATCGCAGATGCTCTGACTAGGGCAGTCAACACACCGCCCGACTCGGTGGGGTTCGTTTGTCAGGTCGACGCACAAGTAGCCTTCACATCGGCCAATCTGCCGGCCACTGATGCATGTCTGGCCCGTATTCGCCGTGAGACTGCGGCTGACCCCCTTCTGCAACGTGTGATGCGCCACATGACGGAAGGGTGGCTCAAGGGGCAATGCCCACAATTTTACACCGTCCAGGACGACTTGACCGTCATTGATGGTGTCCTCTTGAAGTTGGACCGGATCGTGATACCACACAGCATGCACCGGCTTGTCCTCGAGCAACTGCACAAAGGCCATCTCGGAATTGAAAAGTGCAGGCGGAGGGCCCGAGAGGCTGTGTACTGGCCAGGCATCGGTGACGACATCGCCAACATGGTGCTCAATTGCCCCACCTGCCAGAGGTTTCAGCTGGCTCAACCCCCCGAGACCCTTCAGCCCCATGAGTTGGTCACGTCCCCCTGGTCGAAGGTAGGCGTGGACCTCTTTCATGCGCTCGGCAGGGACTACATTATTCTTATTGACTACTTCTCAAGTTATCCGGCGGTCATACGCCTGCACGACACGACGTCATCAGCTGTCATCCGGGCATGCAAAGAAACCTTTGCTCGCCATGGAATGCCGCTCACCGTCATGTCTGACAACGGGCCTTGCTTTGCGAGTCAAGAATGGATTTCCTTTGCCACTTCATACAACTTCACACACGTGACGTCCAGTCCCTTGCATCCTCAGTCGAATGGCAAGGTGAAAAGGGCGTCCACATTGTGAAGCGGCTCCTCTGCAAGGCTGCTGATGCTGGATCTGACTTCTGTTTAGCCCTGCTGGCCTATCGCTCGGCCCCACTGTCCACGGGCCTCTCGCCAGCCCAGCTGTTGATGGGTCGCACCCTCAGGACCACTGTCCCGTCCATTCATGTTCCTGACCTCGACCATGCTCCAGTGTTGCGAAGGATGCAACAACAGTGTGCTCAGCAGAAGGTGGCACATGACGCTCGGGCGACTGATCTGCCAGCCCTGGCGCCTGGAGACAACATCCGCATACACCTACCGGAGGGTGGCTGGTCGGCAACCGCCGAGGTTCTCCACCACGTAGCTCCCCGTTCATTCCTGTTTCGTATGCCTGATGGCTCTATTCGCCGCCGTAATCGGCAGGCCCTTCGTTTGGTTCCGCGCTCGCTACGAGATCATGCCCCGGTGCCACGCCGTCCTATTGTCCCTGTGATGCACAATCAATAACTCTCGAGACGAAGGGGAGTCATATCTAATCGGCTTTAATCAGCTAGAACTGTACCCAGCAGCGATGATCCAGAAAGTGAAGGCTGCTGGGACGGCATCGGTTCTTATACCCCGCCTCTCAGGGCGGGGCTATGTACATTAGCCAATGGTAGACCCCTAGGTCTAGCCAATGGTCATTCACCTCTCAGGTACTGCAATACCTGGTATTACCACATTCACCCCCTGTTAAAAAGAATCCAGCGGGGTGATGGCCAGCTATTACTGTCGCCTTTTGCATGGTAGGACCAGGTATGGAGGTACCGTGATGTCGAGGGTAATGGAAGAAGAGTCTATGGTGCAGCAATCAGACGATCGGGTGGCCTGGTCGTCCTTCTGAAGCGTCTGAGTTTTGGCGACGATCCTGGTGGGTGCCCCGGCGGTTGTGGCTCCGGGAACGTGGTGTCTTCCTCCCAGGCAGCTTCGTCACCCCTAGGCGGCGCTGTTGGGGCGAAAAGTGGGCAGAGGGGAGGAGCGCCTGTAGGGGGCGTCGGTGCCTGTTCGGCGCTGGGTAGGGGCTCCGGCAGGGCTCCGGCAGCAATACTGACCCTCCGGTCAGGTACTGCGGGGGGGGGGGGGGGGGGGGGGGGGGGGGGCAGTGGTGCGGGTGCGCATGGGGCTCCGGCGGGCGCCAGGTCCCGAAGGGAGACCGTGTCTTGGTGGCCGTCGGGGAACGCTACGTAGGCGTACTGGGGGTTGGCATGCAGCAGGTGGACCCTCTCGACCAACGGGTCCGACTTGTGCGCCCTCACATGTTTCCGCAGCAGGACGGGTCCGGGTGTCGCTAGCCAGGTGGGGAGCGAGGTCCCGGAGGAGGACTTCCGTGTCGGGGTGGACAAAGCTTTCCGTGATCCCGGAGTCGATCAGGCACGACGTCACGTGGCCGTTGATGGCGATCATTGTGGTGGCCTTCACTAGCGTCCGGGGCCGACTCTGATCCAAGGTAACGGAGGCCAGCTGCAGCAAGGGGGAGTTCTGGTCGGGCAGCGCATAGTCAGCCGTGCTGGGGGCTTGTGGCCCCATCCAAGATGGCGCTGGCCATGGGTCGCACATGGAGACCGGGGACGGTGATTCCAAAGATGGCGGCGGCGAGGGACAAAATGGCGGCGCCCATCCATCCAGCGTGGTTGCCGGGGGGCAAAATGGCCACGGCCGCGGGTCGCACACTGCCTGGAGATACAAAGGCGGCGGGCGGTAGGCGCTGGACGGCCGGGACCTGCAAGAAAGACTGCGGTGGGCCTTGGGCTGCCGGGACCTGAAAGAACGGCTGTTGGTAGTCGCTGGAGACCGCAGCCACAGCGCGGGCCAGGCAGACCACGGCATAGTGGCCTTTCTTGCCGCACCCTTTGCAGGTGACGGTGCGGGCCGGGCAGTGCGCGTGCGGGTGATTCGCCTGGCTGCAGAAGAAGCAGCATTGGCCGGCGGCGGTAGCGGGACGTCTTGCCGCGCAGGCCTGCGGGGTTAGCGGGTAAGTCTACGGGGCTGCCGCGGCGGGGTGGCACGCACCGTGCGAGCGGGGTCATAAGCAAGTGCGTTCTTGTACGCAACGTCCATGGACCCTGCCAGGGCCCGTGCCTCAGTAAGGCCCAGTGTGTCCATTTCAAGGAGCCTTCGGCGGATGTCGGGGGAAGCCATACCTGCCACGAAAGCGTCCCGAATTAAAAGTTCCGTGTGCTTGTTCCCCGTCACAGCTGGGCAGCCACAGTTTTGGCCCAGCACTATCAGTGCCCGGTAGAAGTCTTCCAGTGTCTCATCTGGGCTCTGCCATCTCGTTGCCAGCAGGTGACGGGCATAGACCTGGTTCAGTGGACGGATGTAATGTCCTTCTAGCAGCTCCATAGCTGCAGCATAGTTCGCCGCCCCTTCGCTCAGGGGGTAGATCGCCGGGCTGACCCGCGAGCGTAGGAGGTGTATCTTCTGCCTTTCCGTGGGGGTGTCGGCAGCCGTTTCGAGGTAGCTCTCAAAACACGCCAGCCAATGCTTAAAAATAGCAGCGGAGTTGTCTGCGTGGGGGCTGAGCTGAAGGCACGCCGGCTTGATGCGGACATCCATCCTTCAAAAGTTGTAGCTGTTTAAATTGATGCACAATCAATAACTCTCGAGACGAAGGGGAGTCATATCTAATCGGCTTTAATCAGCTAGAACTGTACCCAGCAGCGATGATACAGAACGTGAAGGCTGCTGGGACGGCATCGGTTCTCATACCCCGCCTCTCAGGGTGGGGCTATGTACATTAGCCAATGGTAGACCCCTAGGTCTAGCCAATGGTCATTCACCTCTCCGGTACTGCAATACCTGATATTACCACACCCTGATGTCGACTTTGCTGAGCTTCCTGCCACTCTGCCTCTTCCTCTCTAGCCCGTGGCCAGGCCCATTCCTCAGCCGGTAGATCCTGGCCCACCCTTGAGGCGGTCAACCCAAATTCGTCGCCCACCTGAGAGACTTGACTTATAAGTCTGTTAGCACATTGGACTCACTGAATTGTTTTACAGTACTGTTAACAAGTTTTTTTTCTTGTCGTTCATTGTTCCAGAGTTTTCTCTTGTCGTTTGTTGATTGCATTTGTTCTGTTATTGGTACAATGTTGTTGTTCTGTTGCACCTGACACCTTCCTCTGTATATAGTTTAGTCTCATGTACATGTTGTAAATATTGGACACACATACTCAGATGCACTCAGTACACATTTCTATTTATTATCATGTAGGCAAATAGCCTTTGTGAAAGGGGGGGATGTCATGATATCCAGATCAGCATATCATGGTGCAATCACACACACACTGATGGATAGGCAGTTGGGCCAACCAGCACACACATAACATCGCAGCCAATCACCAGTGAGAGCACATGCACTATAAAACAGGGAACACCACAGTTCCCGCTCATTCTACCAGGAGATAGCTCCGAGCACAGAGCTCACACCGTGCCACTCAGACATAGATCATGTGCTGAGTGCGTCACTAAGATAGTGATAGGGCTGGGTCCACAGATTAGCTGGTGAAGCACGTACCCAAGCCAGTAGTTAGTTGTTACCATTGATTAGACAATAAAACAGAGTTGTACCATCTACAGCCGTATTGGATCGTTTGTGCATCAGAACACCCAACACGACATTATGCACTAAAGCTACTGCCTCAGGTCAGTGCCTAGACTTTGATCTTTCTGCAGGTGACTTTCAACCACCCTACAGCTTTCCTGAAACAAGCACAGTGCATCTCTCAGAAATACGCTAAAACAAATTACCATTTATTAATATTGAATGTTTGACAATGGCAAAGGTGTTTATGTTTCCAAATAACAGCCCAAGGTTGATTACCCAATTACCACTTCCAACAACTGTTGCGTGTATCACAAAACACCCTTGAAGTCCTTTCCAAGATAACTTAGCTATTTTCAACTGCAGGCTTTGTGCTGACAAAATGTTTTGTGGAATCTTGTGTATTAACCCCTTCAATGCTATTCCTCTGTACAATGTAATTCAAAGATTTATAGCAGAGACAGATAGTTGTGTTTTGGTTACATACACCTTTCTGGAATGTTATGCTCTTCCAGAATTGGAAAATACTGTGATTTCTGATTGTGCTGCCAGCTTTCAATGCACGCAAGATCAGTGTTTCTTCAGTTGCCAAGATCTTATCCCAACAATTTTGTTCTTGGCACTGAGAGATCACAATTTGTAAAGCTGGTTATTGAGTGAGCCTTTCTTTGTGAAAATTGACCTCGTAAAAAAACCCTCCTCAAGATTAGTTTTCAATACTGTATCTTTTTGCACAAGTTAACCATGGTTGCTGACTGAAATCCCAGCTGTTAACTAACGCTCAAAAGTAAAATACAACACAGTATACCAAGCCAACTGAACTGAAAGCAATCCACAAAAATACAACTCACTGTCAGAATAAGTCATTGTGTTAATAAGATCTGAGCGCACTACTATCAAGCTGTTGGGAACTACTGAAACCTACAATCTTTGAATACACCACAATATACACAGTATCAAAAAATCAGAAATCACAGGAAACATTCTTTTTGAATCCAGTAAGAAGACAGAAAGAATCAAGGAATACGTAAGCGGACAGTGAAAGACAATGAGAAATACAAGAAAGGACCCAAGAAAAAATTGGGCATTGTGATCCTAGAGATCAGTCTAGTGAACTTTCTTTGCATCCTCGCTAAGGCAAGTATACCCTTCCTTGGGTAAGGAGACTAAAACTGTACATAGTACTTGTGGTGTTATCTCACCAAGGCCCTATGCAACTGTACAAAGACTTCTTTACTCTTAAACTCTAAACCCTTTGTAATAAAGGCTAACAGACCATTTGCCTATTTATTTGTTCGATGTACCTGCAAGTGAGCAAATGCTGACCTTGCCAGTAGCACCCGTATCCCATGTGGTAATAAAAATATATATGCAGACACCCAGCTCACCATTTAAAAATAATTTTGCTTTTTTACTTTTCCTACAAAAGTGAATAATTTCACATTAAGTGTGCCATGCCCTTGTTAACTCTGTCTACCTCCTTTTGTAGCTTCTTTGCTTCCACCTTCCAACCTACTTTCTCACCTAATTTTGCATTGTCGGCAAACTCAGATATACATTTCATTTCGTCCCCTCATCCAAGTCATTTATCCAGTTTGTAAATAGCAAACGCTGATCCTTTCTGTACCTCACTAATTACAGCCGGCCAACCAAAAGCTGACCCAGTTGTTGCTTCTTACTCTTGGTTTTCTGTTTGTTGACCGTGCTCAATTCACGTTAATATATTAGCCCCCCTGCCTCTTCTCTCCTCTCCGCCCCCCCCCCCCCCCCCCCCACCCCGCCCCCCCCCTGCTGCCACCGATTGCATATGAGCCCTTGTTTTGTAAAATAACTCTATTGCGGCACCTTATTGAATGCTTTTTGAAATTTCCAAATACAATACATCATTATGTCCACTGTATGCCCATTATCCACCCTGCTAGTTGCATTCTCAAAAATCACTAAGAAGGTTTGCCAAATATGATTTCCCTTTCATAAATCCATGTTGAATCTGTCCATTTAAATAATGATTTTCTTGTCACCATATACTTGCGCTCAGTTGCACTAGCATGTAATGCATAATGGTGGGCGGTATGATGGCACAATGGTTAGCACTGCGGCCTCACAGCGCCAGAGACCTGGGTTAGATTCTAACCTCAGGTGACTGTGTGAATTTTGCCCATTCACCCTGTGTCTGCATGGGTTCCCTCCGGGTGCTCCGGTTTCCTCCCATTGTTCAAAGATGAACAGGTTAGGTGAATTGGCTCTGCTAAATTACCCCTAGGTGGGGTTATGGGGATAAGGCGGAGGATTGGGCCTAGGTAGGGTGCTCTTTCAGAAGATCAGTGCAGATACAATGGGCCGAGTGGCCTCCTTCTGCACTGTACGAATTCTGTGATTCTATAAGAACAGACAGTGCTGGGTGAAATGAGCCAAAAGAAACTTGCATTTATATAGCACCTTTCAAGACCTCAAGGTGTACCAAAACATTTTTCAGCCAATGCTTTTGAAATGTACTCACTGAGGGAATGTAAGAAATGTTGCAGTCAATTTGCAGACAGTAAAGTTTTTTCTTGTATGGGAACCCATAACTGTATCTATCCCAGTTACATAAATTCATAAAGGTATCAATTGATCAAAGAGAATCAGCAAGTGTTAGTGAAGGATCAGTCAAGTCTGACTAATGTAGTTAACATTTTTAAGGATTTACTAGCATGGCGGATAGAGTAATGTCTGTGAATGATATCTAAATGGACTTCCAGAAATTATTTGATGTAAGAGATTATCAGAAAAAAATGAGAGCCTGTGGAGTTGGAGATAATCATGTCACATGAGTTGGTAATTGACTGGGATGCAGAAGAGAGAGAATAGGGCTAAAGAGAAAATTCTCTGATTGGCAGGATGTGACATGGAACAAGAACAGGCCAGTCAGTCTCTCAAGGCTATTACACCATTCAGTTACATCATGGCTGATTTATATCTTAACTCCATCCACTGGCCTCGATTCCGCATTCCTGAATAACATTGGCAAACAAAAAAATCTATTGATCTCAAATTTAAATATATTAATTGAGCTAACACCGATTGTTTTTTGTGGGTGGTAGTTCCACACTTCGACCATCCTTTGCATGCAATTGTTTCCTAACTTCTTTTCCGAATGGTCTATGTGGAGTACCGGTCAGAAGCACCTATCACTTGACAAAATAACAGAGATTTGGAGGGAAAGGCGAAGTACACCGAGATGTAGAGCTCTATGTAAATAAAAACAAATATGAACGACAGTCTTATCAGCCTTCTTAGGGGAATAGTCAAACCCATCTATACCCCAAACACAAGATGAGTGGGCGGCACGGTAGAACAGTGGTTAGCACTGTTGCTTCACAGCTCCAGTATCCCAGGTTCGATTCCTAGCTTGGGTCACTGGCTGTGCGGAGTCTGCACGTTCTCCTAGTGTCTGCGTGGGTTTCCTCCGGGTGCTCCAGTTTCCTCCCACAAGTCCCAAAAGACGTGCTGTTAGGGGAATTGGACATTCTGAATTCTCCCTCTGTGTACCCGAACAGGCGCCGGAATGTAGCGACTAGGGGATTTTCACAGTAACTTCATTTAAGTGTTAATGTACGCCACTTGTGACAATAAAGATTATTATTATTATAAAAAGGCTGGGTCTGATTTTATCTTCCAGATATAGGATTAGTTTCTCCTTATTTATGCTCTCAATTCCTTAAAATCTCAATTAAATCACCTCTTAACTTTTCATGTTTCAGGGAATACAAACTTGGGGTGGGATTTACCAACCACCTAGCGGTAGGAGAGGCGGCCCACCAGCGGGATCTACTGGTCCCGCTGTGGTCAACGGGATTCCTCGCTGACAGCATCCCTCGTCACAGGGAAACCCATGTGCCGGCGTGGGACCAGAATTTCCCACCGGCATGAACAGCTGTAATCGCTCCTCATAAACTAGTGAATCTGCACTGCATTTCTTCCAAGGCCAATCTATCCTTTCTAAGGTGAAATACCCAGAACTGTACACAGTACTTAGCAAAACTTCCTTCCTGTAATATTTTATCTCCCTAATTATAAAGGGTAACATTCTACCAGCCTTTTTGATTTTTTTGTCCCAATTTTAGAGACCTGAGTTCATGGAACCTTAAATCTTTGAACCTCCACTGTTCCTACGCGGAATTTTAAAAGTATTCAGATCGATTGGCCTAAAATGGATGACCTCACACTTGCCTGCATTGAAATTCTTCTGTCGTAGTTTAGTTTTGTCCACTCAAACTGCCATGTTTTTGTCATTTAATGGTCCTATCTATACTACTTACAATTCATCAATCTTTGTGTCATCAGCAAACTTGGAAATATGGCTCTCTATTGTCTTCTTCTTCGTCTTGATTTATCTGTGCAAAGGCAGGTACTTGGCAATTATCCTCCAAACTACCGCAAAATCCCATGGGCACGATCTTCCAGCCTCGGTATGCTCTCGCTCAAGCAGGAAAGGCCAAAAATGAGAACTGCAGGGCAGCACGGTGGCACAGTGGTTTTTGCTGCTGCCTCACGGCGCCGAGGTCCCAGGTTCGATCCCGGCTCTGGGTCACTGTCCGTGTGGATTTTGCACACTCTCCTGGTGTTTGCGTGGGTTTCGCCCCCACAACCCAAAAATGTGCAGGATGGATTGGCCATGCTAAATTTCCCCTTAATTGGAAACAATGAATTGGTACTGTAGCGCAGCAATTACTCACTCAAGTCGAGAAGAGATGAAATCAATCGAGGCTTTATTAAGCAAGAATTGTTCCCCAGCAGCTCAGTTACAGAATGCGGCTGCTGGGAGAACGCGAGCTCTTTACTCCGCCTTCAGGGTGGAGCCAGCAGGCGGCAGATCCAACCACGACCCGGGACCTGTCAGCCAATAGCCTCTCGGCTTCACAGGTACCGTACTACCCCGAATACATACCACCACAGGTACTCTAAATTTTATTTTTTTTAAATGAGAACGGCACCAGGCGCCAAACAGTTTGCGATGCAACCGGCCCACTCCATAGACAAAATCGGGATCTCGCTGTAGCGAGGCAAGAAACCAATTTTCACCACTTAAGCCCACTTTCCATATTATTAACAAGAGCCACCCCATATCCAGCGGCCTCTTATTATTCAGCGGCCTCCCCAGCAAGTGGCCACGCTGGCACCGATTAATACACCTTTTGAAAAATGTGAACCTGGAGAAAAGACTTCTGTGGGGAGCCGAGGAGGTGAGTAGCCATCTTTGCTCACAGGCAAAGAGCCCGGGAACGCTGGGATTGCCACCCCTGTGCTCAGTGGGGGTGAGGGACTCTCAGCTGGGGGTGAGGGACCTTTTGCAGGGGTGGGCCACCATGGGAGGGTGGGGAGAGAGGAGTGGGGGAGCAACCAGGGGGCAGCTGCTCACAGTACCACCATGCCAACCCCTGAATTGTTTACCCATTCTGGGGGCAACCATTGTCCCTGCTCATCTGCCCCACTGTCCGCCCATAACCCTACCGACTGCCGAGGCCTCTGGCCGTGCGGCTGAAGGTTATTGCTCATGGGGAATTGGCAATTGTGGTTAAGTGAGCAATTTACACAACCCAAGTGGATTCTCATGGGTGAGCGGGCCATGTGGCACGTGGGGTCAGTGCCTAGAATCCCAATCAGACCATAATGCCTGGATGCTGTGCTTGAACACTGTGGGAGGCAACATCACAAACATGCAGCAGCCAACATCCGAACACCCAGGGGATGGGACACAGCTCTGGGGACATTGCTCCCCCCACCCCACATCCGTTGCCATTGGGCAGCACGGTAGCATAGTGGTTAGCACTATGCCTTCACAGCGCCAGGGTCCCAGGTTCGATTCCTGGTTTGGGTCACTGTCTGTGTGGAGTCTGCATGTTTCCCGCGTGACTTCGTGTGTTTCCTCCGGGCGCTCCGGTTTCCTCCCACAAGTCCCGAAAGACGTGCTATTAGGTAATTTGGACGTTCTGAATTCTCCCTCTGTGTACCCGAACGGGCGCCGGAATGTGGCGACGAGGGGATTTTCACAGTAACTTCATTCCAGTGTTGGTGTGAGCCTACTTGTGACAATAAAGATTATTATTTTAAAATTATTATCTGACACGTCCTGCCCACGCACCCAGGCTGCAGTGAGAGCCCCTACTCACCGCACCCCACACCCCGTACCCTAGACATCCACATGTAATGTTACCTGGACCGGATGCTGACCTCTTCCCTGGTGCACACGCCCACCCTCTGGTCGCCGAAATGTCCCTGGGTGTTCGGATGTTGTCTGCTGCATCCGTGGTGTTGCCTCCCACAGTGTTCAGGCACAGTGTCCAGGCATCATGGTCTGATTGGGATTCGAGGCAATAACTCCTACATGTACATGGCATGCCGACCCACAGAGATCCATTTGGGACGTGTGAAGTGCTCGCTTATCTACAATTGCCAATTAGCAATAGCCTTTAGCTACACGGCCAGAGGCGTCGCCATCAGTGGGAGTTATGGGTGGTTGGAGGGGTAGGCGGTCCGTGGCTGGGGTTGTCCTCAGAATGGGAACATGTGTCCAGGGGTTGACACAGCAAACCTGCGAGCATTGAGACACCCATCGTCCCCCTCCCCAGCCAAGGCCATGGGTGGGCAAGCCCCCTGCTCCGCAATCCACTCCACCGGATGGCGGCCCACCCCAACCGAGGCTGGTCCCCCAGGGGCATCCCCGGCCCCCTCCGTACACTGGGGAAGCATCCCTAGTGCCCCAGACTCATTGCCCGAGAGCGAAGGTGGCTACTCACCTCCTCAGGTGCCCACAGCAGCCCTTCCACCAGCTTCACATTTTTTAAAAGGTGTACCAATCAGCATCGCATGACCACTTGCTGGGGAGGCGATAGATCATGGGAGGCCATTCAGTAGGGGGTCGCTCCCATTAATTGTATGGAGATTGGCCTTAAGTGGTGATTAATGGTTTTTCGCCATGCCACGGCAGGTTCCTCATTTTGTCATGGGGATGGGCGGATTTGATCGCAAACAGTCGGCAACCTGGCGTGGTTCTCGATTTTGGCCTCCCACGAATTAATGGCCTCGTTGTGCTCTCGCTTAAGCGCAACATGGCCATTAAATCGCGCCCTGGATCTTCCCTTTCCCTGTTAAATATCTTTTAAAGCCAGATTAAGATGTTCTTCAGCCACATACCAGGTAGACAACATACAATATAGAATTCTTGATCCCTCTGACAAAGGATGCTTTTTGTCCCCCTAATTATTGAATCTCCTCCTTTTCCTTCTCGACTCTTTATACATCCTCCTGCTTCAACATTCGGAGGTCTGCATTCGGGCTGAACGTTTGACAATCTTTATCTTTATTCTCACAGGTAGAATTTTGGACAGAATCTGTTTCTGCAGATTTTCTATCCCACATGGTCTGGCTTCCCTTACTCTGCACCCTATTGGTCACACCAGCCTGTTCTGAATCTACAGCTCTTTACAGCGTGAGACAGAAGTCTGGAGCAAACTGATCTGATGCTGCTCCCCCTCCTTTTTGTATCAGATGACTCCAAATCACACTCCAATTCAGTGACTCTTAGCCCGAGGGAATGAAAGATTGCAGATGTGTTTACTAAGGACAGTTGTGTTGTTCACAAATTCCCACATCCTGCAGTCCAAGCACATGACCTGCTCTGAGTCTAGATTATTTATATCTACTTTTTAGTTTGTTGTTTTTAAAACATTTTTCCACACAATAACTTGCACTAAGTACTGCTAGAAGAAGCAGCACCTCCTCCCCCCTCTACCCTGAAATCACACTTTCACCAAATTCCTAGCTTTTGCTCTTTATGACCACTCTATGCTTTGACAGATACCGTTTACTTTTGTGGGCCTTTTGTGCCACACCCAAAATGCTAATGCTGATTCAGCTTCCTGCTCACAATAATTAGCACCTACTTGTGGATAGCATGTTTACAGATTTGTTCATCATGCAGTTTAAGGTTATGCAGGCAGAAACGCATTTGGTGACTGTCATAATATACACCAGTATATCATGGTGCAGACACACACTGATGGACACACAGTGGGAACAATCAACACACACTACACTGCAGCCAATCACCAGTGAGAGCACATGCACTATAAAGACAGGGGGCATCAGAGTTCCCACTCATTCGAGTTGCAGCTTGCTAGGAGGACAGAGCTCACAGCCTGTAACACAGACATTCACCATGTGCTGAGTGCATCGACTGGTTAGGACAAGGCAAAGGTCTTTAGTTAAAGCTAGTATCGTATTCACCCACAGTCTGAGTATGTTTAAACAGTTAATGATTCAATAAAATAGTGTTGCACTATTTCAAGTTTTGGTGACCTGTATGTGATCCAGAACACCCAACACATCATGACACCAGGAGTTGAGGGATATTAGCACTTCTTAGACTTACCTGCAAGTGATCTGCCTTCCGCCAGCATTAGGTCATCCTGCAACATGGACAACATCTGCCCGCTGCCGCCGCTCTGCATCGCCGGCAACCTCGGGGCCAACTGGAAGATTTTCAAACAGCGCATCCAGCTCTTCCTTGACGCCACAGACAGGGAGGGCGCCTCGGATACCAGAAAGATTGCTCTTCTCCTCTCCACAGCCGGGGACCATGCCATCCACATTTTCAACTCTCTCACCTTTGCGGATGATGAAGATAAAACAAAGTTCAAGACGGTCCTCCTCAGGTTTGACACTCACTGCAGCGGAGAGGTGAATGAAAGTTTCGAGCTCTGTTCAAGCAGGGTAAGGATGAACCTTTCCAATCCTTTCTCACGCACCTCCGCATCCTTGCGCAGTCTTGCAGCTACGGGCCCACCGCCGACTCCATGATACGCAACCAGATGGTTTTTGGTGTTCAGTCGGACCCCCTACGTCAGCAGCTCCTCAAAGTAAAGCAATTCACCCTAGCGACCGCCATTGAGACCAGTGTCTTACATGAAAACGCCACGAGTCGGTATTCCCATATACAAGCGGCTGAAACGGGCCGGCAAGGTCCCCACGAGGTGGAACGGGTCCAAGTGATTGAGCACCTCCAGGGCCTCAGCTTGGGTGAGGGCGGCCATCTTGCACGCTTTTCGCGGACTCCCGCGCTTGTGCGCACCAAACGAGGGGACGGCGACGTGGAGGAACGTAATGCGCAGGCGCGCACCACGCACGACCGCACTGCGCATGCGCGGTGGCGCAGCGAACGTGCTGACGTCACAACGTGTGGCAACTGTGGCTCCTCGAAAGACTTGCCGCACAGGCATGCAAGCTGTTGAAACTAGTTCAGAGAGTTCACTCTCTCTCTCCTGATGACACGTCTGCCTTCCAGGACGCTGACTTCAGGGCGCAACTCGACGCCATCATCGACCAGCACCGCGACATTTGCGAAGGCATGTGCATGCTCCCATATACTTACAAGATCCTACTCAAACAGAACGCCACGCCTGTGGTGCATGCACCTCGCAGGGTCCCAGCACCCCTTAAGGAGCTGCTCAAGCAGCAGATGCAGGACCTCCAGGACCAAGGGGTGATCTCCAGAGTTAAGGAACCAACCGACTTGGTCAGTTCCATGGTGTGTGTCAAAAAGCCTTCCGGCGAGCTGAGAATTTGCACTGATCCCAAGGATCTGAATCGCAATATCATGAGGGAGCATTATCCAATTCCCAAGCGCGAAGAGATCATATGCGAGATGGCTCCCGCCAAGCTCTTCACCAAACTCGATGCCTTGAAAGGAAATTTAGCTCGACAAATCCAGCAGGAAACTGTGTACATTTAACACTCCCGTTGGCATATATTGTTACAACAGGATGCCGTTTGGGATCATATCAGCTTCAGAAGTGTTCCACAGGATCATGGAACAAATAATGGAAGACATTGAAGGTGTTCGTGTCTATGACGACAACATAATCATTTGGTCCACCACCCCGCAGGAGCATGTCAGTCGCCTCCAGCGCGTGTTCAAGCGCATACGTGAGCAGGGCCTACGCCTCAACAGAGCCAAATGCTCGTTTGGTCAGACGGAACTCAAGTTCCTAGGGGACCACATCTCCCAGTTGGGTGTGCGGCAGGATGCGGACAAGATGGCTGCTATCACAGCCATGAAAACGCCAGAGGACAAGAAGGCGGTCCTCCGATTTCTGGGCATGGTCAACTTTTTAGGGAAGTTCATCCCTAACCTCGCCTCTCATACCACGGCTCTCAGGAACCTGGTCAGGAAGACGACAGACTTCCAATGGCTTCCTGCCCACGAGCGCGAATGGAGAGAACTCAAAACCAAACTTACCACGGTCCCGGTCTTAGCTTTCTTTGATCCAGCAAAAGAGACCAAAGTTTCGACCGATGCCAGCCAATCCGTCATTGGGGCAGTGCTCCTGCAACGCGATGTGGCCTCATCATAGGCCCACGTTGCATATGCGTCACGCGCCATGACCCCCACGGAACACGCTACGCGCAGATAAAAAAGGAGTGCCTGGGCCTTCTGACCGGTGTCGTCAAGTTTCACGATTATGTGTACGGCCCTCCTCAATTCACTGTCGAGACCGACCATCGCGCGCTGGTCAATATAATACAGAAAGACTTGAACGACATGACGCCTCGCCTCCAGCGTATTCTTCTCAAGCTCGGGCGATATGACTTCCAGCTGGTATACACCCCAGGCAAAGACCCCATCATTGCCGACGCTCTCTCCAGGGCTGTCAGCACTCCGTGTGACCCAGCGGGATTCGTCTGCCAGGTTGACGTCCATGTGGCCTTCGTGGCCTCCAATCTACCGCCACGGATGAACGCCTCGTCCAAATTCGCTGCGAGACGGCGGCTGACCCTTTGCTACAACGTGGCATGCGCCACCTAACAGACGGGTGGCTCAAGGGCCAATGCCCGCAGTTCTATAACGTCAGAGATGATCTGGTGGTAGTAGATGGTGTTCTCCTGAAACTGGACCGCATTGTCATCCCGCATAGCATGCGCCAGCTCATCTTGGAACAGCTACACGAGGGCCATCTTGGCGTGGAAAAGTGCCGCCGACGGGCCCGAGAGGCAGTGTACTGGCCCGGCATCAATGACGACATAGCCAACACAGTGCTCAACTGCCCCACTTGTCAGCTCTTCCAGCAGGCCCAACCACGTGAGACCCTACTGCCCCATGAGTTGGTCACGTCCCCTTGGACCAAGGTGGGCATCGACCTGTTCCACGCGCTGGGCAGGGACTATGTCCTGATTGTAGACTACGTTTCAAACTACCCGGAGGTGGTACGTTTACACGACATCGCATCGCCCGCAGTCATCCGTGCCTGTGAGGACACCTTTGCTTGACGCGGCATCCCACTCACTGTGATGTCGGACAATGGACCCTGCTTCGCAAGCCAGGAATGGTCCAACTTTGCCAGGAGGTACAACTTTGTGCATGTGACATCCAGTCCCCTGTACCCCCAATCCAACGGCAAAGCGGAGAAGGGCGTCCACGTACTCAAACCGCTCCTCTGCAAGGCTGCCGATGCTGGGTCCGATTTCTACCTCGCCTTGCTGGCCTATCGCTCGGCCCCACTGTCGCCAGCCCAGTTGCTCATAGGTCGCACCCTGAGGACGACGGTGCCGTCCATTCATGTCCCAGACCTCGACCACGTTCCGGTCCTTCAACAAATGCAGCTGTCTCATGCACAGCACAAGGCGGCTCATGACTCCCGTGCAGCTGATCTCCCTGCTCTGGCTCCAGATGACAACGTCCGCATCCATCTTACGGACGGTGGCTGGTCTGCAACTGCTGTGGCTCTTCGGCAGGTGGCCCCCCACTCGTTCCTGGTTCGTCTACCGGATGGCTCCATTCTGCGCCTCAATCGACGTGCCCTTCATCTCGTTCCGCGCTCGCTACGTGATCCTCCACCATTGCCACGCCCTCCTGTTGACCCTGACCTGGACTATGCAGAGATTCCAGTCACTCTACATCCTCCTCACTCTGACGCAGTCCAGACCGCTCCTCAGCCGGCGACTTCCGACCCACCCTTGAGGCGGTCAACCAGAATTCGTCGCCCACCTCAGAGACTTAATTTGTGAACTTTGTGGACTTATGGACTTTCTGATTTGTCCTGTTCTTCCGTTTAATCGTTCAAGTAGTTTGTATATAGTGTTCATCTCGTTATTCTTGTGACACACTGTTTTTCTGCACCAGGCACCTTCCCATGTAAATAGCTTAGTTTTTATGTACATCGTCCTGTAAATATTTTGCACACACGTAGTCAGGAACATTCACTATACACTATTTATTGCCACGCAGGTACAGTTTTTATAAAAGGGGGGGATGTCATAATATACACCAGTATATCATGGTGCAGGCATACACTGATGGACACACAGTGAGACCAATCAACATACACAACACCGCAGCCAATCACCAGTGAGAGCACACGCATACTATAAAGACAGGGAGCATCAGAGTTCCCGCTCATTCGAGTTGCAGCTAGCTAGGAGGACAGAACTCACAGCCTGCAACACAGACATTCACCATGTGCTGAGTGCATCGACTGGTTAGGATGAGGCAAAGGTCTTTAGTTAAAGCTAGTGTCGTATTCACCCACAGTCTGAGTATGTTTAAACAGTTAATGATTCAATAAAGTAGTGTTGCACTATTTCAAGTGTTGGTGACCTGTATGTGATCCAGAACACCCAACACTTCAGTGACCAGGCAGTCATTGAATACCAGGCAGGAAATGCAGGAATCCATTGAGTGCATTTCACTCTCCAACCAGTACCGAATAACGGTAAACACTGGTGAGAGTGATTGTTCGTCTGGGGATGCAGCCAGATCGAGCCCATGGCACCACAGCTGGCTCAGCCATACGGGGGATATGAGGAAGAAGATTAGAAATGCATTACTGATAGGGAATTCAATAGCTAGGGGAACAGATTGTATCCTGAATGCTGTACCGGTGGCAGATCAGGTTTGGGGTGCTCTACCCGGCGAAATTATGGGTGACGTTCGGAGGCCGGGAATTGTATTTCGAGACCCCAGAAGCAGCCAAAGACTTCATTAAGGAGTATGAACTGGGGAAGAACTGAGCGAACAATGCTTGGGAACGATGGTGCTGGCACTTCGTAATGGTTGGGAGCATGTTTGATGTGGAGGTAGGGATTGGAGGATTTTCGTCTTTTTTGGGGGGTGGGGATTGCTGTTTACTGTTGGGATTGTAAGGGGTTGTAGGGGTGAAATGTTTGTGTGGGGATGGATGTTCCCATCCCCCCCTCCTGTTTTATGGGACTGTTTGTGTCTAACATTTGTTTGTTTGCTTTTGGAGAAGGCTGCCTGGAGTTCAGGAGAAGTCTTTGTTTGGGTGGGGCGCGTAAGGTCAGCAGGGAGCCTTCTGATATGCCTTCAATAAGCACACAAGGAGTGATGAATGTAACTGAGGCTTTAATACACTAAACAGCATGCGTCCTGGCCTCTGACCCGAACTGGGTCGGAGGCGGAGACTTGCCACCTTTATACATGAGCCCGAGGGGAGGAGCCACAGGCGGAGCCAGCCTGGACAAGTCCAGGCATGTACAACACAACACAATGCAATACCATGGTTTACCACATTCACCCCCTGTTTAAAAAAAGAGTCCGGCGGGGGTGAAGTGTTCTTCAAGGTCAAGTCTGTCGGGGGCCTTGACCTTCCGCCGTGATTGCCTCAGTCCCGGCTGTGGTGTGAGCACCGGTGTCAAGACCTGCACGTCCGGGAGCGTGTTGTCTTCTTCTTCACCCAGATATTGAGTCGGTGAAGGGGGGGATGGTGTATGGGCGGAGGTGGTGGTGATTGTCACCGTTGTGCCTGCGGGTGCTAGTTCGTTAGCTAGGTGGGCTGGGGCGGGGGAAGAAGGTGTAGGGTCAGGGATAGTGGTGGTAGTTGCTGGAGAACCTGCAGGTGCCAAATCCTGAATGGAGACTGTGTCCTGTCGCCCGTCCTGATGTGCCACATAGGCATATTGTGGATTTGCATGGAGGAGCAGGATCTTCTCGACGAGGGGGTCGGTTTTATGGCTCCTCGCATGCTTACGGAGAAGGACCGGCGCTGGGACTGCCAGCCAGGACAGGAGAGAGACCCCGGAGGTGGATTTCCTGGGGAAAGCAAACATATGCTCGTGAGGAGTCTCGTTGGTGGCTGTATACAGGAGCGACCGGATGGAGTGGAGCACATCGGAGAGGACCTCCTGCCAACGGGAGACTGGGAGTCTTCTAGACCGTAGGGCCAGGAGGACGGCTTTCCAGACCGTCACATTCTCCCTCCCCACCTGTCCGTTTCCCCGGGGGTTATAGCTGGTCGTTCTGCTGGAGGCGGTGCCCTTGCTGAGCAGGAACTGACGCAACTCGTCGTTCATGAAGGAGGATCCCCGATCACTATGGATGTAGGCAGGGAACCCGAACAGGGTGAAGAGACCGTGCAGGGCCTTGATGACAGAGGCAGAGGTCATGTCAGGCCACGGGATGGCAAAAGGGAATCTTTTTTTTTAAAAAAATAATTTTTATTAAAGGTTTTCATAAAATATCAATAATAAAATGAGAAAGAAAAAAGAACACAACAGGGTTAAGTACAAAACACAATCTAAAAAAGCAAACCCCAAAACCCCTCCCCCCCTGTACATAAATAATAAATTAACATTAACACCCCGACTTAACACAACAGGTGTATACACCCCCTCAGACTCTCCAGTGTAAATTACATAAACAAAAATAAAGTAACCCCCCCCCCCTGAGCTGCTGCTGCCATTGACCAATGTCTATCGTTCTGCCAGAAAGTCTAAGAACGGTTGCCACCGCCTAAAGAACCCTTGTACCGACCCTCTCAAGGCGAATTTCACCCTCTCCAATTTAATGAACCCTGCCACATCGCTGATCCAGGATTCCACGCTTGGGGACCTCGCATCTTTCCACTGAAGGAGAATCCTTCGCCGGGCTACCAGGGACGCAAAGGCCAGAATTCCGGCCTCTTTCGCCTCCTGCACTCCCGGCTCCTCTGCCACCCCAAATATTGCGAGCCCCCAGCCCGGTCTGACCCTGGATCCTACCACACTCGACACCGTCCTCGTTACGCCCTTCCAAAATTCCTCCAGCGCTGGGCATGCCCAGAACATATGGGTGTGATTTGCTGGGCTCCCTGAGCACCTAACACACCTGTCCTCACCCCCAAAGAACCGGCTCATCCTTGTCCCGGTCATGTGTGCCCTCTGCAGCACCTTAAACTGTATGAGGCTGAGCCTGGCGCACGAAGAGGAAGAATTCACCCTCCCTAGGGCATCTGCCCACGTCCCCTCTTCGATCTCCTCTCCCAACTCCTCCTCCCACTTACCTTTCAACTCCACCACCGAGGCCTCCTCGCAAAAGGGAATCTTGAGTACTCGTCAACGATGTTGAGGAAGTACACGTTACGGTCAGTGGAGGGGAGGGGCCCATTGAAATCGATGCTGAGGCGCTCAAAGGGGCGAGAGGCCTTTACCAGGTGTACTCTGTCTGGCCGATAGAAGTGCGGTTTGAATTCCGCGCAGACCTGGCAGTCCCTGACCTCCTCGATGGAGTAAGGCAGGTTACGAGCCTTGATGAAGTGAAAAAAACCGGGTGACCCCCGGGTGACAGAGGTCATTGTGGAGGGACCAGAGTCGATCTACCTGTGCGCTGGCACATGTACAGCGGGATAGGGCATCTGGGGGCTCATTGAGCTTCCTGGGTCGATACAAGGTATCATAGCTGTAGGTGGAGAGCTCAATCCTCCACCTCAGAATCTTGTCATTCTTGATCTTGCCCCGCTGTGTGTTATTGAACATGAAGGCAACCGACCGTTGGTCAGTGAGGAGAGTGAATCGCCTGCCGGCCAGGTAATGCCTCCAATGTCGCACAGCTTCTACGATAGCTTGGGCTTCCTTTTCGACAGAGGAGTGTTGAATTTCAGAGGCATGGACGGTACGGGAGAAGAAAGCCATGGGCCTACCCGCCTGGTTGAGTGTAGCGGCCAGAGCAAAGTCAGACGCATCGCTCTCCACCTGCAATGGGATGGACTCGTCCACAGCGTGCATCGCGGCTTTGGCAACATCTGCCTTGATGCGGTTGAAGGCCAGTCGGGCCTCAGCCGTCAGGGGAAAAACGGTGGATTTGATCAGTGGACGGGTCTTGTCCGCATATTTGGAAACCCACTGGGCATAGTACGAGAAGAACCCCAGGCATCTCTTCAGAGCTTTGGGGCAGTGGGGAAGGGGGAGTTCCAGGAGGGAGCGCATGCGGTCGGGGTCGGGCCCTAGGACTCCGTGTTCCACGACGTAGCCGAGGATGGCAAGGCGGGTTGTGCGAAAGACGCATTTTTCTCTATTATAGGTGAGGTTCAGGAGTTTAGAGGTGTGGAGGAAGTGCCGGAGGATCTCGTCATGGTCCTGCTGGTCATGGCCGCAGATGATGACATTGTCTAAGTTCGGGAACGTGGCCCGCAGCCCGTACTGGTCAACCATTCGGTCCATTTCTCTTTGGAAGACCGAGACCCCATTGGTGACGTCGAAGGGGACCCTGAGGAAGTGGTAGAGGCGGTCATCTGCCTCGAAGGCAGTGTAATGGCGGTCCTCCGGGTGGATAGGGAGTTGGTGGTACGCGGATTTCAAGTCAACCGTGGAGAAGGCTCGATACTGGGCAATCTGATTGACCATGTCAGATATGCGGGGGAGGGGGTACGCATCGAGCTGCTGGTACCGGTTGATGGTCTGGCTGTAATCGATGACCATCCGGTGCTTCTCCCCAGTCTTGACGACCACCACTTGGGCTCTCCATGGGCTGTTACTAGCCTCAACGATCCCCTCTCGCAGGAGTCGCTGGACCTCCGACCTGATAAAGGCCCTGTCCTGGGCACTGTATCGCCTGCTCCTGGTAGCGACGGGCTTACAGTCCGGTGTGAGATTTGCAAAGAGCGAGGGTGGGGCGACCTTAAGGGTCGCAAGGCTACAGACGGTGAGGGGGGGCAGGGGTCCGCCGAACTTTAAAGTAAGGCTCTGGAGGTGGCACTGGAAGTCGAGCCCCAGTAATAGGGCAGTGCAGAGATGGTGAAGGACGTAGAGTTTGAAGTTAGCGTACTCTATGCCTTGTAAAGGAAGGGTGGCGACACAGTACCCCCGGATTTCTACTGCGTGGGAGATTTTCTGGGTCGCGGGTAGGATTGGGAGGGAGCAGCGCCTTACCGTATTTGGTTGTATGAAGCTGTCTGTGCTCCCGGAGTCGAAAACGCAGGCCGTCTCGTGCCCGTTGACCCGGACGGTCATCGTAGACTTCGGGAGGTGTTGCGCCGGGATTGATCGAGCGTGATGGAGGCGAGCTTCGGAAGGCGGTTGGTAGGCCGTTCGGAGGTAGCGGTGGCCAGCATATGGTCGGGTGAGCTGGGCTCCCAGGAGGCTGCGAGGTGGTCCCAAGATGGCGACCCCCATGGGTCGCGCGTGGTGGGTGGCAGCCGTGATGGCGTCCAAGATGGCGGCCCTCATGGGTCACGCGTGGCAGTTGGAGGATGTGTTAAAGATGGCGGCCCCCATGGGTCGCATGTGGTGGCCAAAATTGAAGATGGCGGCGCCCACGAGTCGCACATGGCGGGTGGCGCGGCAACTGGGGGCGGCCCCGACAGGCAGCAGGCAGCGCTGCTGGGCCTAGAGGTTTTAGGGGGAGATCGGGCCTGGCAGGCCTTCTTCCCACAGCCGTTGCAAGTTGCATTCCGTGCCGGGCAGCATTGTCTGGGGTGGTTACTCTGGCCGCAAAAGTAGCACCTCAGGCCTCCGGCGTTGGCGGGTCGCTGCGCGGCACAGGCTTGCGTCGCACCCGGGTCGGTTGATGGTTGCGCCCACGAGGCCCACGAGGGTGCCGCGCGGTCGGAGGTGTAGGCCTCCATGTTCTGGGAGGCCACCTCCAGCGAGTTGGAGAGTTGCACTGTCTCTGGGAGGCCGAGTGTCCCCCCTTCTAGTAATCGCTGGCGGATATAGTTGAGTTCATGCCCGTGACATAAGCGTCCCTGGTCAGCAGCTCCGCGTGCTGGGTAGCTGATATCGCCCGGCAGTCACAGTTCGGGCAGAGTATACGCAAGGCACGCAGGAATTCTGCAAGGGATTCTCCAGGGTGTTACCGTCTCATGGCGAGGAGGTGCCTAGCATACACCTCGTTAATGGATTTCACGTATTGTCCCTTCAGCAGCATTATTGCCTCCGCATACGAGGGGGCGTCCCTGATGAGAAGAAAGACTCTTGGGCTCACCTGTGCATGGAGGATCTGCTTCTTCTGGAGGTCTGTGAAGTCTTCGGTGAAGGATGCGAGGTACGCTTCGAAGCAGCTTAGCCAGTGCTCAAAAGTTTCTGCGGCGTCGGCTGCCTGTGGGTTCAGCTCCAGGTGATCAAGCTTCAGTGATGAGTTCATCTTAAAGTTTCGTGTTTTGAATTGAAATGCCTTCAATAAGCACACGATGAGTGATGAATGTAACTGAGACTTTAATACACTAAACAGCAAGCCTCCTGGTCTCTGACCTGAATTGGGTCGGAGGCGGGGACTTGCCACCTTTATACATGACCCCGAGGGGAGGAGCCACAGGCGGAGCCAGCCTGGACAAGCCCAGGCATGTACAACACAATACAATGCAATACCGTGGTTTACCTTCCTCCTTGAGCTGCAGGCTGGTAGGGGAGGGGGAAGTCATTGGGAAGTGCCTTTGGGCAGGGGCTGCCGCACTAACAGGTGATGCTGGTAAACGGAAGTGAGGTGGTGGGGGAGAAAGCCAAGAGGGGTGGCCGGGGGAGGGGGGGGTGAGGGGCTGCGGGTGGAAGGGGTATGAAGTCGGGGAAGGACTCTGGGCCGGATGGGTACCTGATGGAATTTTATAAGGAATTTGTGATGGACCTGGCACTACATCTGTTGGGGGCATTTAATGAACCACTACAAGAAGAGGGAATTGCCGGAGACGATGACGCAGGCAGTAATCACACTAATCCTGAAAAAGGGGAAGGACCCTGTGGAATGTGGGTCCTACAGGCCCATATCACTAAGAACACGGATGCGAAAGTATTGGCTAAGTTGTTGGCGGGGCGCATGGAGGATTGTGTCCCGGAGGTGGTTGCGGAAGATCAGACATTCTTTGTGAAGGGCAGGCAGCTTGCGAGTAATATAAGACGCTGTTGAATGTGGTGATGAATCCATCGGGGGCTCTGGTACCGGAGGTGGTGGTGTACATGGACGCGGAGAAGGCATTTGAACGGGTGATGTGGCACTACTTGTTCGAGGTTTTGGGAAGGTTTGGGTTTGGGCCGAGGTTTGTGGCATGGGTGCGGTTGCTGTATGTGGCACCAAGGGCGAATGTGAGGACAAATGATATGAGCTCACAAAGCTTTGACTTACACAAGGGTATGAGGCACGGGTGCCCGCTGTCGCCCTTGCTGTTTGCACTGGCCATAGAGCCGTTGGCGATGGCTCTTAGGGGGTCGGCGGAGTGGCGGGGGATTATGAGGGGACAGAGGGAGCATTGGGTGTCGCTCTGTGCCGTTGACCGCTTGCTATATGTTTTGGATCCTTTGGAGAGTATGGGAAGGATTATGGGCCTGCTGAGGAGATTTGGAGGGTTCTCGGGAACAAAGAACAAAGAAAAATACAGCACAGGAACAGCCTTTCGGCCCTCCAAGCCTGCGCCGACCATGCTGCCCATCTAAACCAAAATCGTCTACACTTCCTGGGTCCGTATCCCTCTATTCCCATCCTATTCATGTATTTGTCAAGATGACCCTTAAACGTCACTATTGTCCCTGCTTCCACCACTTCCTCCGGCAGCAAGTTCCAGGCACCCACTACCCTCTGTGTAAAAAACTTGCCTCGTACATCTCCTCTAAACCTTGCCCCTCGCACCTTAAACCTATGCCCCCTAGTAATTGACCCCGCTACCCTGGGAAAAAGTCTCTGACTATCCACTCTGTCAATGCCCCTCATAATTTTGTAGACCTCTATCAGTTCACCCCTCAACCTCCTTCGTTCCAGTGAGAACAAACCGAGTTTATTCAACCTCTCCTCATAGCTAATGCCCTCCATACCAGGCAACATCCTGGTAAATCTCTTCTGCACCCTCTCTAAAGCCTCCACATCCTTCTGGTAGTGCGGCGACCAAAATTGAACACTGTACTCCAAGTGTGGCCTAACTAAAGTTCTATACAGCTGCAACACCACTTGCCAATTTTTATACTCAATGCCCCGGCCAATGAAGGCAATCATGCCGTACGTCTTCTTGACTACCTTCTCCACCTGTGTTGCCCCTTTCAGTGACCTGTGGACCTGTACACATAGATCTCTCTAACTGTCAATACTCTTGACGGTTCTACCATTCACTGTATATTCCCGACCTATATTAGACCTTCCAAAATGCATGACCTCACATTTGTCTGGATTAAACTCCATCTGCCATCTCTCCACCCATGTCTCCAAACGATCTAAATCCTGCTGTATCCTCTGACAGTCCTCATCGTTATCCGCAATTCCACCAACCTTTGTGTCGTCCGCAAACTTACTAATCAGACCAGTTGCATTTTCCTCCAAATCTACAAAAGCAAAGGTCCCAGCACTGAACGCTGCGGAACACCACTAGTACAAACTGAATGTAGGGAAAAGCGAGGTTTTCCCGGTGAATGAGCTGGGACAGCGGGCTAATTTCGGGGGGATGCCATTTAAAAAGGGAAAGAAAGGTGAAAACGGGAAAAAAATCTGTACAGACTCGATTGTTGATTGCTGGGAAGTGTTTCCCGGGGTGTTTATTTGCTGTAACCGGTTTTGATACATGTTTGTAATAAAATACATTTCAAAAACAAATCTTGGTTTGGACAAGTCACCAGCAGTTCTGTGGATTCCTTGCTAGACAATGAACACCGAACACAACATATTCAAAATCATGAGTGGTCTGCACAGTGTAAATGGGGAGAAATTATTCCCACTGGTGGAATAGAGGACACCAATTTCAAGTGATTGGCGAGATAAAGAATTGAAACTGAAGGAAAAACCTCTTAACGTATCAAGTTACGACCTAGACTGCACTGTTTGAGAGTGTGGTGGAGGCAAATTTCAAAAGGGTCTTGGATCATTATCTGAAGAGGAGAAATTATCAGGGCTGTGGAGAAAATGCAGGGGTGTGACACTACATTTATTGCCCTTACAGAGAGCTGGTACAGGCATGATGGAATGAATGGCCTCCTTCTGTGCTGTAACCATTCTATGATGCTATTCAGGTAATCACTAACGTCTGATTAACAGTTAACTGCTACAGACGAGTAGTTTCCAATAACTGGTTTGTACTTTAGAAGCATAGAACCATAGAATTCCTACAGTGCAGAACGAGGCCTTTCAGCCCATCGGGACTGCACCAACCTCTGAAAGAGCACTCCCCCTCGCCTTATCCTCGTAACCCCATAACCTCATCTAACTTGCACATCTTAGGACTTTCTTTTACAGCTTTTCCAAGTTCTCAGTTAAATTCTAAAGGTTAAACTAAATCACAGCCTGGTAAACACTATATAATACTTACCTGCAGATTTCCACTCTCAGAACATTTGCAATGTTTGTGTTTTATTTAGGATGCACTCCTTCCATACCCATTCTGTGCAACCATACAGAGTAAGTACAGGGAGTGTCAAACTCACTCCACCCAAAAATAGTGCAGATTGTGTCAACTGAAATATTCAAGGTGGGCATCACTAGATTTGTGTTCGGTAAAGGTACAGAAGGATATTAAATGAGATCTGGTAAATGAGTTGAGATACTGAGTAGCCATTATCTAATAAAATAGTGCAATGGCTTGAAGGATTAAAGAACCAACTTTCATTTGGTTATAATCAGAGAAAAGTACCACATTTATTATTATTTATACAGCTCAAAGCTCATTAAAACCTAAATTTGGGTTTGAGGTTCCTAAATCTTATTTCACTAGATTCCTGCAATCCCATCCATTCAGTGCCAGATTTATAACTAAACGTTACAAATTTATTGAAAGCCAGACGGGTTACTATCTGTGTTTCTACTGTTGCCTGGGGCATTAATTGTAGACTGGAGTTCTTTTCTGTCTGCATAATTTCTAATGTGAACACATCTGAAAGTCTCTCAGGAAGCAGCTCAGAGCTCAAGGCTTCTCTTAATCGAAGACAAAACATTAATGTGCAGGTGTTTTAGACTAACCTGATTATGATGCAGGGGAAATGAACTGAAGCAAAGTGTTCAAAATTTAAAAGCAACAAAAAGGTTTATGGGGCAGAAGTTCACCTTGTGACTAGCAATTAAAACTCAGGAGATGGGGAGCTATGGGCAATCTGCTGTTGCCCAATGTCTGCCCTGTTCTATTCCAGAAAGCCAGTTATGAAGGATAGGACTGGAACTCATCTTTATACACATTTATGTTTATTTACAGAGTTACATATTATAAGAATACACCTCCAAACCCAAAGACTACAGTTTGAGTCTCTGTCCATTTCTAGGGAGGTTGAAACTCTATGGGCGCGATCGAACGGCCTCGTTGCGCTTGACTTGGTGACGCATGAGGCCCGCGAGAGGCCTCTTGCAAGATTTGTGAGCTCGGATCGCCTCTCTAGATCTAACAAGATCTTGCGATCTGGATCTCGGCACCTTGGAGGGGTGCTCCCAGACCATCGTAGAACCCTGGGTGTCAGACTCTGGGCAGGGTGGCACTTCCGCTACCACACAGGCACCTTGGCATTGCCAGCCTGCCACCTTGGCACTGCCACCTGGACACCTGGCATCCCGATCTCTCACTATAATGGGCAGTTCCGGCGAGCGGAGCACCCACTGTACAAAACGGGGCCATGTACAGCCTTGGCTGTGTGTTCCCCATTCACGCAGTGCTGGGAAGCATGTGGCTAAAAGTGCTCGTTAGGGGACTTTGTTCCCTTTTGGGAGAATTGCTCCCTATGACTCCAAATTAATCCCCAGTTAATACCCATCACCTGCAAGCAATTAAACACATTTAACTTGCTGGATGCAATCTTTTGGTGGGCCTGTAAATGGACGAGTAGCCCACAGGCCTGAAGCATGCACATTACTGTTGAAAAAGGACATTTTGGTCTTATGCTAATTGTTGGGCACATATTGCAAAATACAAGTACAAATAGGCAAGGTATTTGTCACACATGCTTTCCCAATTGTATCAGTTCTTGACTGGCCTAATCAGTGGTCCTTAAAGGGATCACTGGAGGGTACTCGAAACATGAGGGGCGTGATTCTCCGCTCCCGCGCTGGTTGGGAGAATCGCCTGGGTCGCCAATTTTTCCCGCGACCCCGGTCCGGCGCCCTCCCGCGATTCACGGAAGCGGCCAGATCGGCACAATCGCGTTTTGCGCGGCGCGGTACAGTGAATCGCCCGAGACAGCCAAAATGGCGATTCACCGGTACCCCGCGATTCTCCAGCCTGGATGGGCCGAGTGGCCTGCCCAAAACGGCGGGTTCCCCCTGGCACCGTCCACACCTGGTCGCTGCCGGCGGGAACAGCGTGGGAATGCTGGGGGGCGGCCTGCGGGGGGGGGGGGGATCCTGCACCGGGGGGGGGGGGGCCTCAAATGGAGTCTGGCCCGCGATCGGTGCCCACCGAAGGAGGACCTCCTTTCTTCCGCAGCCCCGCAAGATCCGTCAGACATCCTCTTGCGGGGCGTACTCGGAGAGGACGGCAACCACGCATGCGCGGGTTGGCGCCGGTGATGCGGCGCCGGCCGCGTCATGTATGCGGCGCCGCCTTTACGCGGCGCCAAGGCCTGGCGCGCGTAAATGATGCGGTGCAGCTCCTAGCCCATTATCGGGCCCTGAATCGGTCGGGATAGGGGCCGTTTCGCGCCGTCGTGAACTGCCTCCATTTCGGATAATCCCACCCGAGTTGTCTGCCAGGATCCAGTATCCACTCTAGCGAGTAAAGTGTAACAGTGGAGAGGGATTTTAGGTCATTTTAAAAGTTAAATGGGAGTCTTTTCTATAGTTTAAAAAATAATTTAACTAGTGTATAGTGTTTAGACAATGTTACGCTTAGTTTGTTTGTAACAATGAAAGTCTTAAAACTTTGAATCCGTGTGTTCCTTTCAGTCGGTCACTGGAATCCAAATATATCTTAAAAAATTATTGGTGTCCAAGGGGACTGTAACAATTTGAGCAAATGATGCTTGTTTACTAATCTGTTATGTTGCTGCGAGTGGATGGAATTCAAAATGTATAGTATTGCATCTGACAGATGGGCTGGTCAACCTACCAACAGGGTGAGCAAGATGCAGTTGGATGAATGTCGCTGGAGCCCTGTAGGGTGTCGCAGCAAATTCTGCTAGGATCGACAGTAAAGCATTGTTTGTTAGTGTTCATTTTCATGTTGCATTAAATGCTCAGATGGATTGTACACATTGCTATCATTTTTCACAGTGCATAGTTAATAGAACTGTTTACAGCAATATAAATAATGATAATTTCTTCAATTGTGTGTGTCTGATACAACCGTATGTTTGTAAACTGAGCTCACTGAGCAGATCAAAGGGGGTCCCTGAGGTCATCAGATTTCTGTCCATCTGTCATTAGATTTCTCTATTTGGTAACTTAGTGTTAAACTATTTCTGTTGCTGCATAAAAATGAACCAGGCTTTCTTCAAATGATATTTTATTTTAGTTGATTGCAGTCTCTAGCGAATAAACAGGTCTGTTCAGGAATGTGATAATATTTACAGGAAACATCCCTTTCCCCCAGCACACAGAGAGAAAATGGAAAATCACGACAACAGAAAATAACAATTTGTCAAAGTGTTATACAGCTGGAATAGGGCCAGGGCTGAAGCGGAGTAAGGTGAAGACATTCTGGAATTCCAGAAAGAAATGAGGAAGGGCGAGGTAGACAGAACAGAGAAAAAGACATAACGTGTGAGAGAGGGTCATTTTATTGAACCTGCCAATTATAAAACTTTTTTTTTTAAAAATGTAGAGTACCCAATTATTTTTTCCAATTAAGGGGCAATTTAGTGTGACCAATCCACCTATCCTGCACATCTTTGGGTTGTGGGGATGAAACCCACGCAGACACGGGGAGAACGTGCAAACTCCACACGGACAGTGACCCAGCGTCAGGATTCGAACCCAGGTTCTCAGCGCCGTAGGCAGCAGTGCTAACCACTGTGCCACCGTGCTGCCCTAGCCAAGTGGGAAACTGATGGAATTGGGTTGGGTACTCATTACAAACCCTGCCTGATATTGAAATCAATAGAGGGTAAATTGAGTAGATGATCATTGATGGTGATCTCTTCAGTCTCCTACCAGATGAATTAGAACAAAATTAACCCAGAAAGTCAAAAAGTTTCTTTGCTCAATCTAATCTGATTTAATTGTTATGGGGAGGGGAGAGATGGGAGGATGGTTCCCCCTTTTCGACCTCTCGACAGACTGGAAAAAGTTTTCCCCATCCCTTATGACAGGTTTTCTCATACGTTTTAATAAAGGATAAATGTTTTCACTGAGATTGGCCAATGACGGAATCGGGAAACACGATTGGACGGAAAATCGTTTCTGATAAGGGGCATTTAATAAGAAACATTTCTCGAAGCAGGGACAAGAGAGAAGAGATAAAGGCCAGCAGAGGTCCATTAGCAGGCAGAGAATTCAGGTTGGCCTTTACCTTTCTACATAAGGAACCAAACCAAATTTTCACGATGGAGATTCAATTGTACCTCGACCGGAGTGAAGCAAGAGAACCCTATTAATGCAAGCAGGAAACCACGGAAATTCTGTCTTCTTCGACATCCAGACTATTTTTTCAGTGGACCAAAAAGGAGTCAGAGACATGAAACATTTCAACACTTCATCTCAGGAGAAGTATGTATGACAGTGATTTATTTTGGACTTTTTAAAACCTGAGTGCATGCTTCCTCTTTTGCAGTCACCATATTATCTTGTGTGTGTGAGTGGGTGTGGTTATAGAACATACAGTGCAGAAGGAGGCCATTCGGCCCATCAAGTCTGCACTGACCCACTTAAGCACTCACTTCCACCCTATCCCCGTAACCCATTCACCCCTCCTAACCTTTTTTTTTGGACACTAAGGGCAATTTAGCACGGCCAATCCACCTAACCTGCACGTCTTTGGACTGTGGAAGTAAATTGGAAACCCATGCAGACACGGGGAGAACATGCAGACTCCACACAGACAGTGACCCAGCAGGGAATCGAACCTGGTACCCTGCCGCGGTGAAGCCACAGTGCTAGACACTTGTGTTACTGTGCCGCCCCAAATCATTTTTGACGCCAAAATCATGGCGGGCACCGGTTCCACGTCAAATCGCAATTCTCCGATGCCTCGACAACGGCATCAATGTGTTCCACTCTGTACTTTCAGTAAATGCCGTTGGCATATTATTAGTGGGTCTGACCTGGGGCCTCCGCGATTCTCCGCCTCCGCTGGTGGGATACCCCAATGGCGAGTTTCACTTATGCTTTTAAAAATCGGGAAACAGGCGCGTGCCTGATGAGGGAGAGAGAGGAGGAGGGGCACGTGGGCTGCTGGTCCTGACACTGGCAGGGGGGACATGTGGGTCAGGGTCCACAGTGCCACACACAGGGACCTTTGTGTAGCCCATGGACCTGGTTGGGCACGGAGGTACGCACCATGCTAACATGTCAGCTTTTCACCCCTTGCAGACAATGGATATTGGAATTCAACCAGCAATGGTGACCTTCCACCTAGTCGCCGCAGCCCTGGGGGATGCACTGCGGCTGTATGAGCTGGAGCTGCTGAAGGAGGAGGAAGCTGCGGTAATGGAACCTGCCCCAGGGCAACAGGAGGCAGCTGCTGAGGATGGAGAGCCGGCTGCCCAACAAGCTGAGGAGGAGGAGGTGCCGCATGAGGCCTCGTGTGGACAGGCAGCGCCTCGGATCTGACGGACCGAGCATGCCATCGAATATCCGACTGAGCAGGAGGACAGTGTGACATATTTGCAAGATCATGGTGCACCTGGCACACTTGAGGAATATGTGAGGACACCCAATCCCAGTGGCCATCAAGGTGATGGTCGTCCTGAACTTCTACTCCATGCGGTCCTTCCAGGGGCCGAGAGGTAACCTATCCGGAATCTCAAAGAGCTCAGTGCACAGGTGCATCCGTGCCGTCACTGAGACCCTGTCTGCCCAGTCGGCACATACATCCATTTCAATGTGGACCAGGCCCACCAGGATGCCCGGGCAGTGGGGTTCGCCACCATCACCAGAATGCCCCTGGTCCAGAGGGTAATCAACGGGATGCATGTCGCCCTACGAGCACCTGCAGATGTCAGGCCTCTCTACACAAACCGAAAAAGGTTTCACTCGATGAACATGCAGCTGATATGTGACTATCAGATGTGCATAATGCTCGTCTGCGCCCGATACCTGGGCAGTGTGCATGACACCTTCATCTTGGCACACTTGATGGTTCCTGGCCTCTTCTACGCACCCCCAGCTGGGGGGTTGACTCTGGGTGACAGGGGTTATCCGCTGCAGTCGTGTCTGATGCGCCTATCTGGAGGCCACAGACCGATGCGCAGATCTGCTACAATGATGCCCATGCGAGGATGGGCAGGAATGAGGCCCGGGCAGCCACGGGATCCTCTGATTGCCTCCAGGTTCACCGACTAGGAGGAGACTGGCCAGGGGCATGAACACTGCATCACACCCCCGTCTGCCGAAGCTCTCAGCCATGACCCTCTGTGACTGGGCCAAGCTCAGGAGCGCTGTTGTAATGTCCAAGTGGCTCTGGCACATGGCTGCCTGTGAGAGGGCAGCCCTGGCCTGGGCCTTGGCCACAGCCTGCACATATTGCCCAAGCCTTGGACATGCTGATCCATAGCCGAAGCCCTCGCCCCCAAGGCGTCTACCGTGGATGCCACCCATGCGGTGTTGGCCGAGGTGGCATGCATGGCCGGCACCACCACCTGCTGTTGCACATGGTTGGACTTTTCCACCTGCACCTGCAGGTGCTGGATGCTCGCCGACAACCCCTCAAGCAGTCCCTGGCTCTGCGACTGCATCTCCACGATTGATGGGACTGTCAGTTCCAGAAGCCTGAAACCGATCTGGACGGCAGCTAGTCCCTGGGGTTGGCCTCCTCTCTGACCATCCACCCCATTGGGAGTTCCTATCTCCACCTGCTGTACTGGACCATGTGTGTGTGGTGCGCACCAGATAGTGTCCCAGGCACCTCTTCATTAAAGTGCTCAACCGAGGTGGGTGTCTCTGGGATGGTGGAGGGTGTTGGAGACGGCTGTGATGGGAAATCAGTGTCATCCCCGGACTCGAGCTCTGGGATGTCTTGGTTCACAGGCATCATATGGCTCCTGTCCGTGTCATTCTCCTAGCCGCTGGTCGGCACATGATAGTGAGATGAGGAATAGGGAGAGAGAGCATTTAAACACGTGGCTACAGGGATGGTGCAGGCGGGAGGGATTCAGATATCTGGATAACTGGGGCTCTTTCTGGGGAAGGTGGGACCTCTACAGACAGGATGGTCTACATCTGAACCTGAGGGGCACAAATATCCTGGGGGGGAGATTTGTTAGTGCTCTTTGGGGGGGTTTAAACTAATGCAGCAGGGGCATGGGAACCTGGATTGTAGTTTTAGGGTAAGGGAGAATGAGAGTATAGAGGTCAGGAGCGCAGATTTGACGTCGCAGGAGGGGGCCAGAGTTCAGGTAGGTGGTTTGAAGTGTGTCTACTTCAATGCCAGGAGTATACGAAACAAGGTAGGGGAACTGGCAGCATGGGTTGGTACCTGGGACTTCGATGTTGTGGCCATTTCGGAGACATGGATAGAGCAGGGACAGGAATGGATGTTGCAGGTTCCGGGGTTTAGGTGTTTTAGTAAGCTCAGAGAAGGAGGCAAAAGAGGGGGAGGTGTGGCGCTGCTAGTCAAGAGCAGTATTACGGTGGCGGAGAGGATGCTAGATGGGGACTCTTCTTCCGAGGTAGTATTGGCTGAAGTTAGAAACAGGAAAGGAGAGGTCACCCTGTTGGGAGTTTTTTATAGGCCTCCTAATAGTTCTAGGGATGTAGAGGAAAGGATGGCGAAGATGATTCTGGATATGAGCGAAAGTAACAGGGTAGTTATTATGGGAGACTTTAACTTTCCAAATATTGACTGGAAAAGATATAGTTCGAGTACAATAGATGGGTCGTTTTTTGTACAGTGTGTGCAGGAGGGTTTCCTGAAACAATATGTTGACAGGCCAACAAGAGGCGAGGCCACGTTGGATTTGGTTTTGGGTAATGAACCAGGCCAGGTGTTGGATTTGGAGGTAGGAGAGCACTTTGGGGACAGTGACCACAATTCGGTGACGTTTACGTTAATGATGGAAAGGGATAAGTATACACCGCAGGGCAAGAGTTATAGCTGGGGGAAGGGCAATTATGATGCCATTAGACGTGACTTGGGGGGGATAAGGTGGAGAAGTAGGCTGCAAGTGTTGGGCACACTGGATAAGTGGGGCTTGTTCAAGGATCAGCTACTGCGTGTTCTTGATAAGTATGTACCGGTCAGGCAGGGAGGAAGGCGTCGAGCGAGGGAACCGTGGTTTACCAAGGAAGTGGAATCTCTTGTTAAGAGGAAGAAGGAGGCCTATGTGAAGATGAGGTGTGAAGTTTCAGTTGGGGCGATGGATAGTTACAAGGTAGTGAGGAAGGATCTAAAGAGAGAGCTAAGACGAGCAAGGAGGGGACATGAGAAGTATTTGGCAGGAAGGATCAAGGAAAACCCAAAAGCTTTCTATAGGTATGTCAGGAATAAGCGAATGACTAGGGAAAGAGTAGGACCAGTCAAGGACAGGGATGGGAAATTGTGTGTGGAGTCTGAAGAGATAGGCGAGATACTAAATAAATATTTTTCGTCAGTATTCACTCAGGAAAAAGATAATGTTGTGGAGGAGAATGCTGAGCCCCAGGCTAATAGAATAGATGGCATTGAGGTACGTAGGGAAGAGGTGTTGGCAATTCTGGACAGGCTAAAAATAGATAAGTCCCTGGGACCTGATGGGATTTATCCTAGGATTCTCTGGGAGGCCAGGTAAGAGATTGCTGGACCTTTGGCTTTGATTTTTATGTCATCATTGGCTACAGGAATAGTGCCAGAGGACTGGAGGACAGCAAATGTGGTCCCTTTGTTCAAAAAGGGGAGCAGAGACAACCCCGGCAACTATAGACCGGTGAGCCTCACGTCTGTAGTGGGTAAAGTCTTGGAGGGGATTATAAGAGACAAGATTTATAATCATCTAGATAGGAATAATATGATCAGGGATAGTCAGCATGGCTTTGTGAAGGGTAGGTCATGCCTCACAAACCTTATTGAGTTCTTTGAGAAGGTGACTGAACAGGTAGATGAGGGTAGAGCAGTTGATGTTGTGTATATGGATTTCAGCAAAGCGTTTGATAAGGTTCCCCACGGTAGGCTATTGCAGAAAATACGGAGGCTGGGGATTGAGGGTGATTTAGAGATGTGGATCAGAAATTGGCGAGCTGAAAGAAGACAGAGGGTGGTGGTTGATGGGAAATGTTCAGAATGGAGTACAGTCACAAGTGGAGTACCACAAGGATCTGTTCTGGGGCCGTTGCTGTTTGTCATTTTTATCAATGACCTAGAGGAAGGCGCAGAAGGGTGGGTGAGTAAATTTGCAGACGATACTAAAGTCGGTGGTGTTGTCGATAGTGTGGAAGGATGTAGCAGGTTACAGAGGGATATAGATAAGCTGCAGAGCTGAGCTGAGAGGTGGCAAATGGAGTTTAATGTAGAGAAGTGTGAGGTGATTCACTTTGGAAGGAATAACAGGAATGCGGAATATTTGGCTAATGGTAAAGTTCTTGAAAGTGTGGATGAGCAGAGGGATCTAGGTGTCCATGTACATAGATCCCTGAAAGTTGCCACCCAGGTTGATAGGGTTGTGAAGAAGGCCTATGGAGTGTTGGCCTTTATTGGTAGAGGGATTGAGTTCCGGAGTCGGGAGGTCATGTTGCAGCTGTACAGAACTCTGGTACGGCCGCATTTGGAGTATTGCGTACAGTTCTGGTCACCGCAGTATAGGAAGGACGTGGAGGCTTTGGAGCGGGTGCAGAGGAGATTTACCAGGATGTTGCCTGGTATGGAGGGAAAATCTTATGAGGAAAGGCTGATGGACTTGAGGTTGTTTTCGTTGGAGAGAAGAAGGTTAAGAGGAGACTTAATAGAGGCATACAAAATGATCAGGGGGTTGGATAGGGTGGACAGTGAGAGCCTTCTCCCGCGGATGGAAATGGCTGGCACGAGGGGACATAACTTTAAACTGAGGGGGTAATAGATATAGGACAGAGGTAGGTTCTTTACGCAAAGAGTAGTGAGGCCGTGGAATGCCCTACCTGCTACAGTAGTGAACTCGCCAACATTGAGGGCATTTAAAAGTTTATTGGATAAACATATGGATGATAATGGCATAGTGTAGGTTAGATGGCTTTTGTTTTGGTGCAACATCGTGGGCCGAAGGGCCTGCACTGCGCTGTATTGTTCTATGTTCTATGGGGGGGGGGTCTCAGGTTGTGGCACTGGCTGGGGGATGGGGGAAACCAGATGGACCCATCCCATCACCAGCAGGTCCTGCAAGACACGACGCATGCTTAGACCGCAGGAGTGGGGGGGGAGTGCGGATGGTGGTGGTGAGCGTGGTGTGGGGGTAAGCATAGGGGTGAGGGTGGGGGTGTGGGTGAGCATGGTGTGGGGGTGATGGTGGTGGGGTTGGTATTTTCACAGGTAACCACAACTCAGCGGAGTCTCACGTGCTCGCCCGCAGCCGTCCTCCACCCTGGTGACTTCCCTTTCCTCAGGGCCGCGAACCACGACCAGGGTCCGCTGCTGTGCCATGATCAGGGGGCTGCAGATCCGACAGTCCCCCTCCAGTTTTTTCCCGCTCCAGGGGGGGTGTGGAAGCACAAATCGACAGTGTTAGACTGTCCGACGCATACAGCCCAGGGGGTGGGTAGCTGGTGGCCTCGGTGGCCATTATAACCGGCCATGGCAGTCAGTATTGGTGCCAGCATGTGATGCAGGGTGGGGGTTCGGCCGCCCTTCTGGTGGGGGGGGGGGGTGAGGTTGGTGCCAGGGCACAGTGCTGCCTACTCACCCAGTGTGTATATGCAGCTGCAGCTTGTCTGCCCCCAGAATGTCAATCACGAATCCAGTGAATCCGACACCGTTTCTCATTGAAATCAATTGTTTTTCACATGACGCTGGTGCTAGCCCCTTGACAGCCGCTAAACCGGTCCAGGTGTGGCGCCAGTTTTGCGGCTTGCACTCCGCGGAGCTAATGGACCCAGGGATGGATGTTGGTGTAGATGGGGAGGTAGACGGAAGGGGTGCGGTGATGGGGGGCGCGGGGGTACCCGCGGGTGCCAGGTCCCGGAGGGAGACTGTGTTCTGCCGTCCGTCGCGGTGTGCCACGTAGGCATACTGAGGGTTCGCGTGGAGGAGCTGGACCCTCTCGACCAGGGGGTCAGCCTTATGGCTCCTCAAATGTTTCCGGAGGCGGACAGGCCCAGGTGTTGTTAGCCAGGATGGAAGCGAGACCCCGGAGATCGACGTCCTGGGAAAGACAAATAGCCGGTCGTGAGGGGTCTCATAAGTTGCAGTACACAAGAGTGACCGGATGGAGTGGAGCGCATCGGGAAGGACCTCCTGCCAGCGGGAGACTGGGAGATTTCTAGACCGTAGGGTGAAGAGGACGGCCTTCCAGACCGTAGCATTCTCCCTCTCCACCTGCCTGTTTCCCCGGGGGTTGTAGCTGGTAGTCCTTCTCGAGGCGATGCCCTTACTGAGCAGGTACTGACGCAGCTCATCACTCATAAAAGAGGTGCCCCGATCACTATGTATGTAGGTAGGGAAACCGAACAGGGTGAAGATGCTGCGCAGGGCCTTGATGACAGTGGCAGAGGTCATGTCAGGTCATGGGATGGCAAAGGGAAAACGTGAGTACTCATCAACAACGTTGAGAAAGTACATGTTGCTGGGTTTAGCTGCTGGGCTAAATAGCTGGCTTTTAAAATGGACCAAGGAAGGCCAGCAGCACAGTTTAATTCCCATACCAGCCTCCCCGAACCGGCACCGGAATGTGGCAACTAGGGGCTTTTCACAGTAACTTCATTTGAAGCCTACTTGTGACAATAAGCGATTTTCTAAGATTGGCGTCATGGTCCTGCAGGTCATGGCCGCAGATGGTGACATTATCCAAGTATGGGAACGTGGCCCGCAGCCCGTACTGGTCGACCATTCGGTCCATCGTTCGTTGGAAGACCAAACCCCATTGGTGACGCCGAAGGAAACCCTGAGGAAATGGAAGAGGCGGCCGTCTGCCTCAATGGACAGGAGCACTGTACTGTCTGCTCCGGGTGGCGACGGGCTTACAGTTTGGGTGAGGTTTGCGAAGACCGAGGGAGGGGTGACCTTCAGGGTCGTGAGGCTGCAGACGGTGAGAGGGGGCAGGGGTCCCCCGAATTTTAAGGTCAGGCTTCGGAGATTGCATTGAAAGTCTAAACCTAGTAGCAGCGGGGCGCAGAGATGGGGGAGGACGTAAAGCTTGAAATCGGCCTACTCGACGGCCTGTATCGCAAGGTTAGCGATGCAATACCCCCCGATCTGCACGGAGTGTGATCCGGAAGCAAGGGGGATGGTTTGTGAGACAGGGAGGACCCGGAGGGAGCAGCGCCTTACCATATCCGGGTGGACAAAGCTATCTGTGCTGCCGGAGTCGAAGAGGCAGGACGTTTCCTGTCCATTGAGTCGGACGGTCATCATGGAGTTTTGAAGGCGATAAGGCCGGGACTGGTCGAGCTGAATCGAGCCGAGTTGCGGGCGACTGGTATCAGCAGTGGCGGGATGGTCCCAACATGGCGGCCCTGATGAGACGCACGTGGCGGGCAGCGTCGAAGATGGCGAACCAAGATGGCTGCCCCCACAGGTCGCACGAGGCGGACGACGCGTCAGAAAATGGCGGGCCCGGCAGCGACGATGCCATGCAGCGGGGTCTGTGAGCCTCAGGCCGGGCCTGGCAGGCTTTTGATTTTTGGATTTTAGGTTGAGCCAGGCATAGCTTAGCAAAGTGCCCTTTCTTGCCACACTCGTTGCAGGTCACGTTTCGAGCTGGCCCTGCCCGCAGAAGTAACAATACGGCCCTCCGGAGCTGGCAGACTGCCACGCGGCGCAGGTATGGGGCACGCCCGGGTCGGGTGATGGCTCTGCCTCCGACACCCCCGAGGATGCCGCGTGGTCGGATGGAAAGGCCTCCATTCTCTGGAAGGCCACTTCCAGCGAGGTAGCTAGTTTCACCGTCTCCTCGAGGTCGAGGGACCTTTTCTCGAGAAGCCTTTGCCGGATGTAGCTGGACCTGATTCCTGCCACATAGGTGTCTTGGATCATCAGCTCTGCGTGCTGTACTGCCGTGACCGACTGGGAGTTACAACTCCGGACGAGTACCCTCAGTTCGCGCAGACATTCAGCCAGCGACTCACCCTGGCGCTGACGCCACGTGGTCAGGAGGTGTCGAGCGAGTACCTCGTTCACTGGCCTATCAAACTGTCCTTTGAGCAGCTCCACTGCCTCCATGTACGAGGCCGCGTCCCTGATTAGCCGAAAAATCCTGTGGCTCACCTGGGCATTGAGGAGACGCTGTTTGAGAATCGGGGAGACCACGGCGGCTGAGGAGTCGAGGTAGGCCTCGAAGCAACTGAGCCAATGCTCGAAGATAGCCGTAGCTTCAGCTGCCTGCGGGTTGAGTTCAAGACGATCAGGTTTCAGAGCGGCGTCCATTGTGAAAAAAAACGAGTTGATTAAATTGATGACCATCAATTCAGTCGAGACAGTTTGTACCAAAGAACTGTGGCTTTAATCAACTAGATGTGTGCCAACCTGTAGCTTCTCCCGCACTGAGAGCCTGTCCCAGATCGGCCAGTTATATACGTCCTCAGAGGGGTGGAGCCACAGGCGGAGCCAACAGCAGCATCAACACAACAATTCAACAGCACCAGTAACAGCAACAACAGTAAGTATATACAATAGTGGATGTCGATGACAACAGTAATAATAGAACAACAGTGAGTATATACAATAGCCATACGTGGCGCACCACAGCGGGGAAGGGGATACGCATCGAGTTGCGTGAACCGATTTATGGCCTGGCTGTCGTCTACAACCATCCGGTTCTTTTCCCCGGTCCTGACGACCAGCACTTGAGCTCTCCAGGGGCTGTTACTGTCCTCGATGATCCCCTCCCTCAAGAGCCGCTGGACCTCCGACTTGATAAAAGTCCTGTCCTGGGCACTGTACCGCCTGCTCCTGGTGGCGACGGGTTTACAGTAGGAGGTGAGGTTCGCGAAGAGCGAGGGTGGAGCGACCTTAAGGGTCGTGAGGCTACATATGGTGAGAGGGGTTAGGGGTCCGCCGAACTTCAGGGTCAGGCTTCTGAGGTTGCACTGGAAATCCAGTCCTAACAAGAGAGGAGCGCAGGGATGGGGAAGGACATAGAATTTAAAATTGGCGTACTCGGCGCCCTGTATCGCGAGATTCGCGACAAGAGGCGAGGCCACGTTGGATTTGGTTTTGGGTAATGAACCAGGCCAGGTGTTGGATTTGGAGGTAGGAGAGCACTTTGGGGACAGTGACCACAATTCGGTGACGTTTACGTTAATGATGGAAAGGGATAAGTATACACCGCAGGGCAAGAGTTATAGCTGGGGGAAGGGCAATTATGATGCCATTAGACGTGACTTGGGGGGGATAAGGTGGAGAAGCAGGCTGCAAGTGTTGGGCACACTGGATAAGTGGGGCTTGTTCAAGGATCAGCTACTGCGTGTTCTTGATAAGTATGTACCGGTCAGACAGGGAGGAAGGCGTCGAGCGAGGGAACCGTGGTTTACCAAGGAAGTGGAATCTCTTGTTAAGAGGAAGAAGGAGGCCTCTGTGAAGATGAAGTGTGAAGTTTCGGTTGGGGCGATGGATAGTTACAAGGTAGCGAGGAAGGATCTAAAGAGAGAGCTAAGACGAGCAAGGAGGGGACATGAGAAGTATTTGGCAGGAAGGATCAAGGAAAACCCAAAAGCTTTCTATAGGTATGTCAGGAATAAGCGAATGACTAGGGAAAGAGTAGGACCAGTCAAGGACAGGGATGGGAAATTGTGTGTGGAGTCTGAAGAGATAGGCGAGATACTAAATAAATATTTTTCGTCAGTATTCACTCAGGAAAAAGATAATGTTGTGGAGGAGAATGCTGAGCCCCAGGCTAATAGAATAGATGGCATTGAGGTACGTAGGGAAGAGGTGTTGGCAATTCTGGACAGGCTGAAAATAGATAAGTCCCCGGGACCTGATGGGATTTATCCTAGGATTCTCTGGGAGGCCAGGGAAGAGATTGCTGGACCTTTGGCTTTGATTTTTATGTCATCATTGGCTACAGGAATAGTGCCAGAGGACTGGAGGACAGCAAATGTGGTCCCTTTGTTCAAAAAGGGGAGCAGAGACAACCCCGGCAACTATAGACCGGTGAGCCTCACGTCTGTAGTGGGTAAAGTCTTGGAGGGGATTATAAGAGACAAGATTTATAATCATCTAGATAGGAATAATATGATCAGGGATAGTCAGCATGGCTTTGTGAAGGGTAGGTCATGCCTCACAAACCTTATTGAGTTCTTTGAGAAGGTGACTGAACAGGTAGACGAGGGTAGAGCAGTTGATGTGGTGTATATGGATTTCAGCAAAGCGTTTGATAAGGTTCCCCACGGTAGGCTATTGCAAAAAATACGGAGGCTGGGGATTGAGGGTGATTTAGAGATGTGGATCAGAAATTGGCTAGCTGAAAGAAGACAGAGGGTGGTGGTTGATGGGAAATGTTCAGAATGGAGTACAGTCACAAGTGGAGTACCACAAGGATCTGTTCTGGGGCCGTTGCTGTTTGTCATTTTTATCAATGACCTAGAGGAAGGCGCAGAAGGGTGGGTGAGTAAATTTGCAGACGATACTAAAGTCGGTGGTGTTGTCGATAGTGTGGAAGGATGTAGCAGGTTACAGAGGGATATAGATAAGCTGCAGAGCTGAGCTGAGAGGTGGCAAATGGAGTTTAATGTAGAGTAGTGTGAGGTGATTCACTTTGGAAGGAATAACAGGAATGCGGAATATTTGGCTAATGGTAAAGTTCTTGAAAGTGTGGATGAGCAGAGGGATCTAGGTGTCCATGTACATAGCTCCCTGAAAGTTGCCACCCAGGTTGATAGGGTTGTGAAGAAGGCCTATGGAGTGTTGGCCTTTATTGGTAGAGGGATTGAGTTCCGGAGTCGGGAGGTCATGTTGCAGCTGTACAGAACTCTGGTACGGCCGCATTTGGAGTATTGCGTACAGTTCTGGTCACCGCATTATAGGAAGGACGTGGAGGCTTTGGAGCGGGTGCAGAGGAGATTTACCAGGATGTTGCCTGGTATGGAGGGAAAATCTTATGAGGAAAGGCTGATGGACTTGAGGTTGTTTTCGTTGGAGAGAAGAAGGTTAAGAGGAGACTTAATAGAGGCATACAAAATGATCAGGGGGTTGGATAGGGTGGACAGTGAGAGCCTTCTCCCGCGGATGGATATGGCTGGCACGAGGGGACATAACTTTAAACTGAGGGGTAATAGATATAGGACAGAGGTCAGAGGTAGGTTCTTTACGCAAAGAGTAGTGAGGCCGTGGAATGCCCTACCTGCTACAGTAGTGAACTCGCCAACATTGAGGGCATTTAAAAGTTTATTGGATAAACATATGGATGATAATGGCATAGTGTAGGTTAGATGGCTTTTGCTTCGGTGCAACATCGTGGGCCGAAGGGCCTGTACTGCGCCGTATTGTTCTATGTTCTATGTTCTAGTACCCCCGGATCGGCACTGAATGTGATCCGGAAGCAAGGGAGATTGTTTCAAACGCGGAGGAAATCTGGAGGGAGCAGCGCCTTACCGTGTCTGGATGGATGAAGCTCTCCGTGCTCAAGGAGTCGAACAGACAGGGCGTTTCGTGGCCATCGACCCGGGCGGTCATCATGGAGTTCTTGAGGTGCTTGGGCCGTGACTGGTCGAGAGTGACCGCGCCGAGCTGCGGGTAGCCAGAGTGGTCAATGGTAGCGAGGGGGTCCGAAGATGGCAGCCCCCGTCAGTCACACATGTCGAAGATGGCGGCCAAGATTGCGGCCCCCATGAGTCGCACGTGTCGGGCAGAGTTAAAGATGGCGGCCCTCACAGATAGCACGAGACGGATGACGCGTCAGAAGAGGGCGTTACCGGCAGGCACGCAGCCACTCTGCGGTGACTGCGGGCCTGCGAGTCTGTGAGTCGGGCCTGCGATTTTGGAAATTTTGGTCGGGCCAAGCAGACTTTGGCAAAATGTCCTTTCTTGCCGCAGTCGCTGCAGGTCGCATTCCGTGCTGGGCAACGCTGCCTGGGGTGCTGGTTCTGACCGCAGAAATAGCAAGACGGCCCCCTGGGTTGGGCGGGCAGCCGCGCGGCACAGGCCTGGGACACCCTCGGGTGGAGTGATGGCCGCACCTCCGACGTCCACGAGGAAATCGCGTCGTCGGAGGGGAAAGCATTTAGGCTCTGGAAGGCTACATCTAACGAGGTGGATAGTTTTACCGTCTCTTCTAGGTCGAGGGCGCCCTTTTTGAACAGTTGCTGTCTGACATAGCTGGACCTGACTCCAGCCACATAGATGACCCGGATGGCAAGTTCCATGTGCTGCGAGGCCATGACGTCCTTGTAGTTACAGTTACGAGCGAGTACCCTCAGGTTGCGTAGATATTCCTCCAGCGATTTCCCCGAGGGGTTGACGACGTGTGGTGAGGAGATGCCGCGCGAACACTTCGTTCACCGGCCTCACGTAATGTCTTTTCAGGATCGCGACCGCGTCTGCATACGTGGGCGCGACCTCGATTAGTAAAAAGATTCTGTGGCTCACCCGGGCGTTGAGGAGACTCAGCTTGTGTGCCTCGGTGATGGCGGGCGAGGAGGAGGAGGCGAGGTAGGCCTCAAAGCAGCAGAGCCAATGTGAGAAGATTCCTTTGGCTTCAGCTGCCTGTGGGTCGAGTTCCAGTTGATCAGGTTTGAGGGCGGCTTCCATTGCGATATCTTAGCTTATTAAATTGATGTGACCATCAATTCACACGAGACGATTAGTAGAAGTGAACAGTGGTTTTAATAAGCTAGATCTGTGCCTGCCTGCGACTGCTTTGTACTGTGTGCCGCCTACAGGCTGCAGGTTCATATACCACCCCCAAGGGGGCGGAGCCACAGGTGGAGCCCACAGGGGCATCAACATAGTACAGTACAATACAGTGGTGAATTGCAGTAGCAATACGTTCACCACAATCCACAAGTGGTTGTCACAATATGTGAATTTTGTAAGGAACATAAAGGGTTAATGTAATGTAACTACTCTTGTCACTTGATGGTGCTATAGACCAACCATATAAATATCACATGCCTCCTTGACTTCTGGGAGAGAGACAGGAGACACAGGAGAGAGTGGAAGGAAGTCAGACTGAGTAGATGTGAGATAATTTAGCTGATAGCATAGTTTAGTATTGTAGAAGTATAGTGTATCCTTTACTTATCTAATTCCTTAGTAAATGTTCGAATCTAATGAAGTGTAGTGTAAGAAATTAGCTTTGTTTGTTCAACAGTGCTTGCTGTTCTTTGGCAACACTACAACCTTCACCATCCTGAAGAACAATACAAAGAACACAACGGTGGTGAGAATGTGGAATTCAAAGTGGTTGAAGCAAATAGTATTGATTAATTTAAGGGAACAAACATATGAAAGAGAAGATGGTCACGATGATAGATTTAGATGAGCAAACTGTGAGGAGACTTAAGTGGAGCAGAAATCTCAAAATCCTTGATGTCTTATGCAAAGGTTCAATGTTGGCTTGTTTGCCTTTGGCCAATTCATAGCCATGACTAATCTCTCCTGAGTGTAAAATTTCAACTTTTAAGATATTTGTATTATCTTTTCCTTCTTTGAGTCATGTACAGTCTACAACTCAAATAGTACTCAAGTTGCAAAAAACAGTAGGGTCCTATAATATTATTTCCTATTCTTAATATATTTAGTAACTTCTTTTCTACTCAGTGGCTTCTTGGATGTTAAGTCCAAGGGCTAGCACAATCTTGTTGGGTAACTTATTAATGCAGGACAAAATAATTTTACGAGTTACTTTCAGCTGTGCATTATATAATTTGTGTTACAGGCATCTTCAATATTGTGTACATTTTTTAAAAAGTTTATTCGTTCATTGGATGTGGGCACCGCTAGCTAGACCAGCATTTATTGCCCATCCCTAATTGTCCTTGAGCGAGTGGTTGGAAGTTGGCTTCTTGAACCACTGCAGTCCATGTGTTGTAGTAACTCCCAGAGTGCTGCTAGAAATGGAGCACTTTAACCCAGCATGCCATTTATAACATATGATTTATATCATGAAAACATAGTTTCAATTTTGAACCCGATTGCTATCTTCATGTTGCATGTTCAATAACAGGAACGAAGTGGGAATAATTTGAGGTAGTGTTTATTGTGTATTAATTTTGTTTAACTGTATTCAAGTGATGGGCATCAACTGAGGATTCACTTAAAAGAGCACAGACAAAAACTGTGGTAGTTGGGGTTGGAGGTGTATGCTTATAATGTGTAACTTTGTAAAATAAATATAAAATGTGTAAAGATTGGCTCTAGTTCGATCCTTCACCACTGGCTTTCTGGAATTAACATGATAACAGGATGGAAGTCTTAAGGTGAATGTTGGAAGCTAAGGAGAAACATAAATCACTCAGAAAATGATAATCCTAGTTGTCATCTTGAAAGCAAATATAAATTGTTAGGGTATGATTTTTATCTGATGTTCATGAAATCTGAACAATCTGACCAGTGGCAGAAGGAAGTGAATATGTGCACAATGATTATGCCCCTACCAAAGAGGAAACAAGGTATTGCTTTGGTCGTTCCTTCCTACCAGAAGCAAAATAAACATTTTGTGAGCTGGATGCCTGTCAGTTGGATACCAATGAAGTTTTGGAACCTATATTCAAGTTCTTGGATAGAATTTATATGAAAGATGATCTGTTAAATGCCTATGAGGCATGATTAGACTTTTTGTTTATTTTTAAAAAATATTTTTATTCTCCATTTTCACATTTTCTTCAAAATTTACACCCCACCAACAAACAGTAAACGGTAACAAATACAATGTCAATCCCATTATCAGCAACAACGATCCCATCCTCCCACCACCCCACAAACAACGACCCGCCTGACAATATAAGCATCAAATAAAACAAAACCCCCCAAGGAAAAAAAAGAAAAAGGAATCAGGAATCGCCTATGGTCACCATTGACATATACAGTCCACCCCCCAACCCCCCCCAAATTCAATGCCATCCAATCCCCGAAAGAGTACCGTGAATGACACCCATGAATTGTATACTCCCCTCCCACCTCTTCTCCCAGACTCCTCCCCTCCACTTCCTCTTTTAAACTCCTCCCCCCAGCCTCGGTTCCTTCCCTCAACTTTTCACCCCGGCTAGACTCACCGAAACCTGTTCCACTAGGCTATGATGGCCGCAGCCCCTCCCCCATCTCACTCCTGTTCACTGGCCGGCTTAAACCGGCCAACGTGGAGGCCCCCGCCCGGGTCTCCTTCCCCCTTGCCAGGTCCCAAGAAAACCAAGAAATCCCCTGTAGCACACAACCCCAGCATACACACCCAAGCCCCAAAGAACCATCATTGCAAATGAAAGTCCCAACTCTTCCCTTGTCCAAATATACAGCGTTGACTAATTTAGTACATACACCAACACGCAGTGAAAAAATAAAGTTACATGAGGCTACATCGGTACAAGACCCGTTCTCAGCCCCATTTCTCAATTCTGTCACAGTCCTTCTGCCTTCGCAAACTCCTCCGCCGCTTCCACCGTCCCAAAATAAAAGTCCTTGGATTTGTAGGTCACCCTCAACTTAGCTGGATACACTATGCCGCACTGCACCTTGCTGATGTACAGTGCCTTCTTCACCCAGCTGAAGGCCGCCCGCCTCCTCGCCAGCTCCACTGTAAAGTCCTGGTATATGCGTATACTAGCTCCAGCCCACTGCACCACCCGCTTCTGCTTTGCCCAGCACAGGACCTTCTCCTTCACGCTGTACCTACGGAAACAAACAGTTACTACTCTTGACGGCTCACTCGCCTTTGGTGTAGGCCTCCACGACTGATAAGCCCGATCCAGTTCGTATCGAGAGGGATCATCCCCCTCTTCCAATAGCTCCGCCAACATCGTGGCAAAATACTCCGTCGGCCTCGGGCCTTCCACCCCTTCGGGCAGACCCACGATCCTCAGATTCTGCCGCCTGGATCTGTTTTCCAGGTCTTCCATTTTGGCTCGCAGACCCTTGTTGGTCTCTGTCACCTTCTGAAACTCCTTCCCCAATGAGGTGAGTTGATCACTGTACTGCGATAATGCCTCTTCCACTTCCTTCAGTGTCTCACCTTGCTCCCGCACTACTGTTGCTGCGCTCGATACCGCCACCTTCACCGGGACGATCGCCTCCTCCACCAGCACTTGCAATACCGCCCCCATCATCTTCTCCATGTGTTTTGTGAACTGTTTTTCAAGTTCCACGGCCATCACCTTGGTCATTTCTTCTGCCGTGAGCAATGCGGCCTCCCCTGATGCCCCAGACTCCGCTTTCCTTATAGTTTCCACGCTGACTTTTCCACTCACCGACGGACTTTCATTAACCCGCTTTTTCACGGCCGTTTTTTTCCCAAACTTGGACATTTCTCCTCATTGTGCCTTCTTACAACTTTTTCAGCCTCCATTGCCCCAGTGTGCCTCCCGCCCGCCGTCACGGGATGTCCAAGGCATGATTAGATTTTAATAGAATTACCATCTGTTTCCCAAAATCTATGGAGAAATGTATATGGAATTTAATAGATTGTAGATGGACAAAAATCAGTTTGGGGATCCCTAGTATTGCTGCATTGTAAAAAAGGACAGGCTCCTGGGTTCAAACTAGATTTTGATCCTCAGAGAAGGCTACTGTGTTGGATCAGATATTTGCCACCTTGAAAGAAATTCCTGCAAAACAACCACTTTCTTCAGCCTTTGTAGAACAAATGAGACATTTTGTGGTAAGACAAGAGAATAGAGAGTTGGATGATTGCGAGATTTCAAAATGGCCTAGATACACCAAAGATGTGCAGGTTAGGTGGATTAGCCATGCTAAATAGCCACATAGTGTCCAAAGGGTTAGATGTGGTTGTTGAGTTACGGAGATAGGGTGGGGGCTTAGGCTTAGGTAAGTTGCTCTTTCCAAGGGTCGGTGCAGACTCGAAGGACCGAATGGCCTTCTTCTGCACTGTAGGAATTTTATGTTTCTACGATACTGGGCATAGACATCAAGTATTCCTTAAATACAGACAAAATGAAGATTAAAAACACCTTTAGTAGACCTGTTCCTTTATTGCAGAAGACAAATTTAAACAACAATAATCGGCAAATTAATTCAGGAATGTCCAAAGAATAATTAAGAAATGTTTCAGCTGTGACTCAAAATATGATGAACTTCCCAAAGTGGAGAGGCATGATCCTTGAAATGACATATGAGATAGAGAATTATAAGGTAGATGATCAAGACAATGATGAATCCAAAAATATATATACTGGTCACAAGGAGTTTTAGTTCTGTGATGAATCTGTTAGTGGCAGACTTGTTTAACTGTGATGTGCTCGATAGTTCTTGCCTTCAACAGTATGTGGAACATATTTATAACAGGATTGATTAACATGACATTCAAAACGTTAAGGCCCATTTCTCACAATTAATTGGAAAATCACCACTTTCAACTGATAGAAGTAAACAAGACACGTTGTACCTCATATGCTCATTGGTTTTGTGATGATGGTGTTGAGGAACAGAATACAATTGATTGAACACTCGATAGTGGTAATGTGAGCGATCGGGGCACACAGGGCAGAACCAGGAAATTCAAGGATCAATTTCCCAGACTGGGTACTCAGATGGCATATGTTTGGTGAATGGGGGAATGTGACAATTGTGGGACAGTTAGAAAAATCTATAAGCAATTTTAAATATTGGTTGAATATTCAGGCTGATAGTCCAGAAGAAAGGTCCATGGAGCAGCAAAACGGGCTGCAAATGGAGAGTAAGAAAGCACAATGCAAGTACAGATAGTGAATTCAGAAATGACTCTTCCATCAAAAAATGATGACATATCAGAGAAAGACCTGATAATTGCAGTGACAGTGTTGGCATATCTAAAGGTGCAACTCGAGACCATAGCTTGAATAGTTTAGATAATGAAATAAAGGCTACAGAACAGCCTTGGATCAGAAATAGAAGCAGAAATCCTTCTGAAATAAGAAGTGCCAATAAACATTGAAGATAAACTAATAAGAGAGGCAGAACAAAGTAAATTAAATAGTTGGAGAGAGTTTGGAGTTTATTCTGAGATGCCAGGTAAAGGACAACTAGTTTCTTCACATGGGTTGATTTGTACTGAAAATTTCCCTGCAGATGAGAGTTATAAGGTCAAAGTGAGCTAATTGCTCGGTGTTTTGAAGAATGGCTGGGTGATACGGATGTTAGAATGGACTCTCCCACTGCTGGAAAGGTAACTGTTGTGTTCTGTGTTCTTGTCTTGTAATGAATCTACAGAACTGCTGGTGACTTCGCGAATCCGAATATAAACATAGTACATACATCATTTCCATCCCTAACAAGTCCCTCCTACCCTTAATAGAAAATAGCCTAACTTCCTCTTCCCCCCCCTTAGATTATTGCCTCTGCTGACAATTAATTTTTCCCAAAGAAGTCGATAAACGGCTGCCACCTCCGGACGAACCCTAGCGTTGACCCTCTAAGGGCGAACTTGATTTTCTCAAGACTGAGAAACCCAGCCATGTCGCTAACCCAGGTCTCTGATTTTGGGGGCTCCCGAGTCCCTCCATGCTAGCAATATCCGTCTCCGGGCTACCAGGGAGGCAAAGGCCAAGACGTCAGCTTCTCTCGCCGATGGACTCCCGGAGCTTCTGACACTCCAACGATCGCCACCTCTGGACTCGGCCCCACCCGTGTTTATAGCGCCGTGGACATGACATCTGCAAAACCCTGCCAGAATCTCCTAAGCTTCGGGTATGCCCAAAACATATGGTCATGATTTGCTGACCCCCCCGTACACCTCGCACACCTGTCCTCTACCCCAAATAACTTGCTCATCCGGGTCACCATCACGTGTGCCCGGTGAACTACCAGAACGATGATTTATTAATGTACATGTGGTAAGGTAACGATCAGAATCTTATACAGACCAAGTTATTACAAAGTTACATTGGACTCTCCTGGAACTATACTTATGTGCGACTGTCCTCGTGTACGCCTTACAACCTTCTGCTGGTAGCCGGATGTCACCTGACTGATGTCTGACGCCACCTGCTGGTGGGAGGTCATTGCTGAGTACATGTAATATTATCTACAGGCATATCACCACAGTCATCTTAAAAATAATTTTCAATCTTTTGATCTCATATTCATGGGAGCATAGGCCAATCAACATTATAGTCGTGTTTCTTCAGGGTGATACTTTTCATAGAGAAATGTTTCTAAAATTGCCCAAAGAGGCAGTAGATGCTGAAGGAAAATCATGAAAACTAAACACAAATATCTAAGGACTGAATAATGCTTCCAGGGTGTGGTAATTTTCAGTGAGATATGTTTTGCTGAAAATAAATTGTGCTAAGTTCCTGCAACTTTTTATTGTTTTTCATTCAGGCATTTTCATGATGCATGTTGATGATTTCTGATGGGGTCAAAGTCCAATCCTCTTCCTCACCTTGTGGTGCACTGTGGCAGGCGTTCATCTGTTTCCATAGCTAGTAATTCATGGCACTGGTCACTAGTGTGTAGCCAGGGGCTTATAGCTTGAGGGGTGCCACACCACATCAAGTGTGGTTGACCAGGAATTTCTCCTGCTCTTACTACCAGTTATTGGTGCGTTTGGAAGGATTTGCAGGTTGACACTCAACCTGTTTGACCACGTTATGAATCTACCGTTCTTGGCCATAAAGTCCTGGGGTGGGACTTGAACATCTGGCTGAGAGGCAGGGACACTACCCACTGCGTCACAAGAACTCCTCTTATGGAGTGGTACTGCAAAATTTGAGAAATGTGCTCTGAATAAAATTTGAATAGAATTTAAAATTGGGAGTCAAGCTTGTGCAGCTTTTAAATATATTAGTTTAGATATTAAGCAGAGTAGGTGCAGAATAACTTTAAATCAATAATCATATTTTGAGAGTGTTACTCCCATCTCAGTTGATCATACTAGATCATCAGAGAAACTGATCTGGTATTTAAAGAACGGACTACAATTGACCCTTTCTCTGTTATTACAGTTTCATTCACTGTTTCTAATATACTCGATGCAGTCTAATGCACCAAGTCACACCTCTACATACTACAATTCACCCTTTTTCAGTAATTATTGAATTAGATGATGGGTGGGAGTCTTCGTTGGCTGAAGCTAAAATCAGGAAACCCAATTGGATGGAGAATAGGTCCCGATGCCAAAATCGTGGCGAGGGCTGATTTGACGCCAAATCACTATTCTCCGTCACTTCGACAGGCGTCAATGCGGTCCGGAATGAACGTGCAGTAAACGCCGCTTGCATATCATTAGCGGGCCTGACCCGGTATTTTCCGGAGCCTCTGCGATTCTCCACCTCTGATGGGGCAAGTTCCTGATGGCGTGGTTCACTTGTGCTTTTAAAAATCTTGAAACTGGCTGATGAGGGAGAGAGAGGAGGTAGGACACGGAGAGGGGCGACTATTGACTGCCAGCCCAGACATTGTCAGGGCTGGCTAGGGTGGGGGGCCTGCCAGGGCCGGGGCTGGCTGGGGTGGGGGGCCTACCAGGGCCGTGGGAGGAAAGAGGGTGACGAGAGAATGGGCCACGTACCTGGGGTGACCCTCCCACGGGTGGTATACAGGTGCGGACCGCCATTACCGCGGCCTGCAAAACAGCCATCTTTCTGCGCACCCCACTGACCACCCACCTTGGTGTCTGGTTCTGCAGAGTGACACCAGCCGTACGGGGTTCCCAATCCCCTCCCCCCACACCCCGCCCTCTGCCACCCCAGCCGCCACCCGCCGGCAGAGCATCAGGCAGCCCACCCAGGGCAATGCCTACTGTAGCCCCCAAGGGGGTGCTGGACAGGACCACGATGCGTACTGCTGGCACGGGCAGCACCAGCCGACGGAATGGGTGCCAGGGCCAGAGTCCCCACGGTGCCGGGCAACGACGGGGACAGGGTGCGGAGATGGGGGAGGGGACATGCGGGGACAGAGTCCGCAATTCCAACTGGGACGACAATGTAGCCCATTGGACCTGGTTGCGTACGGGAGGTCCGCACCATGTTAACATGTCAGCCTTTCACCCCCTGCAGACAATGGATATTGGAATTCAACAAGCAATGCTGGCTTTCCTGCTAGTCGCCGCAGCCCTGGGGGATGCTATGTGGCTGTACGAGCTGGAGCTGCTCAAGGAGGTGTCATGATATTCAGATAAACATCATGGTGCAAACACACATACACACTGATGGACAGATCAACGGACCAATCAACACACACGCAACATCACAGCCAATCACCAGTGAGAGCAGACACACTATAAAACGGGGACCACCACAGTTCCCGTTCATTCCAGCAGGAGACAGCTCAGGGCACAGAGCTCACAGCTTGCCACTCAGACATACACCATGTGCTGAGTGCCTCTCTCAGATAGTGTTAGGGCTGGGTCCACAGGTTAAAGGGTAAAGAACGAACCACCGTCATAAGTTTACAGATGTTGTTATCACGAGTAATAAAACAGAGTTGTACCATCTGCAACCGTGTTGGTTCATTTGTATAGCGGAACACTCAACATGACATGGTACCAGGATCCAGCAACTGTGAGACCTACCTACACATCTTCAGGAATCCGCCATCCTGCGCCATGGACACCATCAGCCCGCCGCAGCCGCTCCAAATCGCTGGAAACCTCGGCGTCAACTGGAAGCTGTTTAAACAGCGCTTCCAGTTCTTCCTAGAAGCCACAGAAAGGGAGAATGCTTCGGACACCAGGAAAATCGCCCTCCTCCTCTCCACGGCAGGGCAGCACGCCATCCACATCTACAACTCCCTGGTGTTCGCGGAAGGTGAGGACAAGACGAAGTACAAGACGGTCATTCTTAAACTCGAACAACACTTCAGCGCGAGGTAAATGAGAGCTTTGAGAGATACCTCTTCCAGCAACGCCTGCAGGGTAAGGATGTGCCTTTTCAATCATTCCTAACACACCTATGTATCCTCACGCAGTCCTACGGTTACAAGGCCACCTCCGATTCCATGATTCGGGACCAGATAGTTTTTGGGGTCACCTCGGGCACCCTACGCCAGCAGCTCCTCAAAATTAAGAGCCTCACCCTAGCCACCGCCATCGAAGCCTGCGTCCTCCATGAAAACGCGACCAGCCGCTACTCCCAATTCCAGGCGGCCGAATCGGCACGGCAGGGGTCCTACGCGGCCGAATTGGCACGGCAGGGGTCCTACGAGGCCGAGCGGGTCCAGTCGATCGAGTTCCTCCCGGCCCGCGACCCGGACGAGGGCGGCCATTTTGCGCGCTTTCCGCGGCCTCCCACGCTTGTACGCGCCAAAAGAGACGTCGACGCAGAGGGATGTGACGCACAGGCGAGCTCTACGCAGGACCGAACTGCGCATGCGTGATGGCACAATGAACGCCGTGACGTCACGACGTGCGGCAACTGTGGATCCGCACATTTAAAGCGGCAATGTCCAGCAAAGAATCGACAATGCCTCCGCTGTGGCAAGATGGGCCACTATGCTGCCTGCTGTCGAGCAGCTCAACTTGCCAACGCTCCCCAATTCCGCCAGCCTCGTAGGGACGTGCGGGCCATTCAGCCTCCATACTCCGAGTCATACCCTGACGATATACAGACCGGTGATACTGACGACCGGGAAGCCTTCCGCGTTGCGGTCATTGATACAAACAAAGAACAAAGAACAAAGAACAAAGAAATGTACAGCACAGGAACAGGCCCTTCGGCCCTCCAAGCCCGTGCCGACCATACTGCCCGACTAAACTACAATCTTCTACACTTCCTGGGTCCATATCCTTCTATTCCCATCCTATTCATATATTTGTCAAGATGCCCCTTAAATGTCCCTATCGTCCCTGCCTCCACTACCTCCTCCGGTAGTGAGTTCCAGGCACCCACTACCCTCTGCGTAAAAAACTTGCCTCGTACATCTACTCTAAACTTTGCCCCTCTCACCTTAAACCTATGCCCCCTAGTAATTGACCCCTCTACCCTGGGGAAAAGCCTCTGACTATCCACTCTGTCTATGCCCCTCATAATTTTGTATACCTCGATCAGGTCGCCCCTCAACCTCCTTCGTTCCAGTGAGAACAAACCGAGTTTATTCAATCGCTCCTCATAGCTTATGCCCTCCATACCAGGCAACATTCTGGTAAATCTCTTCTGCACCCTCTCTAAAGCCTCCACATCCTTCTGGTAGTGTGGCGACCAGAATTGAACACTATACTCCAAGTGTGGCCTAACTAAGGTTCTATACAGCTGCAACATGACTTGCCAATTCTTATACTCAATGCCCCGGCCAATGAAGGCAAGCATGCCGTATGCCTTCTTGACTACCTTCTCCACCTGTGTAGCCCCTTTCAGTGATCTGTGGACCTGTACTCCTAGATCTCTTTGACTTTCAATACTCTTGAGGGTTCTACCATTCACTGTATATTCCCTACCTGCATTAGCCCTTCCAAAATGCATTACCTCACATTTGTCCAGGTTAAACTCCATCTGCCATCTCTCCGCCCAAGTCTCCAGACAATCTAAATCCTGCTGTATCCTCAGACAGTCCTCATCGCTATCCGCAATTCCACCAACCTTTGTGTCGTCTGCAAACTTACTAATCAGACCAGTTACATTTTCCTCCAAATCATTTATATATACTACAAAGAGCAAAGGTCCCAGCACTGATCCCTGTGGAACACCACTGGTCACAGCCCTCCAATTAGAAAAGCATCCCTCCATTGCTACCCTCTGCCTTCTATGGCCTAGCCAGTTCTGTATCCACCTTGCCAGTTCACCCCTGATCCCGTGTGACTTCACCTTTTGTACTAGTCTACCATGAGGGACCTTGTCAAAGGCCTTACTGAAGTCCATATAGACAACATCTACTGCCCTACCTGCATCAATCATCTTAGTGACCTCCTCGAAAAACTCTATCAAGTTAGTGAGACACGACCTCCCCTTCACAAAACCGTGCTGCCTCTCACTAATACGTCCATTTGCTTCCAAATGGGAGTAGATCCTGTCTCGAAGAATTCTCTCCAGTAATTTCCCTACCACTGAAGTAAGGCTCACCGGCCTGTAGTTCCCGGGATTATCCCTGCCACCCTTCTTAAACAGAGGAACAACATTGGCTATTCTCCAGTCCTCCGGGACATCCCCTGAAGACAGCGAGGATCCAAAGACAAACCGGATGTCCCCAAGCAGGACCCACCAGCCGATGCCAGGGAACATCGTTAATCCGGGTGATGAATGGTGTGCCACCCTAACGGTCAACCGATCACCAATCACATTCCGTTTAGTCACTGGTGCCTCCGCCAACCTTATAGCATGGTCAGCCTTCTACGCCTTGAAGGTCAGACCACCGATTCGGCCATCCCATTGTCAGATGGTCGACTACAACGGAAATGTTATCCCGGCCATGGGATCCTGCCAGCTCCAGGTGACACACAATGCATACACAGCCACACTGTCCTTTGAGATAGTTGGATCATCGAAGGACTCCCTGCTAGGCGCACAGGCGTGCAAGGTTCTCCACCTTGTTCAGCGGGTACACACTCTGTCTCCAGAAGGCACGTCAGACTTCCCGGATGCAGAATTTAGGGCACAGCTCCACTCGCTCCTCGCCCACAACCAGGAGGCATTCGAGGGCATGGGCACACTGCCCTACACTTACAGAATACGGCTCAAACCAGACCCCACCCAGGTCATTCACGCACCTCATAGCGTCCCAGCACCACTCAAAGGCCGCCTCAAGCAGCAGCTGCAGGATCTCCAGGACCAAGGAGTGCTTTCCCGGGTCACGGAGCCCATGCCATGGGTCAGCTCCATGGTGTGCGTTAAAAAGCCCTCTGGTGAACTCCGGATCTGCATCGACCCGAAAGACCTGAACAACAACATCATGAGGGAACACTACCCCATACCCAAACGGGAAGAGATCACGAGCGAAATGGCCCGGGCTAAAATTTTTACAAAGCTTGATGCCTCAAAGGGTTTTTGGCAGATTCAACTGGATCAGTCCAGCAGAAAGCTGTGCACCTTCAACACTCCTTTCGGCAGGTACTGCTACAACAGAATGCCGTTTGGCATCATCTCGGCATCCGAGGTATTTCACAGAATCATGGAACAGATGATGGAGGGCATTGAAGGGTTGCGCGTCTATGTTGACGACGTCATCATCTGGTTCACCACACCACAGGAGCACATCAGTCGTCTCCATCACGTCTTTGCTCGGATACGAGAACACGGCCTGCGCCTCAACCGAGCCAAGTGTTCTTTTGGCCAAACTGAGCTAAAGTTTCTGGGGGACCACATATCCCGGTCAGGAGTGCGTCCGGATGCAGACAAGGTGAGTGCCATTACAGCCATGCCGCAGCCGGCAGACAAGAAGGCAGTGCTACGCTTTCTCGGGATGGTCAACTTCCTGGGGAAGTTCATTCCCAACCTTGCCTCCCACACAACAGCTCTTCGCCACCTAGTGAAGAAGACCACGGAGTTCCAGTGGCTGCCTGCACACCAGAAGGAATGGGAGGAGCTCAAAATTAAGCTCACCACAGCCCCGGTATTGGCGTTCTTCGACACTTCTCGAGATACGAAGATCTCGACTGATGCCAGCCAGTCCGGCATTGGGGCGGTACTCCTGCAACGGGCCGACACTGCATCATGGGCCCCGGTCGCCTATGCCTCGCGGGCCATGACCCCCACAGAACAGCGCTATGCGCAGATTGAGAAGGAATGCCTGGGTTTGTTAACTGGCATAGATAAGTTCCACGACTACGTGTATGGTCTCCTTCAGTTCACCGTGGAAACCGACCATCGCCCCCTGGTCAGCATCATACAAAAGGACCTCAATGAGATGACCCCTTGCCCCCAGCGCATTCTGCTCAAGCTCCGGAGGTACGACTTCCAACTGGTCTACACCCCGGGAAAGGATCTCATCATCGCGGATGCCCTGTCCAGAGCAGTGAGCACACCGCCCGAATCGGAGGGGTTCGTATGTCAGGTCGAAGCGCATGTGACCTTCACATCGGCCAATCTGCCAGCTAATGATGCAAGTCTGGCCTGTACTCGCAGGGAGACTGCGGCTGACCCCCTTCTACAACGTGTGATGCGCCACATGACGGGAGGGTGGCTCAAAGAACAGTGCCCACAATTCTACAATGTCCGGGATGACTTGGCCGTCATTGACGGTGTCCTCCTAAAGTTGGACCGGATTGTGATTCCAAACAGCATGCACAGGCTGGTCCTCGAACAATTACACGAAGGCCATCTTGGGGTTGAGAAGTGCAGGCGGAGGGCCCGAGAAGCTGTATACTGGCCGGGCATCAGCGACAACATCGCCAACATAGTGCTCAACTGCCCCACCGGCCAAAGGTTTCAGCCGGCACAACCCCGAGACGCTGCAGCCCCATGAGTTGGTAACGTCCCCCAAGGCGAAGGCGGGTGTGGACCTTTTTCATGCGCTCGGCAGGGACTACGTCATCCTTATTGATTACTTTTCAAATTATACAGAGGTCATAAGCCTACACGATTTGACATCATCCGCTGTCATCAGGGCATGCAAAGAAACCTTCGCTCGCCATGGCATTCCGCTCACCGTCATGTTGGACAATGGGCCCTGTTTTGCAAGCCAAGAATGGTCTTCTTTTGCTGCTTCGTATGGTTTCACACACGTGACGTCCAGCCCTCTGCATCCCCAGTCAAATGGCAAGGCGGAAAAGGGCGTCCATATCGTCAAGCGGCTCCTCTGCAAGGCTGCTGATGCCGGATCGGATTTCTATTTAGCCCTGCTGGCCTATCACTCGGCCCCACTATCCACTGGCCTCTCACCAGCCCAGCTGTTGATGGGTCGTGCCCTCAGGACCACTGTGCCGTCCATTCATGTTCCTACACCCGACCATGCTCCAGTACTGCAAAGGATGCGACAGCAGCGTGCTCAGCAGAAGGTGGCACATGACACTCGGGCACGCCCTCCTGTTGTTCCTGATGTCGACTTCGTGGAGCTTCCTGCCACCATGCCTATTCCTCTGTCGCCTGTGGCCAGGCCCATTCCTCAGCTGGTGGATCCTGACCCACCCTTGAAGCGGTCAACCCAAATTCGTCGCCCACCTACTAGGCTGGACCTATGAGCCTGTTTGAACGTTGGACTCACTAAAGTGTCATGCCACAATGTTAATATGTTTCTCTTTTTTGTCGTTACAGGAGTTTGTTTTCGATGTTTGATGATTACACTTGTTTTGTTTATGGTACAACCTCGTTGCTACGTTGCACCTGACACCTTCCTATGTATATAGTTTAGCCTCATGTACATGTTGTAGATATTGCACACACACATTCAGCTACACTCAGTACACACCTATATTTATTACCACATTGGCACATATTCTTGTAAAAAGGGGGGATGTCATGATATTCAGGTAAACATCATGGTGCAAACACACAAAAACACTGATGGACAGATCAACGGACCAATCAACACACACGCAACATCACAGCCAATCACCAGTGAGAGCACACGCACTATAAAACGGGGACCACCACAGTTCCCGTTCATTCCAGCAGGAGACAGCTCAGGGCACTGAGCTCACAGCTTGCCACTCAGACATACACCATGTGCTGAGTGCCTCTCTCAGATAGTGTTAGGGCTGGGTCCACAGGTTAAAGGGTAAAGAACGAACCACCGTCATAAGTTTACAGATGTTGTTATCACGAGTAATAAAACAGAGTTGTACCATCTGCAACCGTGTTGGTTCATTTGTATAGCGGAACACCCAACACGACAGGAGAAAGAAGCTGTAACAGTGGAGCATGCAGCAGCGGAGTGGGCAGCAGAGGAACAGGAGGCAGCTGCCCAGAATGGAGAGCCGGCCGCCCAACAGGCCGAGGAGGAGGAGATGGTGCAAAGGACGCACCGCTTAAAGTCTCGCATGTACTGGCAGCGCCTGTCATTCGAGGTCCTGCCGGACTGGGCATGCTTTTGAAGACTCCAGCTGAGCAGGGACGCAGTGAGTTCGACATATCTGCCAGATCATGGTGTACCTGGCACCGCGGGGGTATGGGGGAGGATACCCACTCCCAGTGGCCATCAAGGTGACAGTCGCCCTGAACGTTTACGCAATGGGGTCCTTACAGGCGCCAAGTGGGGACCTTCCGGGATCTCACAGACCTTGGTGCACAGGTGCACCCATGCAGTCACGGAGGCCCTATATGCCCAGGTGGATCAATACATCTACTTTAATGTGGATTGAGCCCACCAGGATGCAGCAGGTTTCACCGCCTTTGCCAACATGCCCAGGTCCAGGGGGTGATTGACGGGATGCAAGGCCCCCTACAAGCACCTGCAGATGACAAGCCGTTCTACAGAATCCGAAAGGGGTTCCACTCGATGAACGTGAAGCTGATATGTGACCATCAGCTGCGCATCATGCACATCTGTGCCTGATACCCGGGCAGTGCGTACGATGCCTTCATCCTAGCACACTCGATGATTCCTGACATGCTTGAGACACTCCCCCCACCTCTGACCTGGGGGGAGGGAGGGGTCTGTCTCCTGGGTGACAGAGGTTATCCACTGCGATCGTGGCTAATGATATCTACCCAGAGGCCACAAACCAACGCCGAGACCCGCTACAATGACACCCATGTTGCATGGAGCATGATCGAGTGGTGCCTAGGTCTCCTGAAGATGCAGTTCAGGTGCCTGGAATGCTCTGGAGGGGCCCTCCAGTATGATGCTGAGAGGGTTGCCCGCATCATGGTGGCCTACTGCGTCCACCACAACATTGCACCACAGAGGGGCGATGTGCTGGAGGAGGAGGATGAATGGCAGGCCTCATCCGATGAGGCGGATGCGGGCAAAGGATAGGATGGGCAGGACATGGGGGCCAGACAGGCACGGGAAGCCACACGATGCGCCTGGGCCAACCTCCAGGTTCACTGACGAGGGGGCGTGGAAGGAAACCTGCTAGAGGCATGGACATTGTATCCCATCCCACACCCTCCCCCGGAAACTCACTCCATGATACATACCTGCTACACTACCAGCTGCGGGCCCTGGGTTGGCAGTAACACCAGGTCTGGTCCATGGGATGGGGCATGATGACAACCCGCTCTGCGATGAGTTGTGGTGCTCCGCTTCTTTTGACAATGTCTGACTCCTGCCCACGGTAGCACTTTCCACCCTCCACCTGGGTGATCTCTGCATGCGAGCTGGCCATTCCATCACATCGAATTCCTGGAGTGATGGTGGTGGAGATGGTACGGGGGTGGGAAGAGAGGGGAGCGGAGGCGGGGGGAAGCCCAGGCCACCCACAATGCCCACCCATTCCTCCTCCCTGCCCACCACCACCGCATCCCCTCTCTGGCCAGCCCAGAGCTGCCCACCCCTCACACCCATCTGACGGAGCACCGAGGCAGGTTGTAATAGTGTGGACAGGTGTTTAATGTGACAACATATATGCAGATTTGTGCCCTAGCCCGTATCACTAAACTGTGCCCTGCATCCGTGCCAACTTAACTGGTATCTAACTTTCTGGCCTTACGGTACATCAGAAGTGTGGACGGCCTGCTGTGATTCCTGACCTGGGTCCCCATGGTGGCCGTCTTCTGGGGCGACGGGGTCTGGATGGGCCTGTAATGATACGTCTCTTGACTGGGATGTAAAGCAGTGTTTTCAGACTTTTTTCCGAGGATTCATTTTTACCAGGCGACCAACCTTTGGGACCCAACCTGGCCGATCTTTGCTGCCCACGCTGGCTGACCTTCGCGACCCACCATTTTCTCTTACCTTGGAGTATGGAGACTCCATCTGTCCAAAGTTAAGCTCCACAGCACAATTGTAGCACAGAACATGAGGAAATAAGGCTCTGTCAGCGAGACTGTCTTTCCCAATCCTAAATGCGACACCTAGATCCTGACCATTCTTGGAGTAAGAGACTTCCACTTCACCAGCATCAAAGTTCAGAAAGCAACCAATCACATCATCCTGCCCGAACTTTTTGCAGCCGGCTTTTAACAATGCCGGCTGCGAACGGCCTTCAAAAAGGCTGCGAGCATACAAAAAAAATGCGGCCGCACTGCGCATGCGTGCCCGTTCATCAGCGCACACATGCAAAACTCTGCGCATGCGCACCGATGAGCGGGCACGCATGCGCAGTGCGGCCGCATTTTTTTAATATGCTCACAGCCTTTTTGAAGGCCTCAGCAGCCAGCATTGCTAAAAGCCGGCTGCTGCGGCTGTGGCACGCAAATTTGCGCAATTGGGAGTGCCGTGATGGACTGCTCCGCGACCCTCCCGACACCCGCCTGCGACCCACCCTCGGGTCGCGCCCCCGACTTTGAAAATGCCTGATGTAAAGAGTTAAACAAGTTAACGATAATGCTTCTTACCACTAAAGGGAACCACAGAACAGTCATATATATATATATATGTATATATATCATGTGACTTCGGGGAATCTGGGAGTCACGAGTTAGGAGAGAGCTGGATAAGATAGGGAGGCATGAGAGAGAGCAGTTGTACTTGAGAAACTCTGCTAGTTAGAGATAGCATAGTTCAAGAGAGAAACCTTCTAGTTTAGGAATGTGATCGAATCTTAGTTTTCCAATGATTTTTTAAAATAAATTTTAGAGTACCCAATTCATTTTTTCAGTGCTACCACTGTGCCACCGTGCTGTCCTGTGATCGAATCTTAGTTAATAGTGTAAGAAATTTATAGTTTTGTTTGTTAACAAAGCTTTGTGTTCTTTATTCAACACGACACATCCGAGCCATCCAGGTGAGGCAAAATGAAGAAAACAGAGCCCTGCTGCTGCTCAGGGTGCTGCCTTGTTCTGCCTGCTGCCCACCAGATGGACTAGGAATCGGAGGGGGAAATCTGAGGTGCTGCAGTGTTCAGGCACCTCCCCTGCGGGAGTCACCGACATGCACCCCACCACTTCCTCCTCCCTCAGGGTGCCCAATGGCCCCTGCGCTACTCCATGGGACGGGGGTGTGAGCGGAGCTATCCCCTGAGGCTAGCCCGCCACCTGGTGCTGCCAGTCCCGGAGGCACTCTCTGGTCTCTGTAATGTCCAGGTTGGCTCTGGCACATGGCTGCCTGTGAGGCACCAGCCCTCTCTTAGCCTCGGCCAACACCTGCACAGAATGCCCCAGGCCATAGCTAAAACCGTCGCCCCAATGCCTCCACCGTGGATGCCACCCTTGCAGTGTTGGCCTGGGTGGCACGCATGGTCAGCACCACCTCCTGCTCCTGCACGTGGTTGGACTCCTCCAACTGCACCGCAGGTGCTGGATGTTCGCCGACAACCCCTCATGTAGTCCCTGGCTCTGCGATTGCATCTCCACAATCGATGGAACTGTCCGTTCCAAAAGCCCGAAACCCATCTGGACGGCAGCTAGTCCCTGGGTTCGGCCCGCCCTCTGACCTTCCACCCACTCGGGAGTTCCTTCCTCCACCTTATGTACCGGAGCAGCTGTGTGATGAGCACCAGACAGTGTCCAGGAGGCTTTACACTAAAGTGCCCAACTGAGGTGAGTGTCTCTGGGATGGTGGAGGGTGTTGGAGACAGCTGTGACGGGAAATCCATGTCATCCTCAGACTCGTGCTGCGGGTGTCCTGAGTCTCCGGTGGAGGGCTGGCGTCCAAGATACTCTCCTCATCAGTGCTCTGCTCACGGAGGTCTCCGGCTGTGGCACTGGCTGGGGGCGGCGGGTGCCGGATGGGCCCACCCCATTACCAGTAGGTCCTGCAAGACACAAGACAAGACACATGATTGGACTGCAGGCCGGGGAGGAGTGGGGGTGGTGGGCATCGGGTGAGGGTGAGAGTGGTGTGGGGGGGGTTTGCACACGTGTCACAAGGAACTGCAACTCAGCAGGGTCTTACTTCCTTGCCCGCAGCCAACCTCCACCCCAGCGACCTACGTTTCCTCCGGCCCCGACCACTTTCAGGGCCCTCTGCTCTGCCATGATCAGGGGCCACAGGTCCAGTGGCCCCCCTTCAGTTTTCACCCGCTCCTAGCAGGTATGAACGATCTTCTCCTGCAGGGGACGACGACGGAAAATGACAATGTTAGACAGTCCGACGCATGCAGCCCAGGGGGTGCATGGCTTCAGTGGCCCGGGCATCCGGCCATGGTGGCCGGTATGGCTGCCGGAATGTGGTGCAGGGTGGGGGTTCGAATGCCCTCGGTTGTGAGGTGGGTCGGGATAGGGGGGTCTGGGATGCGGGTTGCTGTCTACAGACCCTGGCCGCCGTGAGGATGTTGTGCAGTTTTTTACAGCACTGCTGGCCGGTCTGGACAGTGTTGTTGGCAGTGCTTACCGCCTCTGCGACCTGCGCCCAGGCACGGTGAATGGTGGCAGCTGGCAGCCTTTCCTCCACTGTGTCCAGGAGGATCTCCAGCTCAGTGTCTGTGAATCTTAGGGCCGCTCTCCTCACTGCCTTCCCAAAGGCTATGGGCGTAGAAGGGCCACCTGGGCCACATTTCCCTCAGCAACTGGGACTTGATGTCGAGGCCCTCAGCCATGGTCATGACTGAGCCATGCCTTGGACACCACGACTTAAGACATGTACTTCGTGCTCCAGGCTTTCCACTGCGCACGCCACCCTGGCAGTGTTGGAATCAGTGCCACGCATTGTCGGCTTCATCTCCTGCCACTGAAGCCTTTGGGATTCCTCCAATAGGCCATGCACTCACTGTAATGTCGCTGATATACCCTCCTGAATCTCATGGCCATGCCCCAGTATATGCATCAGCTCTGGGATAATCTTGTCCAGAGGCTCGGCATCTGACTGGAGCCAAGTTGACCACTGACATTCCAGCAGAGCTCTGAATGCTGTCTCCCTTGGATGTGCATCAGCAACTGTGCGGTGATCACCAGATTGTATCCCAGAAGCCTGTCCACTAATATTGCCCACCGAGAGCAGCATGTGGAGGGGAGGGGGTCGGGTTAGGGGGGGATTGCTGCCTCACGGCGCCGAGGTCCCAGGTTCGATCCCGGCTCTGGGTCACTGTCCGTGTGGAGTTTGCACATTCTCAGGGGCAGCACGGTGGCACAGTGGTTAGTATTCATAGAATCATAGAATTTACAGTGCAGACGAAGGCCATTCGGCCCATCCAGTCTGCACCGGCCCTTACAAAGAGCACCCTACTCAAGCCCACGTATCTACCCTATCCCCGTAACCCCCACTTAACCTTTTTGGACACTAAGGGCAATTTAGCATGGTCAATCCACCTAACCCACACATCTTTGGACTGTGGGAGGAAACCAGAGCACCCGGAAGAAACCCACGCAGACACAGTGAGAACGTGCAGACTCCGCACAGACAGTGACCCAGCCGGGAATCGAACCTGGGACTCTGGGGCTGTGAAGCAACTGTGTTAACCACTATGCTGCCTAAGGCGCTGAGGACCCATGTTCGAATCCCGGCCCTGGGTCACTGTCAGTGAGGAGTTTGCACATTCTCCCCGTGTCTGCGTGGGTTTCACCACCACAACCCAAAGATGTGCAGGTTAGGTGGATTGGCCACATTAAATTGTCCCTTAATTGGAAAAAATAATTGGGTACTCCAAATTTTTTTTAAAAGAGTTTGCACATTCATCCCGTGTTTGCGTGGGTTTCGCCCCCACAACGCAAAGGTGTGCAGGGTGGGTGGATTGGCCACACTAAATTGCCCCTTGATTGGAAAAAAAATTCAATTGGGTACTCTAAATTATTATTTTTTTTTAATTATTGCCCACCGAGGTGTGAGCCTCTGTGAAGGTGGGGGTGAAATCTGCAATGCCTCGATGGTGGGCTCCTTGGAGCTCTCCTCCGAGGTGGTCTCTTGGGTGGCCGGGTTGGCGGGGGGGAATAACTCCTGATGGCCCGGCCTCATCTGATGGAGATCCTGTGAGACAAAGAACATGAGCTCAATGAGAAGGAATGATCAGTTTGCTAACATGAACAACTCATTTGAGACAGGTCACCTGGCAGTGGATCCTCACCTCTGTGGCGCAGGCCAACCTCGCTGTCGGTGATTGCTCTCTCCTCGGTCAACCCCGTGATCCCTAGGGTCTCTTCCTCATAGGGGGTGAGGACTCGGACCTCTGGCATCCCGCCCCACCACCCCCTTTTTGGCCCTTTCCTGCTTATTATGCGCTATCTTCTTCTGACGGGGCAAAGAAAGTGCATTGTGAGCTGCATGATTGATGGGTCAGGAGGCTATAGCAGGTGGCATGTGTGGGCACCACACCTGGACATGAAGGCGTTGTGCTGGTGGGTGCCGAGGGTTCTAAGGAACAAGCACGAAGATCAGATGTGGGGAGGAGTCAGCCACTGATTTGTGAGGGGGACGGGCAGCCGGAACTGATACCAGGAGAGAGGTGGTAGCTTACTCTTGCAGCTCGTCTTCTTCCTACATTGGACGGCAGCCCTCCCAGTCATACTGCTCACACTGACAGCCACTGCCGTTGCCTCCCTGGTGGCAATACTGAACCTGTTGCTGGTTCTCCAACCCACTCGGGGAACAGGGTGACCCTCCTCTCATTCACAGCGTCTGTGGTGTTCTTTGTGATTCTGTTATCAGGATGGATGTTGTAGTGTTCACAAAGACGACAGAAACTAAGTTCGTTAAAAAAGCTAACTTTTAATTGCACTACTTATTAAAGCTTGACCACTTACTCATACAGTAAACAATCTATTAATTTATAATCTACACTCTGCTAACACTAGTCTCTACACTCTATCTATAACTGTACTCTACACCCTCTCACTGCTCCTCTCCAGCTTTCTCCAGTCTTCTCCCAGAAGCCTGTGAGTCAGTGCTTTATATAGTTCTGCATCTAGCTCCACCTAGTGATTAATTATGATATGACATTACCCCTTCGTATTCTGAACATTTCACATAATGTCACAGTGTCGAGAAGCCTTGTGAGGTCTGTATCGCTAAAGCGAGGTGCAGATGTGCGCATTGACATGCTTGTGTGTTGACTGGGGGTGAATGGCGAGGGGACATTTAAAAGCAGCTCCATCTTGTTAGCAGCGAGAAGTTGAGGCACGAGTCCAGTAAATCAGACAGTGAGACAGCCAGTAAGAGCGCGAATCTCATGGGGGTTTATTTTTGGCACTAGGTTCTGTTGAATGCAGGCCGCGATCTCGCCAACACGGCCGTCGAGAAACACCCTGTCAAATGTGTCCATAATGACACTGACATTTTTCCATTGAATCGTGCCCAAAGAAATTAACTAGCAACTGTAATTATTATGAGAAAACACAAGATAAAGTGCACAAAGTTGTGAGAAATGCAGTTGTTTCCCACTATTTTACAGAAACATATCAAAAGGTGTTGTTTTGATCCATTTTCTCATGAATTTCTGGCAGGTTCCTGGCCATAATTTATTCTATGGCCACTTCCTGATTTTGAGTGTGCTATTTAAGAAGCCTCATGTAAAGAGTTACATTAATTGCTTGAGATACCCTCAATTACGACTCAGGAGAGGAGTTTGATAATACAAAGGCTTTAATAACCAGAAAACCAGACAGCTGCCGAGAAGTGTGCTCACTGCACGCTGCCTACTGAACGTAACCTTATATACAGCTTCCTGGGGGCGATGCCGGAGGCGGAGTCCCCCAGGGTTCCAAACCCAGTCTTAAAGGGGCCTAAGCATTAAAGGTACATATGTATACAGATATCATTCATCACATTCACCCCCTGTTTAAAAAAAAACGCACAGTCCATCGGGGGTGAAGTGGAATTACAAGTTCAGTCTTTTGGGTGGTCTGATTGCCCGTGTCGACCTTCTCAGCTCCAGCGGTGGTGCGGTGGATACGGTCGTCCTCGGTGGTGATATATCAAGAGCATGGTTGTCTGAGCCTTTGCCTGCGTTGGAGCAGACGGGGTATCCGGGGTGACTAGGGTGATTGGTGCCGGCGCCGGCTGGGGGGCGCTATGGGGGGGGGGGCGCTGTCAGAGACGACACCGGTGTGGGGAGGGGAGCGTCGGTGGAAGGGGGGCGTCGGTGGGCGAGCCAGCGGGTGCTAGGTCTCGCAGGGAAACGGTGTCCTGCCTGCCGTCGGGGTGCTCGACTTAGGCGTATTGAGGGTTTGCGTGTAATAGTTGGACCCTCTCGACCAGTGGATCTGTCTTATGGCTCCTCACTTGCCTCCGGAGTAGAACTGGTCCCGGAGTCGTCAGCCAACGTGGAAGCGAGACCCCAGAGGTGGACTTCCTCAGGAAGACAAACAAACGGTTGTGAGGGGTGCCGTTCGTGGCCGTGCAGAGGAGCGACCTAATGGAGTGTAGGGCATCGGGTAGGACCTCCTGCCAGCAGGCGACTGGGAGACATCTTGACCGTAGGGCTAGAAGAACAGCCTTCGAAACTGTTGCGTTCTCCCTCTCCACCTGCCCGTTTCCCCGCGGGTTATAGCTGGTCGTTCTGCTCGAGGCGATGCCCTTGTTGAGCAGATACTGACGCAGCTCATCGCTCATGAACGATGTACCCCGCTCACTGTGGATATAAGCGGGGAAACCAAACAGGTTGAAGATGCTGTGCAGTGCCTTGATTACGGAGGCCGAGGTCATATCGGGGCAGGGGACAGCGAATGGGAAGCGGGAGAATTCGTCAATGACAGTGAGGAAGTAGGTGTTGCAGTTGGTGGACGGGAGGGACCCTTTGAAGTCCACGCTTAGTCGCTCAAAGGGCCCAGAGGCCTTTACCAGGCGAGCCTTGTCTGGTCGATAGAAGTGCGGTTTGCACTCCACACAGATCTGGCAAGCCTTGGTCATGGCCTTGACCTGCTCGGTGGAGTAAGGTAGGTTGCGAGACTCGATGAAATGGGCAAGCTGGGTGACCCCCGGGTGGCAGAGGTCATTGTGGATGGCCCGCAGACGGTCTTTCTGTGCGTTGGCGCACGTGTTGCGGGACAGGGCATCTGGGGACTAGTTGAGCTTCCCCGGACGATATGCAATATCGTACGTGTAGGTGGAGAGTTCTATCCTCCACCTCAGAATTTTATCATTCTTTATTTTGCCCCGTTGTGCCTTATCGAACATAAAGGCGACCGATCGTTGGTCGGTGACGAGGGCGAACCTCCTACAGGCTAGGTAATGCCTCCAGTTCCGCACAGCCTCCACTATGGCTTGTGCCTCCTTCTCGACTGCAGAGTGTCGAATTTCTGAGGCGGTGAGGGTTCGGGAGAAGAACACTACCGGTCTGCCCTGGTTGAGGGTAGCAGCCAGGGCGACGTCTGATGCGTCGCTTTCTACCTGGAAGGGAATGGTTTTGTCCACCGCGTGCATGGCGGCCTTGATGATATTGGCCTTGATACGACTGAAGGCCAACTGAGCCTCAGCCGTCAGGGGAAAGACCGTGGTCTTAATGAGTGGACGGGCTTTGTCCGCATATCTGGGGACTCACTGGGCATAATAGGAAAAGAGCCCCAGGCACCATTTGAGTGCCTTGAGGCTACCGGGAAGGGGAAGTTCCTTAAGGGGGCGTATACGGTCGGGGTCTGGCCCTAGGACCCCGTTTTCCACGACGTAGCCTAGGATGGCTAGCCGTATGTGTGGAACACGCATTTCTCTTTATTGTATGTCAGATTGAGGGCCCGGGCAGTCTGGAGGAACTTCCTCAGGTTTTCGTCATGGTCCTGCTGGTCATGGCCGCAGATGGTGACGTTGTCCAAGTACGGGTATGTAGCCCGTAAGCCAAACTGGTCCACCATTTGATCCATTGCCCTTTGGAAAACGGAGACTCCATTTGTGACACCGAAAGGGACCCTGAGGAAGTGGAAGAGCCGACCGGCTGCTTCGAAGGCTGTATAGGGGCGGTCCTCTGGGCGGATAGGGAGTTGATGATAGGCCGATTTTAGGTTGACAGTGGAGAATACTCGATACTGGGCGATTCGGTTTCTCCATTTCTGCTATGCGGGGGAGTGGGTACACATCGAGTTGCGTAAAGCGGTTTATGGTCTGGCTCTTGTCCACCACCATACGTTGTTTTTCCCCGGAGCGGACTACCAGTACTTGTGCCCTCCAAGGGCTGTTGCTAGCCTCTATGACCCCTTCTTTTAGTAGCCGCTGAACCTCTGACTTGATGAAAATCACGTCTTGGGCACTGTCCCGCCGACTCCTGGTGGCGACGGGCTTACAGTCGGGGGTGAGGTTCGCGAAGAGGGGGGGGGGGGTGGTGCCACTTTGAGTGTCGCCAGGCTACATACCGTGAGCGGGGGCAGGGGTCCGCCGAACTTCAGTGTCAGGCTTCGGTGGCTGCACTGAAAGTCCAGACCGAGCAGCAGGGGGGCGCAGAGGTGAGGGAGGACATAAAGTTTAAAACAGGCGTATTTGGCACCTTGGATAGCGAGGTTCGCGACACAATACCCCGTGATTTGGACCGAATGAGACCCAGATGCGAGGGCGATAGTTTGGGAGGCGGGATAGGTGTGCAGGGAGCAGCATCTTACCGTGTCTCGATGGATAAAGCTCTCCGTTCTCCCGGAGTCAAAAAGGCAGGGGGTGTCGCTGCCGTTGATTTGAACCTGCATCATTGAGTTTCGCAGGTGCTTCAGCCGAGATTGATCGAGCGTGATCGCTCCTAGTTGCGGGCAGTCAGAGTCCTCGGTTGAATCGGACTAGCAAAATGGCCGCCGCTGTCGGTCGCACGTTATGAGTTTTGAAGATGGCCGCCGCCAAGATGGCTACCCCCATGACTCGCACGAGGCTGATGATGCGTCGGAAGTAGGCGTGTCCGGCCTCCGCGCGGCCGTGTTGCAGGGCCTGTGGTCCCGGGAGTTCGATTTCTGGGCCCGATGAGACTTTTGTTTCTGGTCTTTGGGCCCAGCCAGGCAGACCTTTGTGAAGTCCCCCTTCTGTCCGCATTCGCCGCAGATAGCGGAGCGGACCGGGCAATGTGGCGTGAATGCTGGCCTTGCCCACAGAAATAGCATTGGGGGCCCCCAGTGTGAGCGGGTCGCCGCGCGGCGCAGGCCTGAAGCATGGCCGAGTCTGGAGGGGATCGAGAGGGGTTCGCAAGGTCCGTGGAGTACGTGCGGAGATTATGGTGGGCCGCTTCCAGGGAAGAGGCGAGCGTTACCGTGCCTTGGAGGTCCTTCGCTCCGTCTTCTAGGAGCAGCTGCCGGATGTACGTGGATTGGATACCAGACACGAAAGCATCACGAATATGGAAGTTCATGTGGACTTCTGCCGTCGCCTCTTTATGGTTACAGTTCCTGGCGAGCGCGGTGGGTCTCTCCAAGTATTCATCTTGCGTTTCCCCGGAGCGCTAGCGGCAGGTCGAGAGCAAATGTCTGGCGTGTACCTCGTTTATCGGCTTTACGAAGCGCTTCTGTAGGATTTCGACCGCCGTTTCGTACGTCGCAGCTTTCTCGATCACGGAGGATAGTCGGTGGCCCACCCGGGCATGTAGTAAGCTCAGCTTGCGAGGTCCGTCAACTTCAGTCTCTGAGGAATTCAGCAAGGCCTCAAAGCACCGGAGCCAGTATTAAAAAATTTCAGTGGCTTCCGGCGACTGAGCGTCCAAATTGAGCTTCTCCGGCTTTAGACCGCTGTCCTTCATGATGTGGTCTGGTTATTAAATTGAGATACCCTCAATTACGACTCAGGAGAGGAGTTCGATAATACAAAGGCTTTAATAACCAGAAAACCAGACAGCTGCCGAGAAGTGTGCTCACTGCACACTGCCTACTGAATGTAACCTTATATACAGCTTCCTGGGGGCGGTGCCGGAGGCGGAGTCCCCCAGGGTTCCAAACCCGGTCTTAAAGGGGCCTACGCATTAAAGGTACATATGTATACAGATATCATTCATCACATTGCTAAATGAAGTGTGAGAGTGAAGAAAATCAGTAGCCCATTCAACCCATACACTCACAAATCAAATTGCCTGGGGCAGGAATCCTGTCGACGAACAAGAAAGCAAGAAAGAAAAAGATCTATTCTAGATGCAGTAACTTTGTTTTGTGGCATTGTAATTATTTTTGGATATTGGGTTAAAGAAGAACAATGGCAGCAGCCTGAAATAGGGCAGTGTGTAGTGTGCATCACAGTACACTTAAAGCAAGAGAAGCATACATACTTCAACAAAAACTGAGGGAGGAATAACAGAGGATGGTAACATTAGAAATTTTAGAAACAGGAAGTGCTCATTTAGTTTAACAAGCCTGTTGCAATTTGATCAAATAGATCCTGACCGGCAATTGAACTCAGGATGCAGTGACAGCACCGAATCCTGATCACTGTGCCATCATGGAGTTATACTATCAAATATATTTTTTAATAATACAATTTTCCACTTGTTGGTTTTGGTACTGGTTACAAATTTTGACCATTGCAAATATGCCTTTATTATACACTTGCTTGGTCTGAGCAGGAAGCTACAGTAGTGATGTGTACATGCACCATTCTAATGAGGGCCTTTCAAAATTTAATTTTTGGGCAGAAGTCCCATCCAACATCATATCCAGACATTATAAATAGATTGCAAAGGAAGGCCAATTATACTCCCAGTCTAAAAGGGGATAATGAAACAATGACAGTTTTCTAAAAATAATTTTTGTGTTTTAGCAAATATTTCCAGTATTAATGTATATTTAAAAAAAATTAAACAAACATTTTGTGTAAACTATTTATGGTTCACTTATATAGAGTATTGATATTGCTGCCAACTACCATTTATAATATTTTGTCCTGTTTGTTCCAGAGCGACCCATAGAGTGAATGCTGATGAACTGAGAGAAGCAGCTCAGTTTCGAGGGTGAATTTTAACCCTGCCCACCCAGCAAAAAGTAGGTGACCACTATCCGTGTGGAGTTTGCACATTCTCCCTTGTCTGCGTGGGTGTCACCACCACAATCCAAAAAGATGTGCAGGGTAGGTAGATTGCCATGCTAAATTGCCCCTTAATTTAAAAAAAAGAATTGGGTACTCTAAATTTAAAAAAAAGAAAGTAGGAGACAAGCAGTTAAAATGGCCAGTTTAACACCACTGATTCCCCCTTCCTCCCTGCAAGTTGCCAATCCCAATTTCTGAGGACTCCATCTCGGCACCAGTTGAAGGTAGTGGTCCCTTCTTTTAAAAATATTAGTGCCCAATGCTGTCATTATTCAACCACAATTCTAATTGGAGGCCTGTATAAGTCAGATGTTTTCACTCTTCACTATGCCAATCAATTGAGAAGGAGAACTGCAACCCAAGAGGCCAAAACATGTAAGTGGCTTTGACTTTCTTTTACTTTCCTTGTGAAGTTCTCCTGCATTCCCTACTTGGAAACCTTGGGCTAACTCTGCCCTGGGCTTTTTCCCGTCGTTTGGACATAATGGCTCGTAACTTCCTGCGGGATTTGCGACTATAATGCTCATCCTTAGAAGCCTCAGTGATTACGTTTAATGCTTTAACAAAATGTAATACCTTAGTTGATATATGCAAGCCTCCTGTAAGCTAATGTGAACTATCTCTCTGACAGGTATTGCAGAGAATCAATCACCCACCCCTCAGAGTGTACTGCCAAAAGGACATCCCAAAATGATTTCAGAGGAGATGTGTGCCAACACACTGCGCCTAAGCATCTGCTGCTTTAGGACATTGAGCTGGTCAATTAACAATTGTCAAAACTCTCTGCTTCCCCTTCCTCTCCTCCCCCCACTCCGCACCCCCCCCCCCCCCCATCCTTCGCTGCCTCCTCCCCATCTTCCCTACCTTCCCTTTACAAATAGACGGGACCATAAGATATAGGAGCAGAATTAGGCCATTCTGTTCCACGAGAATGACGTCTAATCAATTGCTACAAAAATGAGGATTCGTCACACTTAGTAACAAATTCTCCCCTCCGCCCTCCCAAAAATAAGAGAAATAAATGCCTCCCTGCTCGATTGCCATAGGCAAATTTCAATGCCTCACACTTTTAGTACACCTACATTAAACCTCACTTAAATAGTCTCAAACAGTTGTGTTTAAGTGAGAAAATGTATTTTACTACAAGAAATTTGGAAAAGTTGAGGCAGTGTTATGTCATTGTTTAGCTGAAAAAGTTAAACGTTAAGTTAAATGTTAACTGGTTACAAAGTTTTGTATTTATAAAATAATTTTTGTTAATAAATGTTTTGTATTATACTTTACAAGCTTCTACAAATGTCTTACTGAAACATCAGAACGCAACATCTAATTGAGATCATTATAAATGAATAAGATAATTGAAGTAAACAATGCAGAAACATATTTAACACGGTGCCTGCATGCAGCCCTGAGGCAGCGTCGGCGCTGACGGCTCAGAGAGGCGACGGAGGCTGCAGCAGAGGGACGGGCTGCAGAGGGGCAGGTGGCAGCCGCTCAGGCTGGAGGGCCACCTGCCCGACAGGCGCAGGAGGAGGAGGAAGGCGAGACACAGGATGAGGATACCGCTGAGGATGAGGAGGAGGGGGGAGGAGAAGATGGTGCTATGGCGCCGTAGGCTCCCGATGAGGCCTTGTGTGTACCGGCGCCGCATGTCCTTCGATTACCTCTCGGACAGGGCATGCAGGAGGAGACTCCGGATGAGCCGGGAAACCGTCGCCCATATCTGCCAACTGATGGCACACCTGGCACCGCGTGGGACTGGGGGAGGACACCCTCTCCCTGTGGCCGTCAAGTTATGGTGGCCCTGAACATCTACGCGACGGGGTCGTTCCAGTCGACGAGTGGGGACCTGTCCGGCATCTCCCAAGCATTGGTGCACAGGTGCATCCGTGCAGTGACAGACGCCCTGTATGACATCGCAGCCCGCTACATCCAGTTCCCTGTGGACCGTGCCCACCAGGATGCCCGGGCAGCGGGGTTCGCTGCCGTGGCTGGATACCCATGGTACAGGGGGTGATTGATAGGGTACATGTCGCCATGCGACCACCAGCGGATAACAGGGCGGTGTTCATGAAGAGGAAGGGGACCTACTACATGAACGTGCAAGTGGTGTGTGACCATCAGATGAAGATCCTGCATGTCTGCCCCTGTTACCCGGGCAGTGTGTATGACTCGCTTATACTGGCGCATTCGTTCACCCCCGGCATGTTCGAGTGACACCGCCCCCCCCCCCCCATCCCCCGGCTGAGGGGCTGGTTGCTGGGCAACAGTGGTTACCTGTTGCGGTCGTGGCTGATGACGTCTATACGGAGGCCACAGATCGACGCGGAGACCCACTACAACGATGCCCATTGTGCGACCAGGGGGGTGTGGTCGAGAGGTGCTTTGGGCTGTTGAAGATGCGCTTCAGGTGCCTGGACCACTCTGGAGGGGCCCTCCAGTACCCGTCGGAAAGGGTCAGCCGCATTGCTGTGGTCTGCTGCATCCTCCACAATATAGCCCAGCAGAGGGGCAATGTACTGGAGGAGGGGGAGGCAGATGGGCAGGAGGAGCACGAGGAAGGGCACACCTCTCCAGATGAGGAGGATGGGGAGGGGGGAAAATTGACGGGACATGGGGGCTGGACATGGACGAGAGGCTGCACAACGCCACCGGCAGGGCCAGCGAGCACGGGAGGCATTGATCGCCGCACGTTTCACCAACTAGGGAGGTAGGGGTTCGCAGAGCAGGGGCACTGGCACCACCTCACCACCCACCACCCCCACCTCCCACAACACCCATGAGACGCACCTCCCCCACCACCCACCACCCTCAGCTCCCACACTGCCGCATCACCCGCATGCACACTACCCCTCCATTACACATCCACCTGTGGCACAACGGGCTGGGCTCACATGGTTGCTTGTGGAAGCGGGTGTAGTCCATGCCATGGAGAATGATGACAACCCGCTCTGCAATGAGCTCGGAGGTCCACATCGTTAGACAATGTCTGACGCATGGCCACAGTTATACCCTCCACCTAGGAGTTCCCTGTATGCGTGCTGGACACTCCATCACATGGCCCTGTCAAATTGCTGGGGGCGGGGTGGCGTGGACGGCTGGTGGGGGGGGGGGCACATTACACCCACCGGGGCTCAACGTTCCATCATCCCTCGACCAGTGGTACTCAGTCCCCTACCCGACCCCGCAAGCATCGGACATAGCAGAGGCAGCTTGCATTGGTGTAACAGTGAGTTTAATTAGAAAAGTTACATACACGTGCCCTGGCCCCTATAACTAAACTGTGCACTGCACCCGTGCCAACTTACTAGGTGTCTAACTTCCTGGCCTCACGGGCCCCATGACTACGTCTTTGTAGTTCCCCAGACGACACAGCAGCAGTGGAGGCGGACTGCTGAGACTCCTGCCCTGCGACCTGGGTCCCCATTGGCACTCATTTCCTGGGGAGGCCCAACCTGGATGGGCCAGGCTGCACCTCGGGCATCCTGGATGGCGGGGTGCCACCCTGTTCTGCCCGCTGTCCACCAGATGCACCAGGGATAGAATGGGTGGGAGTCCGAGGTGCCGCCGTGTTCCGGGACCTCCCCTGCAGGAGTCACCGGCACGAGCCCCAGCACCTCCTCCTCCCTCGGGGTGCCCGATGGCCCTTGGGCCTCTCCATGGGATGGGGGTGCGAGCGGAGACAAGCCCCGAGGCACCACTGACATCTGCCGCTGCCAGTCCTGGAAGACTGCTATGGTATCAACCAGGGTCTGAACATTAGCAGCGATGGAGCTCAGGGAGGGAGCCATCCCTGTCTGGGACTGCACCACCTCCCTCTGGGCCTGTGCGACGCCATCCAGCACCTGGGCAATTCCGCCGATGCTCTCAGCGATGGCCTGCTGAGACTCGGCCACATAGCGGAGTGCCGCTGAAATCTCCAGCTTGCTCTGACACATGGCTGCCTGTGAGAGGGCCGCCCTGTCCTGGGCCACCGATGATGCATGCACATGAAGCCCCATGCCTTGCATGTCTGACCCATGGCCGACACCCCGTTGCCTCCATCACGGATGCCATCCGTGCGCTGTCGGCCTGGGTGGCAGCCATTAACGGCACCACTGACTGCATTGGGTCTCTGGGTGGGCCTGGTACTTCCAGGAACCCGGGACCCGTCTGGATGGCAGATGGTTGCTGGGGACGGTCTGCCCTCCGACCGCCCAGCCCCTCGACTGCTCCTACCTCCACCTGCTGTACCGGGTGGACGGCTGTGTGGTGCGCACCAGTGAGTGTTCCAGAAGCCTCATCACTAAATTGCCCAACCGAGGTGAGAGTCTCTGCGATGGTGGAGGGTGTGGGAGACAGCAGTGACGTAAAGTCCATGTCGTCCTCGGAGCCAAAGTCCGGGGTCTCGATGTTCCCTGTCTGTGTGTCAGTGTCCTGGGTGTCTGTCCTCTGTGTGTCTGTTATAACCTGCCTGCTTACCATTGGCTGGGGACTAATGACAATCCCACAATCCTGTGGGAGTATGAGCTTCCCCAATTAGGGGGGGCGGAGAAATCATTAGCAGACTCCCTGTGTAAATAAAGCTGGCCACTTTGGAACCAGCAGGAAGGAGTGAGCAGCAAGCAAAGTTGCTGCTGTTGTGTATATATGTTACTGTAAATAAATATTATTTCTTTGTATCCTTAAAACTCGTGCTGGATTCTTCGTGGCCCACACAAAACTGGCGATGAGGGTTAAAGTGAATAGCTGTCCACACTGCTGAAGCCACCTCCCTGGACTTTTGTTGGATACAGGTTGGAAGTTGTTTTCTATTACACCATGCCTCTGTACGGACGTTTGGATGTTTTTGATGCTGCGCTGGAAAGCTGGAATCAGTACGCACAACGGATGAGTTACTATTTCCGGGCAAACAATATCACCGAAAACGAGCTCCAGGTGTTCATATTGCTCACCGCCTGTGGCCTGAATACGTTTGGGGTGATTAGGAGCCTTACGTACCTAGCTGCGCCGGACAGCAAAACGTTTGATGAACTTGTGAATTTAGTGGGGCAACATTTTAACCCAACCCCGTCCACGATAGTCCAACGTTAGCAGTTTAATACCGCTGAGAGGACCCCAGGAGAATCCCTTGCCGACTTTCCATCCAGGCTACGCAGGGTTGCGGAGTACTGTGACTATGGTGAGACCTTGTCAGAAATGTTACGCAACCGTTTGGTTTGCGGTACTAACAATGCGGCCACCCAGAGAAAGTTGTTAGCTGAGCCAACATTGACTTTTCAACAGGCCATTCAAATAGTATTGTCCTGAGAGAACGCAGAACGAGGAGTGCAGGAGCTACAGGGAAAGGAGGTGTATGCCTTGGGGCGCAACCCCTTCCGTCCGAAAACATCTCCCCGCATTCCTGCGGTACCTTGGGCGAGGAGACGTCCGGATCGACGGCAGTGGCCGTCGGACATTCCTCCCCGAAGGGAGCCTTCTCCTGAACCAATGGATGAGGAGCCATGTCCGTGTCAGACTTGTAGGCGCTGACCCCGTCACGGACGCCGGTCCTGGGGGCGCCGTCGTTCCGACCAAAACTGGGCCAGCCCAGGGGCCGTACCTTCCATGTGGATGAACCTGCGGCGACTACTCCTGAGGACGTGGAGACGGAGGACGACTGCCTGCAGCTGCATTGTGTGGCAGCTCCCCGTGTGGTCCCCATTAAGGTGACAGTACGGGTCAACGGTCACCCGCTTCAGATGGAGTTGGACACTGGCGCAGCGGTCTTCGTGATCGCCCAGAGGACATTCGACCACGTCAAGCAGGGTATACAGACCCTTACATTAACCGACACACAGGCCAGGTTGGCCACCTACACGGGGGAACCATTGGACATTGCAGGAACTACGATGACCCCTGTTGTTTATGGATGCCAGGAGGGGCGTTTCCCACTTATCGTGGTGCGCGGCCATGGGCCCAGCCTGTTGGGTCGGGACTGGTTGCGCCATTTGCGGTTGCAGTAGCAGCACAGCCTCCAAACAGTTTCTGGAGGGTTGACTGAGGTGCTAGGATGATACCCAGATGTATTGCAGCCCTGTTTGGGGAAAATAAAAGGGGCTGTAGCCCGTATCCAAGTCGAACCAGGAGCCACGGTGCGCTATTTCCGGGCGCGCCCGGTGCCTTACGCCTTGCTTGAGAAGGTAGACGTGGAGCTCACTCGTTTGCAGAATTTGGGTATTATCAGGCCCGTCCGTTTCGCTGACTGGGCAGCACCATTTGTACCTGTAACAAAGCCAGATGCCACAGTTCGCTTGTGCAGCGACTATAAATTTACAGTGAATACGGTTTCCCGACTCGACCGATGTCCAATGCCTCGCATAGAGGATCTCTACGCGAAGCTTGCAGGCGGACTCTCGTTCACAAAATTAGATATGAGTCACGCCTACCTACAGTTGGAGCTGGACCCTGCCTCCTGACCATGTGTAACGATTAATACACACCGGGGCCTGTATGAATATACATGTTTGCCCTTTGGAGTATCCTTTGCCTGCGCTATTTTTCAACGCGTTATTGAGGGCATTTTGAGTGATTTACCACGTGTCGCTGTCTATTTAGATGACGTTTTGATCACAGAGACGTCGGAGCAGGAACATTTGGAAAATCTGGAGGCTGTCCTTAGACGCTTTTTGGAGGCTGGAGTCCGTTTACGTCACACAAAGTGCATCTTTCAGGTGAAGGAAGTAGTCTACCTGGGTCATCGGGTGGACCATGAAGGTTTGCACCCCGTCGCAGAGAAGGTGCGCGCGATTCAACAGGCCCCCGCCCCGACTGACACTTCGCATCTTCGTTCTTTTCTCGGCCTCATAATCTATTATGGGAAGTTCCTCCCCAATCTGGCAACTACGCTGGCCCTGTTGCACCTTCTGCTAAAGAAAAATCACACCTGGGTTTGGGGTCAGCCGCAAGAAACCGCTTTCCGGCGGGTAAAATAACAATTGTCGTCGTCTGGGTTACTAACCCACTATGATCCTGGAAAGCCTTTGCTCGTCACATGTGATGCATCCCCGTATGGTATTGGGGCCGTCCTGTCCCACAAGATGGAGAACGGGGACGAGCGGCCGATAGTTTTCGCCTCCCGCACATTGACTGTACGCGCAGATCGAGAAGGAGGGCCTGGCAGTGGTCTTTGCGGTGAAACGTTTCCACCAGTACGTGTATGGCCGCCACTTCATTATCGTGACTGATCATAAGCCTCTGCTGGGACTTTTCAGAGAGGATAAGCCAATACCGCCCATTGCTTCTGCACGGATCCAGCGCTGGGGTTTGTTGCTCGCTGCATACGAGTATTCTCTGGAGCACAAACCAGGAACGCAGATAGTGAATGCCGATGCACTGAGCCGATTGCCTTTATCGACCGGCCCCAAGTCGACCCCCATGACCGGTGAGGTGGTTGCAACCCTACATTTTATGGAGACCTTGCCTGTCACGGCATCACAGATCCGTGAGTGGACCCAGACGGAGCCAGTCCTGTCAAAGGTTTGGCACATAGTCCTGTATGGTGGGCAGCATACACAGCTCCCAGGCGAGTTGCGGGCATTTTCCTCCAAGCTGTCAGAATTCAGCGTGGAAGACGGCATCCTCTTGTGGGGGACGCGTGTGATTGTCCCGGAAAACGGACAGGAGCTGATACTAAGAGACTTGCACATTGGCCCTCCAGGTGTGACCAAAATGATAGGCCCGGAGTTATGTCTGGTGGCCAGGCCTCGACACCGACATTGAGAAGGTGGCCCAAAACTGCTCCATTTGCCAAGAGCATCAGAAGCTTCCGCCGGCCGCGCCCCTACATCACTGGGAATGGCCAGGGCGGCCTTGGGCGTGCTTGCATGCGGATTTCGCCAGCCCTTTTCAAGGATCCATGTTCCTTTTATTAATCGACGCCCAGTCTAAATGGCTCGAGGTGCACAAGATGGTAGGCATAACGTCCTGCGCAACAATTGAGAAGATGCGTTTGTCTTTTAGTACGCATGGCCTCCCCGAGGTACTGGTCACGGATAACGGCACTCCATTCACAAGTGAGGAGTTTGCGAGGTTCATGAAGATGAACGGCATACGCCATATCCGCACTGCCCCTTACCACCCGGCTTCAAATGGGTTGGCGGAGTGCGCAGTGCAGACATTCAAACGAGGCCTAAAGAAGCAGTCTTCCGGGTCAATGGACACGAGACTGGCTCGCTTTTTGTTTTCGTATAGGACCACCCCCCATGCGGTGACTGAGGTAGCTCCCACAGAACGCCTAATGGGCCGGAGACTTCGCACCCGCCTGAGCATGGTTTCCCCGGACATTGGCACAAAAGTACGCCGCACAAAAGAACGGCAGGGACAGGGTTTTTCTCGGCATCGGCCGATTCGGCAGTTTGCGCCCGATGACCCAGCGTTCGTTCGGAATTTTGCTGGTGGTGCCCAATGGGTCCCTGGCGTAATCTTTCGCTAAACGGGCCCTATATCTTACCAGGTGCAAGCCCAGGGTCGGCTCCAGCGCAAACATGTATACCACGTTCGGTCCAGAAGACTATTCCCTTCCAAAGATTCCCCGCCCCCGGAGCTCATTTCTACAGCCACAGAAACCAGAGACAATGGAAAGTAGTCCTCACAATCTTCCTCTGGTGCCTCATTCAATGCCTGCGCAGGTCGTTACAGAACCGCATGGAGATAGAGACGCCGAGATGACGGAGGCAGCGGACTCTGACTCCGAGATGGAGACACAGGACGCATCAGAGGGGGAGTCCTCGGGCCCACGGGCCGTGGATGTACAACCGTTACGTCATTCATCACGGAAGCACCGTTCTCCATCTCATTACACGCCGCCTGATCCAGCACCTCGTGCAAATGGTGTCCGGCCTGCGGCAAAACTAGTCCGACGCCCTCCTTCGCCAGGGTCTTCGGTGGATTCCTTGGAATTTGGGGGGGAGGGATGTTATAACCCCTGCTTACCATTGGCTGGGAACTAATGACAATCCCACAATCCTGTGGGAGTATGAGCTTCCCCAATGAGGGGGGCGGAGAAATCATTAGCAGAGTCCCTGTATAAATAAAGCTGGCCAGTTTGGAACCAACAGGAAGGAGTGAGCAGCAAGCGAAGTTGCTGCTGTTGTATATATATGTTATTGTAAATAAATGTTATTTCTTTGTATCCTTAAAACTCGTGCTGGATTCTTCATGGCCCTCACAAATGTGTCAGTATCCTGGGTCTCTGTGTCGGTAGCAGGACTTCTGTGACGGCTGCCCTCCCCGCCGTGGCCTGCGTCCCTGGGGGGGGTCACTGGAATTGGCACTAGCTGTGGGTGGTACGCCAGACGGCCCGGGACGACCGGCGGCTGGTCCTGTAAGACACAAGACAGCACGTATTGTTAGACAGGCGGAAGGGGGTGAGGGTGTGTAGTGAGGGGCTGGTGTGAGGGGGTGGAGTCAGGTAGGAGAGTCTCACTTGGTGGTACACCTCCGACCTGGCACCCGGCAACCTCCCGGTACTCGGCTCCACGTGCGAGATCCAGTGCCCTCTGCTCATTGATGGTGAGGGAGTGCAGTATAGGTGGACCCCCTCCGGTTGTTTCCCGCTCCCTGTGATTGTGGACGCTCTTATCCTGAGGGGGGTGGGGAGCAAACATCAGTGTTAGGCGGTCCAACGCATATATGATGGCATAGGAGCACGGGGCACCCGGCCAATGCGGCTGGCATGGGTGGATGCAGCCCATGTGGGCCAGGGAGGGGGTTGTACCTCCCTCCTTGGGGGGGGGGGGGGGGGGGGGGGCTGCCAGGGGCACATTGCTGTGTACTCACCCTGGCTTCCCTGGTTAGGTCGTGCAGCTTTTTGCGGCACTGTTAGCTGGTCCGTGGGGTGTGCCCCACGACGCTGACGGTCTGGCCCACCTCCCGCCACATACGCCAGATGGTGCTGCGTGGGTTGTGGTGGCCCGGTCTGGGGTACAGGACCGTCCTCCTCTGCTCCACTGCGTCCAGGAGCGTGTCGAGGTCGTGGTCCCTAAACCTCGCGCAATTTATGAGACAAGGCCCGCGTATCCGACGCCGGTCTGGGGCCACTCCACCCGCGCTTCTCGTGGCGCACGTGCTGGCCTCTTGTGCGCCGCAGGATCGATGCTCCTAGCCACCCGCTGACGCCGTCGTAAAACGTTCCGGCGTCAAACACTCTGCCGCTACAACAGAGAATCCCGCCCAATGTTTTTTTGAGGTTTGTTCTTGAAGTTTTCTAAAGAGCTACATTTTATGCAGTTTGGTTTTCAGGGCTTTTTCCATTCTCACCAACTCTCTTATTAGGTGATGCAGTTAAGTGGTAACATTACATTCTATATTTGTGTTGACATATGCGGTATTTGGACATGTATAGAAACAGAATTCGAAGAATTTATCAATATCCTCAATAATCATCACCTCTCCATTAAACCTAAAACCACAAATCACAAGGAAAACATTAATTTCCTGCACACCACAGGACTTAAATTGGCATAAGACAACAGGCATAACTTACTAACAAAGGTTTTTTCAAAATAGCTGACACACAAAAAATCTTCAGCCTAAACACACCTTCCACACACTGCACAATGCTGCAAGGTTTTAGCAAGACAGTTGCTACCGTTCTTATTGCATCTTAGATCTCAATCTCAGATTTAAATTTACTCTTGATCTAGTTTTGATATTAATCTAGGATCAATTGCTGTTTGCAGAATAGAGTTCCAAACTTCTATCACCTCATTCATAGAATTATAGAATCCCAACAGTGCAAAAGGAGGCCATTCGGCCCAGCGAGTCTGCACCGACTCTCCGAAAGTGCACCCTAACACAGGCCCACTGCCCTGCCCTATCCCCGTAACCCCACCTAACCAGACTCCTGGAAGGTCTGGGGCGGGATTTTCCGTTGGCCGACCGTGACATCGGGAAAAGTTATTGGGCGGAGAATCGGTTCCGGACTGGGCATGCCGTCGGAGACTCCAGCTGAGCAGGGAGACATTGCGACATATCTGCCAGATGATGGCACACCTGACACAGCGGTGGTACGGAGGAAGGACACCCGCTCCCAGTGGCTGTCAAGGTGACGGTCAACCTGAACTTTTACATCACGTGGACCTTCCAAGTGCCAAGTGGGGACCTGTCCGGGATCTCTCAGACCTCGGTGCACAGGTGCATCCGCACAGTCACGGAGGCCCTATATGCCCAGTCAGCTCAATACATCAATTTCATTTCAAAAAAAATTTAGAGTACCCATTTCTTTTCTTTTTCCAATTAAGTGGCCATTTAGTGTGGCCAGTCCACCTATCCTGCACATCTTTGGGTTATGGAGGTGAGACCATGCAGATACGGGTAGAATGTGTAAACTTCACACGGACAGTGACCTGAGGCTGGGATCGAACCCGGGTCCGCGGCACCGCGAGGCAGCAGTGCTAACCACTGCACCACCGTGCTGCCCTACAACCATTTCAATGTGGGCCGAGCCCACACGGATGCCAGAGCAGCGACCCCCTACAGACCCCAAGCTCTCCCTCCACTCCCGGAGGGGGCCGGCGAACCACATCCACATATTTTGGGTGTGTGCAAAATTGGGTAGTTTTTGGAGGGGGCGGTGTTCGAGAATTTGTCGGGTGTTGTGGGGGTCAAGATGACGCCGAACCCTCTGGTGGCGATTGTTGGGGTCTCGGAGGCACCGGAGCTGCGGGAGGGGAAGTAGACTGATGTTGTGGCCATCGCCTCACTGATTGCCCGCTGACAGATATCATTAAACTGGAGGTCGGCAGTGCTTCTGAGGTTACAGCTTGGTTGGGGGATTTGTACGAATTTCTCAGGCTGGAGAAGATAAAGTTTGCCTTGAGGGTGTCGGAGGAGGGGCCTTACATGGGTTGGAGGCCGTTTCTGGCCATGTTTGAGGAATTGTTTGTCGCGGTAGGTGGGATGGGTGGAGGGTTGGGGTGGGGTTTAAAAGGGGGAAAAGTTGAACAAACTGGATGGACTATGTTTATTTTGTGCTATGTTAATATATTTAAATGAGTTTGGAATAAAATATATATTTAAAAATGTAAGAAAGCACCATGAAAATGTAAGTCATTCATTACGCAGACACAGAAAGAAAATAATACATCATCCATAAAATCACTTGGAGAGATTTCTTCAGGAGTTGTTTAGCTATTTTACATAATATAACAGATGCCGTTAGCCCATTTTCAGACTCAACAGACCCCTGGCACAAGTGACCTACAAAACCTTTTCCTGGCATTGCCTGAATGGTACACAGCTCCATTCCAAATTGATAACAGAAGTTTCCTACGCTGTCCTAATTGGAAATGTCCCCTCCCCCCTCCTCAACCCCCGGCATTCCCGCGCATGCGCAGTGGAGGGAGTCTCTTCCGCCTCCGCCATGGTGGAGACCGTGGCGAAGGCGGAAGGGAAAGAGTGCCCCCACGGCACAGGCCCGCCCGCGGATCGGTGGGCCCCGATCACGGGCCAGGCCACCGTGGGAGCACCCCCCGGGGCCAGATCGGCCCGCGCCCCCCCCAGGACCCCGGAGCCCGTCCGCGCCGGCGGTAAGGTAGGTGGTTTAATCTACGCCGGCGGGACAGGCATTTTAGCGGCGGGACTTCGGCCCATCCGGGCTGGAGAATCGCGAGGTGGGGGCCCGCCAACCGGCGCGGCGCGATTCCCGCCCCCGCCGAATATCCGGTGGTGGAGAATTCGGCAACCGGCGGGGGCGGGATTCACGCCAGCCGCGGCGATTCTCCGACCCGGCGGGGGTCGGAGAATCTCGCCCATGCTTTTAAGTATGAGCCCTTGTGTGGAGCTTAATGGTCAGTTAATGTGTAAATGCAGCAACATCTTGAAACTCATTGAGATATGAAGGGATTGCAGCTGTTTTTTATGAGCCTAACTATGGAGCAGCATAAATTGTCTGGTAAATCATGATATTTGTAATTCATGGGGTTGTTCTTCTTCATCAGAAGTTGATGGATAATTTACATTTATGATGGTGAATGCCTTTAATCTTGCCATCATTTTGGCAGCAAATGCTGTGTCATCATGCCAAACTGATACCTGATGTATTTCCAATTCAAATAATAGCCTGTACATTCATTCATCTATTAGTTTATGAAATACTCAAAAGCCATGAATATGGGAGAGTCGACACTACTGTATCCGGAAGGCAGAATTCTATTATGCTTTAGCATGTTGGCAGGGTGGTTTCATGTTTCTAATTGGAAATGCTTGGTAATTAAGTGAACTAGGAGTAAATTGAAACCATCTAATAAAGGAATTATTTCAGCATTAAGGAGAAAGCTGTGTCAGCTAACAAAAAGTAATGGTTAATAGGTCACCGTATTTCTAAAGGAACAACATTTTTATTCAACTTAGATTTTTTTTGCCTCACAGCTATAGTACCCCTCACATATCCAATAGCTTTTCTTCCAGCTAGAGGGGCAAAATGAACAAATTGGTGGTACCTCCACAGATTCTGAAATAACCTCTGCTGTATGTCCGGAACAATATAAGAATATTTACATGGTGAAGGAAGGATGAAATATCAATTATGTGAGAACAGAATGCTCTATTTATTTGACATACTGAGAACTGCTCACCTCTACCGACACATATTAGCTGTGGAGATTGTCAGTCCACGAGTATGAGTTTTAAAATATTTGTTTGCAAGCATAGCCAGCATATCTTGCCCATCCCTAATTGTCCTTGAGATGGTGGTGATAATCCATCTTCTTGAACCGCTGAAATCTAAGTGACAACGGTACACTGTTGTTTGCAAGAGATTTCCAGGATTTTGACCCAGCAACAATGAAGGAAGAGTAACATGTTCCAAAGTCAGGTTGGTGCATGACTTGGAGGGAAGCTTGCTGGTGGTGGCGATCCCATGCATCTACTGTGTCTCTCTAGGTGGCACAGGTTGTAGGTTTAGAACAGTACGAAGTCTTACAACACCAGGTTAAAGTCCAACAGGTTTGTTTCGATGTCACTAGCTTTCGGAGCGCTGCTCCTTCCTCAGGTGAATGAAGAGGTATGTTCCAGAAACACATATATAGACAGATTCAAAGATGCCAAACAATGCTTGGAATGCGACCATTAGCAGGTGATTAAATCTTTACAGATCCAGAGATGGGGTAACCCCCGGCGGGGGTCGGAGAATCCCACCCGTTGTCTTTTCCTGTGCCTTTATTGGTGCCAGGTGGTCCATCCAGTTTTATTTTTATTCAACTTTTCTGCAGTGGTTTCATATAACTGACTGGTTTGTTAGGCCATTTCAGAGGGTAGTTAGAAGTCAACCACATTGTTGTGGGTCTGTAGACACATGGAGGCCGGTTTTCCTTCCCTGGAGGACATTAATGAATCTGATGGGCATTCACAACAATCTGGTAATTTCAGGATCATCACGACTGAGACTAGACCCGGCGGGGGGTCGGAGAATCCCCGGGGTGAGGCGCGAATCCCGCCCCGACGCCGGCTGCCCTAATCTCTGGTGCTGTTTTTCGGGCGGCGGCGGGATTCCTGCCATGCCGGTTGGGGGCCGTTGACAGCGCCCCCGCCGGCGATTCTCTGGACCCCGATGGGCCGAGTGGCCGTAAAGTTTTGCCCAGTCCCGCCGGCGTGAATTACTCAGCTCACGCACGGCGGGACCTGGCAGGTAAGTGTGCGGGGGTGGTTCTCGGGGGGGCGTGGGGGGTCCGACACCGGGGGGGCCCCCACGGTGGCCTGGCCACGATTGGGGCCTACCGATCTGCGGGCGGCCTTGTTCCGTGGGGGGACTTCTTTCCTCCGCGCCGGGCCCCTGTAGGGCTCCGCCATATTGCCTTGGGGGCCGGCGCAAAGAGAACTCCCGCGCATGCGCGGAAATACGCCGGCCGGTCTGCATATACGCGGAAATATGCCGGCCGGTCCACGCATGCGCAAGATCACGCCAGCCGTTCCGCGCATGCGCAAACTTGCTCTTTGCTGCCGGCTGGTGTGGTGCCAACCCCTCCGTTGTCCACCTAGCCTCTGAAAGTTTGGAGAATTCCTCATTGCGTGCGGCACTGGAAAACGGGGCTGGCGGGACGGAGAATCCTGCCCAGCATTTCACGGCCCTGTCGTAGCAGAGGCAGGAATGGAAAATGGAAAGAGCCATTCAAACGCCAATTGACTTCAGTGGGACTGGAAAATCCCGCTGGTGGGAAAGGCTGTAAAATTTCACTCAAAGTGCAATGGCGGGCAGGTTTCATGCACGTTTCTGGCTGGGCTGTGTGGAGGGAATTGCACCCAATTTCACACTGGGAAGCTCACTTATTATGCATCTACAAGTAGCTCTCTGAATCATTTATCTGCCCCGCCTTTACCTAATGGGTCAAAGATCCGGGTACTATATTTAATTGCCACCAAATACACACATTACTCTCAGCAGGCCAGCTATGTACAGGAAACCTCTTGATATAACTCCACTGAAGATAAATACTGTTCCTAGGTGTCAAGATTGCCGACACATGCCAGAGTTAGAACAACTAACTACGGGCATGTTGAATTGTTAGAGAAGACCTCTAATTTTACAGAAATACAAGAATAGATATTGATCAAAAGATGGTCGATACTGGAAAGGAACCCCTTCTCAAAACTTCCTATGTGGATTGTACCTTCCTGGAAGGATATGAAATTTTGCATTTGAGGGGGTGTCAAGGTCCACCTCTGATGCCAATTCACACCGGAGACGCCAATAATGTTGCTCTTTTAATGAGTGGAATACTATCCCACCAGCGTCACCAATAATGTTGCCAATTCTGGGGTATCTACTTTAGTCAGATATTAATCTGACCGTTATTAATGAGTATATTGCTTTCAGAGTCGCCAGGTATCAAATGATACCACCACAAGTTTCAACCGGATATCGATCAAAGACCCAACAACCAGTCAATTAGTTCAAGTTCAATAATAGTTTATTTACACCCAGGATTAACACACACATGCAACATAAAAACACTACGAGTCTCCACTGTTTACTACATCAGGCACAGAAACACCCATCTCCTGTTGATCTATATCTCAGAATGTGTAAGAAGATTTGAGATGAATGTAAGACATGAATGTTACCCTCCGAGGAATACACAGGGAAAATGGGTTAAAATCTGACTGATGATGTAAGTGGGAGAAGCAGAAAAACAGAAGCAAGAACAACAACAGGTCATCCCACAAACCCACACACAGCAGTTGAAGCGAGATCAGTTAATTTTAAATCTGAGGTAGATTTTTGTGAAGCAAAACTATTAAGTGATATGGGTCAAAGGCAGGTATATAGAGTTAGGTTACAGGTCAGCTGTGATCTCATTGAATGGTTGGATAGGTTCGATGGGCTAAATGGTCTTCCCCTGTCTCTATCTTCACCTCTCTCTTTATCTCCCTTGCTGGAGGCAAGTTATCGAGCAGGCAGAAGCAGGAAGAAACAGGACAGCCTCTTCAGTTAACCCTGCAGAGAGAACCAGGTCATTTCTCCCTCTGGGACAAGTTGACAAGTGTTTTCAACACACTGTGAATCTACCAAAGTCAGCGCTATCAAAATTATTCAACTGAACAGGTACAACATACTGCTATCTATGCCTCATGGACAAGGTGTGTGCGCGAGTGCGTGCGTGTGTGCTCCATTATGTTTCCTTGGCTTGCTTTTTCTTTGACTCAAGATTAAATTGGCTCCTTATAAAAAGTCAATATATTTGGGTTGGGAAAAGGTATCTACCACAAAAAGATTTTTTAATAATGTCTATTTATTGATATATTCAATTTTGTTCACAAAAGATTTCATCAAACAAAAGCAAAGAGGGCAGAAAGATAGTTATAGGTATCAATGTACAGCAAGTACAGCACAAAACAATAGTTACTACATAATTGGGAACAAGTAAGACTGGATGAGTCAGGGACAAAACCCCCAACAAGTTCCTTCCACGGACAAATGACCTGCCTGCACCCAAATAGAATACAGGCAGCATTATATCTGACATCCCACCCAGAGCTACAAAACAAAATAACAGAAGAAGAAAACAATACTCTGGGAACCCCAGTGCTAAGGGAAAATTACAGTGCAACTTAAACTCTTCTCTAAATCCAGACTGGAACGGGCAGCCATCTTATACTTTTAAAATGGCAAAATGACAAAAACAAAGACATAGGCTACAATTCACCGGCCAGGTTGCGCTCTCCCTTGAGTGCGGTGCAGCCAGTGAATGCCGGGAGAGCCCTCTCGAGTGCTTCCCAGCAGTGTTCACGCTTCGCGGGATTCACCAAGTGCCACAAGGCGTCGGAAACACAATCCCACCCACAAGGGGCGGGACTAAACGGCGCGCGCCAAAGTCAGTTTTAAACCAACTTCGGCGAACTTAACCAGCATTCACTGGCGTTCTCGATTCTCCGGCCTCCCCAGCGAGGCCGCAGCCAGGTGGCATTCAACACTGGTCTATACAAACGTGGACCAGGCAGAAGGGCACCCAGGGGTGAGGTTCCCGGGTCATCGGAGACCCCAGGGTGGTCAAGGTCAGTACAGGGTGACCAGTATACCACTGCCAAGATGCCCAGATGGCACTGCCAAGCTGGCAGGTGGACTGTCCTGTGCCAGGGTGGCTGTGCAAGGGTGCCCAGGTGCCATTGTGGCATTGCCAAGAACCAGGGGGCGAGGAGGGCCATGCCCATGAAAGGAGGGTGGGGGGGTTTGAAGAGTGGGGGCGTGCGGGACAGGTAAGTAGGTGCTCCTGAGAAGTGGAGGCGGTGAAAGATGGGGGTCCTGGAAGGCAAGGGGTGCTGTAAGGGTTTGGGGGCCAGAAGAGGGGGGACCCCAGGGACCCCATAGCAGGATGTCCTCACTTGGGGAGTGTAGGGTGGTGCCCATGTGTGCGGGAGATGACATTGCCCATGAGTGTGGGATGGGAGACAAGCTCGCTTAGATATCGGAAGATCCAGGGGTTGGCATGGTGGTGCCACATGCGGTTGCTCACTCAGTGACCCCTCCACAATCCCATGGCAGCCAATCCTTGCAGAGGGTCCGCCACCCCCAGCCAAGGGTCCCCCCTCTCCCCCCTCTCCCGCCGAACTCTGGGTGGTAAGCCCAGCATCCCCGGGCTCTTCGCCTGCGAGCAAAGATGGCTACTCACCTCTCGGATCCCTGCAGAAGCCCTTCTGCCTAGTTCACATTTTTCAAAAGGAGTACTAATCGGCGGCAGCACGACCATTTGCTGGGGAGGCCGACAAATCACAGGGTGCCGTTGGATAAAGGGTGGCTCTCATTCATTGTCTGGAAATATGGCTTAAGTGGCGATAATTGGTTTCCCGTCACGCTGCGGTGAGATCCCGATTTTGCCTGCGGGAGTGGGCTGGTTGCATCGTAAACTGTTTGGCGCCTCACGCGGTTCTCGTTTTCTGCATCTCCCGCTGTTCACCAGTCTCGTTTTGCTCGAGCGGGAGTACAACGAGGTTGGTGAATTGCAACCACAGTATGGGCTAAGCCGGTGAGGAACGCCCCAGGGCTCAAAAAAGTGACCAAGTATCGTTGAATAGCGGTGGGGAACTCGCTGGCTAAAACTCCCTGAGAAACCCGCCACAAATGAACTTAGAAATTATTTGGGAGAATTGCGCCCAAAGAGAGGACCAGGCACAACCAAGCCCTGATACTCAATCTAGGATCTCCCATAGAAGAAGCAAAACAAGAGCCAAAAGCAACAATTTGCACTTCCACAATCCCAATACCCAGTCCCAGATCAAAGGACAAAACAGATCACCAAATCATCAGCACCAGTACCCCCCTCAGGGGACCACAGGATACCATGGGGCCAAGAACCCAAAAAGTATAAGCTTGTCTCAGTTATCTCAAACAGGGAGAGAAACCCACTTCAGGGCGGGTGGGTTGTCAGAGCAACCCCCAAACCACCCCAGGAGGGCGGCCCCCTCCCCAGAACCATGGGAACTCCCCGCCAACCCCTCACAACCAGGACCGCACAAAACAATTAGAATTAGGTCACTGAAAAGACAACGTAAGTCCCTGACACCAAGGTGCACCATCCAACACCACCACAATCAGCCCTCACTCCCTCAAAGAGGGAGACCCACACCAGGAAAAACAACTGACTCAGCCCCCCATCCCCATAAGGGGGAATCCAACAAATTCCAATCCTCAACAGGATAACACACAGTTGTGCTGGGACTGCAGAAGAAAAGGCACAGGGGGCCTTCCTCAAACATAGTGAAGAGAAAACTGACCTTACGACCCACACCCCCCACCGCTCCCCCGCTCCGGCTCTGCTCATCTTCCCCCTGAGGATATATTAGGATAAAGAAACTGTGCACAAATCCTGAAAACAACATTCAACTTAATATGATAAATCTATGTAAAACCTTATTTAATCAGGATAACCCACAGTACAGGACATATTGACTTCCCTGTAAACAGATGGATTGACAACATTAACAGACAAGAACATGATTATTAGTGAGTAAAGTCCAGGATAACAACTGATGAACGAAGCAGTCATCAGGATAAAAATTATTCCACTGGCGCACAAAGAAAGTAGATGCCCAGGATAAAGCAGGATCTGAAACGGAAAGCACTTTTCCTGATCTCCCAAGGATTTCCAACGATCGGAACACGAACCTCATTAATTTCAACATGCCGACTCAACTGAGCCCAGGCGGCTAACTAGCAAGGCTCTAGCAGGGGGGATGGCCCAGACAACTCAGCAACCCCAACCTCCTCGACCGACAACAGGAACAAGACCATACAGACCCAAGGGTTGGAAGGTCAACCCAACCCCAGGCCCCGGAGAGAGGATTAAATGTACTCCATCGAATTTGAGCTGCCCGGCCTCCAGATCGAGATTCCCGAAGCATGGCAGCCACTTCTCAAAACTTGACTCGGAAATTCTCCACCCCCTCATCGGAGACACCAGGCACGACCGAGCTCCTCATCAGTTCTCCTTTATCCTCACCCGAAGCCCTGAGGATGGACGACAGGCTATGGAACAGGAACCGTGTGGAGGTGGGCTTCTACCAAAGACAGTGCTCTCTCTGCTACAAGAACTTCCAAGTGCACCGCCATCGCCTCCATAAAGACGCCTCGCAACTCTTAAAATTGGGCTTCAAAATCCTGCATCGCAGAGCCAAGACAGCTCACCTTCATTGCAAGCAGACATCATCTGTCAGTGTGCACTGTATAGTCAGGGCGGGAAGCCACCCAAAGGCAGCTGCGCTACCAAGAACCAGGCCCACCCCAACTGCCTCCAGCTGCCACCAATCAATGAGGATTAAAGCATACTGTTCTGATTTAAAACTGTTGAAACATTGACCAACAAATATCGGCACATAGTAAAATCCATGTAAACCGGAAAAAGACAAAAAAAAGATGCGCACGAGGATAAAAACAAAGGAGGCGATTCTCCAATATGGAGCCCAAGTGTTCGTGCTGTCGTGAACACCATCGCGCTTTGCGACGGCATGAAAAGGGCCCGGGTATGACCGATTCTGGCCCCCACGGAGGGCCAGCACGGCGCTGGAGCGGTTCACGCTGCTCCAGCCTCCTTTCGCGGCACAAAATGGGCGCCACGCCAACCTGCGCATGCGCAGTTGGGTCGCGCCAACCTGCGCATGTGCAGGGAACTTCTTTAGCGCGCCGGCCCGACTCAACATGGTGTCGGTGTTCAGGGGCCGGCTGCGCCAGAAAATAGGCCCGGGGTGGGGGGGGGGAAGAGGCCGGCCCGCCAATTGGTGGGTCCCGAGCGCGGGCCTGACCCCATCGGAGGCCCCCCCGGTGAAGGAGCACCCCCCCCCCCAACAGGCGCCACCCCCCCCCCCCCCCCGACCGTTCGCGCAGAGTTCCCGCCGGCAGTGACCAGGGGCGAACGGCAGCGGCGGGACTCTGTCGTATTGGCGCGGCCACTCAGCCCATCCGGGCCGGAGAATCGGCGGTCCCGCCGATTCCAGCAGCCCGCGGCCGGCACTGCGTCAAATGCGCCGGCACAAATGGCGCCAATTCTCCGGACCTCGGAGAATCGCGCGTCGGCGTCGTGGCACGGTTGCAGCTATTCTCCGGCCCGGCGCGGGGCTCGGAGAATCGTCCCCAAGGATTGAAAGATGAGCAGAGCTGGAGCTCATGAAAACGCAGCTGCTGCTGCGCTCACATCATGTGACCCCTCAGGAAAAGATTTTTTTTTGTTGAACTTATTGTTTTTTCTTTTCTCAGAGAATACAGAAACAAAAGATTAACATGGTAAAAGAGTTAGGATTGTCCATTACATTAATCATCAGTGCTGTTGACAGAAATATAAAAGAAACAATATTACAAAGGCACTTCTAGTTTAGAGAATCAAGTTACATATACAGACAAGTGTTGATATGAAGATAAACAAGAATTTGATGATGATAACTGGTCCGCATAAAAGTTGCTTCCTTACAGAGAATACCAATGAACAATGTCTATGGGAAATATATGGGAAAACACGGTTAAAAAAAGGGGGCAGGCAAATAAAATATATGTAATGAATGGTGTTGAGGTGGGGTGGGAGTGCTCTCTGGGGTTTTGTTCATGCGAATAATATTCCTATTTCTGGGATCCACCTTTGAAAGATAGCTGGGGCCCATCCCCTGGTTGGCCGCTGCGTCTGTGGTGCTGCCTCCCGCAGATTTCATGCACAGTGTCCATGCATCAAGGTGTGATTGGGATGCTAGGCAATGATGCTACATGGCTCGCCCACCCATGGGAATCCACTTGGGATGTTTGCAGTGTTCACTTTATCACGATTGCCAATTCCCTATTGGCAATAGCCTTCAGTCGCAAGGCCAGAGGCCTCCGCGGTCAATGGGAGTAATGGGTGGTTGGTGGGGCAGACGGGCTGGTTGCATTGCAAACTGTTTGGTTCCCGGCACTTTTCTCAGTTCCTGCCTCTCCCACTATTCATTGGTCCTGTGTCGCTCGAGTGAGAGCGCAATGAGGCCGGAGATTCGCGTCCCATGATTCTATTAATCTTCCACTGGTATCTCCTGTTGCAGTTCAATGTCCCATTCGTTTTTAATGTATAATGAATTTACTAGGCACCATGAAGAACAATGTGTGATATATACACAATATTACTTTTCCCTCAGTGACATCTTGTTGGATGTTTACAAAGGATGACTGTTGAAGATGGACTTCTTACATTGTTATTTTCTTCATATTTTAAAAGAAAAAGTCTTATCTGTAGCCAAAAGTCAGAATTTGGAGGACAAAGTTCCCCTCTGTCTGCTCAAATGATTTTCGAGTACCCTGCTGAAATCACTGGTGAAGGAAGGTGAGACATATTCAGACCATTTCTTAAATCCCTTACCATGCACGGAGAGTATGAAATTTCTTATAGACACAATAGTGGTCAGGGCCAAGATTGAACTGGGTAAACCAAATGATTTCTGAATTTCTTTCCAAATATTGAGAGTCAATCTCGTCCATTCACTCATTCTGCAGTCCCTTAGGTTGTTACCCACGAATGGCAGTGCTGTTGATGGAAGTTGGCATTCAGCTTTCTCCCGGTTCAGCCACCTTGTTTCTACTCCTTCTGTTAACCAAGCTGCAATAGATTTTAGTGGAGCTTCCAAAAATAGAATTTAAAATTGGGGAGTGCTAAACCTCCTTCCAACTTAGTAAATTGTCATGTTTTAAATCGTAGTCTGTGTCGTTTTCCTTGCTGTATAAAATGGGGGATTAGGTGATCCAGCATAATGAATGTAGATTTGGAATCTGAATAGGTAGTATCTGGAACAAGTACAGCAATCTGGGGAGGGGAAGACATTCATCTTAATAACTTCAATGGTACAGGAGCCAAGTTTGGACAGGTCACGGCCGCGCTCGCTGGTCCCATCAGGCGGGGGGGGGGGGGGGGGGGGGGGGGGGGGGGCGCGGGGGGGGGGGGGTGGAGGCGAAGGCATTGGCTGGGCTAATGGTGGAAATGGGAGGGGTGGACCCTTGGAGGTTTCTGCACCCAAGGGAATGGGAGTACTCGTTTTTCTCGGCAGTCCATAAGGTATACTCGCTGATCGACTTTTTTGTGGCGTGGAGGCTTTGCTGGCTGGGTTAAGGGGTCGGAATACTCGGCAATTGCAGTATCAGATCATGCTCCGCATTGGGTGGATATGGTACTGGAGAAGGGGGTAGCACAGATGCCGGGGTGGAAATTAGATGTGGGACTGTTGGGGGACTGAGGGTTCTGTGAGAAAATTGAAAAAGTAATTGAGAAAGATGTAGGTTTCAACTGTATGGGTGAGGTGTCGAAGGCAGTTGTCTGGGAGGCTCTAAAGGCAGTGGTGAAACATGAGGTGATCTCGTTTAAGGCCAGTGTGGACAAAGAGGAGGCGTTGGAGCGGCAGAGGGTAATAGATGAGATGCTAGAGGTAGATAGGAGGTATGCAGAAGATGGGGACCCAGCGAAGGTGGAAAAGAGGAAAGAACTACAGGCGAGCTTTGACCGACTATCGACCAGGAAGGCGGTGCGCCAACTGAGACGAGCAAGGGGTACAGTTTACGAGCATGGAGAGAAGACGTTGGATCCTTATCTTTTTTAAGCAATAGGGAAATTGATGCCTGCCTCTAAGTTTGTGGTAACACCCCCTGCCCTATCGCCTCCTCGTTGGCGGGTCAGCTTCGGAGGGAGGCAGCAGCAAGGAAAATTGTTCAGGTGAGGGACAGGGCAGGGAAGTTGGTGGTGGCTCCGGATCTAATTAACAAGGTCTTTGAGGAATTCTATGAGAGATTGTACAGGTCAGAGCCACCTGGGGGAGACTGGGAGATGCAGGAATTTCTAGATGGATTGGTGCACCTGAGGTTAGGGGAGGCTACATTAGAAGGAGCGATAGTAGAGCAGGAGATAAAAGATGCAATTGGGAGGATGCAGTCGGGGAAGGTGGCAGGGCCGGGTGGGTTTCCGGTGGAATATTATAAAACATTCAAGGATAAGCTGGCACCCCTGATGGTGGGGATGTTTGAGGAGGCGATAGGGAAGAGGGTGTTACCACAAACTTAGAGGCAGGCATCGATTTCCCTGTTGCTTAAAAAAGATAAGGATCCGACGGAGTGTGGGTCGTATAGGCCCAAGTCACTTTTAAATGTGCCTCCCAAAGGTGATAGGTGAAGATCAGACGGGATTTGTGAGAGGGAGGCAGCTCTTTTCAAACGTTCGAAGGGTATTGAACGTACCTAGGCATTCAAGTGGCGCGGGAATGGGACCGGCTGCATAAATGAAATCTAGCCCTACTAGTAGACCAAATGAAGGACGGTTTACAGAAATGGGACGCACTTCCGTTGTCACTTGCTGGGAGGGTGCAGACGGCGAGGATTCCCCCAAGATTCCTGTTTGTATTTCAGTGTCTCCCCATTTTTATTCCGCGGTCCTTTTTTAAACGGGTCAACAAAGTGATCACTGGCTTTGTTTGGGCGGGCAAGACCCCGCGAGTAAGGAAGGTAATGCTCGAGCAGGGTCGGGGAGAGGGTGGGCTGGCGCTGCCAAATTTTAGTAACTATTAATGGGCGGCGAATATAGCTATGATCAGGAAGTGGGTGGTGGGGGAGGGATCGGCATCGGAGCGTATGGAGGCGGCTTCATGCAAGGGCACCAGTCTGGGGCGTTGGTAACTGCGCCTCTGCCGTTCCCGCCGGTACGGTACTCCACCAGCCCCGTGGTGGTGGCGGCACCTCCTCAGTTCCCCGAGCTGCCACTATGTGCCATTATGTTTCTAAAAAGGCGTACTTAAACTATGCTCGCGACATTTCTCACCGGGGAGCCGGATAATTCCCGGGAGGCAGTTGTATTCGACTTCAATCGCGTTAATGAGATGGAAATGAATGCAAATGAGGGTTAATGATATGCCCATATTTGTGCGTGATCTGGAACTTGGCATCAGGAGTTGGCCGGTTAGACAGCAATTTAATTCACGCCCGGCATGAATCTCGATTTTGGCCTTTCCGCTAATTAACCGGCACACCCAGATCTATGCCGGGCGCAACATGGTGGTTAAATCACACCCTGTGTCTTAAATGGTTGGGGCTCTGGCCACTTATTTCCATTGCTTATCTGCATTAACCTTGTCATCCGAGTAATAGCTAAACTTTTTAATACTCTCAGAAAAAATATGGATGTTGTAGGATCTGATAAGTATAGCTGGATGTCATCAATATATAATGACAATTTGTGCTCTTCTTCTCCATCTATAACCCTTTTTATGTCTGTATTATCTCTAACCATTTGTGCTATGGGTTCTATACATATAGCGAACAGAAGGGGGGACAGATCTTATCCTCTCTCTAGCCAAAAGGCTTTAGAAATATGACCATTCACTCTAACAGAGACCCGAAGATTTGGATAGAGGATCTGGATCCATCTCACAAAGATGGTCCAAACCCCAGGCAATCTAAAGTCTGAAATAGGCACATCCATGATGTTTGGTCAAAAGCCTTTTCAGCGTCTAAAGACAAGATCATGTCCTCAACTCCACTACCTTGAGCATAATATTAATATTAAAGAGTTGTGGAAATTATCTCCAGAATAACTCCCCGTTATAAATCCAGTTTGGTCTGGGTGTATAACCTCAGTTATTATCCTATTTATTCTATGGGCTATTATTGATGTTAGAGTTTTCAGATTGCAATTAAGTAACGATATGAGGGCGATATGACCCACACTCTGTTGGGTCCCTACCCTCCTTATGAATGACTGTATCTCTCCATGAAGGAACCAGTGATCCAGTTTCTCTTAAGTAATGATAGGCCTGTTGAAGTAAGGGTGTAAGTATATCTTTAAAGGTCTTATAAAATTTACTTACGTAGCCATCGGGCCGGGACTTTTGTTATTTTTAAGCGTATCTATTGCCTCATCAATTTCCAAACCAGTGATAGGCTGGTCCAATTCCTTAGTACTATTTTCTAACAACTTCGTCATGTTGATACTTTGCAGAATGACGTTAATTTTTCCCCTTTCCCTATAGGTATAAGAATCCTTGTACAATTTCCTACAAAGAAGAGATCTGCTCTTTTGAACGCAAACTGGAGGAACAACTTCTCATCTTCTAGTTAGGCATGATACAGCCTTCCGGTCTCAACATTGAATTCAACAACTTCAGATGATTAGCTCTACCCCACCTCGACCCATTTGTTTTCATCCCATTTCACTTGAACTGTCTTTTACCATTTCTTTCTTTCTTGTCTTTCTTTATATATATTTACCCCCCTCCTTCTTATCCACCTTTCCTTAAACTTTCTCCCCTTTGCTTCCCCTTCCCCTCCCCCCACATCTACATCTACCATCACGCAGAGATGTCCAAAATGCAAAAGTTGGCCTGGAACTTTGTGTGGTGGCCCAGCATCAATGCAGATATCGAGAAGTTGGCAAAGCAGTGTACCCAGTGCCAGGAGCATCAGAACCTCCCCCCGACAGCTTCATTTCACCTATGGGAATGCCCGGCTGGCCATCGTCCCACCTCCATGTGGATTTCACGGGGTCTTTCCAGGGGCCAATGTATCTACTCATTCTAGATGGACAGATGTACATTGGATGATGACAACTACATAGCATGCCACCTCCAAGCGCAGGCAGACTTTTAGTGTTCACGGACTCCCGGAGGTACTCGTGTCGGACAACGGCCTTGTGTTTACTAGTTCAGAGTTTGCAGATTTTTTTGTAGCAAAATTGGTTCTGTGATGTCCGCACCGTGCCTTATCACCTGTCCTCAAATGGGTTGGCAGAACGTACCCTACAGACATTCAAACATGGGATGAGAAAACAGATCTCAGGGTCACCAGAATCCCGTCTCGCCCGTTTTCTGTTCTACTTTAGGACCACGTCGCAGGCTACCACTGGGATGTAGCCTGTTTGGGTCTTCGCTTGCGCATGCGATTGGGCCCGTTACAGCGGACATCGGATAGAGTTTGTGACCAGCAGATGAGACCAGATCGAAGCGAGCCAGGTCCGTGAGAGAATTTGCCGCTGGCGACTCCGTTTACATCCGGAATTTTACTGACGGGCCGTTATGGATTCCGGGAATGATCATAAAATGGTCCAGGCCAGTCTCCAATACAATCCAGATGCAAGGGTAGGACTCGAATCGGCATGTGGACCATCTCCGGAGCCGGGTGAAACAGGTACCCAAGGATCGACCACAGATCTCGAGCCCGGTGGTGCCTTTCCCTCCGGTGCAGTTACAGGTGGTACTGAGCGGGGCGGCTGGACCTTGTGACTCCAAAATGCGTGAAGTCAACCAGTCTGACCAGGAGTCGGACATGGAGTTTTTGCCCATGGATGTCGACACAGGTTTGGGAGTGACTGCCGAACACAAGGCTGAGGAACCACCCAGACGTTCGATCAGGAAGCGATGCTCCCCGGACCCCTCTGGGCCCGGAGCTGCGGGCGTCGGATAATCAGCCCTTGGCGAAGAGGGCAAAGGATTTCCCCCCACCCATCAAAATGGATGACGTATCGGACTTGGAGTGGGTGGGGTGATTGTTATAACCTGACAGGAGGTCCTGGAATCTGCAACATCAGGGTCCCTGTGGCGTCACCTGAATACAATCTACCCAGATAAGAGGGTGAGGCTAGCCCCTTTTCCTAGGACTGCTGGAATATAAATACCCCGGCCCGGGTGTAGGTGGGGCAAGGGAGACCCTTTGGGAGTAGGAAGAGTGTACAGTAAGGAGAATAAAACCACACTTTTTTTCAGTCATCGCTTCTGAGTGGTCGCTGCTCTGAGACTTCACAGCGGGGAACTGACAGGTGCTGGTGTTTCCATGCTTCTGCTGCCTTTGTCCTTCTAGGTAGCAGAGGTCATGGATTTAGAAGGTGCTGTTGAAGGAGCTTTGGTGAGCTGCTGCAGTGCGTTTTGCACATGGTACACATGGCTGCCACTGTGCATCAGTGGAGGAGGGAGTGAGCGTTTAAATTTGTGGATGGGGTGCCGATCAAGCAGGCTGCTTTCTCCTGGATGATGTTGAGCTTCTTGAGTGTTGTTGGAGCTGTACTCATGCAGGCAAATGGTGAGTATTACATCACATCCCTAACTTGTGGCTTGTAGATGGTGGACAGGAGGTGCCTAGTTGTTGCAGAATTCCCAGCCACTGGTCTGCCCTTGTAGCCAAAGTATTTATATGGCCTTCTCTCTGCTGTAACCGTTCTATTGTTTAATTGGGGCGGTGCTGCTTTCAGGATGTTCCACCCCCTGAAAAGCGGTGTACTCTAGGAGTACACCGCGTGTCGTATCCACGGCCTCCGAATGTTGGCTGAGGCCCGCCCTGCGATGGTCCGTCCTGACCGGCCGAGTTCCCGACGGTGTGGGTCTCTCATGGTCTCACCCGTCGGGAACTCAGCGTGGCGGCTACGGACTCAGTCCGGGGAGGGCTGATCCACGGGCAGGGGCGGCATTATTTGGGGCCGGAGGCACTGTGGTGGGGTGGTCCGGGGCAGGCGAGCCGGCCGAAGGGGGGACTATTTTCCAGGCCGGGTCCGCGGGCTGCGTCTGCCATGAAGCACGGCGCGGCCATTGCAAACCGCCACCGTGCGCATGCATGGCCACGGACCCGGCAATTCTCCCGGCTGTATTGGCAGCTAGAGCTGGGAACTCTACGCTGCCTGGCTGCTAGCACCCCCCCGGAACAGGGAATCGGTGGCCGGTTTGGAGCAGTTTTCCTGGTGCAAAACACCACCGTTTTCACGCTGGCGTGGGGCATTAGTCTCCAGAACGGAGAATCCAGCCCTTTGTGTTTTGGACTCCCCAGCCAGAGAAAGCATCCTCCCAGAATCTACCTTGTCAAGCCTCTTAGACTTTTAAATGTTTCAATGAGATCACCTCACAGTCTTCTAAACTTCAGAGAATATGGGCCTACTCCACTCAATCTACCTCAAAGAACAATCTTCCCATTCTAGGAATCAGTCTGGCGGGCCATCATTGTACTCTAATGCACGTACATTCATTCTTAGGCAAGAAGACAAAATTGTACACAGTATTCCAGGTGTGGACTGGGAGCAGAAGGTGCGCTGGGTGGGATGGGTGGGGGTGTCAGGCCGCTGATGGGGGTGCAGGCGTCGGAGGTGGGCATGGGCCAGTGCCCCTTGGGCAACCACCGCACACAGTCCCGCTCTCCAGCCCGTCCTCCCAGTCCTCTCCACCTCCCCTCCCAATGCACCCTGGAGCCCTCCCCACCTCCTGTACCCCAATGGTTCGATGGGAGATAATTCCGCTTTTACAATTTTCCTAACAAAATGTATAATTTTCTATTTCTCCACATTGTATTTTCCTTTTTTTTTTATAACTCATTTGCTCTTTCTAAATCATTTTGCAATCTTCTCCAAGGAGAACACCCCCAACTTCTCCAATCAATCTCTGTAATTGCAGTTCCTCAACCTTGAATCCATTCCTTTTTTTTCCCCACACAAATCTAATTTATTTGACTTTTAGCCAGAATATTAGCCCCTGTAAATAGGCTGGAGATTGTTATCAGCAGAAAGAGACCCAAATGAACATGGTTCAGTCCTGAATGTGAGTAACACCAAATTCCAATCACTGTAGTTACTTGTGGGCTCGTTGGTGTCTCAGCAGGTGGGATGAAGTGGTGAATCCTTTCCCACACTTGGAGCAGGTGAATGGTTTCTCTCCGGTGTGAACTCGCTGATGTGTCTGCAGGTCGGATGACTGAGTGAATCCCTTCCCACACTTGGAGCAGGTGAATGGCCTCTCCCCAGTGTGAATGAATTCGCCCTCTCCCCAGTGTGAATTCGCCTTGAATCCATTCCTGTGAATCATTTTGCACCCTCTCTAACATTTTCACACTCTTCCTAAAGTGTTGTGCACAGAACAATACTTAGCTGGTAACATTTCAGCATGAAAAGATGATTAGTTCGCAAACAGTAAATTTATTTGTACTCTCACCTTTATGAGGTGAGCAAGGGATCGACGAAGGGACTTGACAGGGGGGATACTGAAAAAATGTTTGCCCCTATGAGAGAAACTAGAGCAAAGGGACAGGGTTTAAAAATAAGGGAGCTCCCATTTAAGATGGAGATGAGAAGAATTGTTTCCTCTTAGAGGGTTGTGAATCTTTAGAACTCTCTTCCCCAGAGAGCGATGGAGGCAGGGCCATTGAATAATTTTAAGGCAGAGGTAAATAGATTCTTGACTAATGAGGGAGTCAAAGGGTGCGATTTAACAGAAACATTTCTCAGTATAATTTTGGGCGCAATTGGCGGGATGTTTCTCAAGCCGCATTGGTGAGATGGCGGCCAGTATTTGCCTTAGTGCCGAAAATGAGCCCCCACGAGATTCTTGCCATTACTGGAACTCTCGGCATCTGCTTCGCCAGATTCATGCCTCGATGTATTGCCGCTAACAAGGGGGAGCTGTTTTAAACATTCCCTCAACACTCACTCTCAGTCAACACAAGCATGGCAGCATGCAGACCTGCTCCTCTCTTTGGCAATGCTGACCTGGCAGGCTTCTGGATGCTGTGGAGGCGATATGAGACGTCCTGTTCCCCCGAGGGGATCGGAGGACCAGCATCAGGATCACCAATACTGCCTGGGAGGCAGTACCAATGGCTGTCAGTGTGGGTAGCATGACCAGGAGATCCACCCACCACACAATGAAGACCAACCACCTCCATTGAGCTGCCTCCTGTCTCCTGGCATCAGTTCGGCGGGCCAGGCCAGCCGGAGGTGTCTCCCTGCTGACAGTGCCGACACAGGCCCATCACCCTGAAGTGATGTTACACAGACCAGGGAGGGTGGACCAGGGTAGTTGGGGTTGGGTGGGAGAAGGAGGGGAATGGGAGAAAGAGGGGAATGGGGGGGAGGAGAGGAATGGGGGAAACAGAGGGGAATTGGGGAGAGGAGGGGAATGGGGGGGGGGGGAGGAGGGAGCTGATAGACAAAGCCTCGTCCTGCGAGCATCGGGTGATGTTGAGGGCATCCCTGGTCCTCCGGGCATGCCAGCCCCTTACCGCCACCTGTCCTCCACCCTCCGGCTCCTCCCATGGGTCCTCTCCGGGATCGTCCACCATTGCCTCCTGAGCCGCATACACCTCCTCCTCAGACAAGGGCTGTATGTCTCTCCTCCTCCTCCTCCAGCATGCCGCCCCCTCTGCTGTGCCAGGCTGTGGAGGGCATGGCCGACTACAACAAAGAGGGAATGTACTGCAGTACACCACCAGAGCGGTCCAGGCATCGGAAATGCATTTTTAGCCGTGTGATGCACCGCTCACTAACAGCATGGTGGCAACATGGGCCTCATTATAATCAAGTCTCCGCCTTGGCCTTGGCCCTGGAAAAATCAGCCAGGACCTCAGCGGATATCACTTAACCCCCAAGAACCAACCTGTCATCCTGGAGTGGTCCTAAAAGATGCCGGGGATCTCTGTGTCCAAGGATGTAGCTGTCATGCACACACACTCCCTGGGAAGCGTGCACATACGTGGCAGTGGTCACACATGAGTTGAACATTCAGGGAGTGGAACCCCTTTCTCTTAATGAAGGACACTCCCTGATGCCCCAGTGTGCACAAGGCGACATTCGTGCCATTAAATACCCCCTGGACCTGGGGAATGCTGGCGATGGCAGAGAATCCTGCAGCCCGGGCATCTTGATGGGCTTGGTCAGCTCAAAGTTGATATAGTCATCTGCTCGGGCATATAAGGTGTCCGTGACCTCCAGTGCCCTTGAGCAACATGCCCGAAAATGGAAATGGCCAGTCATCTCCTCAGATCCAAGATCTCCTCAGCAGCCATTGCGCCAGCTTCCCGTTTTTAAAAAGGAGTACTAAATGACACCTGCGTGATTTCTCGCTGTGGAGCTGGTTCATTCCCGGGAGGTGGTCACATTCAACTTCAATCTCGCTAATGAGATGGAAATTGATGCTAATTGGGGTTCTTTTGTGAGGGCCACGAAGAATCCAGCACGAGTTTTAAGGATACAAAGAATTTAACATTTATTTACAATAACATATATATACAACAGCAGCAACAACTTCGCTTGCTGCTCACTCCTTCCTGCTGGTTCCAAAGTGGCCAGCTTTATTTATACAGGGAGTCTGCTAATGATTTCTCCACCCCCCTCATTGGGGAAGCTCATACTCCCACTGGATTCTGGGACTGTCATTAGTCCGCAGCCAATGGTAAGCAGGCAGGTTATAACATCCCTCCCCCCCAAAGTCCAAGGAATCCACCGAAGACCCTGGCGAAGGAGGGCGTCGGACTCGTTTCGCCGCAGGCCGGACACCATTTGCACGAGGCGCTGGATCGGGCGGCGTGTAACAAGACGGAGACCGGTGCTTCCGTGATGAACAGCATAACGGTTGTAAATCCACGGCCCATGGGCCCGAGGATTTCCCCTCTGATGCGTCCTGTGTCTCCATCTCGGAGTCAGAGTCTGCTGCCTCCGTCATCTCGGCGTCTCTATCTCCACGCGGTTCTGTAACGACCTGCGCAGGCTTTGAGTGAGGCACCTGAGGAAGATTGTGAGGACTACTTTCCATTGTCTCTGGTCTCTGTGGCTGTAGAAATGAGCTACGGGGGCGGGGAATCTTTGGAAGGGATAGTCTTGTGGACCGAATGTGGTCTACATGTTTGCGCTGGAGACGACCCTGGGCTTGCACGTGGTAAGATATAGGGCCCGTTTGGCGAAAGATTACGCCAGGGACTCACTGGGCACCACCAGCAAAATTCCGAATGAACACTGGGTCACCGGGCGCAAACTGCCGAATCGGCCGATGCCGAGAAAAATCATGGGCGACATTCTTCGACCCCCTGCCAGGTCGGAGAATCGCCGGGGGCTGGCGTGAATCCCGCCACCGTTGGTTGCTGAAGTCTCCGGCACCGGATATTCGGCAGAGTCGGAAATCGCGCCGCGCCGGTTGGCGGGCTCTCCGCTCGATTCTCCGGCCCGGATGGGCCGAAGTCCCGCCGATAGATTGCCTGTCATGCTGGTGTAAATTAAACCACCTACCTTACCGGCGGGACAAGGCGGCGTGGGCGGGCTCCGGGGTCCTGGGGGGGGGCGCGGGGCGATCTGACCCCGGGGGGTGCCCCCATGGTGGCCTTGCCCGCGATCGGGGCCCACGATCCGCTGGCGGGCCTGTGTCATGGGGGCACTCTTTCCCTTCCGCCTCTGCAACGGTCTCCACTGCGGATGCGTGGGAAACTGTCAGCGGCCGCTGACGCTCCCGCGCATGCGCCGCCTGGAGATGTCATTTCCGCGCCAGCTGGCGAGGCAACAAAGACCATTTCTGCAAGCTGGCGGGGCGGAAATTCCTCCGGCGTCGGCCTAGCCCCTCAATGTTGGGGCTCGGCCCCCAAAGATGCGGAGCATTCCGCACCTTTGGGGTGGCGCGATGCCCGTCTGATTGGCGCCGTTTTGGGCGCCAGTCGGCGGACATCGCGCCGTTTCCGGAGAATTTCGCCCCATGTACCTGCCATTCTTGTGTGCGGTGTACTTTTGCGCCAATGTCTGGGAAAACCATGCTAAGGCGGGTGCGAAGTCTCCAGCCCATTCGGCGTTCTGCGGGAGCTACCCCAGTCACCGCATGGGGAGTGGTCCTATACGAAAGCAAAAAGCGAGCCAGTCTCATGTCCATTGACCCGGAAGACTGCTTCTTTAGGCCTCGTTTGAATGTCAGCACTGCGCGCTCCGCCAACCCATATGAAGCAGGGTAGTAAGGGGCAGTGCGGATATGGCGTATGCCGTTCATCTTCATGAACCTCGCAAACTCCTGACTCGTGAATGGAGTGCCGTTATCCATGACCAGCACCTCGGGGAGGCCATGCGTACCAAAAGACAAACGCATCTTCTCAATTGTTGCGCAGGACGTTGTGCCGAGCATCTTATGCACCTCCAGCCATTTAGACTGGGCGTCGATTAATAAAAGGAACATCCATCCTTGAAAAGGGCCGGCGAAATCCACATGCAAGCGCGCCCAGGGCCGCCCTGGCCATTCCCAGTGATGTAGGGGCACGGCCGGCGGATGCTTCTGATGCTCCTGGCAAATGGAGCAGTTTTGGGCCACCTTCTCAATGTCGGTGTCGAGTCCTGGCCACCAGACATAACTCCGGGCCAACATTTTCATTTCGGTCACACCTGGATGCCATTGTGCAAGTCTCTTAGTATCAGCTCCTGTCCTTTTTCCGGGACAATCACACGCGTCCCCCACAAGAGGATGCTGTCTTCCACGCTGAATTCTGACAGCTTGGAGGAAAATGCCTGGGTGCTGTCTATGCTGCCCACCAGACAGGACTATGTGCCGAACCTTTGACAGGTCTGGGTCCACTCACGGATCTGTGATGTCGTGACAGGCAAGGTGCCATAAAATTTAGGGTTGCAACCACCTCACCAGTCGTGGGGGTCGGCATGGGGCCGGTCGATAAAGGCAATCGGCTCTGCATCGGCATTCGCTATCTGCGTTACTGGTTTGTACTCCAGAGAATACTCGTATGCAGCAAGCAACAAAGCCCAGCGCTGGATCCGTGCGGAAGCAATGGGCTGTATTGGCTTATCCTCTCTGAAAAGTCCCAGCAGAGGCTTATGATCAGTCACGATAGTGAAGTGGTGGCCATACATGTACTGGAGGAAACGTTTCATCGCAAAGACCACTGCCAGGCCCTCCTTCTCGATCTGCGCGTACTTTTTTTCCGCTGCAGTCAATGTGCGGGAGGCGAAAGCTATTGGCCGCTTGGCCCCGTTCTCCATCTTGTGGGACAGGACGGCCCCAATACCATACGGGGATGCATCACATGTGACGAGCAAAGGCTTTCCAGGATCATAGTGGGTTAGTAACCCAGACGACGACAATTGTTTTACCCGCTGGAAAGCGGTTTCTTGTGGCTGACCCCAAATGTTTCTTTCGCAGAAGGTGCAACGGGGCCAGCGTAGTTGCCAGATTGGGGAGGAACTTCCCATAATAGTTTACGAGGCTGAGAAAAGAACAAAGATGCGAAGTGTCAGTCGGGGCGGGGGCCTGTTGAATCGCGCACACCTTCTCTGCGACGGGGTGCAAACCTTCGTGGTCCACCCGATAACCCAGGTAGGCTACTTCCTTTGCCTGAAAGACGCACTTTGTGCGACGTAAACAGACTCCAGCCTCCGAAAAGCGTCTAAGGACAGCCTCCAGATTTTCCAAATGTTCCTGCTCCGACGTTCCTGTGATCATAACGTTATCTAAGTAGACAGCGACACACGGTAAACCTCTGAAACTGCCCTCCATAACGTGTTGAAAAATAGCGCAGGCAGATGATACTCCAAAGGGCAACCGTGTATATTCATACAGGCCCCGGTGTGTATTAATCGTTACACATGGTGGGAGGCAGGGTCTAGCTCCAACTGTAGGCGTGACTCATATCTAATTTTGTGAACGAGAGTCCGCCTGCAAGCTTCGCGTAGAGATCCTCTATGCGAGGCATTGGATATCGGTCGAGTCGGGAAGCCGTATTCACTGTAAGTTTATAGTCGCCGCACAAGCGAACTGTGGCATCTGGCTTCATTACAGGTACAATTGGTGCTGCCCAGTCAGCGAAACGGATGGGCCTGATAATACCCAAGGTCTCCAAACGAGTGAGCTCCCCTTCTACCTTCTCGAGCAAGGCGTAAGGCACCGGGCCGCCTGGAAATAACGCGGCGTGGCTCCTGGTTCGACTTGGATACGGGCTATGGCCCCTTTTATTTTCCCCAAACCGGGCTGGAATACATCTGGGTATCGTCCTAGCACCTCAGTCAACCCTCCAGAAACTGTTTGGAGGATGTGCTGCCCCTGCAACCGCAAATGGCGCAAACAGTCCCGACCCAACAGGCTGGGCCCATGGCAGCGCACTACGATAAGTGGGAAACGCCCCTCCTGGTGTCCATAAACAACAGGGGTCATCGTAGTTCCTGCAATGTCCAATAGTTCCCCCGTGTAGGTGGCCAACCTGACCTGTGTGTCGGTTAATGTAAGGGTCTGTATACCGAGCTTGATGCAGTCAAATGTCCTCTGGGCGATCACGGAGACCGCTGCGCCAGTGTCCAACTCCATCTGAAGCGGGTGACCATTGACCTGTACTGTCACCTTAATGGGGGCCACACAGGGAGCTGCCACACAATGCAGCTGCAGGCAGTTGTCCTCCGTCTCCACGTCCTCAGGAGTAATTGCCGCAGGTTCATCCACATGGAAGGTACGGCCCCTGGGCTGGTCCCAGTTTCGGTTGGAAAGACGGCGCCTCTGGCGCCCCCAGGACCGGCGTCCGCGACGGGTTCGGCGCCTACAAGTCTGAGACGGACATGGCTCCTCATCCATTGATTCTGGAGAAGGCTCCCTTCGGGGAGGAATGTCCGACGGCCACTGGCGTCGATCCGGACGTCGCCTCGCAGGAGTGCAGGGGGACGTTTTCGGACGGAAGGGGTTGCGCCCCAAGGCGTGCACCTCCATTCCCTGTAGCTCCTGCACTCCTCGTTCTGCGCTCTCTCGGGATAATACTATTTGAATGGCCTGTTGAAAAGCCAATGTTGGCTCAGCTAACAACTTTCTCTGGGTGGCCGCATTGTAAATACCACAAACCAAACGGTCGCGTAACATTTCTGACAAGGTCTCACCATAGTCACAGTACTCCGCAATCCTGCGTAGCCTGGATAGAAAGTCGGCAAGGGATTCTCCTGGGGTCCTCTCAGCAGTATTAAACCGGTAACGTTGGACTATCGTGGACAGGGTTGGGTTAAAATGTTGCCCCACTAAATTCACAAGTTCATCAAACGTTTTGGTGTCCGGCGCAGCTGGGTACATAAGGCTCCTAATCACCCCAAACGTATGCGGGCCGCAGGCGGTGAGCAATATGACCACCTGGCGCTCGTTTTCGGTGATATTGTTTGCCAGGAAATAGTAACGCATCCGTTGTGCGTACTGGTTCCAGCTTTCCAGCGCAGCATCAAAAACATCCAAATGTCCGTACAGCGGCATGGTGTAATAGAAAACAACTTCCAACCTGTATTCAACAAAAATCCAGGGAGGTGGCTTCAGCAGTGTAGACAGCTATTCACTTTAACCCTCGTCGCCAGTTTTGTGAGGGCCACAAAGAATCCAGCACGAATTTTAAGGATACAAAGAAATAACATTTATTTACAATAAGATATATATACAACAGCAGCAACTTCGCTTGCTGCTCACTCCTTTCTGCTGGTTCCAAACTGGCCAGCTTTATTTATACAGGGAGTGTGCTAATGATTTCTCCGCCCCCTCATTGGGGAAGCTCATACTCCCCCAGGATTGTGGGATTGTCATTAGTCCCCAGCCAATGGTAAGCAGGCAGGTTATAACAGGTTCAATGATATGCACACTATATTTCGGTGTGATTTGAAACTCGCCACCGGGAGCAGGCTGGTTAGACAACAAACTGATTTGTGCCTGCCACAAACCTCAATTTTCGCCTTTCCTGATTTTAACCAGAATGCCAGAACCGCGCCAGACGCAACGAGGGTGGTTAAATTGTGCCCAAAGTTTTTCGGGAGTAGGTTGAATGTGGAGCTGAGGCCACAACCAGATCGGTGATGATTTTACTGAATGGCAGAGCAGACACATCGGGTTGAATGGCCTCCTCCTCCTCCTAATTCATGTGAAAGTCAATAGTTTCCCACCAGCTATGATGCAGCCACTGGGGTAACACTGTGGATAAGCACTAGGACAAACAAAGGCACCTGCAAATGAAGCACTAATGGAATGCACAAGTTGACTTTTGCGTGGAGTATTGGATGGTTTTCTTCATAAATTTGTTTTAATATGTTTGTTTTATGGTGGCTTTTACTTCAGCACCGTGGCCAAATGCCGCTGTAGTAATTAGGATAATCTGCATCTGCTGAAAGGTGGGTTTGTGACCGTTATAGTACGGGAAATTTGGGTTATTTTAATTGATATCACAGTCAGATGAACCTATCATTGACAACCAGCCAGAAAGAGGCTGTGTTAGTTGCCTCCTCATTCTCCTCCTCTCCCACCTCCTCCTCTGCCTCAGCTGCTCACCTTATACATGGTAACAAGGATTTTATCCTCAATATGTTGAGGTTTTGCAGGATGCAGCAGATGACAATGAATTGTGACATGCTCGGTCGAGAACCGCAGGGCTCTTCCAGAGAATTCCAGGCAGGGGATGTGTTGTTTGAGCACGCAACCGTCATTTCATGTGGCAGTATCACTCTCATGTGCATTCTACCCATGCATGCTTGAGTTGTGCACCAGAGATGAACCAGGTGGTGATGTGTTATGTACTCTGGGATAACAGGCTGCAACTGGATGCAGCTTTAACCAAAAGATATTCCAGACCTTGAAGTTAGTTCAATCTGATTTATTGAACCAGTAGCACAGTCGTACAGTTCTCCCCTGAGTGTCCTGCGTGCTCATTGGTCATGTCCTGTTCTCTGTGTTCATTAGCTGCCTGTCTGTGCCTGTCTGTATATCATTATCTGCGAGTCTGCATATCATGACATCTCCCCTTTTTTTTGTGTTTTGTTGGCACATGGGAACGTACTTACATGTGGTGGCATATATTAACATATTTACAAACGGTGGCATATGTGAACGTATTTACACGTGCAGACAGCTGTCTAATGTGAGAAAACAGAGCATAGCAAACAAAACAAATGTTCATAAGTCCAGTCTCTGGGGCTTGCATCTGATCCTTGTCGACCGCCGGAGAGGTGGTGGTGGGGGCGACGGCGCCTTGACAGGCGGGATGGAAGCCTGACTGGTGGCCTCATAGTTCGCGGTATCGGGAGGTGGCAAAACAACGGATGGAAACGGAGAAGAAGGTTGCGGGCAGGCAACTTTGCGCAGTGCCCGTCTGTTTTGTCGCACAACAGAACCATCAGCCATGCGTACAACATACGAATGGGGCGCAGCCTGTCGAACAACGACAGCTGGAGCAGACTAGCCACCATCCGATATCTTGATCCTGACAGTGTCTGCCGGGGATAACAGGGCAAATCGGTGGCATGAGCATCATAGCCCTGCTTTTGCTGGTTTCGGAGCTGCTGCACCTTCTGCAGCACCGGGAGGTGATCCAGGTTGGGCAAGTGTATGGCTGGAAGTGTCGTCCGCAGGTCCCTGTTCATCAGGAGTTGAGCCGGCGACATTCCAGTGGACAGTGGGGTCGCCCTGTATGCAAGCAGTGCGAGGTAAATGTCAGAAGCTGAATCCGCGGCCTTGCAGATGAGCTGTTTCACAATGCGCACCCCTTGTTCAACCTTCCCATTGGACTGGGGATAGTGTGGGCTGGAAGTGACGTTTGAAATGGTATGACTTGGCAAACATAGACCACCCGTGGCTGTTGAAGCACGGGCCATTGTCACTCATGGCAGTGAGTGGGATACCATGCCTGGAGAACGTCTCCTTTCAGGCCTTGATGACTGTCTAAGATGTGAGGTCTGAGAGCTTCACGACTTCAGGGTAATTGGAGAAATAGTCAATAATCAACACGTAGTCACGACCATTCGCACGAAAGAGGTCGATGCCAACCTTGGACCACGAGGAGGTCTCGATTTCATGCTGCTGGAGCGTCTCCTTGCTCTGCGCTGGCTGGAAGCGTTGACAGGTCGCACAGTTGAGGACCATGTTTGAGATATCCTGGCTAATACCGGGCCAGTAGACAGCCTACCTGGCTCTGCGTCTGCACTTCTCGACGCCCAGGTGTCCCTCATGGATTTGGCGGAGCACCAAGCTCTGGAGACTGAGTGGAATGACAATCCGGTCCAGCTTGAGGAGGATACCATCAATCGCCGTCAGGTCGTCCTTTACATTGTAAAATTGAGGGCACTGCCCTTTCTGCCAGCCATTGGCGAGGTGGCGCATGGCACGCTGCAAGAGGGGGTCGATGGCTGTCTCCTCGCGGATACGAACCACCTTCTCATCAGACGCCGGGAGGGTGCTAGCACACAGCTGCACCTGTGATTCAATCTGCCAGATGATTTCCAGCGGTTCACTAGGCAATGGGATGGAGCGGGACAATGCCTCAGCGAAGTTTGAGCTCCTTGCCAGGCGTTTACACTCAGTCAAAGTCGTACCTTCTGAGTTTGAGGAGGATGCGCTGCAACCGAGGCGTCATGTCGTTCAGGTCCTTGTGGATAATGTGGACCAGAGGCCTATGATCCGTCTCGACAGTGAATGTCGGCAGGCCGTAGACATAGTCGTGGAACTTGAGAATGCCAGTGAGAAGACCCAGGTATTCCTTCTCTATTCGCACATACCTTGTTTTGGTGGGCGTCATGGCCCTCGATGCGTAGACTACCGGTGCCCAGGATGAAGTGTCATCGCGTTGAAGCAGCACCGCACCGATGCCATCCTGGCTCTCATCTGTCGAGATCTTCGTCTCCCTGTTTAGGTCAAAAATGCCAAGACGGGTGCAGTGGTGAACTTGGCTTTCATCTTCAACCACTCTGCCTGATGAGCTGCCTTGCACTCAAAGGCAGTGGGCTTTTTCACCAGGTTTCGTAGGGCCATGGTATGTGAGGCCAGGTTTGGGATGAACTTGCCCAAAAAATTGACCATGCCCAGGAAGCGCAACACCTCCTTCTTGTCTTCAGGGACCTTCATGGCTTCGATGGCCTTGACCTTGTCTGTGTCCGGGCGCACGCCCTGCTGAGAGATATGGTCACCTAGGAACTTGAGTGTCGACATGCCAAAGCAACATTTGGACCTGTTCAGCTTCAGGCCATTGGCATGGACACGGCGGAATACCTGCTGAAGATGGGAAATATGCTCTTCAGGAGTCGTGGACCATATGATGTCGTCCACGTACACACGAACCCCTTCAATGCCCTCCATCCTCTGCTCCATGACGCGATGGAAGATCTCCGATGCCGAGACAATGCCAAACGGCATGCGATTATAGCAGTATCTGCCAAACGGTGTGTTGAAGGTGCAGAGCCTTCTGCTGGACTCATCCAGCCGGATTTACCAAAATCCATGTGACGCATCTAACTTGGTGAAAAAACGTGCGTGTGCCGTCTCACTGGTAGTTCCTCCTGCTTCGGGATGGGGTAGTCTTTACACATTATATTCATATTGAGATCCTTGGGATCAATGCAGATGCGCAGGTCAATGCTGCCCAGTTGCTGAAGATCCTTGAGCTGTGCCTTCAGGCGTTCCCTCAGCGGAGCCGGGACCCGGCGTGGTGTGTGGACCACTGGCTTGGCATCAGGTCGTAGCAGGATCTTGTATCGATATGGCAGCGTGCCCATCCGTCGAACACATCCGGATACTGAGGGAGGATGTCGTCAATGCCGACCTGAAGATCCACATTGGAGGATGTCATTGTGTAAACCCGCTGCACAAGGTTCAGCTGCTTGCAGGCATGCGCGCCAAGTAGGGATGCCCTGCCTGGCTTGACAATTTCAAAACGTAACCGTGCATGGGTGCTCCGGTTGGAGACGAGTAGATGGCAGGACCCCAGTGCCGTGATGGCATTTCCGTTGTAGTTCAGGAGCCTGCAGGCTGCTGGAAGGACCTTGGGGGGCTTCTTGATGCGTTTGAAATCTGCCTGTGAGAGGAGGTTGGCAGAAGCACTTGTGTCCAGCTTAAACTGGATGGAGCAATGGTTGACCTGCATCACCGCATGCCATTCGTCCGCAGAATCCACAGCGAGGATAGGTTGAATTTGTGATGAGTTGGATGTGGCATATTCACATTTGGTAATGATGCCCACACAGTAGGCGGAGTCCAGGCATTCTTCCTCTGGATCCGTTATTCTGCCAGGATCAGAATCCTGTAATCGTTGTTGCACACTCTGAACGCGCCCTCTTTGGAATTGGGAGCGCTGGCCCCTGACTGGTGGTGCAGACGTGCACAAGGCTGCATAGTGTCCAGGCTTCCCGCAGTTTAAACATCGCCTGCCTCTTGCTGGGCAGTGTTTCTTTAAGTAGGTGTTGCCGCAGTTCGAGCACGTCATGACATCGGCATCCTGACGCTCTGCGTGTCGTAGCGGGTGTCGGCCGCTTCGTTATCCCGTTCGCATCGCGCATGCATGGGGCCCCAGGAAAAGCTCGCGAAATGGCCGCTTTCATCAATGCTGAGGCGCTGCATCCGGGAGATGGCCTGCACACTCTGCCTCGTGGGAGGCAAGTTTCTCATTTTCAGCCGATTTGTACTGGGCACAGCGATTTTTGGCGTGCTCTTGCACTGTGCATGTTTCAATCGCGACTGGCAGGGTCATATGCTTGATTTTCAGTAGCTGCTCTCTCAGAGGATCAGAGTGAACTCCAAAACCGATTTGGTCTCTGATCATGGAGTCAGCAATATCACCAAAGTTGCAGGTCAGCGCTAGCAGGCGGAGGTTAGTTAAGAAGGAGTTGAAAGATTCATCTTTACCTTGTAGACGCTGTGTGAATATGTAGCGCTCGAAGATTTCACTGGTGTCCACTTCACAGTGACTGTCAAACTTGTCCAGGATGGTCTGAAACTTTATCTTGTCCTGGCCTTCGGTGAAGTGAAAAGAGTTGAAGAGTTCGATGGCTTAATCACCCGCTGTTGAGAGGAGAAGCGCAATCTTCCTTGCATCAGACACCCCCACGAGGTCTGAAGCTTCGATGTACAGCAGAAACTTTTGCTTGAATGTCCATCAGTTGGCACTGAGATTGCCGGAGGTCCTAAGCTGGTGAGGAGCCTGAATCTTCTCCATGGTGCCGGGATACATTTGGTGGTTGTCACGGAACGGACTGAGGTAAACCACCTAGATTAAGCAGTCTCCTGGTAGCATGATGTGTTATGTACTCTGGATAACACGGGCTGCAACTGGATGCAGCTTTAACCAAAAGATACTCCAGACCATGAAGTTAGTTCAATCTGATTTATTGAACCAGCAGCACAGTGAGCACAGTTCTCTATGAGTTTGACTCTCTGCTAACCTAAGTGTGGTTACTCTGTCTGACTGAACCAGACTAGCTCTTAGCCACGTGCTGGAGGTGTGATACTGTACATACATCCTGACTCACTCTGTAGATGTTCATGAGTGGAAAGTTGCCAAGTGTGAGGCTATCCATTTTGGGAGGAATAACAACAGAATGGATTATTATTTAAACGGTAAGATGTTAAAACATGCTGCTGTGCAGAGGGACCTGGGTGTGCTGGTGCACGAGTCGCAAAAAGTTGGTGTGCAGGTGCAACAGGTGATTAAGAAGGCTAATCGAGTTTTGTCTTTCATTGCTAGAGGGATGGAGTTCAAGACTAGGGAGGTTATGCTGCAATTGTATCAGGTGTTGGTGAGGCCACATCTGGAGTATTGTGTTCAGTTTTGGTCTCCTTACCTGAGAAAGGACATAGTGGCACTGGAGGGAGTGCAGAGGAGATTCACTAGGTTGATCCCAGAGTTGAGGGGATTAGATTATGACGAGAGGTTGAGTAGACTGGGACTGTACTCATTGGAGTTTAGAAGGATGCGGGGGGATCTTATTGAAACATATAAAATTATGAAGGGAATAGATAGGATAGATGCGGGCAGGTTGTTTCCACTGGTTGGGGAAAGCAGAACTAGGGGGCATAGCCTCAAAATAAGGGGAAGTAGATTTAGGACCGAGTTTAGGAGGAACTTCTTCACCCAAAGGGTTGTGAATCTCTGGAATTCCTTGCCCAGTGAAGCAGTTGAGGCTCCTTCTTTAAACGTTTTTAAGAAAAAGATAGATGCCTTTCTAAAGAATAAAGGGATTCGGGGATATGGTGTACGGGCTGGAGAGTGGAGCTGAGTCCACAAAGATCAGCCATGATCTCATTAAATGGCGGAGCAGGCTCGAGGGGCCAGATGGCCTACTCCTGTTCCTAGTTATTATGTTCTTATGAAAGAGGTGGAGTGTTCGTGCCTCGTGCCTTTTATAGTGAGTGTCATGATATTCAAACACACACATCATGATAGACACATCAACAGACAAATCAGAACACACAACCAATGACAGAAAGATATAAAAGCACAAACACGACACCCGGTGGTCAGTATTAGCTGGAGACGAGGACCAGGACTGACCTGCTACACGACACACTCAGGGAGACAGCACGTGCAGAGTATCCAGAACGAACTGTATTATAAGAGTTAAAATAAAATAGACTTGTACCACATACAACTGTGTTGGCTCATCTGTGCACCAGAGAACCCAACACCACAGTGAGATTCTGCCCCTCAGTGTCCTGCCTGCTCATTGGTCATGTCCTGTTCTCTGTGTTCATTAGCTGCCTGTCTGTGCCTGTCTGTATATCATTATCTGCATGTCTGCATATCATGACAGGTAGTAGGAATATAAAGCACCAAATATGTCTAATAACCCAGCAACAACTAGAAAATCAATCAGCAACTAACCTGCTTTAAATAGCTCTGATTGGGTTCCTTCCTGTTGCTGAACCCATGGTCAACTCTGCAAAGTTAAGAAAAAGCATTCTGATGGAGCATTGAAATTGCAAACAGTTCTGCTAGAGTCAAATCAGCATTACATGTTGATTGATGCAACGTTCTGCCTACTCTCCATTCTTCCAGCACTTGCTACAAAGATGCTCCTAAATTGCCAGCACTTGAGCCCTCATACACACCTGGCCACTCAAGAAGTGTGTGCGTGGTTCATACGTCACTTTGCACATAAGATGCAGCCAGAACACCAAGAAAACGAGCACGAAGGAGCTGAATTTTCTCATTTTTTCCAAACTAATTGCTGGACCTAGTTTAAGTTATGAGTAGGTTAACAGGAATGTTTACCTGTGAACTCACCCCGCATTATGATAAGATTTCACACTGTGTGATTTTTTTTTCTCCCTTACCATTCGCCTTTTTCTGCCGTTGTTGCTCTGCCCAGCATTATTCAAATTTGTGGGGCTGTTCCACCGGGAATCACAGATTCTAAAGGGTTGACTGTAATTCTGCCTGCCTAATGAGAACAGCATGGACTGGTGGTTAAAATGACAATAACATGCTTCCTACTTCTTCCCTGATGTGTAGCTGTCCACTACCATTTTAACAGCACAGGAGGCTTCATTAATATGTAAAACTTGGGGTGCTAACTGTAGCACAACTCCATTTTAACTTGAGATTGCCTGCATACTACCAGGCTCACAGGTAAACCTGGCGGCAAGCAGGAGGAGGGCCAGATTAGGCCCAAGAATGTCGTGCTTTGTGGGCCACAGGGGTATTTCTCTGGGCTACACAAAGAAACACTGGATTCCCCTGTGGGGTTTACAAGATTGTTTTAGGTCTTTTAAGTTACGATGAAAGATGGGAGGAAGCTGAAATGGAACATATATGTTGGCATAGGTAGATTGGCCTGAATGGCCTGTTTCTTTGCTTTGTATATCCTTTGTAATCCTATGAATTGTGAACGCTTTGGCAAATGTATAAACCCAGGCAGTAAGTTATAAGAACAAACTATAAGACTTTGGTATGTTGCTAAGAAAAACAAGAGAGGACACAAAAGTTATTGATGCAAGACAATGCTTTGAATGCGAACATTTGCAGGTAATTAAGTCTTTACAGATGCAGAGATAGGGGTAACCCCAGGTTAAAGAGTGGTGAATTGTCTCAAGCCAGGACAGTTGGTAGGATTTTGCAAACCCAGGCCAGATGGTGGGGGACGAATGTAATGCAACATGAATCCAAGGTCCCAGTTGAGGCTGTACTCACGTGTGCGGAACCTGGCTATAAGTTTCTGCTCGGCAATTTTGCACTGTCGCGCGTCCTGAAGGCCGCCTTGGAGAATGTTTACCCGGAGATCAGAGGCTGAATGCCCTTGACTTCTGAAGTGTTCCTCGACTGGAAGGGAACATTCCTGCCTGGCGATTGTCGTGCGATGTCTATTCATCCGTTTTGCAGTGTCTGCATGGTCTCGCCAATGTACCACGCTTCGTGACATCCTTTTCTGCAGCGTATGAGATAGACAACGTTGGCCGAGTCGCACGAGTATGTACCGAGTACCTGGTGGGTGGTGTTCTCACGTGTAATGGTGGTACCCATGTCGATGATCTGGCACATCTTGCAGAGATTGCCATGGCTGGGTTGTGTGGTGTCGTGGTCACTGTTCTGAAGGCTGGGTAGTTTGCTGCAAACAATGGTTTGTTGGAGGTTGCGTGGTTGTTTGAAGGCAAGTAGTGGGGGTGTGGGGATGACCTTGGCAAGATGTTCATCTTCATCGATGACGTGTTGAAGGCTGCGAAGAAGATGTCGTAATTTCTCCGCTCCGGGGAAGTACTGGAAGGCAAAGGATACTCTGTCAGTTGTGTCCCGTGTTTGTCTTCTGAGGAGGTTGGTGCGGTTTTTTGCTGTGGCGCGTTGGAACTGTCGATCGATGAGTCGAGTGCCATATCTCGTTCGTACGAGGGCATCTTTCAGCATCTGTAGATGTCTGTTACGCTCCTCCTCATCTGAGCAGATCCTGTGTATACGGAGGGCTTGTCCATAGGAGATGGCTTCTTTAATGTGTTTAGGGTGGAAGCTGGAGAAGTGGAGCATCGTGAGGTTATCCGTGGGCTTGCGGTAAAGCAAAGTGCTGCGGTGACCGTCTTTGATGGAGATGAGTGTGTCCAAGAATGCAACCGATTTTGGAGAATAGTCCATGGTGAGTCTAATGGTGGGATGGAACTGATTCATGTCATTGTGTAGGCGTTTCAGTGATTCTTCGCCATGGGTCCAAAGGAAAAAGATGTCATCGATGTATCTGGTGTATAACTTTGGTTGGAGGTCCTGTGCGGTGAGGAGGTCTTGTTCAAACTTGTGCATGACAATGTTGGCATATTGAGGTGCGAATTTGGTCCCCATGGCTGTTCCATGCGTCTGGACGAAGAACTTGGTTGTCGAAGGTGAAGACGTTGTGATCCAGAATGAAGCGGATGAGTTGCAGAATTGCGTCTGGAGGTTGGCAGTTGTCGCTGTTGAGTATTGAGGCTGTTGCAGCAATGCTGCCGTCATGGGGGATGCTAGTGTAGAGTACCGAGATGTCCATTGTGACGAGGAATGTTCGTCAAATCTCTACTGCCTCCCGAAAATACACAAGGCCAACCTATCATATCAGGCAATGGGACCCTGTGTGAGAACCTCTCCGGCTACATCGAGGGCATCTTGAAACCCATCGTACAAGGAAAGCCCAGCTTTTGTCGTGACACGACGGACTTCCTACTGAAACTCAGCACCCATGGACCAGTTGAACCAGGAACATTCCTCGTCACAAGATCCCGAAAGGGCTACAGATCACAAACCCACTCAAGCCAACCTACAACACAGACTATGCTGAGAGACTCTGCCGTCGCACCTCTCTCACACTCCTCAACCACCTCGTACACCAGCTCTACAGCAGACGCCGCAACCTGGAAACTTCAGTAGTCAAGGGCATTCAGCCTCTGATCTCTGGGTAAGCGTTCTCCAAGGCGGCCTTCAGGACGTGTGACAACGCAAAATCGCTGAGCAGAAACTTATAGCTAAGTTCCGCATAAGGACCTCAACCGGGACCTTGGATTCATGTCGCGTTACATTCATCCCCCACCAACTGGCCTGGCCTTGCGAAATCCTACCAACTGTCCTGGCTTGAGACAATTCACACCTCTTTAACCTGGGGTTACCCCTATCTCTGGAGCTGTAAAGACTTAATTACCTGCAAATTCTCGCATTCAAAGCATTGTCTTGCATCTTTGACTTTGTCTATATATATGTTTCTGGAACATACCTCTTCATTCACCTGAGGAAGGAGCAGCGCTCCGAAAGCTAGTGTTTGAAACAAACCTGTTGACCTTTAACCTGGTGTTGTAAGACTTCTTACTGTGCTCACCCCAGTCCAACGCCGACATCTCCACATCACAAAAGTTATCGGTCATGACCTTGGAAGCTGCAATAAGGGACGCTGCAACAGCCACAAATCATAGACTTTTGTCAACTGCTGATGAAAACAATAGAAAGCAAACATAGACCAGGAAAGGTTGTGACTTTAGACACTACAAAAAAAAAATGAACACAGCTTATGGGAGCTGGCAACCATAAGACGAAGCTTCAACAAATAGTTTCAGAAGGAGAGGCCATTGTCAAGAAGCTACAAAGAAAAAGAATGCAGACACGGAAGAATTGCTTTGTCAGCCATTCCTGGGCTCTCCTGCAGAAAGAGGGTTGGCGTAATCTGCATTTTGAACAATGTTCCCAGTTGTGAGTATTGTTTAGATCTATTACTTACTGTAGTTTGACAATCAAATAAAGTGTTTAGTTGTCTTGATAATAGTTTCTGTGCCTGTTGTCTGTGCTCCAGGTTAGGTCTAGGATTACATAGGATACACAGCAGACACAGCCATTCGGCCCAACCTGTCAATGCCAGAGTTAATGCCCCACTCCTGTCTCTTCCCATCTTTCTTCACCTACATCTGTTGTCATAACTGTTGGATCCAAGCAGAGGTGATCACCCGGAAACGATAGGTGGGAGGCATAAACAAAGATTTAATGAAGCACAAAATTACTCTACTCCACTCCCTGAAGGGTTGTCCCGCATTGACCTTCACTTAGGAAGGGTTTTATACTTCCCTTGTTAAGGGGAAGCTCTGCCTCGTTAACGGGGAAGTTCATACCCTGCTGAGGTCACGGGGAACCTGATAGTCTATACCCCGTGACCTCCATGAGGATTTGAACAATAAACCTCTATTCTCTTCCCCTTAAATGCATCTATAATATTCACTTCAAACACTCCCTGTGTTTGGGTGAAATTCCCAGGGCAGCTGATCAGTGCAGAAATAAACTTAATGATTTGATGTGTTCAGTCAGAGTACGTATGTATCTTGATAAAAAATGTAAACAAGACCTCCTCCTTCATAACCTACAGAGGGGTCAAGTTACAGACTATAAAAATACCAACAATGCTTACACTATGATGTGGGACATGCAGGGCGGGATTCTCCAGTCCCGCGGCATAGTGTCCACGCCGTCGTAAACGCCGTCGCGTTTTATGATGGCGTGAACGGGCCGCTCCCAGTACTAATTCTGGCCCCTACAGGGGGCCAGCACGCCGCTCCAGCTACTGATCCTGGCGCAAACTGTGTGCCGCGGGATCCGCACATGTGAAGTTGCATCGGCGCCAACGAGGACATGCACAGTGGCGCCGGCACAGGAACAAGAACAACAAAGAACAAAGAAATGTACAGCACAGGAACAGGCCCTTCGGCCCTCCAAGCCCGTGCTGACCATGCTGCCCAACTAAACTACAATCTTCTACACTTCCTGGGTCCGTAACCCTCTATTCCCATCCTATTCATGTATTTGTCAAGATGCCCCTTAAATGTCACTATCGTCCCTGCTTCCACCACCTCCTCTGGTAGCGAGTTCCAGGCACCCACTACCCTCTGCGTAAAAAACTTGCCTCGTACATCTACTCTAAACCTTGCCCCTCTCACCTTAAACCTATGCCCCCTAGTAATTGACCCCTCTACCCTGGGGAAAAGCCTCTGACTATCCACTCTGTCTATGCCCCTCATAATTTTGTATACCTCTATCAGGTCTCCCCTCAACCTCCTTCGTTCCAGTGAGAACAAACCGTGTTTATTCAACCGCTCCTCATAGCTAATGCCCTCCATACCAGGCAACATTCTGGTAAATCTCTTCTGCACCCTCTCTAAAGCCTCCACATCCTTCTGGTAGTGTGGCGACCAGAATTGAACACTATACTCCAAGTGTGGCCTAACTAAGGTTCTATACAGCTGCAACATGACTTGCCAATTCTTATACTCAATGCCCCGACCAATGAAGGCAAGCATGCCGTATGCCTTCTTGACTACCTTCTCCACCTGTGTTGCCACTTTCAATGACCTGTGGACCTGTACTCCTAGATCTCTTTGACTTTCAATACTCTTGAGGGTTCTACCATTCACTGTATATTCCCTACCTGCATTAGACCTTCCAAAATGCATTACCTCACATTTGTCCGGATTAAACTCCATCTGCCATCTCTCCGCCCAAGTCTCCAAACAATCTAAATCCTGCTGTATCCTCCGACAGTCCTCATCGCTATCCGCAATTCCACCAACCTTTGTGTCGTCTGCAAACTTACTAATCAGACCAGTTACATTTTCCTCCAAATCATTTATATATACTACAAAGAGCAAAGGTCCCAGCACTGATCCCTGTGGAACACCACTGGTAACAGCCCTCCAATTAGAAAAGCATCCTTCCATTGCTACTCTCTGCCTTCTATGGCCTAGCCAGTGCTGTATCCACCTTGCCAGCTCACCCCTGATCCCGTGTGACTTCACCTTTTGTACTAGTCTACCATGAGGGACCTTGTCAAAGGCCTTACTGAAGTCCATATTGACAACATCCACTGCTCTACCTGCATCAATCATCTTAGTGACCTCCTCGAAAAACTCTATCAAGTTAGTGAGACACGACCTTCCCTTCACAAAACCGTGCTGCCTCTCACTAATACGTCCATTCGCTTCCAAATGGGAGTGGATCCTGTCTCGAAGAATTCTCTCCAGTAATTTCCCTACCACTGAAGTAAGGCTCACCGGCCTGTAGTTCCCGGGATTATCCTTGCTACCCTTCTTAAACAGAGGAACAACATTGGCTATTCTCCAGTCCTCCGGGACATCCCCTGAAGACAGCGAGGATCCAAAGATTTCTGTCAAGGCCTCAGCAATTTCCTCTCCAGCCTCCTTCAATATTCTGGGGTAGATCCCATCAGGCCCTGGGGACTTATCTACCTTAATATTTTTTAAGACACCCAACACCTCGTCTTTTTGGATCTCAATGTGACCCAGGCTATCTACACACCCTTCTCCAGACTCAACATCTACCAATTTCTTCTCTTTGGTGAATACTGATGCAAAGTATTCATTTAGTACCTCGCCCATTTCCCCTGGCTCCACACATAGATTCCCTTGCCTATCCTTCAGTGGGCCAACCCTTTCCCTGGCTACCCTCTTGCTTTTTATGTACGTGTAAAAAGCCTTGGGATTTTCCTTAACCCTATTTGCCAATGACTTTTCATGACCCCTTCTAGCCCTCCTGACTCCTTGCTTAAGTTCCTTCCTACTTTCCTTATATTCCACGCAGGTTTCGTCTGTTCCCAGCCTTTTAGCCCTGACAAATGCCTCCTTTTTCTTTTTGACGAGGCCTACAATATCTCTCATCATCCAAGGTTCCCGAAAATTGCCGTATTTATCCTTCTTCCTCACAGGAACATGCCGGTCCTGAATTCCTTTCAACTGCCACTTGAAAGCCTCCCACATGTCAGATGTCAAACATCCGCCCCCAATCTATGTTCTTCAGTTCCCGCCTAATATTGTTATAATTAGCCTTCCCCCAATTTAGCACATTCATCCTAGGACCACTCTTATCCTTGTCCACCAGTACTTTAAAACTTATTGAATTGTGGTCACTGTTACTGAAATGCTCCCCTACTGAAACATCTACCACCTGGCCGGGCTCATTCCCCAATACCAGGTCCAGTACCGCCCCTTCCCTAGTTGGACTGTCTACATATTGTTTTAAGAAGCCCTCCTGAATGCTCCTTACAAACTCCGCCCCGTCTAAGCCCCTGGCACTAAGTGAGTCCCAGTCAATATTGGGGAAGTTGAAGTCTCCCATCACCACAACCCTGTTGTTTTTACTCTTTTCCAAAATCTGTCTACCTATCTGCTCCTCTATCTCCCGCTGGCTGTTGGGAGGCCTGTAGTAAACCCCCAACATTGTGACTGCACCCTTCTTATTCCTGATCTCTACCCATATAGCCTCACTGCCCTCTGAGGTGTCCTCCCGCAGTACAGCTGTGATATTCTCCCGAACCAGTAGCGCAACTCCGCCTCCCCTTTTACATCCCCCTCTATCCCGCCTGAAACATCTAAATCCTGGAACGTTTAGCTGCCAATCCTGCCCTTCCCTCAACCAGGTCTCTGTAATGGCAACAACATCATAGTTCCAAGTACTAATCCAAGCTCTAAGTTCATCTGCCTTACCCGTAATACTTCTTGCATTAAAACATATGCACTTCAGGCCACCAGACCCGCTGTGTTCAGCAACTTCTCCCTGTCTGCTCTGCCTCAGAGCCACACTGTCCCTATTCCCTAGTTCTCCCTCAATGCTCTCACCTTCTGACCTATTGCTCCCGTGCCCACCCCCCTGCCATACTAGTTTAAACCCTCCCGTGTGACACTAGCAAACCTCGCGGCCAGGATATTTATGCCTCTCCGGTTTAGATGCAACCCGTCCTTCTTATACAGGTCACACCTGCCCCGGAAGAGCTCCCAGTGGTCCAGATAATGGAAACCCTCCCTCCTACACCAGCTGTTTAGCCACGTGTTTAGCTGCTCTATCTTCCTATTTCTAGCCTCACTGGCACGTGGCACAGGGAGTAATCCCGAGATTACAACCCTCGAGGTCCTGTCTTTTAATTTTCTGCCTAGCTCCCTGAACTCCTGCTGCAGGACCTCATGCCCCTTCCTGCCTATGTCGTTAGTACCAATATGTACAACGACCTCTGCCTGTTTGCCCTCCCCATTCAGGATGCCCTCTACCCGTTCGGAGACATCCTGGACCCTGGCACCAGGGAGGCAACATACCATCCTGGAGTCTCTTTCACATCCACAGAAGCGCCTATCTGTGCACCTGACTATAGAGTCCCCTATTACTATTGCTCTTCTGCGCTTTGACCCTCCCTTCTGAACATCAGTGCCAGCCGTGGTGCCACTGCTCTGGCTGCTGCTGTTTTGCCCTGATAGGCTATCCCCCCCCGACAGTCTCCAAAGGGGTATACCTGTTCGAGAGGGGGACAACCACAGGGGATTCCTGCACTGACTGCCTGCCCTTTCTGGTGGTCACCCATTTCTCTGCCTGCATCTTGGGTGTGACCACATTTACATAACTGCAATCTATGACGCTTTCCACCACCTGCATGCTCCTAATGCATCCAATTGCTGCTCCAACCGAACCATGTGGTCTGTGAGGAGCTCCAGTTGGGTGCACTTTCTGCAGATGAAGCCATCCGGGACGCTGGAAGCCTCCCGGACCTGCCACATCTCACAGTCAGAGCACTGCACCCCTCTAACTGACATTGCGTCAATTAATTAAAATTAAAATTAAAATTTTTTAAAAAAAAATATTTTAAAAAAAATTTCAAAGTTACTGTTAACTATCTCTTTCCTAGCACTAGATTTCTAATAGAAATGCGAAAGCTAAATATAGTACTCTCCGATCTCTGGCTTAGATATCCCTCTAAATTATAATTAAGTAATTATGTTTAATTAGTTACCAATGCTTAATTTTTTTAATTTAGTGTAGATTCCCAACCAGCCACTCAGGCCACAGCTTTTCTGTGATGTCACTTCAGTTTCCCCCCGACACACACAAAACCACAAGGACTACAGGGGCCGGCGCACAAGAAAGGAGGACCGGGTCGAACCAAGCTGGGGGTTGGCTATATTCGGGGTTGCATAAGAGCCGGGAGTGCAGGAGGCGAGAGAGGCTGATGTTTTGGCCTTTGCGTCCCTAGTAGCCCGGCGCAGGATATTGTTAATGTGGAAGGAAGCCAAACCCCCGGGTGTGGAGACCTGGATAAACGACATGGCAGGGTTTATAAAGTTAGAATGGATCAAGTTCGTATTAAGGGGTTCGGCTCAAGGGTTCACCAGGCGGTGGCAACCATTCGTCGACTACCTCACAGAAAGATAGAGGGAATGGAAAAGAAGAAGACAACAGCAGCAACCCAAGGGGGGCCGGGGGGGGGGGGGGGGTGAGGAACCGGACGGACTCTCAGGGATGTCATTGTATATGTATAGACACTTGTTATAGGTAATGTATATTGGATTGTTGGATTGTATCTTTGGAGAGTAACTATTTTTGACAAGGCAGTTGCCACTCAGTTTTGTTTTTGTTTTTGTTTATATATTATTTATTTATTTGCTTAAAATTGGCCACGGTTATTTATATTGCTTTGTTGTTGTTCAAAAGAAAAACTATGTACTGTTATGTTTGGCCACAAAATTTTGAATAAAATATATTTAAAAAAAACATTGACCCTGGACCCTATTATGACACTTGGGCGAGTGCGCAGTCAATTCTAACCCCACAGACCCTGTATTCCCAAAAAACCCATCCCACCCTCCAGACAGATACAAGGTTTGGGTGGAAGAGGATAAAAACATCTCTCCTGGTAAGAGAGGAAACAGAACAACAGGTCGCCCAGCTAACTAGCAAATGTGCAGATTTAAAAGCAACTTTGAGAGCGCTCCACAACTCCACTAACGAACAGAGGCAGAGTACCGTTGATCATGCTAAATGCCGACAGAAGAGAAAAGTTACAGTCGCTACTCTCAGTACAGAATGGCTTCAGGTACACTTTCGGGCAGGATTTAGATGAGGAAGATGCTCCCGATTGGCAAGAGTTAAACAAAAGCACCCAAAGATACGTAGAGGACACGGGAAATCAAAATCGAGCTCGCCACGCTCCAAAAAGAAAAGCACCCGCAGCACCGACTCCACAGGCAGCACACACCCCCACTCACAATTCGACCCCCATGAACCTGGTTGCCACACAATGCAAGTCATCGGACCAGGATGAGCCTGATATCGTTTACACCACCCCATTATTCATATCCCAATTAAGAGAGGTTTGCACGAAAATTAGTCCATTCCAGCCCACCGCAGACCCGCACAGCTTCTTTGAGGAGGTGCGGCAACAAAAAGTTATGTACAGCCTAGATGAGAGAGAGGAAGTAAAGCTAATAGTTATGTCAGTTAGCCAGTCCATAAGGTCAGCTTTGCCAGAACCCCAAAATGTAGCAGGAGGAACCCTACATGAAACGAAAACAGCCATATTAGATGCCATCGGTAATAACAAAGGAGATCCCATCGAGGGTTTAAATCACTGCAGGCAAAAGAAGGGAGAACATCCGACCACATTTGCTGGTCGTCTATGGATTCATTTCATGGTAGTCTACGGACAATTGAACCGCGCGCACCTAAATGAAGAGGACACCACTAAATGGTCCCGCACCTTAGTCTCGCATGCCACAGACACAAGTCAAAAGGCTTGTGTAAACTACGACCCCGCAGACCACACACACAATGAAGTTTGGGTATTGAAATGACTTTCTAGAACATGGGAACAAACCTTATACCGATAGACAGATCAGGACGAGATAGAAGCAAACATACACCCACTTAGGACTAGCCAGGACCCAGCATGGATAAACGAGGGTAGAAACGAGGGTAGACACGAGGGATAGCACCCCAGAGCACATGCACCACGAGGTTGTTACAATTGTGGCCACATAGGACATTACGCCCAGGATTGCCGACAAAACCCCCTGAACCAGCAACGATATCAACAACCAAACCCCCCACCTAGGAACAATGTTAGGCCCATGCATAATGTTAACGCCAGTTCAGACGACTTAGCGTTTAACTCCACAGATTGACGGTGTTCGGACTCCCCAACTTGGGTCTGTGACACAGACTCGGACAAATCAGGCAGACCAGCAGTTACAGGCACAGTCCGGGGATATACAGTCGATTTTCTTTGGGACACAGGAAGATCCCGCACCACTTTGAACTCCTCCACCATGTTTCAACAGGACAAATGGCCCACCACTGACACCATCACCCTGAGTGGATTCACAGGCCACATACAACAAGGATATATCACAGCTCCCGTACCCATCCAGATAGGGAACATTAGCACCGGACACCCCGTTGTTTTAGTTGACTTACCCCAAACTGCAGAGCACATTTTAGGCATTAATTGTATGAGCTCCCATAACCTTTTGTTTGACCCAGTAAACAAATGTGTATGGCAAATGGCCATAACAGCTAGAGCTCCCGCTACGCTCACAGTCGGGGATTATGAAAACAGGATTTGCTCAGTAGGTAACTATTGGTTTAATCCGCAAACAATTAGTGCAGACCAGACAATTAGAGAGGTCCTCATAAACACAAAGCTGCGTTCGCACAACACAAACACGATTGTGGGAAGATCCCAGGAACAGTAAAGATTTCAGGTCCCGATCCAAAGCCGCAAAAGCAATACGGTTTCCCACAGCAAGCCAAGGGTGAGATTTCAAAGGTTATTAACAGTTTGTTAGACCACGGAGTTATTCGACCCGTAGCATCCACAAATAATGCCCCAATTTGGCCCGTAAAAAAGCCCGATGGTTCATGGCGACTAACGATTCGACTACCGAGAACTTAATAAGGTAACTCCTTTAGCAGCCCCCACTGTTGCCACGAGTCCCAAGACCATGCTCAAACAGGGAGTACAGGCAAAATACTTCACAGTGCTGGACATCAGCAATGGCTTTTGGTCCATCCCGTTAGTCAGGGCCTGCCAGTATAAATTTGCGTTTACGTTTCAAGGGCAGCAGTACACATGGACATGCCTCCCATAAGGATTCCATAACTCCCCCTCCATTTTCCACCGACAATTGGCCAACGGACTTTCTAAATTTTCCCGACCCGGATGCCTCATACAATATGTAGACGATCTGATCTTGCAAATGGACACAAAAGAGGAACACGTAGAGCTCTTATCTGAATTACTAGGCCTACTGCGATCATTCGGATGTAAGGTAAACCCCAAAAAGGCCCAGATTTTAAAGGAAAAAGTTCTTTATTTAGGCACCATCATCACCCGCGAGAAGAGAGAAATTGAGCAAAATTTCTCTCTTCGAGTCCATCGTCAAATTGCCCTTGCCCCTAAATGTCACTGCACTCCGGTCATTCCTAGGTTTGGTAGGATATTGCAGAAATTATGTAGATGGTTTTGCCACCAAACCAGCCCCACTCTCAGAGCTCCTTAAAAAGAACGCCCCATGGGAATGGCTTCTGCAGCACACAGACGCCATTGATGATTTAAAATGCGCCCTAGGCATAGCCCCCACTTTACAAGTTCCAGACCCAGACTTGCCCTATGCCATCGAAGTAGCAACCACTGACCGAACCCTATCAGTGGTACTCATGCAAGAACGACACGATCACTTAGCCTATGCCTCAAGACTATTAGATCCCGGAGAGCAAGGATTCTCAGCCTGTGAATGGCACTTGCTTGCGGTCTTTTGGGCAGTACAGTACTTTGCGTACATCACAGGCCTCAACCCAGTCACTATCTTGACTGAGCACACCCCCACTCATCTATTACTCGACCGTAGATTAAAGGACGGTTCAGTCAGCCAAATCAGAGCAGCTCGCTGGACACTACTATTACAAGGCAGGGGCATTACGGTAAAACGCACCAAGACCCACATATTCCTGGCCGATAATCTCCAATAAGCAGGGACCCCACATGAGTGCCAGATCATAGCAGCCCAACATCACACAGGACCTTTATCCCAAAGTCACTACACCCACGAGCAGGCAGTAAGACACTGGATTCCGAAACCACAGAGGGTACTTAAAAAATTTATGTAGACGGTTCGTCCACAGTCGAAAATGGAGTTAGAATTACTGGCCGTGGAATTTATGTGGAAGACGCACAGGGATGCCCACTAGAACAGATCTCTTTAAAATTGCCCGGCCACCTAGTTTAACAAGCAGCAGAACTCACAGCCACAGCTATGTAATCGGCACCCCAACTCTTTACCAACTCCCGCAGACATATACTCGGACAGCCTGTATGTGTGCAACAGTTTAACAGAATTCCTGCCCCTGTTAGAATCTCGAGGTTTTGTTTCAGCCAATGGAAAACCCCTACCCTCTGCCCCGTTGTTAAAGCACATTCTCAAGACAGCCTCAGATCGCACATATGGTATCATTAAAGTAAGAAGCCATCATTGCTCCTCCCCACCCGGTAATGTAAAGGCAGATGCCTTCGCTAAAGCAGGATCCCACCATGGTCGCTTCTGACAGCCACCCGAAAGCGAACCGATACACTCAGTCCAGGATTCCCAGACCAATATTGAGGATCTATCTCAAGCCCAAAAAGCAGACGACACCCTCAAACAGGTTTTAGACGGCAACTTCCCAGCCCCCTGTGATAAATGGAAGGACGCACTGACTGTACAGGACGGCATAGTTTTAAAAAACGGAACTCATGTCGTCCCCACCCAGGACAGAAACCAGCTCAATTACCAATTTTATGACGGACACGGACATCAGGGAATAGACAACACCATTGCCCATTTAAGACCTTTGTGTTGGTGGCACGATTTAAAAAGCGATGTAACCCATTATGTCGAGAATTGCCTTATCTGTGCTCAGAACAATCCTGAACATTACTCAAAGAAAGGGCAATTACACCCGACCTGTGAATGGCCCTTGGACAAATTTGCAAATCGATTACATTGCCCTCCTTCCCCCTTGCAGAAACGGTGCTGGTTGTAATCAACACCTTTACTAAAGGGTTGAAGCATTTCCCTCACGGACAAACACAGCAAAGGCCACCGCTAATATTTTGACCCAACAGATATTCACACGCTGGGGTCTCCCCCGCAGCATTGAGTCAGACCAAGTTTCCCACTTCACCGGCAGAGTCATGCAAAATGTTTCAACAGTTTTTGGGATCACGCAGAAATTCCACACAGCATATCATCCACAATCCAGTGGCATTGTTGAGAGAATGAATCAAACTTTAAAAGCGACCACTAGGAAGATGGTGCAACAGGACAATACCACTTGGGACACAGTTCTCCCATTTGCTCCACAGTTCCACAGGTTTCAGCCCCCACACTCTCATGACCGGATGACCCATGAAGGGTATTGAATATTTATTAGGCCTCGATCTGGCAAGCCGTACAGTGACTGCTCACCCACGATAAAGCAGTCCAACAGGTTACAGATAACATTAAAGTGGCACAACTCGCTGCAGCTGTCCGATTAGGCGCTAGAAGGAAGCAGAGTAAAGCCTGCTTTGACAAAACCGTCCACCCAGTAGAGTACACAGTTGGTCAGCAAGTAATGGTTTCCCTTTACAACCCCAGTTCTTTCCTCTCCCCCAAATTTGCAGGACCCTACTCCACTTTGGACAAAGTGAGCCCCTCCGTCTACAAGATAATGTACCCCAACAGTAAAACTGGTTGGTTCCACATCAACCAACTCAAAGTCTACGGATCACAATGTAGCCACTCCCACCACATCTGCCTGGCAATAGGAGACAATTACGCCCCGCCCATCGACAACCTAGTCCAACCCCTATGCCAACCCTCCCACAGCCATGCCGGCATTTATCCCTTGTCTACGCCCACAGACCTGAACATGTCTCTGCCCACAGGTACAGACTTTCACCTTGAACTTGACTCCGCGACAGCGAGAGCCTCCCGGATTTTCATAGAATTTACAGTGCAGAAGGAGGCCATTCGGCCCATTGAGTCTGCACCGGCTCTTGGAAAGAGCACCCCACCCAAGGTCAACACCACCACCCTATCCCCATAACCCAGTAACCCCACCCAACACTAAGGGCAATTTTGGACACTAAGGGCAATTTATCATGGCCAATCCACCTCTACTATCCCTGAACACTGGCGCGATCTCTCTGCCCCCAGTCACCCCAGCCCCCGGAACCATGACTTAGATATCTTTGACTCCCTATATGCCCTCCACCAGCCACCACCACAGCCACCGCCCGACCACAGTGACTTGCCCTCCATTACCAGCACCCCCACGCCTCACAACAAACTAGCCCCTCTTTGGTACCACGACAACTCTTGCAGACTAGTAAGGCACGACGATTCGGATTATCCGACGGCCCACGCGGCCAAGTCACAGAAATGGCAGAGACGAGTCTGGCAACCGGGAGATGGTGATGATTCAGATACTGACTCTCGTTTCGGTAATGCTTTTACAACACTGTTTGGTACAGAACCCTGAGGTGTCCAGATGATGAGAAAGAGAGACCGCCTAAGTATTAAGGTGTCTAATGTTCTGTTGGAGCCTACCCGCCTTTTTCCTTCTTCTTCTTCTACCACCGAGGTACAGTGAAAAGTATTTTTCTGAGAGCAGCTCAACAGATCATTAAGTACATGGGAAGAAAAGGGAAGAAAAGAAAATACATAATAGAGCAAAACAAGATGTACAATGTAACTACATAAGCACCGGCATTGAATGAAGCATACAGGGTGTAGTGTTAATGAGGTCAGTTCTTAAGAGGGTCATTTAGGAGTCTGGTGACAGTGGGGAAGAAGCTGTTTTTGAGTCTGTTTGTGCGTGTTCTCAGACTTCTGTATCCCCTGCTTGATGAAAGAAGTTGGAAGAGTGAGTAAGCCGGGTGGGAGGGGTCTTTGATTATGCTGCCCACTTTCCCCGGGCAGCGGGAGGTGTAGACGGAGTCAATGGATGGGAGGTGGGTTCGTGTGATGGACTGTGCAGTGTTCACTACTCTCTGAAGTCTTGCGGTCCTGGGCTGAGCAGTTGCCATACCAGGCTGTGATGCAGCCAGATAGGATGCTTTCTATGGTGCATCTGTAAAAGTTGGTAAGGGTTAATGTGGGAATGCCAAACTTCCTTAGTTTCCTGAGGAAGTATAGGTACTGTTGTGCTTTCTTGGTGGTAGCGTTGATGTGGGTGGACCAGGACAGATTTTTATAGATGTGCACCCTAGGAATTTGAAACTGCTAACCATCTCCACCTCGGCCCCGTTGATGCTGACAGGGGTGTGTACAGTACTTTACTTCCTGAAGTCAATGACCAGCTCTTTAGTTTTGCTGGCATTGAGGGAGAGATTGTTGTCGCTGCACTGCTCCACTAGGTTCTCTATCTCCCGCCTGTATTCTGACTCGGCGTTATTCGAGATCCGGCCCACTATGGTCGTATCGTCAGCAAACTTGTAGATGGAGTTGGAACCAAATTTTGCCACGCAGTCATATGTGTACGGGGAGTATAGTAGGGGGCTAAGTACGCAGCCTTGCGGGGCCCCGGTATTGAGGACTATTGTGGAGGAGGTGTTGTTGTTCATTCTTACTGATTGTGGTCTGTTGGTCAGAAAATCGAGGATCCAGTTGCAGAGTGGGGAGCCAAGTCTTAGGTTTTGGAGCTTTGATATGAGCTTGGCTGGGATTATAGTGTTGAAGGCGGAGCTGTAGTCAATAAATAGGAGTCTGATGTAGGAGTCCTTGTTTTCGAGATGCTCTAGGGATGAGTGTAGAGCCAGGGAAATGGCGTCTGCTGTGGACCGGTTGCAATGGTATGCGAATTGCAGTGGATCAAGGCGTTCTGGGAGTATGGAGGTGATGCACATCATGATCAACCTCTCGAAGCACTTCATTATGACTGAAGTCAGGCCACCGTACGGTAGCCATTGAGGCACGTTGCCTGGTTCTTCTTTGGTACCGGTATGACAGTGGTTTTCTTGAAGCAGGTGGGGACCTTCGAGTGGAGTAGGGACAGGTTAAAGATGTCTGTGAATACCTCTGCCAGCTGGTCCGCGCAGGCTCTGAGTGCACAACCAGGGATCCCGTCCGGGCCCGTTGCCTTCCGAGAGTTCACTTTCAGGAAGGCCGATCTGACTTTGGAAGCTGTGATGGGCATTTAAAAGTTTATTGGATAAACATATGGATGATAATGGCATAGTGTAGGTTAGATGGCTTTTGTTTCGGTGCAACATCGTGGGACGAAGGACCTGTACTGCGCTGTATTGTTATATGTTCTATGTTCTATGATGGTGGGCATGGGTGAATTATGGGCTGCTGAGGCACTCAACAGCGGATTGTTGGTTACCTGCTCGAACCGAGCATAGAATGCATTGAGTTCATCGGGGAGGGGTGCACTGCTGCTAGAGATACTTCTCGGCTTCGCTTTGTAGCCCATTATGGTGTTTAGTCCTTGCCACAACCGCCGAGAGTCTGTCTGTGACTCTAGCTTGGTTTGATATTCTCTCTTGGCATCTCGGATGGCTTTGCGGAGGTTGTGCCTGGAATTCTTATATAGATCAGGGTCGTCTGCCTTGAACGCCTCAGATCTGTCCTTCAGTAGGGAGTCAATCTTGTGATTGAACTGTGGTTTCCGGTTGGGGAACGTACGTACTGCTTTCTTTGGCACGCAGTCGTCCACACATTTGCTGATGAAGTCTGTGATGGTGTTGGCATACTCATTTAAGTTTGTCGCTGAGTTCTTAAATATGGACTAGTCCAGTGTCTCTAAGCAGTCACTTAAGAGCTCTTCTGGCTCCTCGGACCAGCACTGCACAACCTTCTTATCTGGATTCCCCCACTTGAGTTTCTGCTTGTATGCCAGGAGAAGGAGCACTGTCTTATGGTCTGATTTCCCAAAGTGCAGTCGGGGGATGGAACAGTAGGCGCCCTTGATTTTTGAGTAGCAGTGGTTAAGAGTGTTGTCGCCCCTGGTGGGACAGGAGATGTGCTGGTGGAATTTTGACAGTATGCTCTTGAGGTTGGCCTTGTTGAAATCTCCGGCCACAATGAACAAGGTCTCCGGGTGTTCTGTTTCATTGTTGCTTATAACTGTGTACAGTTCGTCCAGCGCCTTCCTCACTTCTGCCTGGGGTGGGATGTAGACCGCTGTGATAATGGCTGAAGTGAACTCACGTGGAAGATAGTATGGGCGGCACTTCATGGTCAGGTATTCCAGGTCTGGGAGCAGTAGGTCGCCAGGGTCGCCACATCCAAACACCTGGAGGAGTTGATGAGGATGCACACCCCTCCACCCTTCGCTTTGCCTGATGATGCCGTGCGGTCCGCCTGGTGGATTGAGAAGCCTTCACGTTGTATGGCACAGTCCGGTGAGGCGGGGTGAGCCATGTCTCTGTGAAACAGAGCACACAGCAGTCTCTTACTTCCCTCTGAGAGGTAAGTCTGGCGTTAAGTTCATCCAGCTTGTTTTCAATCGTTTGGACGTTTGACAGGTGTATGCTGGGGAGAGGGGTCTTGAAACCGCGTTGCTTCAGTCTAACCTGCAGACCGCCGCGTTTCCATCGCTTCCTCGGTCGGCGGCTGCTGCTGGATGATCCTGGGATCCGATGGGAGACGTCAGCCCTTGTGGAAGGTAGGTGGTTGCGTCTGGCGGGGTCCAGGGTGCTGACGGGGTCAGTTAAAGGTACACGTTTGTTGAGAAACAGATCACTGTTCTCCCAGTCTTTATGACAAGTTTTCACACGACTACAAAATCTTACCGTCCACCCAGGTCAGCCAGGTAGGGAGTAACGGCACTGACCCCCGCCCTACCCAGGGATTCCACCCATTCTTATCCCGCAGCAGCCCACACGCACCTCATGTTCCCGTCACTTCATACGCTCTGGAATTGTTCTCTATACTCTGCCTTTGGCAGGCCTTAGTCTCACCTTCTCTGCTCACCATTTGGTTATGGTATAAAGAATGTATTTTGTCACGTTCCATACGCTCACCCCTTCTTTCCTTTACCTCCCGCGCGCGATCCCCTGGTCGCTCCCCACCTGCTATTTGACATTTGACATGTGACACAATTGGTTGCTATACACGCTGCTACACGCGAACTACCTCTGAACCCTGGGACGAAACTCTATAAAACTGGCCGCCCTGAAATTCAGCCGGTTAAGATAAGCCTCAACCATCACTGGTTGCAAGTAAAGAAAAGACTGGTCAAATAAATTGTCCGCCCACTCCTTACATCGACCACAGGCTACGAGAGTCTCTGTACTTTAAAAATTTGCATTTCTTGTCTCTCCAAAATGGTATTTCAAACAAAAAAAATGAGGGAGTCACACATGGTGACAATCATAATGGGTAATTGGAGTAAGGAGAGAAAGACTAATAAAATGAGATCTTAACCAAAGATAATAACAGATACAATGCTTTCACCCCCAGGATTACCCGGAAAACAGAAAACACAGGATGAAGCAAGGACTGCTGACATGCGTTTGGATTATCGCTTGACTTCTGCAACTGCACGCGCAACGGACTGTTTTAACAAACCCCACACCAGCCCCGAACACTACCACACAACAGGCCACCACCAGCCCGGACACCAAACCACACATAAAGGCAGACATTGAAATCCCCACCTGGTGCGAAAACATTGCCAAATGGGACCCCCTTTCATAACAGTAGAGGCCCTTCTAGTAATTGCAATAATCTGCAGTGTCATTCAGACACTTCGACCCCGTAAATGGCGAGCAAAAGCCTCCCGTTCCCCGATATTTACAGTCCGATCCCCCTTCCTTGGAATTCAACAAAATTGTACTCACTTAACAATCGCTGCTAAAAATAAACCAGTAAGGACTGTGCTCACCCCAGTCCAACGCCGGCATCTCCACATCAAAAATAAACCATGTACCTCTTTAACTTTATTTGGATTAAGTAGAAATGTGATGCTGCTGTTTTAAAATTTGTACTGTATATAAGTTCTTTGATATCCACCAGCAGCATGAGAGTAGCTCAGATAGCGTTAGCTAGAGATCAACTGTGCGGATAAATTAAATGTTTTATAGAGACCTGATTATAGTAACCGTTAGAGATGAATTAATTTATGAATGTATTAATGAAATATTAGGTAAATGTCCCAAACCATAAGATAGAGTAGAGTAGAACATTGCCTTGACCAAGGGTGACCAATCCATGAAGATGAACTGGGATCAATAGTATGATCCACCATGCTTCGCGTTCAGGATCAAGAGGACGGAATGTAGCCATCTAAGGTGGCCACCTGCAAAGGACCATGGGAATTATGGCCAACCCAGGACTCAGACAGGTACAGAGCCTATGTGTATCTGAAACACAGGTAACCAGACCTGATCCAAACCTCCAGGCGTTTGCATTCTAATGGCCCATTTTCCCAGGACAATAGAACTCTAATCAAGCAACCGGTACAGCCACAGACTGATCGGCGCCACTCCCCTTACTCAGAAAGCCCAACTGCCAAGGTCAATGGCCGCCAAGGACCCGCCCAGCCACCAAGATCGAAATCGAAGACAGTGATCAGAGCCCTATCGGACTATTGGGTCCAAGGTTAAGGACCGCCCCAAAGAGCACGAAATCCCAAAGGGATAAAAGAGAGCACAGCCATGTGTTCTGTCTCTTTTGGATCCGGCCTGTGCCAACTCAATTGTAGCAGGAACAGCCAGCCAAGTTCAAGACCAACGATCGCTACCTGATGGATGAGCCCAGCAGAGATAGAGCCACTTTCTTTGAACCAGCCAAGTGAAATCCAGATAAAGGCCTTATCTATTTGCACAGTGCCAGTCGCCCTGAAGTTAAGTACAAGTTATTGTAGCTGATAGGTGTAGTTTACCTCGTAGTCGATATTGTGTTTGCATGTTGAGATAACTCTTGTGTATGTAAATAAACCATCTTTTGAACTAACTAACTGGTTGTGTGGTCATTTGATCGATTATAAGGGAAGGCTTGTGGTTCACTAAGATAAATACCCACAGTATTGGCGACGCTGTTGGGACCGGAAAACACCAACATTATTGGCGAACTGTGACGGGACTCGATTAGAAGTGACTTTGGCACTCCGAGAGAACCCACAAACTTTGAATCCAATTGCGAGAAAGAGAAAGAACCACAAGTGCAAGTCCCATATCGACCAAATAACCAAATTTCGGAAGTGTGTACTAAGCCGCATGCGTACCTAACAGGAAGAGTAAGGTAAACTCGCTAGAATTGTGAACAACTATCGAGGGATTGTGAGCCTGAAAACAGCTTAAGCCATACCCGCTGTTCAAATCGGCGCCTTATCCCCCTGTCCCAAATTAAAAGTAGAGAAAGTGATAAGAGAAGTAATGGCCACTAAAACAATGGAAAGATTGATGAATCCACAGGAACCATAGGTCGCAGGGACGAACAGAGCAGAGCAATGCCCCATATGGGAGGAAGAGTTAAGGAAATACTTAAAGGGGGAAGGATGGCCCCTTTGGTCGAATTTTTGCGCTAATGATGAGTCAGGTCCAGGAAAGATAGGACAAACTTGGTGGGAGAACCTAAGCGAGGTCCACAAGAAGAAGCTGTATGGAAAGTCAGAAAGCCAATGGCAATGGTGTCCTGTTTGGCACAGTTGCGCGGCACAGAGGAGGTCGTGAAGAGGCAGTTAATTGAGAAGGAAGAAAAGAACGAGGGAAACAGTAACGAAAGCGAGAAGATAATTGAGCAACTACGGGAACAGTTAGCAGCTAAGGGTAAGAAAATGGCCAATGTAAAACATGCACATCAATCTTCTCTAGTTCACCTTAGTAGCTTCCAGACCCAGTACGATAAAGCCTACCAAGATACACAGCGCGCAGTCCTGGTAAGAGAGGAAACAGAACAACAGGTCGCCCAGCTAACTAGCAAATGCGCAGATTTAAAAGCAGCTTTGAGAGTGCTCCACAACTCCACTAAAGAACAGAGGCAGAGTACCGTTGATCATGCTAAATGCCGACAGAAGAGAAAAGTTACAGTCGCTACTCTCAGTACAGAATGGCTTCAGGTACACTTTCGGGCAGGATTTAGATGAGGAAGATGCTCCCGATTGGCAAGAGTTAAACAAAAGCACCCAAAGATACGCAGAGGACACGGGAAATCAAAATCGAGCTCGCCACGCTCCAAAAAGAAAAGCACCCGCAGCACCGACTGCACAGGCAGCACACACCCCCACTCACAATTCGACCCCTATGAATCTGGTTACCACACAACGCAAGTCATCGGATCAGGATGAGCCTGATATCGTTTACACCACCCCATTATCCATATCCCAATTAAGAGAGGTTTGCACGAAAATTAGTCCATTCCAGCGCACCGCAGACCCGCACAGCTTCTTTGAGGAGGTGCGGCAACAAAAAGTTATGTACGGCCTAGATGAGAGAGAGGAAGTAAAGCTAATAGTTATGTCAGTTAGCCAGTCCGTAAGGTCAGCTTTGCCAGAATCCCAAAATGTAGCAGGTGGAACCCTACATGAAATGAAAACAGCCATATTAGATGCCATCGGGAATAACAAAGGAGATCCCATCGATGGTTTAAATCACTGCAAGCAAAAGAAGGGAGAACATCCGACCACATTTGCTGGTCATCTGTGGATTCATTTCATGGTAGTCTACGGACAATTGAACCGCGCACACCTAAATGAAGAGGACATCACTAAATGTTCCCGCACCTTAGTCTCGCATGCCACAGACGCAAGTCAAAAGGCTTGTGTAAACTACGACCCCGCAGACCACACACACAATGAAGTTTGGGTATTGAAATGACTTTCTAGAGCATGGGAACAAACTTTACACCGACAGACAGATCAGGACGAGATAGAAGCAAACATACACCCACTTAGGACTAGCCAGGACCCAGCATGGATAAACGAGGGTAGACACGAGGGATAGCACCCCAGTGGGTGTGGTTCATTTGGACTTTCAGAAGGCTTTTGACAAAGTCCCACATAAGAGATTAGCGTGTAAAATTAAAACACATGAGATCGGCAGCACGGTAGCATTGTGGATAGCACAATTGCTTCACAGCTCCAGGGTCCCAGGTTCGATTCCGGCTTGGGTCACTGTCTGTGCGGAGTCTGCACATCCTCCCCGTGTGTGCGCGGGTTTCCTCCGGGTGAGGTGGACTGGCCATGATAAATTGCCCTTAGTGTCCAAAATTGCCCTTAGTGTTGGGTGGGGTTACTGGGTTATGGGGATAGGGTGGAGGTGTTTACCTTGTGTAGGGTGCTCTTTCCAAGAGCCGGTGCAGACTCGATGAGCCGAATGGCCTCCTTCTGCACTGCAAATTCTATGATAAGGAGTAGTGCATTGAGATGGATAGAAAACTAGTTGGCAGATGGAAACTAAGAGTAGGAATGAACAGGTCTTTTTCAAATTGGCAGGCAGTGACTAGTTGGGTACCACAGGGATTGGTGCTAGGACCCCCTGCTATTCACAATATATATTAAGGGCAGCACCGTAGCATTTTGGATAGCTCAATTGCTTCATAGCTCCAGGGTCCCAGGTTCGATTCCGGCTTGGGTCATTGTCTGTGCGGAGTCTGCACATCCTCCCCATGTGTGCATGGGTTTCCTCCGGGTGCTCCGGTTTCCTCCAACAGTCCAAAGATGTGCAGGTTAGGTGGATTGGCCATGATAAATTGCCCTTAGTGTCCAAAATTGCCCTTAGTGTTGGGTAGGGTTACTGGGTTATGGGGATAGGGTGGAGGTGTTGACCTTGGGTAGGGCGCTCTTTCTAAGAGCCGGTGCAGACTCGATGGGCCGAATGGCCTCCTTCTGCACTGTAAATTCTATGATAATCTATGAATTCTATGGTAATGATTTAGATGAGGGAACAAAATGTAATATCTCCAAATTTGCAGATGACACCAAGTTGAGTGGGGTGGGGGTGGGGGGTGGGGGGTGGGGGGAGCTGTGAGAGGATGCAGAGATCCTTCAGTGTGATTTGGACAAGTTGAGTGAGTTAGCAAATTAATGGCCTATACAGTATAATTTGAATAGATGTGAGGTTATCTGGTTTGATAGCAAAAACGAGAAGACAGACTATTATCTGAATGGCCATAAATGAGGAGAGGGAAATGTGCAACAAGACCTGCGTGTCTTCGTACACAAGTCACTGAAGGCAAGCATGCAGGCACAGCAGGCAGTAAAGAAGGCAAAGGGTATGCTGGTCTTCATTGCAAAAGGATTCGAGTACAGGAGCAGAGATGTCTTGCTGCAATTAAACGGGACCTTGGTGAGGCCATACCTGGAATATTGTGTGCAGTTTTAGTCTCCTTATTTAAGGAAGGATATTCTTGCTAAACAGGGAGTGCAGCAAAAGTTTACCAGACTGATTCATTGCTTCCCGGCCTTTTGGCTAAAATTAAGAGTGAGGTCAGGTGTAATGTCTGGATCTGGTATGTCTCTCTTGTGGGGACCATGAATTGGATTCAATTTGAATTGGTTTTTGGAGCAAGCAAGGAGCAGGATTAGGGATTTGCTCTTGTCCACTCTGAGCTTTGGCTTTGTAACTCTGATAAAGGAATTTTTAAAAAAGTATATCAGACTGATTCTTGGGATGGCGGAACTGATGCATGAGGAGTGATTGAGTAGGTGAGGATTGTATTCACTGGAATTCAACTGGAGGTAAGAAAGTCCAATGTAGTCATCTTCTTTGAGGGAATAATCTGTTGCCTCTTTTGGATCTTAAGCTATTTGAGGGAAGTGGAATACCTATTTCCACACATCAACTGCTACCATCTACACCTGAGGGTAATGTATGTGCGCTGTGTCCGATGTGTATGACATAGAAGATAATTCAGCGCATCGAGTCTGTTCTTACTTTTTGCTAGAGCATCCCAAAACTGATTCCAGTCTCCCGCTCTCTCCCCGTAGACCTATTTTGATCTGAATCAAATATTTATCCAATTTTTTTGAATGTCTGGCACTCACCCATTCTTATGACAAAGCATTCTATGCTCCATCGATACGCTACTTAACAAATTGTTCTTAACTTCTCTCCTCACTCTCTTCATCACAATCTTAAATTGTAAGCTCTTTGTATTGATTTCCCAATACTATTTGAGCAAATAGTATTTCCCAATGCAAAACCACAGACAAAGATGTATCTTGCTGAGCATGCTGCATTGCTTGCACCTTGACATGAGGGGCTGTAAGAATGTGTGGAATTGCCTTGAATCTAATAATAGCCTAATTTTAAGGGTTAAATCACATTCCAGTTATATAAACTGTTGTCCATGTACTGAACAAGTAACACTGCTAAAAATACCTGAATCATTTTAGCAGTCCACTTGTAATGATAGTGAAGACTGAGACTTTGGCATTTGACTTTCTTTTAGTACTGGCAATCAATGACGCAGGGAAACTTAATTTTCTGACAGAGATGGTTACAGAAGAGAAGTGCAGAAACAGAAGTCTAGGTTTCTTGGCAAGAGTTGGTTACTACAGTCACTGCAGTGACAAACATTAAGAGGAAGCGGTAGCAGATGAGGAAAATAGTTAATAACCTCAGGAAATCTGCCAAAGCATGTTGACCAGCATTGCAGTATATCAAGTAGAAGGCCAAAGGAGGCAAGCTACGTTTTCTTTTAACCTTGTAAACCCTGGCTGAGGTGGCATGATAAATCCCTACAAAATGATTCATTCAAATGCAAATTAGATACTTTTTCAGAAAATAACATGTTGAGATTGAATATGAGTATAATTTGAGACATGGCATAGTAAATGTAGCAGAGGAAAAATGTAACTTTGGACGTATTGTTCCGAAAGTTGTCCACCACTGAGGTTTTCCTCATGTCATCTCTGGGTATGTTGGATGCTAATTGGTAGGTATTTATTGTTATTATTATTCCATAACATTACTGTTCTATCATGCAATGATCAGGATGATAGGAGACAAACTGGATCGAGATTGGCCTTTTTTGTCTCATAATTCTTACATTTCCAAAACAGCCCTTTCTGACATAGATTCACATACTGTACAACAATTTTAATAGCACCTTTAATGTAATACAACATTCTAAGGTGTTTCACAGGTACATTCTAAGGTGTTTCACAGGAGTATTCTAAAACAGGTATGACACCAAGTCACGTAAGGAGATATTAGATCAGATACCAAAGCTTGGTCAAAGAGGTAGATTTTAAGTAGAGTCTGAAAGGAAGAAAGTGAAGTAAAGAGGCAGAGAGTTTCAGCGAGGGTACAGCAAGGTTCAGCGAGGGTATACCAGAATGTAGGGTCAGACAACTGGAGGTCTGGCCACCAATGGTGAACACAAGAAACAGGAACAGGAGTAGACCATACAACCCATCAAGCCTGCGCCACCATTCAATGGTTAATCTTGGATTTCAACTTAACTTTCCCACTTGCTCCAATATTCCTTGATTCCCTGAGAGACCGAAAACCTGCCCAACTCAGCCTTAAACATATTAAACAATGGAGAATTCTCAATCCTCTGGGGTAGATCATCCAAAGATTCACAACCCTTTGAGTGGAGAAATTTCTTTGCATCACAACAATAAATGTGAGGCGCTATATATCTTGAGGTTGTGCCCCCATGTTCTAAATTTCCCAGCCAACAGAAAAAATATTTCAGTATCTACCCTGTCAATCCCCTTTAGCATCTTCCCCAAACAAACTCAGCTTCTTTACCTGCATCAATATACTTTCCTATGGCTTCAACTCTTATTTTTGGATTTCTAAATCTTCCTTTACTTGCACCTTCCTCTATCTTTGTTAGTCTAAATATATGTTATTATGTTTCTTTTATCCTTCCAAACTCCAGAGAATTTAGGTCCAATTTATTCAGCCTCTCATGATAGGACAACTCTCTCATACTAGACCCCAATCTAATGAGTTTTTGCTGTACTGCCTCCAATACAAGTATATCCTTCATTAAATATGGAGACCAAAATTGCACACAATGTTCCAGATATGGTCTCACCCTGTAGCAAGACTTCTTTATTCCTACATTCCAATTATCTTACAATAAAGGCCAACATGCCATTTGCTTTCCTAATTGCTTGCTGTACCTGTGTGTTAACTCTGTGTTTCATGCATGAGCACTCCCAAATCTCCCTCAACATCAACATTTACAAGTTTCATGCCTTTTAAAAAATATTCTGCTTTTTTAGTCTTCTGACCAAAATGATAACATCACACTTCCCACACTCTACTCCATCTGCCACCTTGTTGCCCACTCACCAAACTGTGGATCAAGCCAGTACAGGACCGGATACTTAACATCCTGGTTAAAAGGTTTTTGGTAGAAACAGGTTGGGTAAAAAGGGAAGGGGAATAGCAGTCTTGGTCAAAGATAGTATCATAACCCTTTAACGAGATGCAGTTCCTGAATTAGAATCTATATGACTGGAGGTGAGGAACAGGAAGGGAGCGGTGACCTTGTTTGGTATTTATTATAGACCTCCAAATAGTGGGGAGGAAGTGGAAGAGAGTATTTGTAAGCAGATTATAGAAATCTGCTGGGCACGTAGGGTGTGATAGTTGGGGATTTCAATTACCCTAAGGTAGACTGGGAAAAAGGTAGACTATGGAGCACGGAAGGGGAGAAATTCCTACAATGTGTGCAGGAGAACATTTTGGAACAGTATATTTTCAGTCATACCTGGGAGCAAGCTGTCCTGGATAGGCAGGGCAGATGGAGAAATTTAAGTTGGGAAATAGCGATCATAACATAATAGGATTCAATATTAAGTTGGAAAAAGATAACAATCAGTCACAGATTAAGATCCCATACTGGAAAAGGGAAAATTTTAGGGGTCTAAAAGATGATCTGGGTCCGTGATTGGAAACACATATTTGTGGATAAAATAGTGGATGAAAAATTGAAGTATTTCTTTTTTTAAAAATATATTTATTAAGGCATTTATATATGGGGCAGCATGGTGGTGCAGTGATTAGCACTGCTACCTCACGGCGCTGAGGTCCAGGTTCGATCCCAGCCCTGCAACACTGTCCGTGTGGAGTTTTCACATTCTCCTCGTGTTTGCGTGTGTTTCACCCCCACAACCCAAAGATGTGCAGGCTAGGTGGATTGGCCAATCTAATTTGCCCCTTAATTGGAAAAAATGAATTGGGTACTCTAAATATATTTTTTAATTAAGGCATTTATATATATACATTAAACAAAACCAAAACCAAAAGGAGAAGAAAACGAAATCTCACAACAAATAAGTAACACCCCATCACCCCACCCTCCTTGCCGTTCCCTCCACCCACCCTGCCTTCCCCAAATCCCTTCTCCCTAGCCCTCCCCCCCCCCCGCTGCTGATGTCTTAACTCTCCTTAAAGAAGTCAATAAACGGCTTCCATCTCCCGGCAAACCCCCCCACAGACCCTCTCAAGGAATTCCACGAGGTTGCTCAACCACACCCCCGGCTTCGGCGGCCCAGAGTCCCACAACTCCAGCAAAATCCGTATCCGGGCTACCAGAGAGGCAAAGGCCAAAACGTCGGTCTCTCTCGCCCCCTGGACTTCCAACACCCCAAAAATCACCACTTCTGGATTTGGGGCAACTTTCACCTTCAGCACCTCGGACATTACGTCAGCGAACCCCTGCCAGAATCCTCCCAGCTTCAGACAAGCCCAAAACTTGTGGACATGGTTCGTGGGCCTTCCCGCGCACCACCCACACCTATCCTCCATCCCCTTGAAGAACCTGCTCATTCTGGCTACCATCATATGGGCCCTATGAACTACTTTGAATTGGAAGTGCCTAGCACATGAAGAGGACGCATTCACTCTCCTTAGAACCTCCTCCCATAACCCAGCCTCCACCTCCCTCCTCCTTCCTCCGCAGCTCCTCCTCTCATTTCTATTTAACTTCTCCTATCGGGCTCCCTCCCAATCAATTAATTCCTTATAAATCTCCGACACCCTACCCTCGCCAACTCCTGCTTTCAACACCACCTTGTCCTGCAGCCCCAGGGGTGGCAGGTCGGGAAAGATGGCACCTGCTTCCTAACATAATCCCTTACCTGTAAATACCAGAACCCATTCCCGCTGGGAGCTCATACACCTCTTCTAATTCCTCTGGACTCGTAAAGCTACCCTGCATCCTCGTGGTGCAAATCTATGATTTTCACAAATCGGTGCCCAAACCGAGGCACCCTCCAACCTCAGGTCCTGTTGCCACAGTCTCCACACTCTCAAGGCCGCCACCACCGCCGGACTTGTGGAGTACCTGGACGGCAGAGGCGCCGTCAACAGTGCCCCTAAATTTGTGTCCTTACAAGAGGCTGCCTCCATCCACTCCCACACCAACCCCTCCCCCACTATCCATTTCCTGATCATAGCTATATTCGCTGCCCAGTAATAGTTCATTATATTTAGCAAGGCCAGCACCCCCCTCCCCCACCGTGCTTCCCTGTTCCAACAGCACATTCTTTAAGTGTGAGGATTTCCCCGCCCACACAAATCCCAAAATCAAAGCATTAATTTTCTTGAAAAAGATCTTTGGAATAAAAATCGGAAGGTTTTGGGAGTACTGTCATTTTCACAGTCTGCACCTGCCCCGCCAGCGACAGCGGGAGCACATCCCATCTCTTAACATCCCCCTTCTTCTGCTCTACCAACCGTGCCAGATTCAATTTGTGTAGTTGCTCCCACCCCCGTGCCACCTGGATGCCCAGATACCTAAAGTTTGGCCCCACCACTTTAAATGGCAGCTCGCCCTGCCAGGATCAGGAAAACCTCACTCTTCCCCGTGTTTAACTTATATCCAGAAAACCGGCCAAATTCCTCTAAAATCATAGAGTATCATAGAACTTACAGTGCAGAAGGAGGCCACTTGGCCCATCGAGTCTGCATCAGCCCTGAGAAAGGGAATCCTACCTAAGCCCACACCTCCACCCTATCCCCGTAACCCAGTAACACCACCTAACCATTTTGGACACTAAGGGCAATTTAGCATGGCCAATCCACCTAACCCGCACATCGTTGGACTGTGGGGGGAAACCGGAGCACCCAGAGGAAACCCACGTAGACACGGGGAGAAAGTGCAAACTTCGCACAGGCAGTGACCCAAGCCGGGAATCGAACCTGGGACCCTGGAGCTGTGAAGCAACTGTGCTACTGTGCCTCCCTCATGATCATGCTCATGATCCCCCCCGATACATCCCAGTGGGTCCAATACGTAAAGCAGCAGATCGTTCGCATAGAGCAAAACCCTGTACTCCACCCCCACCCCCCGCACTATCCCTCTCCAACTCCTTAACACTGCAAGCGCTATTGCCGATGGCTCTATTGCCAAGGCAAAAAGCAATGGGGAGAGTGGCTTGTCCTACGATGTAATCCAAAATAATCCGAACTCACCCGATTCGTCCTTACTCTTGCTCCTGGCGCCCTATTCAACAACCGGACCCAATCCACAAACCCCTGCCCGACACCAAACCATCCCAGGACTTCCCACAAATATTCCCATTCTATCCGATCAAAGGCCTTCTCCGTGTCCATAGCGTCCACCATCTCCACATTTTGTCCCTCCGAGGGCATCCTTATCACATTCAATAAGCACCTAACATTCGCCGACAAATGCCTCCCCTTTATAAACCTGGCTGGTCTTCCCCTATCACCCTTCTTCAAAATTAAGGATATTGAAGCCTGTGAAAACAGTGGGAAGCTCCCCCTTCTCCCTCACCTCATTGTATGCCCTTAGCAGCAGGAGCCCCAGATCCCATGTAAACGTTTTAGAAAATTCTACCGGGAACACATCTGGGCCCAGGGTCTTCCCTGCCTGCATCGACCCCATACCCTCCATCACCTCCACCAGTCTAATGAGTGCCCCAAGCCCCTCTACCAGGTCCTCCGCAACCCGTCCAGAAATTGCCGCATTCCCTTTCCCCAGGCCTGGGACTCCGATTCATATAACCTCTTGTAGAATTCCTCAAAAACCCCATTCACCCGCACCAGGTCCAAGCCCAACCTGCCCGCCCCATCCTTCACCTTTCAGATTTCCTTTGCCACCTCATGTTTTCTAAGTTGGTTGGCCAGCATCCTGCTCACCTTCTCCCCATATTCATACACTGCCCCCCCTTGCCCTCCGTAACTGCCCCACTGCCTTCCCCGTTGACACCAACCCAAACTCCATATGGAGCTTCTGCCGCTCCCGAATACCCAGAGTCCGCCACCCCCGCCAACAAGGTTTTATCCACCACAAAGTAATTGAACCGCGAGTACACCCTGTGCACACGGGAGAAGTATGAAACTTCCTTTGCCCTCGGCTTCCCAAACTTCCACAGGTCCACCAACCCTCCTTCCTGCTCCATGAACCCCTTCAGCTCCTACGCCATCGCTGACACCCTACCCGACCGCGGACCCTACCGATCCAATCTCGGCTCGATAACTGTATTAAAGTCCCTCCCCGTAATCAGCCAGTGCGAGTCCAGGTCCAGGATCTTCCCCAACACCTGCCTCGTGAACCCAACGTCATCCCAATTTGGGGCATAAACGTTCACCAGGACCACCGACATCTCCTCCAATTTCCCACTCATCATCATGAACCTTCCCCCCCAAGTCTGCTACTATAAACCCCACTTCAAATGCTACCCGCTTATTTTTCAGCACCGCCACCCCCTTCGCCTTCATATCCAATCCTGAGTGAAAGACTTGGCCTACCCACCCTTTCCTTAGCCTAGTATGGTCCCCGATCTTCAGATGCGTTTCTGTAAACATGCCACATCCGCCTTCAAACTCCTCAGGTGTGCAAACACACGCGAACGCTTGACTGGCCCAATCAGCCCTCTCACATTCCATGTGATCAGCCTGGCCGGAGGCACCCCATCCTCCTCCCCTGACGATCAACTATAACCCTTCTTTGACCAGCCCCCAGCCCATGTCCCGCGACACTCCAGACTAGGGGGCTGGTTTAGCTTAGTGGGCTTGACAGCTGGTTTGTGATGCAAAACAAGGCCAGCAGTGCGGGATCAATTTCCGTACCAGCTGAGAATTCTGAATTATCCCTCTGTGTACCCGAACAGGTGCCGGAATGTGGCGACTAGGGGCTTTTCACAGTAACTTCATTGCAGTGTTAATGTAAGCCTACTTGTGACAATAAAGATTATTTATTTGCCGTGTTCAGCATCCCGAACTTCCCTCCTTCTTAAAGAGGGCAGCCTTGTCCTAGTTAAATCCAGCTCTCCTCTTAGCCAGTTCCGCACCCAGATCCTGGTATATCCGGAGCTCGTTACCCTCCCAGGTACATCTCCTCGTCTGCCTGGCCAATCGCAAGATCTTCTCTTTATCTAAGAACCGGTTTAGCCTCACCACCATCGTCCTCGGCGGCTCATTCGCCTGCGGATTCCTCATCAGCGCCTTATGCGCCCGATCGACCTCCAGGGACTGGTCAAAGGCCCCCTCCCCATTAGCTGCGCCAACATCTTGGCCACATAATAGCCTGCTTCCACTCCCTCGATGCCCACTGGCATCCCCACTATTCTCAAATTCTGCCACCGGCAGCGGTTCTCCAAATCCTCCACTTTCTCCTTAAGCCGCTTCTGAGTCTCCCTCAGCATCCCAACTTTGGCCGCCAACAAAGTAAACTGCTCCTTGTGCTCCCCCACCGCCTCCTCCATTCTCTGGATCGCCTGACTGTGGGTCTCCAGCCTCAGCTCCATACGGTCGATCCCTGCTTTCAGCGGGTCTACCACCTTCGCCGGGTCCTCCTTAGCCTCCCTCCTCCGCTGACTGAACTTTGCGTTCAGAAAATCCACCAACTGCTCCATAGACCGTTGGGCGAGTAGGGTGAATCCTTTACTCTCTGCTATCTTTCCCTGAGTCAAAGAACAAAGAAAAATACAGCTCAGGAACAGGCCCTTCGGCTCTCCAAGCCTGCAGCGATCAATGTACCTGCCTAAACTAAAACCGTATGCACTTACGGAGTCTGTATCCTTCCATTCCCACCCTATTCATATTTTTGTCTAGATGCCCCTTAAATGTCGCTATTGTACCTGCTCCCACCACCTCACCAGTCAGCGCGTTCCATATATTTACCACCCTCTGTGTAAAAACCTTGCCTCGCACATCTGTTCTAAACTTTTCCCCACACACTTTAAACCTATGTCCCCTAGTACTTGACTCTCCTACCGTAGAAAAGTGCATCTGACTATCCACTCTGTCCATGCCACTCATAATCTTGTAGACCTCTATCAGGTCGCCTCTCAGCCTCCGTCGTTCCAGCGAGAAGAGACCGAGTTTATCTAACCTCTCCTCATAGCTGATGCCCTCCACACCAGGCAACATCCTAGTAAACTGCTTCTGTAACCTCTCCAAAGTCACACGAAGAATTTCTTGCTCTTGCAACTCCTTCCTTCTAGATCCATTTCTGGTCCGCGGATCCATCCATCGACCTCACCAGTGGAGCATGACGTTCCTCCGCCACCTCTACACCTTTCTTCTCCAAGACATCCACCCAACAACCAGGGTCGAGCGGGAGCTGCCACATGTGCGACCACTCACTCCATGGCCACCACCGGAAGTGAAAAATGGGAGACTTTCAAAAGAGAGATGAATAGAGTGAAAACTAGGTACATGCCCATGAGAAATAAAGACGGGGTATCCAAAGTTTGGATGACCAAGGATATTAATGATAAAAGAAGGAAGAAAAAAAGAGGTATATGATGCATGCTAGAATAATAATCGCAATAGAAATCAGGAAGATTATCTCAACTGCAGGAGAGAGGATAAGGCTGGAATAAGGAAGGCTAAGAGGAAGATTGCGGAAAGGATGACAGGCTGAGCTAAAACAAATAGCAAACATATTAATGGTAAAAGATGAGTGAAGGATATAGTGGGTCCCATAAGGGACAAGCAGGGCAAGCTGCTCAGTGAAGAGGAGGATATGGCCGTGATACTAAATTAGTACTTTGCTTCTGTCTTTGCCAAATTAGAAGATGGTGTTAATAGACCAGTTGAAAATGTCGGCGTTGAGCAACTGAGCTGTGTGGTGATAGATAAATAAGAGGTGCACTCCAGGTAGAGAAATCGCCAGGCCAGGATGGAATGCATCCTAAATTGTTGAGAGAAGTAAGGGAGCATATTGCAGAGCCATTGACAGAAATTTTCTGAACACAGAATTACTCCCAGGGGACTGAAGGATTGCAAATGTAAGGAATGGGCAAAGAGTAACCCAGAAAACTGCAGACCTATCAGCTTGACATCAATAGTAGGAAAACTGATGGAGGCCATAATACAGGATGAGATAAATATACACTTAGATAAAAATAAATTAATACTAGACAGTCAACATGGCTTTGTCAAGGGTAAGTCTGACAAATGTAATTGAGTTATTTGACGAGGTGACACAGGCAGTGGATGAGGGGAGTGCAATGGGTTGTATATTTGGACTTTTAGAAAGCATTTGATACAATGCCATATGAGAGGTTGGTTAGCAAATTCAAAATGTTTGGGATTAATGAGTCCTTGGAGCACGGATCAGAAGTTGGCTAAGAAATAGGAAACAGAGGGTAGGTATAGATGTGCATTTCTCACACTGGAGACGAGTTGAAAGTAGTGTTCCCCAGGCGTCAGTGTTGGGACCCTTGCTTTTTCTGATTTATATAAATGATTTAGAGGTGGGTGTTGAGGACAACATTTCTAAATTTGCAGATGATATTAAGCTAGGGAAAATAGTGAATTGTGAGGATGACGCTGAACGACTTCAGAGGGACATTGACAGTTTAGCCAAATGGGTAGACACCTGACAGATTGTTGATCCCCAAATTTCTTTCTCTGTCAGTCTGGCCTCAATAAAAGTTGAGACGGATTCGCACGTAAAAAGAAGTTATTTATTTAGCTTGCAAGCTTAATCATCTTACAGAAACGTAAAAGACATCCAGCCTCTTACACCCCAGAAAACGACTGAACTAAAAGACAAAGGGATCTCTGCATAAATCAATTCAAATGGTATCAGGTTTCACATACTCGACGGACATAGGTCAGCCTATGTCCCTCCTGACCTGTTTAATCTATTCTGATTGGCTCACTTCCAATCCCTTTCTCTGGCCCCTATCAATGCAGCATCACTCTCATAGACACACCTCTTCCTGCTTTTTCCATGCGGTCTCAAACCCCTTTGTCCCTAACTGCCAGAATCAAAGTGGCTTATTTCTACATTACATTAACTAGTATCTCTAAAGTAACTATTTTATATCACATTCGTCATTCCCTCCTTTTATCATTCCATGATAACCGAACTATCCAATCCATAGCTACGGTTCCTCATCTAAAAAGATCCGTCGCTGCATTTCCAATTCCTGTCTTAGCCCCCCTTCATCTGCCTCACCCTCATGGATTTTAACAGTTAAATTTTTTTTCCGGTGATTGGGGCGGTGATCTGATCTAGTGCACCCCGCATTCTACCCATCACACATTTAAGGATGGCCAGGCCCACAAAGATGCAGCCGATAGCTACCACTAGATACATGGCCATATTTATCAACCAGTCCTTCCATCCTCCAAATCCCCAGTTACCCCAAGAGCCAGGATCCTGCATCCCGTCCAAGTGATCCCGTATGCGATCCATAAATTTAGTAATGTTAGCGGTCAAGTCCTGAACACCCATGATACACTTGCCCTGTACTATGGCGCATACCCCACCCTCACGGGCCAGAAGATAGTCAAGAGCATACCGGTTCTGCATTGCAAACAACCGTAGCTGAGACAACTCCTTAGTTATTGCCCCGAGGGCTCCCAAGGTTTCATTTCCCAAGATGGTAAGGCCGCAAATAAAATAATTCCGATCACTAACAGCCAAGGAACCCCCCACACCTCCCAGTGTCAATACGCTCAGAATGCCCCACCCGGCTGAGTGGCCCCGGTTGGGTGCAAGAACCTGAGGTTTTTTCCAGTTCTCGCAAAATTCAGCAGAGACTGCCCGGCGTGCTAACTGATTATGCAGGTTCCACGCTGAAGGGCAGGGGACTGTGGTAGGGACTAGAGTCCCTATAGCAATTCGGCGGGGAAATGGGGGTGACAAAATGTTGGTCGCCGTATCATTAAAGAAAAAGTAGTATCCTTGTTCCGTGTGGAGACTAGCATCACAATCAGCATATCGGTTGCGTAAGGACCTCCCAGTAGCCCAGTTTATCCAATTTTGAAATGCCCATTCGGGCCGCCCAGCAATGCGGAAAGCCCTATTCCCAACAGTGATATGAGAGACATTCGCCCAGCCACAGAGGAGCTGGAGGCCGGCGTTCAATGGAACGCAAGTGATGTTGTAACAAACGCATTGGCCAGACGCCTGGGTGATATGGCACCTCCTGTCCGTACAGGTGGGAAACAGACATGTTATATTTGTGTCCACCTCTACCAGCAAACAGCCATATCCTTCACTGCTGAAGCAATTCTCGTACGACCGGGAATCCCTATTGGGAGTGAAGTGGCTAGGTATGTACGCCCTCCACCGTCGCAGCCTATCGTACTGTGAATGGGAATTATCCCGAGGAAGGGGAAGGCAAATAGCCGGTGGTGCTGAATCCGGATCGTAAGGAAGAGTGACTTGCTCGGGCAGTGGTTCGGAATGCTGACAATGAACCACCGTTTGGGGAGTGCCCCAAAGCGGTGAAACAGAAAATAACCTAGACACCGCTGCGGGGTTTGGGTAGCAGACAACCCGTCCCTGGCCATACAGACGGTGGTAAATCTGGTAGAAGAGATTCATACTACCCGGGTTTTCCTCAGTTTGGCCTTTAATTAACTTAAGTGTATCTCCCGGTAACCTACGTTCTAGCTGTACTTCCCTTCTCACACGCCCCGTCCTCTCTCTAGTCCCTTTCTCTTTCTCATGGTCTCTTCCTACACTCTTCTGACAGCCTGATGTTACCTTTATTGTACCACTTTTAACACATCCAAAATCAAATTTACATGTATTCCAAAAACAAGGCAATGTCCATATAATGTTCCCTTCCCATCGCCGGGACCGGTGCAGCTGCTTCATGACACCCGCATTCTCCTTAACTTTGATGACCTTCCATGAGTCGATACCATGTCCTCGTATATGGGGGCAGTGAAGAACATCACCTGTGCATAGGTGATGTATCCTTGTAGATTGGTTGGGGCTACACAGATACATAATATTCCCCTTTTCCATGTCCATCGCCAATAACACGCCAAGCGAAGTGAGGCCAAATATCAGACAGACGATGCGTAGCCACTCCATCATGCTCCACACCTGTAAAATAGCACTGGAGAAGGGAGGCAGGTTAGTATCCGACCTTTTACAGTAGTGGAGATGGACTCAATTTACAGTGATGTAGGTGGAACCAAGCACTTCGCCCCTCCACTTTAACTGCTGTGGGGGTGGTAAGGAGAACTTGGAAGGGCCCGTCCCATCGCGGCTCCGACCCCTTCCTAGTCCAATTTTTGACCATGACATAACTACCGGGCTGGACTGAAAGTGAGCTAGGTACTGGGGCAATGGCTGGTGAGCCGCGCGGACTTGGCCATGGAGTTCCTTGAGCACTTGCGTAAGGGCTAGAACATAGGTGGTCATTTCTTCAGTCATCTGATGAAACTGAACCCGTCTGGGAACCTGCAGGCTCCAAGGAGTTCTAAGAGGCCTGCCATAAAGAATCTCGGCGGGAGAGAGCCGGGCTGGTCCCGCAGGTGTAACCCGCAGCTGGAAGAGGGCAACGGGGAGCAACTTAAGCCATGTCAGTCCCGTGTCTGCTCTTAATTTTGCCAATTTAGTTTTGAGGGTCTGATTGTGTCTCTCAACCAACCCGGCCGCCTGCGGTCTGTAAGGACAGTGTAACTGCTGGCGTATGCCCAACTGGGAGCAAAACTCCTTGTTAATTTGTCCAATAAAATGAGGCCCATTATCAGAACTTAACTGAGCTGGTATACCGTACCGGGGAATGATTTCCCTCATCAAGACTTTAACCACAGGAGCAGCTTTACTATAGATAGTCGGATACGCCTCGACCCATCTGCTGAACACATCCACAATGACCAAAACATATTTGTAACATTGACACCTTTCCAACTCAATGTAATCCATTTGGAGCGTCTCAAAGGGACCACTGGGCAACGGGGTTTGCCCCTTCCCACAAGGGATACCTTTTCCGGTGTTATATTGCTGACAAATCAAACACCGATTACTGATACTTTGGGCCAACCCCTGCATTTTAGGGTGCCACCAAGTGTCCAGCAACAAATCACTAGTCCCTCGAGCCCCACAATGAGTTGCAAAGTGTACACATTCGATGACCCATAAAGCCAGTACATCAGACATACAAGTCTGATGTGCAGGCGTGGTCCATAAAGAGGAAACAGAATCATATGTACAACCTAACCGTTTCCACATTTGTTTATCACTCTCGGGAGCGTCCTCCTGTAACCTTATGACGTCTTGGATGGTTGGCATTGGCTTGTCAGAAGCAGACATATTCATAGTAGATCGTTTAGTCTGACTTAACATTTTAGGCACCATCACTTGCTGAATTTGTGCGGCTGTGCGCGCTGCACGATCTGCTCGTTCATTACCAACGTCAACTGGGGTTGTACCATTCGTGTGGGCAGCGCATTTAATAACGGAAATCTGCGCTGGCAGAAGGAGGGCCTGCAGTAGGTCATTAACTAAACCCCGGTGGGATATTTGACCACACATAATCATGTCAGGTTGTTCTGACGAAATGTCACTCAAATCGCCCCTTATTGTGGTAGTTTCCTGAATCAAGGCTAAACAGTCGTGGCCAGGTGCGTCTTCATGGACAGGGGGACCACTAAGAAAACAGGCTGGATTGATAGTGGTACAGTATTTAAATGTCAGACGTGGATTGTTCAAAAGGTATATCTCATACCTATTCTGACGAGCTGCGGTAAGATGCTGACCATTCGCCCCATATCCCTGGCATGGTACTGGTCATGGACCTGACGTGTAATATGAGGGCTTACCGAAGTTGACTGTGGCCATAAATGTGGTGATATTGTAACAAAATCGGCTGTACCTTCTTTTCCCGTGACTGTGGCTGTAACCTTGACTGGCCATTCGGTCTCAAGTAATGGCCGGTATTTGTCCTCCAACTCCCTGTTTCGTCCAGTTCTGTCATAGGCCAGGGTAACGTGATGCAGTGACTGTTCAACGTCTAACGTCCACCACTGGGGGGGTGATAGAAATATAGCACTGTTGTCTCATCCTCCTCTTCGCTGATCCACCCACCCAAAGTCACTATATTGGAGCTCCTGCTGGTAAACTACCATTTCTGCCGCTTGTTGGGGTCGCAGATCATCCTTTTTCATTACATACTCAGTCTTAACCTTTGTAACTGAGCCTCCTTCTTGGCCTACACCCTCCTTCCAGTAAAATCTGACTGCCCTTGCCATCTGGGAAGGGTCGTTCTCTGTCCAATTCATGTTATTACATTTCACAGCAGTAACCACAGAAGGTGGTAGGCAATGCATTAACATAGCACACTATTGAGGGGAATTCTGACCATTTTGATACAGCAAATCGCCTGACTGCCCCCGGTAGATTTCATTAAAACGCTCCAGAAATTCCTCTGGCTCGTCAATCTTCCTAGGTTTTAGGTCTAAGATAACAGAAAGATTTATGGGCCTTTGAAATGTGCTATTCAACGCATTCAAGATCTGTGTCCTTCTTTTCTCTATTTGCTCTCTTTTTTTAAAACTTAAAAATGTTTGAAAATTCAAATTGAATTACTGCAACTTGCAAGCTTAGCTCTGATCTCAACTCAGAACTAAATTTACAATTTGCTTAACACAAACTTGTGTAACATTTACAACTTAATTATTTCTTTATCTTAATAATTTTTCTTTTAACAAGTTTTTTTTCTTTTACATACACAAAAGTATTAGCAAAATCAACTATCATCTCCAGATTGACACTTTTTAAAATGGTGTCCATGATCTTCTTTAAGTTTCTATTAATCTCCAGATAAAATGAGATAAACCTTATTTCAAGTAAGTAAAACTTAAGATTCTGGCAATTTCAATCAATTGCTTTCGAAAATAATAACTTTTATCAAAGAGGTGGAGAAACCCACTGGTTTCCTTTAATTAATTCAAAACGTAACTTTGCTGGTGTTCACTGACTCAAAGGAAAGGTATCCGATTACACTACGGCTGCTGCTGTTATCTCAAAGCCTGAGTGAGAAGCACTGTCTGTTTTCAACTCCGCCTGCTGCTGTTAACCCTTTGAGAGACTTCTGCTTCAACCAATATGCAGCCTTCCTCACAATCTCAACTAGACCTCGGAACTTTACAGTCCAAGGAGACAATTTTAGCTTAATCAACTATATATTTAAAACACTCACACATAGAGTTGAACCATCTTCAGATTTAAAAACAGTTATACTGGACTGAACCTCCATCTATTGAAGTCCCATCAGCCCCTGAACCCATATAATAGACTGAACCTTCATTAATGAAGTCACATCAGCCTCTGAACCCTTATAATAGACTGAACCTTCATTAATGAAGTCACATCAGCCTCTGAACCCTTATAATAGACTGAACCTTCATTAATGAAGTCACATCAGCCTCTGAACCCATATAATAGACTGAACCTTCATTAATGAAGTCACATCAGCCTCTGAACCCATATAATAGACTGAACCTTCATTATTAAAGTCCCATCAGCCCAAAACCCTAACCCAAGCCGAAACAACAATATGAAATCCCATCAATTAAAGTGCTAATCCCCAGACTGACCTGTGATTTCGTCGAGGCGGTCTTTCTGTGCCAACCGCGAGTGACCAGACTAATCAGACGATAAGAAGAGGGGAACAATCAATGCGCGGTCGTTTTCCAGTTCTACATTGAGGGCCCTTTGTTCCCCATCCTCCTGTTCATAATCAGTCTAATTCTGATTTCGCAGTTGGATCAGGATCGCCCAGAGAAATCCCGGTTTTCGGCACCAAATGTTGATCCCCAAATTTCTTTCTCTGTCAGTCTGGCCTCAATAAAAGTTGAGACGGATTTGCACGTAAAAAGAAGTTATTTATTTAGCTTGCAAGCTTAATTATCTTACAGAAACGTAAAAGACATCCAGCCTCTTACACCCCAGAAAACGACTGAACTAAAAGACAAAGGGATCTCTGCAAAATCAATTCAAATGGTATCAAGTTTCACATACTCGATGGACATAGGTCAGCCTATGTCCCTCCTGACCTGTTTAATCTATTCTGATTGGCTCACTTCCAATCCCTTTCTCTGGCCCCTATCAATGCAGCATCACTCTCATAGACACACCTCTTCCTGCTTTTTCCATGCGGTCTCAAACCCCTTTGTCCCTAACTGCCAGAATCAAAGTGGCTTATTTCTACATTACATTAACTAGTATCTCTAAAGTAACTATTTTATATCACATTCGTCAAGATGAATATCAATGCAGTTAAATGTGAGGTAATGCATTTTGGTCGAAGAAACATGGGGAGACGATATATAGAACATAGAACATAGAAAATACAGCACAGAACAGGCCCTTCGGCCCACGATGTTGTGCCGAACCTTTGTCCTAGATTAATCATAGATTATCATTGAATTTACAGTGCAGAAGGAAGCCATTCGGCCCTTTGAGTCTGCACCGGCTCTTGGAAAGAGCACCCTACCCAAACTCAACACCTCCACCCAACACCAAGGGCAATTTGGACATTAAGGGCAATTTATCATTGGCCAATTCACCTAACCCGCACATCTTTGGACTGTGGGAGGAAACCGGAGCACCCGAGGAAACCCACGCAGACACGGGGAGGACATGCAGACTCCGCACAGACAGTGACCCAAGCCGGAATCGAACCTGGGACCCTGGAGCTGTGAAGCAATTGTGCTATCCACAATGCTACCGTGCTGCCCTTGAGAACAAATAAATCTACACTATATAATTTTACCGTAATCCATGTACCTATCCAATAGCTGCTTGAAGGTCCCTAATGTTTCCGGCTCAACTACTTCCACAGGCAGTGCATTCCATGTCCCCACTACTCTCTGGGTAAAGAACCTACCTCTGATATCCCTCCTATATCTTCCACCTTTCACCTTAAATTTATGTCCCCTTGTAATGGTTTGTTCCACCCGGGGAAAAAGTCTCTGACTGTCTACTCTATCTATTCCCCTGATCATCTTATAAACCTCTATCAAGTCGCCCCTCATCCTTCTCCGTTCTAATGAGAAAAGGCCTAGCACCCTCAACCTTTCCTCGTAAGACCTCCTCTCCATTCCAGGCAACATCCTGGTAAATCTTCTTTGCACCTTTTCCAAAGCTTCCACATCCTTCCTAAAATGAGGTGACCAGAACTGTACACAGTACTCCAAATGTGGCCTTACCAAAGTTTTGTACAGCTGCATCATCACCTCACGGCTCTTAAATTCAATCCCTCTGTTAATGAACGCGAGCACACCATAGGCTCAATGGTACAACTTTGTAAGGAGTACAGGAGCAGAGGAGCCTCGGGGCTCAAGTGCATAATTCTTTGAAGGTGGCCAGGCAAGTTGAAACAGTTGTTAAGAAGGCTTATAGGATCCTTGGGTTTATAAATAGAGGCATAGAGTATAAAAGCAAGGAAGTGATGCTACACCTCTGCAAATCATTAGCCAGACCACATTTGGGGTATTGTGTTCAGTTCTGGGCACCTTATTTATTAGGAAGAATGTTAAAGCCCTGGAGAGAGTGCAGAGGAGATTTAGTAGAATGATACAGGAATGAGGAATTTTAGATACAAGGAAAGATTGGAGAAAGTGGGCTTGTTCCCCTTGAAGCAGAAAAGATTAAGAGGGGACCTTATTGAGCTGTTCAAAATTATGAAAATTTTTCAGAGAATAAAGGTCACTGTTTCAACTAGTTGGTATGTCAGTGACTAGGGGTCACAATTTCAAGATGGTTAGCAAGAGAGCTAGGAGTGAGATGACGAGGAACGTCTTTACTCAAAGAGTTGTTGGGCTTCGGAATGCACTGCCTGGGAGAGTGGTGGAGGTAGATTCCACAGGAGGTTTCAAAAGAGAGCTTGTCACATATTTGAAAGGAATTAATTTAGAGAGCTATGGAGATAGTGCTGGGGAATGGGGCCAGCTGGAGAGCTCTTTTGGGAGCAACTACAGACACGATAGACCGAATGGCCCCCTTCTGTGCTGTAAATAATGAAACAATAACAAAACAAATGAATTTGCAGGGCTATGGGGAAAGGCCTGTGGCAATGGGATTTGCTGAGTTGATTTTGCAGAGACTCAACATGGACATGATGGGCCGAATGGCCCCCTTCTGTGCTGTAAATAGCGAAACAATAACAAAACAAATGAATTTGCAGGGCTATGGGGAAAGGCCTGTGGCAATGGGACTTGCTGAGTTGATTTTGCAGAGACTCAGCATGGATGCAATGGGCTGACAGGTCTCCATCGCTGTGTAACCATTCTATGATTCGATGATTTTGAAGTTTTCACAGTCAAACTACAGCTACATAGTGCTCATGCTCTAATGTCTTTGTGGACAATAGCTAATTACTTACTTACTAATGCTCTACTAACCCTAAAACATAAAGAAATTGAAACTGGATCAAAGTCTTTGTTAAATATAAATGTTATCTAATCAAAGTAAAGACGTTTGATCCTCGTTACATCATGAATTGAAACATCCTTTGATACATAAAATACATAGAAAAAAAGTGCTCCAAATTTTAACTCAGTGGTACTGTAAAAATGCTATTAATTGTTTTGAGACGTTAGCCACTGGGAAAAGAATAGTTTAAAACACCTCCTTATATGTTACTGCAGCTTAGACTAGCACAAACCTTTTACATTAGAGCACCCACCTCAATAACAAAACGTCGTCATGTGTTTGTCAGGGGGGTCCAAGTGATTCTGTAGAATCTGATAGGTTAGTCTTAACAGAAACTCCCTGAAACCTCGACCAAAGACTCCTTTCCACAAAGCAACCTCTAGTGGGCAAATTAATGAATTGCAACTTCTCGCCGCCAAGGAAAAGTCTACATAGTAGCTTTGATACCAATTACATGCAAATTATTAAAATGAAAACAAAATAAAACAGAAATTGAGCATACTGGGTGTGCTGCATTTTACTAAGTTCACATTCTGAGCAGCTAAGCTGCTCTTTCTTTTTAATGAATATCCATCAATCCACTAAATAACAATGGTTATGGAATAGCCTACAGAAAGGTGGCAGTGTGATCACAACCCAATCTGGCAAGGTGACAGAGAATGCCAATGAGGAAATTGTCAATGAGAAGAGCACAGTTAATACAAACATTCACAGAGGACATTGAAGTTGTTGGCACACCAAGAACCCCAAGCTAGGGAGACAGTGATAAAGCCTTCTGCTTTAGAGTTGTGGAAGGGTATTCGTGGGTGTGTGGCTGATTGTAACATGGATTCTGATGGGCATTTCTAAGCTAATATGAATGTAAAAATTATTAGTCTGTTGTATTTTTGCATTATTCTCTTCCTTTTATTAATTCCTGCACTTCATTTTCTGTAACAGTTTAAGTCCAATAACATCCTTCATTCAAAGCTTAATTCAAAGTTGACTGTAAAACTTCAAAAGTATGTGAAGAGAAAGAATTGGTGAATATATATGTAGTATATGTAGGTCCCTTACAGCCAGGACAGGGGAATTTATAATGGGAAACAAAGAAATGGTTGATTAACTAAATATATATTTTAAAACATATAATTTTGCAAAGACATGTGACAGGTCAGAAAATTGCACAGAATATCAGGAACAGCAAAGAATGAATCAAAGATTAATAAGGAGGGAAAAATTACAGTACAAGAGAGAGTTATCCAGTAATATAAAAACAGAGAGTAAGAGTTTCTTATCAATATTAATTTTAAAATAGTTTTATTCCAAAATGTTTAGCTGTTTAGCACAGGGCTAAATCGCTGGCTTTGAAAGCAGACCAAGGCAGGCCAGCAGCACGGTTTGATTCCCGTAACAGCTTCCCCGAACAGGCGCTGGAATGTGGCGACTAGGGGCTTTTCACAGTAACTTCATTTGAAGCCTACTTGTGACAATAAGCGATTTTCATTTTCATTTTTCAAATGTTTTCATTATTACAAAATAAATCCACGTTAAACAACAAATGCGTAAAGGTACAATACAATCAAGAATTATCAACCCTGCTAAACCCAACCTTTCAACATATAACTAAAAAAGATAATAACCCTCCCCCCAACAGCTGAAAAACAAAATGAATGGCTGCCATCTCAAATGGAACCCATCTAATGGTATACTTGATCTTCTCTAGGTATAGGAACTCCATTAAATCACCCAACCAGGCCAAGGCACTGGACGGTGCAGGAGATCTGCACCGCAGCAAAACTCACCTCTGGGCTGTCAATGAGGACATTCACCTTCACCCCTGTCTGTAGCACTGACATGTCTGAAACCCCGATAATGGCCACCAGCGAACGAGGCTCCAGCTCAATATCAAGAATCTCTGACATGGCATTCAAGAAGGAGACCCAGAAGCTTTCAAGTTTAGGACACGACCAGAACTTATGGGTATGATTCGCCGACCCCCGAGAACAACTTTCACACCTACCCTCCACCCCTGAGAAAAAAACACATCCTCATCTTGGTCAGATGCACGACCTTGAACTGAATCAAGCTGAGCCGAACACATGAGGAGGTAGAGTTGACCCTGTGAAGATCCACACTCCACACCCCACCCCCATCAAAAACCGGACCCAGTTCACCCTCCCACTTCCTCTTCACCTCATCCAAAGGAGCCTGCTCAGCCAACGGGATCTGGCCATAAGTGTCCGAAATCTGTCCCTCACCCACCTCGGCCAGAGATACGATGCTACTTAAGAGAGAGGGTGAAGGTGCCAAGCGAAATGAAGAAAACTCCTTACAAAAGAAATTGCGAACCTGGAAAATTCCTGAATAATAATAATAATTGTTTATTCAAGGCTGCTTCAATGATTCAATGTGAAAAGTCCCTAGTCGCCACATTCCGGCACCTGTTCGGGGATGCCGGTACAGGAATTGAACCCGCGCTGCTGGCCTTGTTCTGCATTACAAGCCAGCTGTTTAGCCCACTGTGCTAAACCGGCTCCCTTAGACCTTGGGAGTTGGAACTTATCCAACAGCTCCTCAAATCTGACAAACCTACACTCCCCAAACCTCTCCAGCCCCTCCTTCCCCCATGACCTGAACTTTGAGTCTAAACCTGCGGCGCAAATAAATGATTCCCACAAATTGGGTCCAATAACAACATGGAGCCAAGCTTAATATGTTGTCTAAACTGCCTCCAAATTCTCAGCATGGGACCCACTACTGGACTTGAGGTAGATTTTACCACGGAAAACGGAAACAAGGCTATTACCAAGATCCCCATTACAAGTGCCCACCTCCATCTGCCCCCCCATATAGAATTTGGATCCTTGAACCACCCCAGCACTTTTTCAATATTAGCTGCCCAGTAATAAAATGGCATTTAGGCAAAGCTAAGCTACCCGACTCTCCCTCGCTCTGAAAAAATGCCCTACGAATAATCCTCAGGGTGATCTCTCTTCCGTGTGCTCCGACTTGTACAGGTTTCGATAAAAGGCTACAAATGCAGCATTAACCTTTGAGGGGGCAAAAACTAACTTGCCATCCGAGTCCTGTTGAGAGTTGTTCAAATTTCATCTGCAACTTTTTCTTCTTGCCAGCAACTCCGGTGTCGGGGCAAGCATGTACTGGCGGTCCACCTCAAGGATGGAATCCACTAGCCGCTGCCACTCCATCCTCCCAGTCCTTTTTTTGTGTGACTTGTAGGAAATTACCTCTCTCCTAATGATTGCCTCAAGGGCCTCCCACAACGTAGAAGGTGAGATAGACTCACTTTTGTTAAACGTAATGTACTTCCCACTGGCAGAGGACATACGCTCACAAAATCCTTTGTCTGCCAACAACGCCATCTCCAATCTCCACGGCGGGCATTGAGAAGGACCCGGTTCTAATACCAAATCCACAAAATGTGGGGCATGATCTGAGATCACAATTGCTGAGTACACCACTCTTTTCACTCCATGAAGAAGAGACCCAACCACCACAAAAAAGTCTATCTGAGGGCAAACCTGATGGACATGTGAGAAAAAAGAAAAGTCCCTATTACTTGGATGCAAAATCTGCCACGGATCTGCCACTCCATCTGCTCCATAAAAGCCAATAATGCTTTTGCTCCCCCTGATGGAATCAGAGACTAGGCCTCGATTGTTCCAATCAAGGGTCTAAAACACAATTCAAGTTCCTACCCAAAATAACCTCCGAGTCAACAACAGAAACCAGTAACTAGCTAATAAAGGCTCTATCATCCCAATTTGGAGCGTACACATTAACTAGGACCGAGTTAGCCGCCCAAGATCCACAGATTTTTTTTTTGAAATATTTTTATTAGCATTTTTAATATTATGTACATTGCCGTTTGTTTCTATTTACTGTACAGTACACAGGTTTTTCTTATGTCTATCTATTTACAGTTTGTCACCATCTGGCTCAGCGTACAATCCTCCTTCCCCCCCCCCCCCCACTAGGCCCCCCTACCTACCCCCCCTCCCTAGCTCTCCTCCCCTGATGCCCTTTATGCTTGTTCTGGGGGCGGGTTCTCCCCTCCTGGGTTCCTCCCCTTATTCACCTTTTTTCCCGCCAATTTTGGCCGTGCCCATCTTGTGGATGGGGGTGGGGGGGTGTATTTGATCTTCTCCAAGTGGAGAAATTCCGATAAGTCTGCCAGCCAGTCTGCAGCTGTGGATGGTGCCGTTGATCACCAGCCGAGGAGGATTCTTCAGCGTGCGATTAGGGACGTGAAAGCAGGGCAGCATGGTGGCACAGTGGTTAGCATTGCTGGCTACGGCGCTGAGGACCCAGGTTCGAATCCCGGCCGTGGGTCACTGTCCGTGTGGAGTTTGCACATTCTCCCCGTGTCTGCGTGGGTTTCACCCCCACAACCCAAAGATGTGCAAGTTAGGTGGATTGGCCACGCTAAATTGGCCCTTAATTGGAAAAAGTAATTGGATACTCTAAATTTTAAAAAAAAGGAAGTGAAAGCTAGGACATCGGCCCTGTTCCCCATGTGTAGCTCTGGCTGCTCTGACACCCCGTAGATTGCCACATTTGAAATGAAAATGAAAAATGAAAATCGCTTATTGTCACAAGTAGGCTTCAAATGAAGTTACTGTGAAAAGCCCCTAGTCTCCACATTCCGGCGCCTGTTGGGGGAGGCTGTTACAGGAATTGAACCGTGCTGCTGGCCTGCCTTGGTCTGCTTTCAAAGCTATCGATTTAGCCCTGTGCTAAACAGCCCCCATTTGGACATGGCTTCACCCTCACCCCCACAACCTTGGACATTGCATTGGAAAAGGCTGTCCAGAACCCAACAAGTTTGGGACAGGCCCAGAACATGTGGGTGTGATTGGTCAGACATCTCTGGCACCATTCACATTTGTCCTCCACCTTTGGGAAGAACCTGTTTATTCGGGATCTGGCCAGGTGTGCTCTGTGCAACACTTTGAACTGCATGAGGCTGAGCCTTGCGCAGGAGGAGGTGGCGTTGGCCCTGCTCAGTGCTTCGCTCCAGTGTCCCCAACCCACTCCTGTCCCCAGTTTGTCCCCCCATTTCCATCTGATCTCGTCTAATGGTGTTCGGGCCCTGTCCTGTAGCTGTCCATATACTTCCCACAGACTTCCCCTTCCTCACTGTCCGTGTTCATCAGGTCCTCTAATAGTATAGTCTCCGGGGCCCTGGGGTATCCCACTGTTTCTTTGAGGAGGAAGTGTTTTATTTGTAGGTGTTTCATTTCCTGTCGGTAGTTCCCATTCCTCCATTAGTTTGTTTAGTGTTGCTAGTCTGTTTCCGATGTGGGAGTCCCTAACTGTCAGCATTTCCCCATCCTGTCTCCATTTTTTAAAGGTTGTGTGTAGCATGGCTGGTGGGAACCTGTGTGTTTCCACAGATGGGGGCCATGGGGGACATCTTGGTCAGCCCGAAGTGTTGTCTTCATTGGTTCCACGTTTTCAGTGTGCCCGCTACCACTGGGCTGGATGTGTATTTTGCTGATGGGGATGGGAGTTCTGCCGTGGCTAGGGCCCGGTGGGTCGTCCCCTTGCAGGAGGCTTCCTCCATCCGCACCCACTCCGAGTTGGCTTCGTGTACCCATCCCCTCACTCGTTCTGCTTAGTCCACCCAGTGGTAGTGTTGCAGGTTTGGTAATGCCAGGTCACCCTTCATTTTCCTCCTTTGCAGTGTTGGTTTGGGGACCCTTGGATTTTTACCGCCCCACACACACAATCGCCATGATTAAGCTGTCTATGTTTTGGAAGAAGGCTTTGGGGATGAAAATCGGTATGGATCTAAACAGGAAGAAAAAGCTCAGCAGAAGGTTCATTTTGATCGTCTGCGCTCTCCCTGCCAGGGAGAGTGGGAGTGCGTCCCACCTCTGTAGATCCTTTTTACTTCCTCCACCAGGCTGGTCAGGTTCCACTTGTGGATCTGTGTCCAGTCTCTGGCTATTTGGATCTCCAGGTATAGGAACCCATTTTGGGCTATTTTAATAGGGAACCCCTCCAGCTCTGCCCTTCCAACGTTTGGGTTCACTAGGAATGCTTCATTCTTGCCCAGGTTGAGTTTGTAAACATGGAGGATTGGACATTATACGCAGAGCGTTTGCGATACTTTTTCAGGGCTAACGCTAGAAGTGGTGATGAGAGACACACAGTTATACTATTGACTGCTTGTGGAGCCCCCACCTTCAGTAGGATAAAAAGCCTCACGTATCCCTCAGGCTCGGACTTCAAGTCCTTTAAAGAGCTGGTAACACTAATAGGAAACCATTATGACCCCAAACCGTCAGACATCGTGCAACGTTACTGGTTGAACATGGCTGGGAGGACTTCAGGGTCATCTCTTATCAAGTTCTTAATGCATTTGAGGAAACTAGCTGCATTTTGTGAATATGGCCTTTCCCTTCCTGAGATGCAGAGCAGAGAAAGACGAAAAGAGATGGAAATCATCACCTGTCCATGGAACAAAGTGGCAGATCATCAATGTCAGCATCTAATGTGCTTTCTCCAATTGGCATGGATAATGGGCCAAAGGGCATCCAGTCATTTCTGAAGTGAAAGTTGAACTTAATCAGCATAGCACATCAGAGATTGCAATAGTGCCTTTGGTAAGGTTTCACATTTCATGAATGTTCCCAAACCTTTTTCAACTCTGGGATTGAGATGTCAAGTATCAGGGTTGTGATCTTGGTCATCTGAATCTGTGAGTTTGCACTTGAGCTACAAGGCTGTACCAATGAAAGGCTAATAGCACAGGCACAGATCCAGAGCATAATAGTAGCTTTCTGTTTCTGTTTGCCCATTGTTCATTAGTCTGTTGCATCGGTCAGTCCAGAGGGAGAAGGGAGTTTGAATAATGGAGCCTGTGCTCAATACAACCTTCTTGATGGCAGTGGTCATATTGGGGTGAAGGGTCTGACGTCGCCTACTCAGCTTCGAGAAGAGGCTGTGCCTGAGGTTCATGGTTCAGGGGAGTCCCAGCAAGACCCAGATAATGCGAAGGTTAGACCAATCCCATGAAGAGGACTCACAGGACCAAGGGTGTACTGAAGAAGACTCTCTTTTCTAGACATCAGCGATAGACAATGCCACCCATGGACGCACTGTCACGAGGTGTGGTGGGTCATATCTGTCACATTCCACAGGAGGATCTCATGCCCCATGGACTGGAAGGACATCCCTTTCCAGTACCCCTGAGGTAACCGACAAGCTCAATTTATTTGTGAGTGGATTGTTCCAGGTATCCAAAGGGAACCTATGCAGTATTTCACAGTCCTCACCACATAAATGACTCGAGATACCCTCTACAGTTAGGCACATTATTATGTGAAGTTCACACCTGATGAAGCTAACCAAGCTGCTAGATTTATGGGATTTGCAGATATCTCAGGCTTCCCTCGAGTTCAGGGTGCAATAGATTGCATACGTGTCACTTTGCGAACTCCATGGCAGCAGCCCCTGATGTTCCTTAACCATGAATGTCCAATTGGTGTGCAATCATCAGAAGCACATCATGTACTTTTGTGACAGCTACCCTGGGAGTTTCCAAGACTCATACATTCTGAGTCACTCCCAGGTGCCTCACAAATTTGAAGGGCTCCAGTGATTACAGGGCTGGCTGCTTGGGAATAAGGGGCATCCACTCAAACGATGGCTCATGAGTCGCCCTCAGAGTGTCTCAGAGGAGAGATAAAATGTGGTGCATAGCTCTGCATGATCCATCATTGAACAGACTATTGGCATCCTGAAGATGTGCTCCAGATGTTTGGGCCGTTCAGGTTGGGCTCTGCAATACTGTCCACAGAGGGTGTCCCATGTAATCATGGTCTGTTACACCCCTCATCACCTGGCGGTTCAGAGGGAGGATCCCTTGCCAGACAGAGACATAGATGATGAACAGCAGAAAGGGTAGGCACCTGAAGAGGGAAATGATGGTCAGCTTCCACATGAAGGTGCCATCGAAGAAGCACGACGTGGAAGCCGTGTGATGCGCAATCAATACTCTCGAGACAAAGAGGAGTCATATCTAATCGGCTTTAATCAGCTAGAACTGTACCCAGCAGCGGTGATACATCAAGTGAAGGCTGCTGGGATGGCATCGGTTCTTGTACCCCGCCTCTCAGGGCGGGGCTATGTACATTATTCAATGGTAGACCCCTCGGTCTAGCCAATGGTCATTCACCTCTCAGGTACTGCAATACCTGTTATTACCACACCGTGTCCGTGCCACACTGATAGCCACAAGATTCCAGGATGAGTAAGATACGGCGGTATGGTGGCACAATGGTTAGCAGTGCTTCCTCACAGCACCAGGGACCCGGGTTCGATTCTGGCCTTGGGTGCAGTTTGCATGTTCTCCCTGTGTCGGTGTGGATTTCTTCCCGGTTCTCTGATTTTCTCTCACAATCCAAAGATGTGCAGGTTAAGTAGGATTGCGGGAATAGGGTGGGGGAGTGGGCCTAGGTACGGTGCTCATTCGGAGGGTTGGTGTAGACTCGATGAGCCAAATGGCCTCCTTCTGCACTGTAGAGATTCTAAAAAAAAAAAAACGACCGTATTCATTCTGTCCCTGAGTGTCATGTCAGTGATGGCCATTCTCATTAACAGCAAATGCATTTCCAAAAGTGCATAATATACCGTGACTGAACACCTGTGAATCAGAAGTCATGTCAAAGTTTTGTCATTTTTCTAACCTTACCATTACATCTTGGTGCATCCCCAACATCCACAGCAGAGATGGAGGCAGCCTGCTGGCTGCTAGGCTCTGTTTCCTTTGATGACTTTAAAGGAAATTCTCTAGAGTGTGGAGACCTGGAGGGCCCTGTCCTGCTTTGGGTGTCCTGCTGTGTGGAAGGGGCACCCTCCTCGGCATGTACCATTGGAGGTGATGGGGTCACAGGCAACAGGGATTGAGATCAGTTGGACACTCTCACAGTCAGCCTGAGATATCTGGGATGGCGCCAGGGCCTCCAGCTGCTGGTCTTTCTTCCTATGAGTGCCTGGGAGCCCCTGTATGACACGCTGAGGAGAATGGGTTCCTGGAGGTCTTTCAACGTTTCCCAACCCCAGTTGTCTAGCTAATGAGGAATTCCACAAATGCCTATCACGATGAACTGCCTGTCCATGTGCAAATCCAGCAGGATCTGTTGGACCAAGGTCTCCACCCCTCCCATGGAGTCCTCAAGGTGCTTGCATGTCAGAGCCACAATATCAGACAGAATGTGGACTCCGCCACCCTTCACTTTAGTCTGTTGTCTGCCTCTTGCAACTCTATCTGATTTTACACTGCCTGTTGTTTTATCTCCAGCCACTTGTAAAGGCTTATCATCTGACTCAGACTCAGTGTATACCTGATCTACAGTAGTCTTTCGATTGCCAGAGAGCTGGGTTATCACTGCCTCTGACTGCTGTGGAGATGTGTCAGTGAGGTCTTCCCCAGAATGAGACCTTGAGCCTAATCTAGGTTCATGACCCACCATGGTGTGTGCCTCTGTGCTGTTGGAGGGTACAGGTGAATGTGGTGACAAGACTTCATATGATGCATCCTCAGCATCCTCCTATGAGGTGTCTGGGGGCTGTGGCTTATGGTGGCTCTGGTGGCCTGTCTGACCTTGCTGGTGCATGTAAGAGAGAGAAGACAGATTTAGTTCAAAAGGAGGCAGAATACAGCATTGCATGTGATACACTGTGATAATCAGGATGTGATCAACTCATGGAGGGCTCATCTGTACTGGCTTGCTGAGAGAGGCTGATCTCGCCTTCCCCACAGGAACAATCTTTCTCTTTGTCTGCTAGCTTGGTGGTATCCTCATCAAACTGGTACTCCTCATGGACGTCTGCCATCCCTCCTTCCCTCTGGGATAGCCCCTCGAGTTGTAGGTGAGCTTTGCCTGCATGAAGATAAATGGAATGGAATGTGATGAGAACAGATGGAAAAGTTGGGAAGCATGCACACCTGCTGTGTGTACTGAGCCCTCCCCAATGAGGCTGAGGGTGGAGTTTGTGCCGTATGATAGAAGAGATGCTTGTGATGTCAAAGTGTCCATGAGACAATCAGTGCTGCTCTGCCTCTGCTAATATTGTGTGTGACACCTGAACAGTGCAACACTTGGAGTGCATGATGTCTTTATGAGGATCTGAGATTGGAGAAAGCTGAAGATTGACTTACCCTTGCAGAGCAGATGGGATCATTCATTCATTCATCCTCTTCCTGCACTGGATAGCCTTTCTCAGGAGGGTGCCTGGCCAGCTGACAGCCATTGCAATTGCCTCCCAGGCCGACGAGGTGAGGATTGTGGTCCTCCCGGAGCCAACCCTCGAGTAGGGACATCCCAGTGCTGGCGGACTCCATGGACGAGGACCTCAAGGGAGCCATTTTTTAACCTGGGAGCAGCCCCCCCCCCCTTCACCCCCCCCCCCCCCCCACCCCCTCACCCCCCACCCTGCTGACGGTTAGCGAAGAAGTCAATGAATGGCTGCCACCTCCGGGCGAACCATGATAGTGAACCTCTCAAGGCGAACTTAACTTCCTGTAGACTGAGAAAGCTCGCCATGTCCGATAGCCATACTTCGGTCTTCGGGGGCCTTGAGTCCCTCCATGCCAACAGTATTCGTCGCCGGGCTACCAAGGAAGCAAAGGCCAAGACATCGGCCTCCTTCTCCTCCTGGACTCCCGGGTCCTCCGACGCCCCAACGATTGACACCTCAGGACTCATTACCACCCCAGTTTTAAAAACCCAGGACATGATGTCCGCGAATCCCTGCCAGGACCCCGAGTTTAGGGCACGACCAGAACATGTGCACGTGATTAGCCGGCCCACCGGCGCATCTGGCACACTTGTCCTCCAGCCCGAAGAATTTACTTATCCGGGCCACCGTCATGTGGGCCCGGTGCTAAACTGGATCAGACTGAGCCTGGCACACGTTGCGGTCGTATTTACTCTGCCCAGAGCTTCTGCCCAAATACCGTCCTCCATCTCCCCCCCGAGCTCCTCTTCCCACTTAAGCTTCAGGTCCTGAGTCTGTGTATCCTCTGCTCCCATTAGTTCTTTGTAAATATCTGAGACTCTACCTTCACCTACCTCTCCCCTAGAAGCTACCCTGTCCTGCCTCCCCTTTGGCGGGACGCGTGGGAAGGACGGCACCAGCCTGCGCACAAAATCCCGCACCTGTAAGTATCTTATATCATTCACTCCCGCCAGCCCAAACGTCTCCTCCAACGCCCTCATGCCCGGGAAGCTCCCTTCCAAGAACAGATCATCCACCCTCGCAATCCCCGCCCTCCGCCACAGTCGATACCCATTGTCTATGTTCCCCGGGGCAAATCGGTGATTGCCGCAGATTGGGGTCCACACTGATGCTCTCACTTATTTTCATAGAATTTTCAGTGCAGAAGGAGGCCATTCGGCCCATCGAGTCTGCACCGGCTCTTGGAAAGAGCACGCTACCCAAGGCCACGCCTCCACTCTATCCCCATAACCCAGTAACCCCACCCAACACTAAGGGCAATTTTGGACACTAAGGGCAATTTAGAATGGCCAATCCACCTAACCTGCACATCTTTGGACTGTGGGAGGAAACCGGAGCACCCGGAGGAAACCCACGCACACACGGGGAGGATGTGCAGACTCCGCACAGACAGTGACCCAAGCCGGAATCGAACCTGGGACCTTGGAGCTGTGAAGCAATTGTGCTATCCACAATGCTACCGTGCTGCCCTAAAAGCCCGGGATTCCCCTATATGCCCGTGTTCACTACTGAGAACAGTTACGACGTTGAAATCAGCAAATGGATACTCAAGCGTGCAGAGATTCACACACATCCTGCTGTGATTGCCACTTCTCCAAAACTAAAATGAAACCAAACCCACCCTGCAGCAAAAAAGCCGAAAGTGAAAGTAAAAAGCTGACTTACAGCCCAGCTCCACCCACTCGCTGACATCACTGCAGTAGTAAACACCCATTTCTTAAAGGTACTCTCACTGCAGATATTTATATACATACACATTTACAAGCACCCATTTCTTAAAGGTACTCTCACATGACAATAGTACAGAGGTACAGGTTCAACACGGCCGTGCGAATTCCGGGGAAGTTAGTCACGGAATTCTTGACATGCCTACGCAAGCTGGCCAAGCATTGCGACTATGGGTCATCCCTTCCGAAGATGCTGAGGGACTGCTTCGTGTGCGGCACAAACAACATGGTGACCCAACGTAAGTTGCTGGCAGAATCTTCTTTGGATTTGAAAAAGGCTTTGGAGTTAATCTTCTCACGTGCAAATGTGGAAAAGGAAGCCCAGGAACTCCAGGGATCGCTAGATATGGAGGTGCATTGCATTGGACACCCCACATTCCGGCGAGCAAGTAGAGCCCCTTGGGATCCAGCCACCACCCGAGCAGCATCGGAACAGGCCCATTGGCCGAGGGCCTCTACAGCCCAGCGAGACATTCCCTGAGCTCCAGGGGGATGATTCACAGCAGTGCTGCACCTGTGTCAAGGGAACCATCAGGACCAAGAACTCCAAAAACATCATTGAGTGTGAGACCCTGGTCGGGGTACACGCCTACCCATAGCCAGGGCTTGGCACCTACCACAACCCGAGTAGGGTGCATGCAGCAAAACTGTATAGCTGCACCAAGAGTAGCCCCCACCAAAACCACCTTCCAGGTTAATGGCTACCTCCTAGAGATGGAAATTGACACCGGCTGCTGACTCAGTCATAGGAGAGCAAAGGTACCGGAAAGTCCATACAGGGATCCGATGCCTGGACTTAAGGTGCACTAAGGCACAATTGGTGAAAATACCGGGAACCACTGGCCATCGCTGGTACAATGAGAATCTGGTTGCCTATGGGCAGCAATCCATTGGTTTTCCACTGATAGTGGTGCAGAGGTCTGGACCCAGTCTGTTGGGCCGCAATTAACTGCAGAGACTCCACCTGGATTGGCAGCAGATTTTCAAAACGGGCACAGGCGGGTATGTTTTTGAGTATCGCCTGGGCATGCAAATCATGTATGCGGATGCCCTGAGCTGGCTCCCATTGGCGACAGTCCCCCATGTTGGCGCTGAATTTTATGGACACCTTGTCAGTCACAGTTGCATCTTGTTAACAAGGTACCTTGCCATTTGTAATAACCCTCATGACACCCATGGGGCGACCCAATTGATCTCCTCGTGAGGCTCGTGAATACGAGCTTCCTCGCTGAGGGGTAGAACCTAACAATTGGGGCTCGTTAAACCGGACAGTTAAAAGCCAGCCAGGATTGGAACCGGCACTTCAGATGGTCCCGTCTGCCCGCCGTGTTGCCGCCTTGTTTTTCTTCAACAGAATAATCCTGTGTGTTTAAACATTCTCTGGACTCCTGCGAATATTATAGCACTGAGACCAATAGAAAGTGCAAATCAGCCTAACCACTGGAAGCGTAACCCAAGGAATTTTGAGGCCTTGTCGTTTAAAGGAACTGAATTATATTTGCACGATTACCTAACCAGTTGAGGTTTCAGACCACACAGCACTGAAAAAGCACCTGAGTTTTTTAGACAGTGCTTTCTTTTTATGTTGGCACTTTACACATGATCTGAGACAGGTGTTGCTTCAGGAAATGGGATCACAGGTCATTCTATTACCATAACCACAGTGAGACAGCAGTATGGAATCAGAAGGTGTTTTAAAACCACAAGAGCTTAGCTGTTTCAGTTAATGACAGCATTTGTATGCCTTGTTTGTATCACAACCAAAATGTATCTTGTCTAAATGTACTGTATATTATAATCTGCTTATCATAGAATTTCAAAATGGCAATTTATTTTCTATAAATTTTGAATAATTCATCCCATTTTGCATTTCAACAGAACCTATTTCACGGGGTAGCAAGTCAGTGTGATTATAAAAATACACTTTGCTGTTGCCATAGCAATATTATCTGTGTGGCAGTACTAAACCAAGCACTGAACTCAAACTGCCATGGGTGGCACGGTAGCGCAGTGGTTCGCACTATTGCTTCATAGGGACCCGGGTTCGATTCCCAGCTTGGGTCATTGTCTGTGCGCAGTCTGCACGCTCTCCCCGTGTCTGCATGGGTTTCCTCCAGGTTCTCAGGTTTCCTCACAAGTCCCGAAAGATGTGCTTGTTAGGTGAAATGGACATTCTGAATTCTCCCTCAGTGTACCCGAACAGGCACCCGAGTGTGGCGACCAGGGGATTTTTGCAGTAACTTCATTGCAGCGATAATGTAAGCTGACTTGTGACATTAATAAAGATTATTATTATTATATGTGAAATCAAATAAGTTAATGTAACGTGCAAGACTTTCACATTTTTCTCTCCTTTCAACATTTTTAGAAGTTGCTTTCTGGATTTGCCCCCAGCGGCTCAATAGCTAACCACATCACTTGGTATGGCACTGTGCCATACAGGCAAAGGAAGTCTCAAATTTGATTTCTGGTTTGCGCAGACTTAGATCATCTGCCTTGAGGTGATTCTATAGGCAATGAAACTCACCCTAGTAATCTTGGACTAGTAATAGGTAATTGCAATCCAGTAAACACTGCTGAAAAGCTATATTTGCGAACAATAACTAAGGGATCAGTCTCATCTGTGGTGACATCCACAGTTGCAATGTCTGCAGTCCTTGCATATGTTTACTGGAGAGAAATATTTCATTTTTGGTCACGATCAATAGCTTTTGCAACTACTTTCAACTAAAATGCCTCTGAATCATTCTGCAATCTAATTGTCAGCACATGGGGTGCATCAAGCAAGATGCTGCCGCATTGTCTAGCATGGCAAACGTTTAAATTGTTTTTCTCACTGGAAAGCCATATTCGCTGTATTACTCAATTCCCTAAAGGAACTCAACTGGTGACTTCTTCCGAGGAGATAATGTAGTGACAAATTTGGAGCCATTTGGGATTAAGATGACCCATATGTGGGCTCTTGAGTTGAACCTAAATTGCAATCCACAACTGCAGGAATGGTGGTCTTTCCCACTTTCTGGTAAATCTAATGTCATTTATACAGAGAGTTCAGGATGGATGAGCAGTATGCTGCATTGTCTTGGGAGACAGCAATCCCAACCATTCCGACTTTAGCCATGCTCCTTCTGCTGGGGTTTCCTTCAGAATTTGCAATGATCTGCATGGTGATGCTCCTTTGTGTAGCAATGAGGTCAGCAAAGGCCTACCTCAAAAATGTGGAAATCTGATCTGACTCCGATACTCAAATCCATCCAACAAGAGAGCATTGTAAACTGCAGCTCAGCAGTCAAGAGTACTTGTGAAAGATAATGGGACTTTCCTTGATACCTAGCCAGTCAGTATTTTGTTGAATATGCTCTGCAGTTGCCATATAGTCCATAGTAGAGGAAATTCAATCAAGAGAAGCCTCCCTGTTTATCTGACTATAGATGCAGCTTGTAAATTCTCCATACTCCTGCCCACCTATTTCTTTGATAAACTCAATTTTTTTCCCCTACCTGCAGGCAGAAAAGTAGTGTTGATACATTGAATATTTCAAGAGCACAGGAGTAGCTCTCAATTTTCTGACCCTCAACCTGCAGATGAGTAAATTACATCATGCAGCTAATTTGTGTTGGAAGAATTTTCAGGATGAAAGTGTCAAGAATTCAAGTTCTAAGTTGCAGCTCGAATGTGGGGCGAAATTCTCCGTTATCGGCGGAAAGTCCGCCGATCGGCGCAAAAAACGGCGCAAATCCCACTTGCGTCACGTCATAAAAATGGGCCGATAGTCTGCGGCCCGAAATGGGCTAGCAGCGACGTAACGGGATCCGCGCTTGCGCAGTGGTTCACGCCGTGCAGCGTCATACGCGCTGCACGGCGTGACGGCTCATAAGGCCGCGCAGCTCCCCCCCACCCGACCGGAACAGCCGACCGCAACACCCGACTTGATGGCTGGCCGTCGCTCAGCCCCGAGGTTCGAGTCACGCGATGTGGAGGCGCTCCTGGATGCGGTGGAGCAGAGGAGGGACGCCCTGTATCCCGGGCACGGCCGCAGAGTTGCCCCACGCCACAGCCGGCGTCTGTGGAGGGAGGTGGCAGAGGCCGTCACCGCTGTGGCCCTGACACCACGGACAGGCACCCAGTGCCACAAGAAGGTGAACGACCTCGTCAGAGCAGGCAGGGTGAGCGTCCCCCATATCCCCCATATCCCCTCTCCCCCAAATCCCCCCCTCCCCCATATCCCCCCCTCCCCCATATCCCCCCCCTCCCCCATATCCCCCCCTCCCCCATATCCCCCATATCCCCCCTCCCCCATATCCCCCCCTCCCCCATATCCCCCCTCCCCCATATCCCCCATATCCCCCCTCCCCCATATCCCCCCCTCCCCCATATCCCCCATATCCCCCATATCCCCCATATTCCCCCCTCCCCCATATTCCCCCCTCCCCCATATCCCCCCTCCCCCATATCCCCCCTCCCCCATATCCCCCCTCCCCCATATCCCCCATATCCCCCCTCCCCCATATCCCCCCCTCCCCCATATCCCCCATATCCCCCATATTCCCCCCTCCCCCATATCCCCCATATCCCCCCTCCCCCATATCCCCCCTCCCCCATATCCCCCCCTCCCCCATATCCCCCATATCCCCCATATCCCCCCTCCCCCATATCCCCCCCCTCCCCCATATCCCCCCCTCCCCCATATCCCCCATATCCCCCATATCCCCCCTCCCCCATATCCCCCCCTCCCCCATATCCCCCATATCCCCCATATCCCCCATATTCCCCCCTCCCCCATATCCCCCCCTCCCCCATATCCCCCATATCCCCCATATCCCCCCTCCCCCATATCCCCCATATCCCCCTCCCCCATATCCCCCCTCCCCCATATCCCCCATATCCCCAAGTGAATCCAGCCCTAACCTTAACCTCTGCAATGCACGCGCAACCGATGGCGTGCATTCATATACCTGCCTAACACTGTTGCCTTTTACCCCTGCCACCCCCCCCCCCCCCCCCCCAGGAGAAGCGCGCACACAACAATAGGGAGCATGTGAGGACTGGAGGAGGGCCCGCTGATGAGAGGCCACTGACCGTACACGAGGAAAGGGCCCTGGAACTGGCTGGCGGACCTGACGACCGGGAGGTTGCTGATGCAGAGGTCGGGGCCCCACGAGCAAGTGAGCCACCAACAGCCCGTCCCCATATCCCCCCTCCCCTACATCCCCCTCTCCCGTATCACCTGATCACTGCCTGATGTCTAACCATGCATGCTTCATTGTGTATCGCAGGACCAAACGTCCAGGCACCCATCCCCGCAGATGCAGACCGCCCGCAGGATGCCCCTCCGAGACCACGGGAGACGGAGAGACCCGAACCCTCCAGCATGCGACGCCCGCAGGATGCCCCTCGGAGACCACGGGAGACGGAGAGACCCGAACCCTCCAGCATGCGACGCCCGCAGGATGCCCCTCGGAGACCACGGGAGACGGAGAGACCCGAACCCTCCAGCATGCGACGCCCGCAGGATGCCCCTCGGAGACCACGGGAGACGGAGAGACCCGAACCCTCCAGCATGCGACGCCCGCAGGATGCCCCTCGGAGACCACGGGAGACGGAGAGACCCGGAGCAACAGGGAGACGACACCCCCGTCACGTGCGGGAGCGACCACCCAGCGATGAGGGGGGCAGCCACAGGCCCCCGTCACATCCGAGCCAGGACACCACTACCCAGGACACCACTATCCAGGACACCCCTACCCGGGAAGACGAAATACCGGACAGTGACTCAGAGTGGATGGGTGGAGACGAACCCCCACCCCAAAGTGCCATGGACTCAGAGTGGGACGAAGAGCACGACACAACGCCACTGCTGTCACCAACACCCTCCACCATCGCAGAAACACTCACCACGGTTGGGCACTTTAGTGATGAGGCGTCTGGTACACTCACTGGTGCGCACAACACAGCCGTCCCGGTACAGCAGGTGGAGGTAGGAGCAGCAGAGGGACCGGGCGGTCGGAGGGCAGCCCAGGCCAAGCGAACATCTGCCGCCCAGATGGATCCCGGGTTCCTGCAGTTACCACACCCACACATAGATCCGATGCAACCACCGACACGGAGACGAGCGAATAGGGTGACGGGTGGCTTGCGGCGGCTGCGGTCGCAGGTGGAGGAGTCCACCCGCGTCCAGGAGCTGGGAGTGGTCCCGGTCATGCGTGCCACCCAGGCTGACACCGCACGGGTGGCGTCCGCGGTGGAGGCAATGGGTGCGACGGTGTCAGACATGGGGAACGGTTTGCGAGGCCTGGGGCCTTCCGTGCAGGCGGCGTCTGTGGCCCAGGAAATGGCTGCCCTCTCACAGGAGGCAATGAGCCAGTGCCAGCGCCAGATGGCAGAGGCGCTCAACGCCATAGCCCAGTCTCAGCAGGCCATGGCCCAGTCTCAGCAGGCCATAGCCCAGTCTCTGCAGGCCATGGCCCAGTCTCTGCAGGCCATGGCCCAGTCTCAGCAGGCCATCGCTGAGGGCATCGGCGCCAGTGGCCATGTGCGAGCTGGCGTCGCACTGTCGCAGACAGGGTTCGACAACCCCCTGGGCTCCATGGCTGCAAACCTGCAGACCCCTGTCGATACCAGCACGGGCCTCCAGGACTGGCAGCGCCAGATGTCGGGGGCGCGTCGGATGGCCAGTCCGTTCGCATCCCCCACCCATGTAGAGGCCTGGGGGCCATCGGGCACCCCGAGGGAGGAGGAGGTGGTGTGGTCCGTCCCGGCTCCCTCTGTAGGGGAGGTCCCGGTACACCGCGACACCTCGGACTCCCCCCCCTTCCGTCCCAGGTGCATCGGGTGGGCAACGGGCAGGACAGGCTGGCAGCTCGCCATCCCAGTCGCCCGGGCCGCAGCCTGGCACATCTAGGCCAGGACGCCCCAGGAAACGGCCGCCAAAGGGATCCAGTGTCAGAGGGCAGGAATCACAGGAGTCCACCTCCAGTTCTGCTGTACCGTCTGGGGAACCACGTAGACGTAGTCAAAGGGCCCGTAAGGCCAAACAATTAGACACTGAGTAAGTTGGCACGGGTGCAGGGCACAGATGAGTTTTAGGCGCTAGGGCACGTGCATGAACTCCTTTGGTTATTAAAGTCAATGTTACACCTACCGAAGCTGCCTTTGTGCTCTGTCCAAAGTGTGCGGGGGTGTCATGTACGTTGAGCGCAAGTGTGTGTGTGAGGGGTGGTCTTACCTCAGCCCCAGGTGAGTCTGCCCCCTTCCCCCTGGGCCGCCATCAACATCCCCCGGGCAGAGGACGGGACCGTGCGCTGCAGTGTCACAGCCGCATGCAGGGATGGTCCGGGTGGATGGTGGTACTGTGGCCATGGGTCAGACATAGTCCAACGATGTAGAGCCAGGAGCTCATCGGAGGCGGGCTGTCATCATTCTCCATGGCCTGCGATAGACACGCGTCCACCCGCAACTGGGTGAGCCCGGCCCGTTGTGCCGCCGGTGGATCGGCAATTGGGAGTGGGGGGGTGGTGTGCATGCGGGTGGGGTGTGTGGGGTTGGGGAGGGGGGTGATGGTGCTGGGTGGATGGATGGGTGGGGGGTGTGGGTGGTCGGCTGTTGTCATGGTGTGCGGTCTGTGGCCATACTACCCGATTCCCACGCCCATCTAGTCAGTGAAGCGGGCGTCTATCAGTCTGTCCCGTGCCCGCTGGGCCAGCCGGTAACGGTGGACAGCCACCCGTCTGTGTCTACCCCGTCTGCCCTGACCATTGCCCCCATCCCCCTCATCTGGGGAGGACTGGGCCTCTTCCTGCTGCTCCTCCACTCCGCCCTCCTCTGCCTGCGGCACATCGCCCCTCTGCTGGGCTATGTTGTGCAGGACGCAGCACACCACAATGATGCGGCCGACCCTATCTGACCGATACTGGAGGGCGCCCCCAGAGAGGTCCAGGCACCTGAAACGCATCTTCAGCACGCCAAAGCACCTCTCGATCACTCCCCTTGTCGCTACATGGGCATCATTGTAGCGGTTCTCCGCCTCATTGCGTGGCCTCCGTATAGGCGTCATCAGCCACGATCGCAATGGGTAGCCCCTGTCGCCCAGCAACCAGCCCCTCAGCCGGGGATGGCGTCCCTCGTACATGCCGGGGATGGATGACCGCGACAACACGAATGAGTCGTGTACACTGCCTGGGTAACGGGCGCAGACGTGCAGGATCATCATGCGGTGGTCGCAGACCACCTGTACGTTCATCGAATAGGTCCCCTTCCTATTAGTGAACACGGCCCTGTTATCTGCAGGTGGCCGCACGGCGACGTGCATCCCATCGATCGCGCCCTGGACCATGGGGAACCCGGCAATGGCAGAGAAGCCCACGGCCCGGGCATCTTGGCTGGCCCGGTCCACGGGGAAGCGGATGTAGCGGTGCGCCATGGCATAAAGGGCATCTGTCACTGCCCGGATGCACCGATGCACCGATGTCTGCGATATGCCAGACAGGTCCCCACTCGGTGCCTGGAATGACCCCGTTGCATAAAAGTTCAGGGCCACCGTAACCTTGACGGACACGGGGAGAGGGTGTCCCCCGCCAGTGCCACGCGGTGACAGGTGTGCCAGCAGGTGGCAGATGTGTGCCACGGTTTCCCGGCTCATCCGGAGTCTCCTCCTGCATTCCCGGTCCGTGAGGTCCTGGTATGACTGCCGGGGCCGGTACACACGGGGCGCCCTCGGGTGCCTCCGTTGCCGTGGGGCCGCGACGTCCTCCTCCCCCTCCTCGTCCTGTCGGTCAGGTGTCCCTCCAGCCTGGGCGGCTGCCGCCTGCCCCTCTGCGGCAGCCTGCGCCGCCTCTCTGGCACGCTCCTCCTCCTCCTCCTCCTCCTCCTCCTCCTCATCCAGGGCAACATAGACATGAGCGGCTGCCACCACGGCGGCCAACATCGCTGGATGATCTGAAAACATGACGACCTGGTGGGGGGGAGGGGAACGACGACATGTCATCATTGCCCATATCCCCTCCTCCCCCCAGCCAGGTGGCATGGACCGCATGGGTCCAACTGTTGGAGGCTGGCACCTGGCCAGGTGGACCAACTCATTTGCCCTCCCATCACCCACCCCGGCACGGACCCCCCCCCCGCCCCAACCTCCACCCCAGCACGGACCCCCTCCCCAACCCCCAACCTCCACCCCGGCACGGAACCCCTCCCCAACCCCCAACCTCCACCCCAGCACGGACCCCCTCCCCAACCCCCAACCTCCACCCCGGCACGGACCCCCTCCACAACCCCCAACCTCCACCCCGGCACGGACCCCCTCCCCAACCCCCAACCTCCACCCCGGCACGGACCCCCTCCACAACCCCCAACCTCCACCCCGGCACGGACCCCCTCCCCAACCCCCAACCTCCACCCCGGCACGGACCCCCTCCCCAACCTCCACCCCGGCACGGACCCCCTCCCCAACCCCCAACCTCCACCCCGGCACGGACCCCCTCCCCAACCCCCAACCTCCACCCCGGCACGGAACCCCTCCCCAACCCCCAACCTCCACCCCAGCACGGACCCCCTCCCCAACCCCCAACCTCCACCCCGGCACGGACCCCCTCCACAACCCCCAACCTCCACCCCGGCACGGACCCCCTCCCCAACCCCCAACCTCCACCCCGGCACGGACCCCCTCCACAACCCCCAACCTCCACCCCGGCACGGACCCCCTCCCCAACCCCCAACCTCCACCCCGGCACGGACCCCCTCCCCAACCTCCACCCCGGCACGGACCCCCTCCCCAACCCCCAACCTCCACCCCGGCACGGACCCCCTCCCCAACCCCCAACCTCCACCCCGGCACGGAACCCCTCCCCAACCCCCAACCTCCACCCCAGCACGGACCCCCTCCCCAACCCCCAACCTCCACCCCGGCACGGACCCCCCTCCCCAACCCCCAACCTCCACCCCGGCACGGACCCCCTCCCCAACCTCCACCCCGGCACGGACCCCCTCCCCAACCCCCAACCTCCACCCCGGCACGGACCCCCTCCCCAACCCCCCAACCTCCACCCCGGCACGGAACCCCTCCCCAACCCCCAACCTCCACCCCAGCACGGACCCCCCTCCCCAACCCCCACCTCCACCCCGGCACGGACCCCCTCCACAACCCCCAACCTCCACCCCGGCACGGACCCCCTCCCCAACCCCCAACCTCCACCCCGGGCACGGACCCCCTCCACAACCCCACCTCCACCCCGGCACGGACCCCCTCCCCAACCCCCAACCTCCACCCCGGCACGGACCCCCTCCCCAACCTCCACCCCGGCACGGACCCCCCTCCCCAACCCCCAACCTCCACCCCGGCACGGACCCCCCTCCCCCAACCCCCAACCTCCACCCCGGCACGGACCCCCTCCACAACCCCCAACCTCCACCCCGGCACGGACCCCCCTCCACAACCCCCAACCTCCACCCCGGCACGGACCCCCTCCCCAACCTCCACCCCGGCACGGACCCCCCTCCCCAACCTCCACCCCGGCACGGACCCCCTCCACAACCCCCAACCTCCACCCCGGCACGGACCCCCTCCCGGCACTCCCCCGGAGCCCAGCCTACTCTAACCACCCCCCCCCCCCCCCGCCGCACACACACACAAGCCGAGACACACCTCTCCTCAGGCAATCAGTCTGCGGCCACGCATTTCCTGCCCAGAGCCAACCCCCCAGGCCGTCACTCACCTCCTCGCTGGTCGGCGTGAGCCTGGAGCACCGGGTCACGCCGATGAAAAGGAGGTTTGATTGACGTCGACGTGAACGGTCATCACGTCGACGGGACTTCGGCCCATCCGGTAGGGAGAATATCGGCAGGCCGAAAATCGGCTGCCTTGCGCAGGGCCCGTGACATTCTCCGCGGCAGCGGCGCCATTAACGCCCCGCCGACTTTTCTCCCTTCGGAGACTTCGGCTGGGGGGCGGGGGGCGGGATTCACGGGCGGCCAACGGCCATTCTCCGACCCGGCGGGGGGTCGGAGAATGACGCCCGTGTTTTCTGCTGGAGAACGGGCATGCATGGTGAGTTAGCAGAGCTGTCTGAATACTTTACATGGGACATCAACAAAGTTATAACAGGTTGACAGGGAACTCCTTGAGCAATGATTTGGATATCAAACTGGTATATGGTTATCATTGGTTAGTCTGTTTGCAGCTTTCTTTGGGTCTGCCATATTTTATATATTTTCAACCATGTTCTGCAGTTTTGGAGGCAGCATTGAGTCAGGGCACTAACTCTTCTAATGCATGCTTCATTATGGTAGCTCTCTCTGTACACTATCTTTTCTTTTTAGAAATATTTTTATTCAAATTTAACACATTTTCAACAATCCTTACAGAAAAAAAGAAAAACAAAGAACACATAAATAAACATCTTACAACTACCTCACGAATTCCCCCAATGTACAAACCCCCATTAAACAATAATAAGCACAGTAGAAAACACAAAGTACACCCCCCCCTCCTCCCCCCCCCCCGCCCCCCCCCCCCCCACTGGGTTGCTGCTGCTGCTGACCACCTCCTAACGCTCCGCTAGAGAGTCTAGGAACGGTTGCCACCACCTGAAGAACCCTTGCACAGACCCTTGCAAGGCAAACTTTACCCTCTCCAATTTAATAAACCCTGCCATGTCGCTGATCCAGGCTTCCACGCTCGGGGGCCTCTCATCCTTCCACTGTAGCAGAATCCTCCGCCAGGCTGCCAGGGATGCTACCGGCCTCTTTCGCCTCCTGCACTCCTGGCTCGCCCGATACCCCAAATAGTGCGAACCCCCAGCTCAGCTTCACCTTAGACACCGTCCTCGCAATACCCCTCCAGAACCCATCCAGCGCCGGGCACGCCCAGAACATGTGGGTGTGATTTGCTGGGCTCCCTGAGCACTTCCCACACCTGTCTTCCACCCCAAAGAACCAGCTCAGCCTCGCCCCTGTCATATGCGCTCTGTGAAGAACCTTAAATTGTATCAGGCTAAGCCTGGCGCAAGAGGAGGAAGAATTAACCCTACCCAGGGCGTCCGCCCACGCACCCTCATCTATCTCCTCCCCAAGCTCCTCCTCCCATTTACCCTTTAGCTCCTCCACCAAGGTCTCCTCCTCCTCCTGCATCTCCTGGTAGATCGCCGAGACCCTGCCCCCTCCAACCTACACCCCCGAGAGCACCCCATCCTGGATCCTGAGTGCTGGAAGCAGCGGGAACTCCCTCACCTGCCATCTTACAAACGCCTTTACCTGCATGTACCTGAAGGCATTTCTGGGGGGAAGCCCGAATTTTTCCTCCAGCGCCCCAAGGCTCGCAAACGTCCCATCTAAAAACAGGTCCCCCATCCTTCTAATTCCTGCCCTGTGCCAGCTCAGGAACCCTCCATCCATTCTCCCCGGGACAAACCGATGGTTCTCCCGGATCGGGGACCAAACCAAAGCCTCTACCTCACCCCTGTGGCGTCTCCACTGCCCCCAAATTTTCAAAGTCGCCGCCACCACCGGACTCGTGGTGTACCTAGTTGGCGGGAGCGGCAGCGGTGCTGTCACTAGCACTCCCAGACTCGTGCCCACACAGGATGCCATCTCCAGCCTCTTCCACACTGCCCCCTCCCCCTCCATTACCCACTTGCGTATCATTGCCACATTGGCAGCCCAGTAATACCCACACAGATTAGGTAACGCTAACCCCTCCTCTGTCCCTACTCCGCTCCAGCAACACCCTTCTCACCCTCGGGGTCTTTTTCGCCCACACAAATCCCATGATGCTCCTACTGACCTGCTTAAAAAAGGCCTTAGGGATCAGGATGGGGAGGCACTGAAATATAAAAAGAAACCTCGGGAGACCGTCATCTTCACCGACTGTACCCTACCTGCCAGGGAGAGTGGCAGTATATCCCACCTTTTAAACTCCTCCTCCATCTGCTCCACCAGTCTTGTGTAGGGCCCCCCAGCTCCTGGCCACCTGGATCCCTAAGTACCGAAAACTCCTTTCCGCCCTCTTCAGTGGAAGCTCGTCTATCCCCCTTCCCTGGTCCCCTGGGTGTACCATGAAGAGCTCACTCTCCCCCACGTTGAGCTTATACCTGGAAAAGTCCCCAAACACCCTGAGGATCCGCATCACCTCCGGCATCCCCCCCCCCCACTGGGTCCGCCACATACAGTAACAGGTCATCGGCAGACAACGATACCCGGTGTTCCTCCCCCCCCGGACCAGCCCCCTCCAGTTCCTTGACTCCCTTAGAGCCATAGCCAAAGGCTCAATTGCCAATGCAAATAGCAAGGGGGATATGGGGCACCCCTGCCTCGTCCCCCTGTACAGCCGAAAGTATTCAACCTCCTCCGATTCGTGGCCACACTCGCCACCGGGGCTTCGTAAAGTAGCCTAACCCACCTAATGAACCCTCCCGAACCCAAACCTCCTCAACACTTCCCAAAGGTACCCCCACTCCACCCTATCGAAGGCCCTTCTCCGCGTCCATCGCCGCCACTATCTCCACTTCCCCCTCCACTGCAGGCATCATGATTACGATAAGGAGCCTCCGCACATTGTATTCAGCTGCCTTCCCTTAACAAAACCCGTCTGGTCCTCGTGAATCACCCCCGGGGACACAGTCCTCAGTTCTGGTAGCCAACACCTTCGGCTAACAGCTTCGCGTCCATGTTGACGAGAGAGAATTGGCCTATACAACCCACACTGTAATAGGTCCTTGTCCCGCTCAAGATCAACGAGATCAGCGCCCTGGACATCATCAGGAGTAGGGCGCCCAGCAGGTCCATGTACTTCCGGTAAAGTTCCACCGGGAACCCATCTGGCCCCGGTGCCTTCCCCGCCTGCATACTCCCCAGCTGCTTAGTCAGCTCTCCAGCCCTACCAGTGCCCCAAGCCCAGCCACCTGCTCCTCCTTCCACCCTCGGGAACCTCAGCCGATCGAAAGATCGATGCATCCCCCCCTCCTTCGTCGGGGGCTCAGACCTATACAGCCCCTCATAAAAGTCTCTAAATACCCCATTTATTCCCATCGCACTCCGCACACGTGTTCCCCCCTTTGCCCCCTCAATCCTCCTCTCGCTGCCTCCCGCTTCCAAAGCTGGTGTGCCAACATCCGGCTAGCCTTCTCCCCCGTACTCATACACCGCCCCTTGCGCTTTCCTCCACTGTACCTCTGCTTCTTGGTGGTCAACAGGTCGAACTCGGCCTGGAGGCTTTCGTCGCTCCTTGAGTAGTCTCCTCCTCGGCATACCTCCTATCCAACCTTAAAATCTCCCCACCAATCTCTCCCTCTCTCTCCTCTCCCTCCTCTTCTCCTTGTGGGCCCTAGTGGAGATTAGCTCTCCCCTAATCACCGCCAGCCCTCCAGCGCCTCCCAGACCACCCCACCTGCACTTCCCCATTATCGTTAGCCTCTAGATAGCTTTCAATGCACCCCCCGGATCCACCCGCTCACCTCCTCATCCGCCAGCAAGCCCACATCCAGGCGCCACAGCGGGCACCGGTCCCTCTCCTCCCCTAGCTCCAGCTCCACCAATGCAGGGCATGGTCTGAGATGGCTATGGGCCGAATACTCCGTGTCCTCCACCCTCGGGATTAGTGCCCTGCCACAACGAAGAAGTCTATCCGGGAGTAGGCTTTGTGGATGTGGGAAAAAAAAGAAAATTCCCTGGCCCCCAGCCTGACAAACCTCCATGGGTCCACTCCTCCCAACTGGTCCATAAACCCCCTCAGCACCTTGGCCGCTACCGGCCTCGTAACCGTCCTGGGCCTGGAGCGCTCCAATGCTGGATCCAGTACCGTGTTGAAGTCCCCCCCCCATTATCAAGCTCCCTGCCTCCAGGTCCGGAATCCCAACATGCGCCGCATAAATCCGGCATTGTCCCAATTCGGGGCATATACATTCACTAATACCACCCGCACCCTCTGCAGCTTACCACTCACCATCACATACCTACCTCCATTGTCTGTCATGATGTTCAGCGCCTCAAACGACACTCGCTTCCCCACCAAAATCGCCACCCCTCGATTCTTTGCGTCCAACCCCGAATGGAAAACCTGCCCTACCCACCCCTTTCTCAGCCTAACCTGATCTGCCACCCTCAAATGCGTCTCCTGGAGCATAACCACATCTGCCTTCAGTCCCTTCAGGTGCGCGAACACACAGGCGCTCATGACCAGCCCGTTCAGGCCTCTCACATTCCAAGTTATCAGCCGGATCAGGGGACTCATCCCCCCCCCCCACCCTGCCACATGCCCGCGCCTCCCACACTCTCCATTCCCCTCAGCGGCAGACCCCGCCCCTACTCTCTCTCCGAGCTCCAGCTCCCCTTTGGCCAATGTAGCAGCAACCCAGTCCCCCCCCCCCCCCCCCCCCCCCCCCCTGCCCAGCTAGGTCCCCCCTAGCTTCGTTGCTCCCCCCATAGCACTCCCGTAAGTCAGCTGACTCCTGCTGACCCCGGCCACTTCCGCCATTCCATCGACGCCCACCGAGTCCTGGCGAGGAGGCCCAAGTGTGGTAGTCCTCCCCCCCCCCCCCCTCCTGTCCATCAGCGGACTCTCCTCGCCAACACCGCCCTTCCCCCCCGGTCCCGCCCCCTTCATTCCCTAGCGCGGGAAAAAACCCGCGCTTTCCATCAAACCAGCCCTGCCCTCTCTGGCGCAGCTCCCTTTTGCGGCCTAATCCCAGCTCCCCCACCTCGGGCCTCCCATCTCCCCTCCCCCAACGGGGCCCCGTCCTTCCAACCACCGACGCCCACACTCTCACAAAATCCCCACTTCGAACCATTTCACCCTTCCCCACCCAGCATCCAAGGAAACAATACAGAACAGAACATCCCCCAAAGCACAGTAATCACAGTAGCCCCCCGCGACCTCCCCTCACAACCGACCCTCAGTCCATGTCCAACCTTTCGGCCTGAATAAAGGTCCATGCCTCCTCCGGCATCGCAAAGCAATGGTGCCGGTCCTTAAATGTGACCCACAGTCGCGCCGCTGCAGCATCCCGAATTTCACCTCCTTCCGATGCAGAACCGCCTTAGCCCGATTGTACCCGGCCCTCTTCTTGGCCACCTCCGCGCTCCAGTCCTGGTATATACGGACATCTGCATTCTCCCACCTGCTGCTCCGCTCCTTTTTTTGCCCATCTTAGGACACACTCCCTGACCACCAAGCGGTGGAACCGCACCAATACCGCCCGCGGCGGCTCGTTAGACTTGGGCCTCCTCGCCAGGACTCGGTGGGCCCCATCCAGCTCCAGGGGCCTCGGGAAGGCACCCGCGTCCATCAACGTGTTCAGCATCGTGACCACATATGCTCCAGCATCCGACCCCTCCACTCCCTCCGGGAGACCCAGAATCCGCAGGTTCTTCCTCCTCGACCAATTCTCCATGTCTTCCAACTTCTCCTGCCATTTCTTATGCAGCGCCTCATGCGCCTCCACCGCCAGGCCCAATATCTCGTCCTCATTCTCCAAGGCCTTCTGCCGCACCTCCCGGATCGCCGCCCCTTAGGCCTTCATGGGTCTCGACCAGCTTGTCGATCAAAGCCTTCATCGGCTCCAGCAGCTCTGCTTTCAATTCCGGGAAGCAGCGCTTGAGAAACTCCTGCTGCTCTTGCGACCATTGCGGCCACGCTGCCTGGTCTCCACCCGCCGCCATTTGGCTTTCCTCCCTCGCACTTTTTGCTGCACCAGAATTACTTTTTTCACCGCTTCACTCCTGGTCCAATCCATACAGTGCCGGGGAAATCGTACTGTCACCTTCCCACACTGGGAACTGTTGAACAAATGCCGCTGGGGCCCCTAAAAAGAGCCCAAAAGTCCGTTTCTGGTGGGAGCTGCCGAACGTGCGACTTAGCTCAGCATAGCTGCAACCGGAAGTCCCCCTCTGTACACTATCTTATGGAGCTCTAATGCATGTTTCAATCTGGGGCAGAAGTTTTTGTTTCCCGCTCCACCGTAGTATCTGTAAACCCGAGGTTCACCTTCTGGGGTATAACTTACCCAGATAGTCAGATTGCTGCCTCCGCACTTTGAACTGATTTTCCTTCCCTTTAAATGGATCTATATCTTTCTTCTCTGTGTCTAAACTCCCAAAGATGATCCACTATGTGGGCAACAGTTTGAAAATAATACTTGGAATTTCAGGTGGGAACTGTTTTTTTCATGAACCATTGCTTTGGAACATATATACAAGATCTGTTCCTCTCTAGAATGATAACATTGGTACTTCTTTCAAGTAAAACAATAGAGATACAAAATTGTGTCACATGCAAAGCTACTGATTTTCAATTTTCATTGAGAAATTAATGAAATTATAAATGTGACCCTTAAACCACTTGTAAAACTCCAGGAGTCCTTTGTAACAAAGTGGAAATTGATTTAGAGTTCTTCTGAACACAGTTATGTTATATAGATACATAGAAAATAGGAGCAGGAGGAGGCCATTCGGCCCTTTGAGCCATTCATTATGATCATGGCTGATCATCCAACTCAGTCGTCTAATCCTGCTTTCCCCCGTATCCTTTGATCCCCTTCGCCCCAAGTGCTTATCTAACTGCTTCTTGCACTCAAAATGTTAACTCCGTTACTGGCTCCACAAAGCTGTTGAATTTTTCTGGCACTTTCTGTTTTTATGTCAGATCTTCAGCACCTGTAGTATTTTGCTTTCATTATTATGGAAGCAAGGGCAGCACGGTGGTGCCGTGAGTAGCACTGCTGTCTCACGGCGCCGAGGTCCCAGGTTCGATCCCAGCTCTGGGTCACTGTCTGTGTGGAGTTTGCACATTCTCCCCGTGTTTGTGAAGTGCTAACCACTGCGCAACCATGTTGCCCACAGGAACAGCAACAGGCCTTTAAGCCCCTTGAGCTGTTCCACCATTCAAAAAGATCACACGAGATCTAACTCTATAGAACTGCTTTTGCCCAATATTCCTTAATATCTTTGGTAAACAGGAATCTATCAATCTCAGCTGTATAATTAACAATTGACCCAGCATGAACTGCCATTTGGAGAAGAGAGTTCCAAACGTCCACCATCCTTTGCAAGTAGAAGTGTTTCCTCAGTGTTGGGACCTCAACTCTTTGCAATCCACATTAATGATCCAATAATGTATTAGGTTTGTTGACAATACAAAGTTAGGTGGAAATGTAAGCTGTGAGGAGGACACAAAGAGGCCACAAAAAGATAAGGGGATCTTCCATTCCTGCCAGTGTGATTCAGAAAATCACATTTCTGATGGTGGGAAAAAGTGTAGGAATTCTGTTCACCCGACTTTCAAGATGAGTTGAGCTTCCTGACGAGAAATGTCGGGAACGCTATTTGCATCCATAAGCATATCATGAATGTTCATTAAAAGGCCAATTCATCGGAATCATGTTCCCCCTCTAAAGTAATTTCCCTGCCATTGGGCAATTAGAGTGTTTGATTTTACGACTATATTAAGTGATGTTCTCTTGGCGAGCATCATCTCATCCATGGCTTTGAGGTCAGTAGATGCTGCTTTTCTCCTTCTAACCCTTCACCCTTCAAGTAGCACAGGCTGTGTCAAGGCTGGACACGGAAGGCATGTCTGGAAGCCAGACGGGAAAGGGGAGACAGAGGCATGATTAGGAAGGGGAAGGACCAAAGGGGAAGGGTGAAAGACTGCCTGGGGAGCATATTTAAGAGGCTGTCCTGGATATGAGGCCACACTGTCAGGGGGCATGTTTAAGAGATTGTCCAGGAATGAGGCCAAACTGTCTGGGGAATGTTGGAAGGCATGAACGTCATGGTCCTGGTCTTGTGCAGGGGAAGGCCCCTCTGAAGTGACGGTCTCACAGACAATTGTGCAAACGGCGTGATCTGTCATTTATTGCATTTGGTCCTGAGGTTTTGAAGCGTGGTATTGGGATGCAGAGGGCAGTCACATTCAGGAGAGGCATTTGAATCAGGTATGATGGAAATGCCAATGACATTGGGAGTAGTGGATGGTCTCATGGGGTGAGCTGGATCTCTGAAAGTAAAAGTGCAGCTGGTTTTGAGAATAGGAGGAGTCAGATTAACAAGGGACATGGGGATGCCAACATTAAGGAGAACAGAGGGAGAACAATAATGTCAATGTAAATAATATTGGGGTCAAGAGAACAGGAGAGGCTGGATAGTCACAGGAAGTGGAATTAGGAGATGGTGAATGTGGAGGACGATGGGGGTAATTTGGTGGGTGACAAGGGGAGGTTGGAATGTGCTGGAACCAATTACAAATAGAAAAAACTATCTTCCACTTTTTACATTTATGATGCAATTTGAAAAGCAATCAGGGGAGGGCTCTCAAAGTGTGCGGGAGGAGTTTATGACTCCTGTTTTAAGCCATGTGAATGAGCTTATCAACTGCTCAAGCCATGGAGAACCAGGCTGAGCTGAGTACTGCTCCTGAGGTTCAAATGCTCATTGAAAGAGCAATGTTCCATGGGGTGCATTGTGGGAATCCATTAAGGTTGCAGTTGGAGTTGAGTTAGTGGTGATTGGCCATCTTTCCTCACAGAGACATGAAAGAAGGGACGGAGGTGAATTGATTCAAGGGGCATAGATGCTGGGCAGCAGCTGGTGCACACTCCAAACTTTATTAATCCCAGCTAAATGGTCATGGCTGACATTGCATAATGCATAAACTCTTTCCATTCCACAAAGGCTATGTCGAAACTCATGGAGACAATTCTTGCACATGGATGTAATCATTCTCCCTGCTCAAGGTGCAAAGACTGGATGCCCATTCATCTATGAAAGACCTGTGGTCCTCCAGAATATTCTTCACCTGGAAGGGATGGACATGAGATGCCATGTCTAGACGGGAGACAGGCCAAAGACACTTACCTGTGGCTTGGAGATGGTGGGAACCCTGGTAAGGGAAAGTTAATGAAGTTATCAAATCTATCCGCTCAGAGATACAAAGAGACACCAGGAATTCAGTCTGCAGATAACCCTACCTTACTTATTGCTCTCATCCAAATGAGGAGAGTAGGGACCGTCTTCGATTGGCGAAGGTCCAGGAAGAGCACTAGCCTGAGCAACAAGCGTTCCCAAGCAGTCCAAGATGCTCCCGAAGAGGGGCAAATGCAATGAAGACCAATAGTCCAACCAAGAGTAAGTCGAAGGCACTGCTCAAGTATGGAAATGAGCGAAAGACTATGCCACAGGCACCTTCACGTGTCCAGGAATGTGGCAGATCACATTTGCCAGATTCTACTGTGGCACACAAGGACTTGGAAGACATCCCATGCCAATGTCATTGAAGGTCACTGCTGCACTGAACATTTGCCAATTAATCTTTCCAGGGGTCCACCTTCTGGCATCTCCCAATCAGTGAAACACAAATTATATCCAGTTCAGCATGGATACTGAAAGCCAGGCTGCCAGAGCGATGGGATTTGTCGCGATATCTGGTTTCCGGCAAGTACAGGGCACCATCAACTGCACACATTTGGCCTTGAGAGCTCCCTGGCAGCAGCCTGTGAGATTCATCAGTCATAAATGATTTCACTCTCTGAATGCCTTCCTAATTTGCGATCATGGAAGGCAAATCCTGCATGTTTGCTTTAGATAGCCAGGGAACTCTCATAGCTCTCACATCTTTGCCCAGTTGCAGGTGCCAGATATTTGAGGGACCGTGCTGCTTACAGCTCCTCAAGGACAAGGGATATCCCCAGATGACATGGTTTATGAAGCCAGCTCACTGTCCATATAGTGCTGCTGAATAGAGACACAATGTTGGACATGCCGCCATCAGGTCCTTGATAGAGCAGACAATAAGACACCTGAAGAAACATTTCCAATGTTTGGACCACTCATGCAGGTGTCACCAATACTCACCACAGCAAATGTCCAGGGACATCATTGTCTTCTGTGCCCTGCACAACACAGTCTGCCAGGGAGGAATGTCTTGCCTGAGGGAAACATGGAGGAGCAAGAAGTCTCCTCTGCTGAGGAGGCCGTTAAGAGGGCAGGAGTCACATGAAGAGGCCATAGCAGGGGTGCACCATGGCACATGGGTCTGTGTGAATCTGATTGCTACCAGATTCCAGGAGGAGTAATGTGCCGACGACACATTACCACAATTGCTTGTTCTTCTTACCTGAAGGCTCCAGCACCATTTTGCTCAGAGATTATTTCTCCCCAAAATTCAATGTTTTCTTAGAGATGAAGGAAATGTTAGTACTCACTATCTACTTTGATGTTGGGTTGATTATTGGAATGTGCTAAACCACGGTTAAAAGTATAGCCCTAGCAATACATTTTTGCTGTAGAAACTGAACAGCACTCCATTCTTCCACAACCTGAGGTAACTTTAAATGGAATAGCTACATAGTCATTTTACCCAAGCTCTCACCAAGTCCGTATACATGGCAGTTCATAAGTGGTTGGAACTCATACTTAGCCAAGAATGCACTCTTGTCCCTAAAGGGGAACGTACAGATATAAAACTCTTTCAGACATAACCAGATGGATGACTCTCCAGTGAGCAGCAGAATGAGAGCACCATATGTGTCCTCGCCATTGCTCCTTAATACAGATTGATGAGACATCATCTTGCTACTGTCCCCACCCTGATCGCCATGTGCACATCATAAAACTGGAAGCCTTGACATCTTCATCATGTAGCTAAGTTTTAAGGTTTATTTGCAGAATCCTCAATGTGAGTGTCTTACCTGGATTATGGTGTGCTGAGGAGAAGTCATTTGGGACCCTGCAATTGTCAGAAGCCTTAAGAATCTCTGTCCTAGATGACCTTTGCATTTGGGCGATACTTTGAGCACTTACTTTCGACAAACCAGCCAAGGTCACATTGTTTCCTGTCATAAAGAGTTGGCAATGTATCACACTGAGTGCATCACAGTCCTCGAGATGGTGCAGCACTCAAGGTCATTCGTCTTCATGTCCTAAATCTCTAAAAACCCTGACATGCAATGATTTCCATTCAAATTGAGTGCTATCCTTTATCCAAGGACTACTGACAGCCTTGCTAAGGAGGTGTGCAGGTCCACAAAAACTCGATATGAGCTGCGGAAACGGCTTCATCAAGATGAACATACATCTCTTAAATCATACATTCCAACCCCTCTTGCAGTCAAGGCAAAGGTGCTCATTGTATCCTTATTTGCCTGGTTTAGTTGCTGGTCGCTGAAAATGACAATTCACCAAGGAAAGACATTCAGCATTGAATGTGCCCAGCACATCTTCCTTCAGACAGTTATGATAACCCATGGGTTGCATTTGCAAGTGTGAGGTTATCCATTTTGGACCAAAAAAGGACAGAGTAGAGTACTTTCTAAATGGAAAGAAGTTAAGTACAGTGGATGTCCAAAGAGATTTTGGGGTTCAGGTGCATAGATCCTTAAAATGCCACAAACAAATGCAGAAAATAATCAAAAAGGCTATCAGAATGCTGGCATTTATATCTAGAGGGTTGGAGTAAAATGAAGTTCTGCTGCAGCTGTACAAAACCCTGGTTAGATCGGACTTGGAGTATTGTGAGCAGTTCTGGGCACCACCACCACACCTCAGGAAGGATATTTTGGCCTTGGAGGGAGTGCAACTTAGGTTTACAAAAATGACACCTGGGCTACAGGAATACGAGGAGAGGTTACACAGATTAATCCTGTTTTTGCGAGAATATAGAAGATTAAGGGGTGATCTGATCGAAGTATTCAAGATATTAACAGGGAAAGACAGGATAGATAAAGATAAATTATTTCCACTGGTTTGATATTCTAAAACTAGTCTAAAAATTAGGGCTAGACCGTTCAAGAGAGATGTTAGGAAGCACTTCTTTAGGCAAAGGGTGGTAGAGGTTTTGAACTCTCTCCCACAAACAGCAGTTGTAGTTGTTAAATTTAAATCTGAAACAGATAGATTTTTGTAAAGCAAAGATATTAAGGGAAATGGGCCCAAGGCAGGCATATGGAGTTAGGCTACACATCAGTCTTGATCTCATTAAATGGCGGGACAGACTCAAGGGGCTGAATGGCGCACTCCTATTCCTATGTTCCTATATTCCTGTGCTATGATTACAGTGTCAAATGATAGTTTCTAACATCTGAAAATACATTTACAATGAATTTTGGGACACAAGAGTCTGATTCAAGTGGCCATAAGTAATCATGCCATTCACAAACAACTGACATCAGTGCAACAGCAGAAGTAAATGCAATAATCTCGATGAGCATTTCTCCCAGGCCATAGCAGATTTACATAGTGAAAATTGGCTAACAGGAGTATTGACCAGGCAGCAGACTGACAAATGGTGGCCACTGTCTGATGTTGCACATGTGGGATTATAGACTACTCATTCTTGTGACAATGTGGGAGAACTGCAACAATGGAAATTCCTGATCAAAATCAATTGGGCGTCAACATTTTGGAATCTTAACTGACAACAACATTTTGAAGGAGCAAATAGAAAAATGGAATCCATGAGACTCGTAAATTGTTAAATTAAATATATATTGACAATTGTGATGACTATATAGAATGAGAGTACACCCATGCTACTAATATGCATTCAATACTTTTTAATTTTTTGAACTCACCTGCTATATTTCGGTGCGTCTCTGACATCCACAGCTGAGGTGGAGGTAACCTGCTGACACTTATGTCCTAATGACTGAGATTACTTTGGCAAACGTCCGCTGGTGGCTAGAGACCTAGAGACGCCAGCTAAGGGTGAAGGTGGACCCTCCTCAGCCTGACCTGCTTGAGTTGATGAGGTTACTGGGATAGGAGCGGTGGAACACCCTCGCAGTGTTCTGGGTGGGTTCCTCTAGGGTGCGTAGCTGGTGCTCTACCTTCCTGTGGGTGCCTAATGGCACCGCCCTGACTCCTTGAAGGGGAGGGGCATCTAAGGGAAGTCGAAGTGCCCCATCCCACTCTCATGTAGCCATTGCTACAATGCACCTATGGCTAGAATGATTGAGTTCAGGTTAAAGCGCACATCCGGCAGAACATGGGTGTTCTGCTGGACTGAATTTTCATCTGGCAGAACTTGGGCGTTCTGCTGGACCTGGATCTCCATCTGGCAGAACATGGGCGTTCTGCTGGACCTGGACCTCCAAGGTGACCGCCACCCTTTCCATGGAGACTTTGCTGCGCTCACATGCCAGAGTGATGACAGCAGACAAACATGGATGAGCTCCCACAGCCTTCAGTGTAGATAGCCTCTGGCAATTAGGCTTAATGTTCCCTACATCTTCAAGATGTCTCTTAAGGCTGAATCCAGAGGCTCATCATCTGATTCAGAGTCAGTAGGGCCTGCTCTCCAGCAGTCCTCTGAGTGTCAGAGACCTCGGATATCACTGCAGATCCAGGTACTTTTAAAAACAGCTTAGAGTCTCTGCCTGCACCACCAACTTGGGCAGCGAATTCCAGATTCCCACTACCCTCTGCATAAAAAAGTTTTCCTCATGTCCCCTCTACATCTTCTGCCACTTATCTTGACTCTGTGTCCCCTAGTTCTCCACCAGGGGAAACAATTTTATCCTGTCCACCCTATCTCTTTCCTCATGATTTTCTACTGCTCAATTAAGTCACCCCTCAGCCTTCTTTGTCCCAAGGAAAATAACCCCAACCTATCCAATCTCTCCTCGTAGCTACACTTTTCTAACCCCGGCAACATTCTTATAAACCTCCTTTGCACCCTCTCCAGAGCATGACTGTAACATTACTTTCTGCAGTCTCTCCTTTCTTCCCTATGTACGGTGTGCGTTGTCTGCACAGCATGCACGAAACAATACTTTTCACTGTATACTAATACACGTGACAATATTAAATCAAATCACATCGAATCAGCAATAACATCCTCCCTGTAATGTGCCAACCAGAACTGCACACAATATTCCAGTTGTGGCCTCACCAGTGTTTTGTACAATTCTAACATTATATCCTTACTTTTATGTTCTATATCTCTGCCAATAAAGGACAGCATTCCATATGCTTTCTTAACAACCTTATCTACCTGTACTGCTACCTTTAGGGACCTGTGTACCTGTACGCCAAGATTTCTCAATTCATCTACCCCTCTTAGTATATTCCCATGTATTGTGCACTCACTACAACTGTTTGACCTCCCTAAATGCATGACCGCACACTTCTCTGTGTTAAATTCCATCTGCCACTTTATTTCCCATTCCACCAATCTATAGCATTTTGAAGGTTATAGCTATTGTTGCTCTTTTTAACCTTAGTCTATTTGCTCTGTTTACGTCATTGCTCTTTTTAACCTTAGTCTATTTGCTCTGTTTACGTCACCTTTGCTCATGAGTCGCCAGGTATCTTTATGATACCGCCACGTGGTTCAAGTTCAGGTTATGATTAATAACACAGCACACTGCTTAGTAAGGATTAAAACAACGGTCATTTATTATATACAACAAGCAATATTAATACCCTAATACTACTTTCTATATAATAAACCTATCACTACTGGCCAATACTTAACTTAGGAAGAGCCCACCAGGTCAGGGAAACGAATGGCTTGTCCAATCAAATCTGGCCCGCGGGATTCAAAAGGCTGCTACAGGTCGGTGGCTAGGTGTCTCTACCGGATAGCGATCGTTGGATTCAAACTTACAGTTGCCGGTTTCTGGTCTTGCGAAGGTCTCGAGCAGGCGAAGATGAGAGAGCGATCTGAACTTGGAGCTTCACTTTTATAGGGCCCAGGGGCTTCCCGCCTCCCGGGGCGGCCCTTGACCCTGAGTCCCAAGTGATTGGATTCTGTCCCCAATCTCTGGGGTCGATGTGTCCAATGGTGAGGCGATTCCTCGATCGGGGGGTGGTCGCTCACCTGTCTTTGTTTCGGCCACTGCAGGCGCCGACAGGTCTGGCCCGGTATTCAATTGCTAATATGTTGCAATTGTTCCCGGGGATAGCCGATTTAACTGTGGATGTCTGAATAGATTGGCTGCAAACAGTCCTGAATGCAACTGCAAATACCTGGGTTGATGGGCTGTTGATAGCCCTGAGTATCGATCTGGGCTACCTTCCCAGAGCCGAATATGCAAAACTATCTGCAGCTGCCTGCTTGTGTCTTCTTGGCTGCTTTTCCCAGCAGTCTTTCAGGTTAGCCGTTTTAAACTGGGTTTTGGCCAGATTAATCAGAACGCAGCCATTTTACATGGCTACAGCCCCGCCTTGTGATCCTAACGCGAAGCGTGAAGGATCACATAAATTTTGTCCTCTTCGTTTCCCGACTGGGGGGCACCTCCCACATGGCCACTATTCTGACCCTAGCTATGCACAAAAATTTACCTAAACAATTCTTGAGGGTGCTATGTCAGGCAGGGGCATGTATCTATAAAAAAATAAACTGGGAACCTCTAATTATACCTAATCACTCTTTACTCCTAAACATTGCATTATCCTATCTTCCTAAAACATACAACAACAATCACAACATTTAATATACTCTTTCCTGGCTTGGCAGTCAAGCTCAGGATCATACATTTTTTTTTTATGAAACGTTCCGTATATCTCTTTATTTACAGGAATAATGCACGTGAATACTCTTTTTTCTTTATAGGCCGCGGGGGTCTGGGGTCTGGTCATAGCCGAATATCGGGGATCGGATCCGATATACCGGGGTTCGAGCGCGGTACGCTCTCGTTTTCCACTTCCGGAGGCGCATGGTCTGTACTGCACAACTGAGTATAGCCAATGCCAACAGTGCCTCAATGATGTACGATAGAGAGTACCAAGTTATGAACTTGGCACACCAGGATAATGCAGCGTGGTTGGTGACTGGGCCCTCGGTACTACTGGGCAGTGAAGTGTTAACAGTAAAGGGGTTTGGAGTGATGGGGTCCGCGTTCCCGCGCAACAAAAAGTCCATAACAAGCATGTTGAGCACGAAGAAAGGAGTCCTCATGGCTGTCTTTCTTTCCTTTTCCTGTGTTCGCTGGTTTTCTCCGGACTTGGAGCTTCTGGAGTTCTGTAAGACAAGCGAAGTGTGTGTAAATACTTTGGTTTAATATCTGGTGTGTTAGTGTGTCTGTCCTTCTTGGGCCAATTAAACCCTTATAATTGGTCACAGCATGTGACTCTCCCCCCATTTTTATTTTCAAAACAAATGTTTGGACACGGCACACTTCCCAATGGTGGACCAGTGCTAAGTTTATCATCCAAATGCTCTAGGATGTAAATAGCATGTGGCAGCAACCCAAAGGTTGTCTAAATAAAATAAAACTGTTTTTGAAAGAAAAGGTCGAATGAGGTGCGTGTGGGCCGCGATGGGTAAGACTTGGGTGGAGTCCCTGGGTAGGACGGCTACCAATACCGTATCTTCCCTACCCGAGCGTTTTTGACCAACGGGGGGGGGGGGGGGTCCCCAGGCAGGGCGGGTCTCACGCCGTTTCTCCACTGCCTGAGCGACCAAAGAACGGACAAAAATGTAGTCATCATGGTGGGGTTACTGTTCTGATTCTACCATCAAATCAGAAGAGTAGCTATGATCGGGCATCTGGTCTGGTGACCAGGTACCTGTGGACAAGTTGGTACCGCTGAACAAGTGTCTGGCTTGTCCGTTTGGAAAAGAGCTACAAAGTTCAAGTGAATGGGTGTGGGGCGGTGAGAAAATTCTCCTGTAGGACGAACAACATTTAACAAACAGACAGACAACATAAAACATTCTGCAGGTTCCATCAGAATACGGGACATCGTAAATCACATTTGGGCTGGGGTGTAATTAGCATATGGAGGGAGTGCAGCGTGGCCAAAGAAGAAAGGAAGGAGGAGTGAAACAAAAATGAAGTAGCCTTGCTGAGGTAACGCTGCCATGAGAAGTGGTGGGTGTGGTAGTATGCATTAGGGGTCATGTGGGACTGTGAAGCCGTGATGTCATTGGCTGACAGATCCCGGGTCCTGGTTGGACGTTGACCTCTAGCTCCGCCCTGAAGGCGGAGTATAAGTACCTGGAGTCCTCCCCCGCAGGCAGTCTACTACTGAACTGCGGGGGAACAGTCACGCTTAATAAAGCCTCATCGACTTCACTCTATTCGTCTCTCGGAGTCTTTGTGCGCTACAATTTATTAAGCGTGACTAAAGGACTATGGAGCTCAGGATCATCCCGGAATGCCTGAGGATCAGCCCCCACGCAGTGAACGCGGCAGCAGCTTTCAAGCACTGGCAGACTTGTTTCGAGGCCTACCTCAGAACGGCCACCGGCCGGGTCACAGAAGACCAAAAACTACAGGTCCTGCACTCGAGGTTAAGCACGGAGATTTTCTCTCTCATCGAAGATGCAGAGGAATTCCAGACGGCGTTCGCAGCACTGAAAAGTCTCTATGTCCGCCCAGTAAACCAGATCTACGCTCGCTATCAACTCGCAACGAGACGGCAAAGTCCCGGAGAATCGATAGATGAATTCTACACCGCGCTACTAATTTTGGGATGAGCCTGCAGCTGCCCGCCGGTGAACGCAAATGAACACACGGACATGTTAATGCGCGATGCTTTTGTGGCAGGTATGAACTCCTCCCAAATCCGCCAAAGACTTCCAGAAAAAGAGTCGCTAGGACTCTCAGAGGCACGGGCCCTAGCAGCCTCCCTGGACGTGGCCATGCGAAACGCCCGCGCCTACGGCCCCGACCGCGTGGCAGCCCATTGGGCTCCGTACGCACCCGTCGCGACAACCCCCCCGCCCCCCCCGGACACCCCACAGGCTTGCGCGGTCCAAACGCCAAGTCGCACCGGGGGAGCCCGCTGCCATTTCTGCGGCCAGGCGAAACACCCCCGGCAGCGCTGCCCGGCCCACGCAGCGATCTGTAAGAGCTGCGGGAAAAAGGGCCATTTCGCGGCTGTGTGCCGGTCCCGCGAGGTCGCCGCTGTCCCGGGAGAACAGGGAGCCCTGCACGCCGTTTACGCTCCCCAACCCCCCCAGCGCCCCATGTACGACCCGCAGGCGCAACCACTCTGGGTCCCGACCACCGCTCTCCCCGGAGAACAGGGAGCCCTGCACGCCGTTTACGCTCCCCAACCCCCCCCCCCCCCCCGCGCCCCGCGCCCCATGTATGACCTGCCGGCGCTACCACTTTGGGTCCCGGCCACTGCTGTCCCCAGAGAAGAGGGAGTCCTGCGTGTTCCCAACGCTCCCCAACCCCCCCAGCGCCCCATGTGCGACCCGCAGGCGCCGCCATTTTGGGTCCCGGCCACCACGAGGGGAGGAAGGGCACCGCCATCTTGGACCACCCCAGACCTGTGCGACGCATCGGGGTGGCCATTTTGTCCACCCCGCCGCCATCTTGTGACCCCCCAGCCATGTGCGATGCATGGGGGCAGCCATCTTGTTCACCCCCGACGCCATCTTGGACGGCAACAACGGACCCCAGTGTCGACGGCTCCACGGGGTTCGAAGAAGACGCTCAACCACTACAACCACGTCTGGCTTCAATGACGCTGGACCAAGCTCGGCCCCGGACGCTCCAGACGACGACGACAACGGTGCTGATAAACGGGCACGAGACACCATGAAGCACGAGGCACGTCGACTCCGGGAGCACGGAGAGCTTTATCCACCCCGACACGGTAAGATGCTGTTCCTTGACCATCCATCCCAGCGCACAAAAGATTTCCCTAGCTGCAGGATCCCACTCCGTACAGATCAAAGGCTTCTGCATAGTTACCCGAACGGTGCAAGGGAGGGAGTTCAAAAACTACAGGCTCTACGTCCTTCCCCAACTCTGCGCCCCCACATTACTGGGATTAGACTTCCAGTGCAATCTACAGAGCCTAACCTTCAAATTCGGCGGCCCAATACCCCCACTCACTATCTGCGGCCTCGCAACCCTCAAGGTGCAACCCCCATCCTTGTTTGCAAACCTCACCCCGGATTGCAAACCCGTCGCCACTAGGAGCAGACGGTACAGCGCCCAGGACCAGACCTTCATTCGGTCCGAAGTCCAGCGGCTACTAAAGGAAGGCATAATCCAGGCCAGCAATAGTCCCTGGAGAGCACAGTTGGTAGTAGTAAAGACAGGGGAGAAGCAAAGGATGGTCATAGACTATAGCCAGACCATCAACAGGTACACACAACTAGACGCGTACCCTCTCCCCCGCATATCCGACATGGTCAATCGGATTGCCCAATATAAGGTCTTCTCCACCGTGGACCTCAAGTCCGCCTACCATCAGCTCCCCATCCGCCCAAGTTACCGCAAGCACACAGCCTTCGAGGCAGACGGGCGATTATACCATTTCCTAAGGGTCCCATTTGGCGTCACAAACGGGGTCTCGGTCTTCCAACGAGAGATGGACCGAATGGTTGATCAACACGGGTTACGGGCCACGTTCCCGTATCTCGACAATGTGACCATCTGCGGCCACGATCAGCAGGACCACGACGCCAACCTCCAAAAATTCCTCCAGACCGCTAAAGCCTTGAACCTCACGTACAACGAGGACAAGTGCGTCTTTAGCACCAACCGGCTAGCCATTCTGGGCTACGTAGTGCGCAATGGGATAATAGGCCCCGACCCCGAACGTATGCGCGCCCTCATGGAATTTCCCCTCCCGCACTGCTCAAAAGCCCTAAAACGACCTTCCACGACCACGACCACGACCTTCCCTCTGTCGACAGAGGCTTGCCAGGCCTTCAGCCGCATCAAAGCGGATATCGCAAAGGCCACGATGCGCGCCATCGACGAGTCCCTCCCCTTCCAGGTCGAGAGCGACGCCTCCGACTAGCTCTAGCGGCCACCCTTAACCAAGCGGGCAGACCCGTGGCCTTTTTCTCCCGAACACGCCACGCTTCAGAAATCCGCCACTCCTCAGTGGAAAAGGAAGCCCAAGCCATAGTGGAAGCTGTGCGACATTGGAGGCATTACCTGGCTGGCAGGAGATTCACGGAAGGTAGCCTTCATGTTCGATAATGCACAGCGGGGCAAAATCAAAAACGACAAGATCTTAAGGTGGAGGATCGAGCTCTCCACCTTCAACTACGAGATCTTGTATCGTCCCGGAAAGCTGAACGAGCCGTCCGATGCCCTATCCCGCGGCACATGTGCCAACGCACAAATTAACCGCCTCCAAACCGTCCACGAGGACCTCTGCCACCCGGGGGTCACTCGGTTCTACCACTTTATTAAGTCCCGCAACCTCCCATACTCTTTAGAGGAGGTCCGTACAGTCACAAGGGACTGCCACATCTGCGCAGAGTGCAAACCGCATTTTTTCAGGCCGGATGGTACGCACCTGATTAAGGCTTCCCGCCCCTTTGAACGCCTTAGTCTGGATTTCAAAGGACCCCTCCCCTCCACCGACCGCAACATATATTTCCTTAATGTGGTGGACGAGTACTCCCGCTTCCCATTCGCCATCCCCTGCTCTGACATGACCGCGGCCACAGTCATTAAAGCCCTGAACACCATATTCACACTGTTCGGTTGCCCCGCATACGTCCACAGCGACAGGGGGTCCTCCTTCATGAGTGACGAGCTGCACCAGTTCCTGCTCAGCAACGGTATAGCCTCGAGCAGGACGACCAGCTACAACCCCCGGGGGAACGGGCAAGTAGAGAGGGAGAACGGCACGGTCTGGAAGACCATCCTACTGGCCCTACGGTCCAGGGACCTCCCAGTTTCACGGTGGCAGGAGGTCCTCCCGGACGCCCTCCACTCCATCCGGTCACTACTGTGCACTAGCACTAACCAAACGCCTCATGAGCGCCTCCTTGTCTTCCCCAGGAAGTCCTCCTCTGGAACGTCGCTGCCGACCTGGCTGGCGGCCCCAGGACCCATCTTGCTCCGAAAACATGTGCGGGCGCACAAGTCGGACCCGTTGGTCGAAAGGGTTCACCTCCTTCACGCGAACCCGCAGTACGCTTACGTGGAGTACCCCGACGGCCGACAGGACACGGTCTCCCTGCAAGATCTGGCGCCCGCCGGCAACACACACACCCCCCCGACACCAATCACCCAACCCCCCCCCTTCCTGCCACCGCCGCACCCCGCGACCGCCCCCTTCCCAGGAGGATCGGTCCTCCTCCCAGGCCCGACCAGGAACGAAGCCCAAGCTGAAACCGTAAGGCTCCCGGAGACGACAACACCGGAACAAGCACCACCACCACCACCGGGGCCGAGGCGATCAACACGGACGACCAGACCGCCCGACCGACTCGTGGCGTCGATCTAACAGTACAATATGTGGACTTTTAACGAGAACATTTTGTCTTTTCCTGACGATTACTGTAAATAGTTTGAAACAAAAAAAACCTTGTACATACTGTAATAACATGCGAAAGTTTTCCTCCCAGGACCAGCCTTGTAAACCCTTACCATGATGCGAAGCATCACCCCGCCGGGTTCATTTTTAACAAGGGGTGAATGTGGTAGTATGCATTAGGGGTCATGTGGGACTGTGAAGCCGTGATGTCATTGGCTGACAGATCCCGGGTCCTGGTTGGACGTTGACCTCTAGCTCCGCTCTGAAGGCGGAGTATAAGTACCTGGAGTCCTCCCCCGCAGGCAGTCTACTACTGAACTGCGGGGGAACAGTCACGCTTAATAAAGCCTCATCGACTTCACTCTATTCGTCTCTCGGAGTCTTTGTGCGCTACAGTGGGTAAGCGCTCCCAGTTTGCATGGGGCAGCTGGGACCTTGTAGCTGCTGTGGGTGGTGTTCTCTTTCATATCTGGGGGCTAGTCTAGCTGGTGGGGGTCTCCTGCAATCTCGGGCGAAGTGTCCTGGCTGCTCACAGTTGTAACATGACCCCTGAGGCACATCAGGTGGAGCAGGCTCGCTGGTGCATTGTTCCCTTGGGTGTGGTTCCCTGGGTGGGGGGTCAGGGCTGTTGGTTTCTTTGCTGGTTCGGGGGGCATTTGTGGGCTTATCCCGTTGGTGTTTCAGGGGGGCTTGACATTCTCGTGCGTAATGTCCTAATTGTCCGCAATTGTAACATTCCGGTGGTTTCTGTGGGGGGCTGTTCCTTCCTTCGATTACCCATGCGGGGTTCTGGTGCATTTTAACTGGATGCATGTCTGCCTGCTCTTCCTCGGGTTCCCTGACTGCGGGTTTGTCTGCTTCTGCCTGCTGTTCTTCAGGATTTTTAACTGTGGGTTTGCTTTGTACAGACTGCTCCCAGGTGCGGGACAATCTTTTTAAAACCCATTTCTCATTGTGGGCTTCCTCTGAGGGGTCATCAATTGTACAGGCATTTTGTCCTGCCTCTGTGGCATGGGAGATAAGGGTGCGGGTCCATTTGGCCATATTGTCTGGGGACAAATGGGCACGATCTACGTTGCCGAAAACGGCTTCAAAATGAATCCACAAGCGTCCTGCGAATGCTGTGGGGTGTTCAGACTTTTTCTGTCTGCATTTATTCAGACCGTCTACGGGGTCGCCCCGGTTGTACCCGATCGCATCCAGGATGGCGGCCTGCATTTCTGCAAGGGTGCCTCCTCCTACATTCTGTGGATCGGGAAGGGCTGCTGCGACCAATGGGTCTAAGCTGAGGACCGTGAGCTTTACCTGCTCTTTCTCATCCAGGCCGTACATGGTCGCCTGGTGTTTGACGGTGGCAAAGAAATGGTGTGGGTCTGAAGCGGGGAGGAACGGTGTGATTATGGCACACGCGTCCCGTAATTGGGTCACTGTGAGGGGGCTGGAATATAAGACTTCCGCCGCGTCTGCTGTGGCGGTGCGGTGGGTTGTTATAGGGTTCATGGGAGCCTGTATTATCGGTTGTGTGGGGGGTGGGGATGCTTTCCTCCTTTGGGGTTTTCCCTGCGCACATGCTCCCTGAACATATCTCTGCGCTGTCTCTTGCAATTCTTCCCAATCAGGGCCGTCTTCCTGGTCTAAACTTTCCCCAAAGGTTTCTTGAAATCCCTTTTGGACAGAAAGCAGTGCTTTCAAGTCTGCAATCTGCTTTCGGCACTTTGCATGGTCCAAAGTACTCTGCCTTTGTTCCGTGGTTGTGGCGTGGAGCGCTCTCAAGGCTGCCTTGAGATCACTGCATTGTTTCTGGAGCGTTTCTAACTGGTTTTCTGTTTCTTTCTTTACCAGGACTGAACGCTGCAGGTCCTGATAAGCCTTTTCATATTGTGACTGGAAACTACTCAAGTGCGCCAGACAAGATTGGTGACCCCGTTTGGCGTCAGCCACCTCTTGGTCCTTTGCTGCTAATTTCCCTTTTAACTCCAGGTTCCCTTTCAAAATTTCGCATACATCGATTTTACTCATCCGATGTATGCCTTCTATTTCCTTGCGGAGCGTCCTGACGACCTCCTCTGTGCCTCGCAATTGTGCCAGACAGGACACCATTGCCATCGGCTTGCGCGCTTTTGCTAAACTCTTTCTGTGGATCTCACTCAGGTTCTCCCACCAAGTATGCCCTATACCTCCAGGACCTGAGTCGTCGTTATTGCAGAAATCCTTCCACACGGGCCATCCTTTGCCCTGCAGAAATTTGCGGATTTCCACTTCCCAAACGGGACACTGTCCCGCTCCTACGCTGCTGACTGGTGCGACAGCAAAATCTTCGGGGTTCATGAGGCGCTGCATCGCTTGCATTGCCTGCATGGCTCTCTCTTATCTGCTCGTTACGTTCGAATTTGGAACAGGGGGCTAAGGTGGTGTGGTAGATGCGGGTACGGCTTGCGCTAATTTCCGAAATACCAACTGCCGACAGTTTTGACGCAACAAAAATCTATCAGTTTTGCCTTATAACCCTGTTAGTTACGCATGCATATACACACTTCCGAATTATGAATTATTAACCAGAACCGCTTGAACACTTGTGGGTTTTTTTTGTTTCCGATTGGATTCGAATTCAAAATGTTGGGGTTCTCCCGGAGTGGTTTTCCACTTCTAAGTCAGGTCCCGTCAGGATGTCGCCAATTATGTTGCTCTTTTTAACCTTAGTCTATTTGCTCTGTTTACGTCACCTTTGCTCATGAGTCGCCAGGTATCTTTATGATACCGCCACGTGGTTCAAGTTCAGGTTATGATTAATAACACAGCACACCGCTTAGTAAGGATTAAAACAACGGTCATTTATTATATACAACAAGCAATATTAATACCCTAATACTACTTTCTATATAATAAACCTATCACTACTGGCCAATACTTAACTTAGGAAGAGCCCACCAGGTCAGGGAAACGAATGGCTTGTCCAATCAAATCTGGCCCGCGGGATTCAAAAGGCTGCTACAGGTCGGTGGCTAGGTGTCTCTACCGGATAGCGATCGTTGGATTCAAACTTACAGTTGCCGGTTTCTGGTCTTGCGAAGGTCTCGAGCAGGCGAAGATGAGAGAGAGAGAGATCTGAACTTGGAGCTTCACTTTTATAGGGCCCAGGGGCTTCCCGCCTGCCGGGGCGGCCCTTGACCCTGAGTCCCAAGTGATTGGATTCTGTCCCCAATCTCTGGGGTCGATGTGTCCAATGGTGAGGCGATTCCTCGATCGGGGGGTGGTCGCTCACCTGTCTTTGTTTCGGCCACTGCAGGCGCCGACAGGTCTGGCCCGGTATTCAATTGCTAATATGTTGCAATTGTTCCCGGGGATAGCCGATTTAACTGTGGATGTCTGAATAGATTGGCTGCAAACAGTCCTGAATGCACCTGTGAATACCTGGGTTGATGGGCTGTTGATAGCCCTGAGTATCGATCTGGGCTACCTTCCCAGAGCCGAATATGCAAAACTGTCTGCAGCTGCCTGCTTGTGTCTTCATGGCTGCTTTTCCCAGCAGTCTTTCGGGTTAGCCGTTTTTAACTGGGTTTTGGCCAGATTCATCGGAACGCAGCCATTTTACATGGCTACACTATCCTTTACATTGTCCACCACTCGGCCAATCTTTGTGTCATCTGCGAATTTCCCAATCATGCTACCTACGTTCACATCCAAATCGTTAATATATAATACAAACAGTAAGGGTCCCAACACCGAGCCCTGTAGATCACCTCTTGAAACAACTTTCCAATTGCAAGGGCAGCCATCGGCCATTACCCTTTGTTTCCTGTTACTAAGCCAACTTTTTATCCAGTTTGCCACATTGTCCTGTATCCAAAGGGCTTTCACTTTCTTGATTAATCTGCCATGTGGTACTTTGTCAAACGACTTGCTAAAATCCATGTACACCATAAGCACTGTGTTGCGTTATGTAATTTGGAATAACACAAGCTGCCATTTGATGCAGTTTTGAGTAAAAGATGCTCCAGACTTTGAAGTGAGTGCAAAGTGTTTTATTGAACTATTAGCACAGTTCTCAATGAGTTTGACTCTCTGCTAATCTAATTGTAGTAACTCAGTCTAACTGAACCAGCCTTGCTCTAAGCCACGTGCTGGGGTGTGATGCTGAGGATACACCCTGTCTCACTCTGTAGATGTTGGTCTGTGGAAAGAGGCGGAGTGTGAGTGCCTCATCCCTTTTATAGTGAGATACCACCCCTGAGTGTCCTGAATGCTCATTGGTCGTGTCCTATTCAATGTGTTCATTAGCTGCATGTTTGCATATCATGACACACTGCACTACCTTCATCAACCCTTCTTGTCACTTCCTCAAATACTTTGATCAAATTTGTGAGGCAAGATCTCCCTTTACCAAATCCATGCTGACTATCCCTGACTAGTCCATGCTTTTCTATTTGACAGCTAAACCTATCTCTCAGGATTGATTCTACTAATTTGTCCACCACTGACGTAAGACTAACTTGCCTATAATTGTTCAGCATTTCCTTCGATCCCTCTTGAAACAATGGAACCATGTTTGCATTTCTCCAGTCCTCCGGTACCTCCTCTGTGCTTATTGAGGATTGGAAAATCATCCTCAGAGCATCTGCTAATTCCTCCCTGGCCTCCTTCAGCAGCATCGGCAACAATCCATCTGGCCCTGGCAACTTAACAACTTTCAAGGATTCCAATCCTTTGAGCACTTCCTCTCTCTTTATAATTATCCCATTCAAAATCTCGCAGTGTTCCTCCTGGACTACTATATCTGCATCATCCATTTCCATTGTAAACACGGAGTCAAAATATTCATTAAAACCCTTCCCCTCTTCATTTCCGATAGATCCCACTTTTTCCTTAACTAACCTTTTACCATTAATATATTGGTAAAACATCTTTGGGTTTTCTTTAACTTTACTTGCGAATCTTTTTTCATGCCCTCTCTTTGATTTCTCTATTTCCTTTTTGACATTGTCCCTGCACTTCCGAAACTCGTCTAGGCTAGCTGCAGTGCTATCTACAGTGCTTAGCTCTTTATGTCTATCGTGTGCTTTCTTTTTCTGTTTGATCTTCCCCTGTATTCCTCTAGACAACCAGAGGGGTCCAGATATTACAGTGCCACTCTTATTTTTGGAGAGGACATGTCTACTTTTCACTTTCAGGAACTCTCCTTTTAATACTTTGTTATAACCTGCCTGCTTACCACTGGGTGGGGACTAATGGCAATCCCACAATCCTTTGGGAGTATGAGCTTCCCCAATGAGGGGGGCGGAGAAATCATTAACAGACTCCCTGCATAAATAGAGCTGGCCAGTTTGGAACCGGCTAGAGGAGAGTGAGCAGCAAGGGAGTTACTGCTGCAGTTGTATATATATGTTATTGTAAATAAATGTGATTTCTTTCTATCCTTCAACTCGCGCTGGATTCTGCATGGCCCTCACAAAACTGGCGATGAGGGTTAAAGCGGATTGCTGTCTACGCTGCTGAAGCCACCTCCCTGGATTTTTGTTGGATACAGGTTGGAAGTTGTTTTTCTGTTAAAACATGCCTCTGTATGGACATGTGGATGTTTTTGATGCTGCGCTGGAAAGTTGGAACCAGTACACACAAAGGATGCGTTATTATTTCCGGGCAAACAACATCTCCAAAAACGAGCGGCAGGTGGTCATTTTGCTCACTGCCTGCGGCCCGCATATGTTTGGGGTGATTAGGAGCCTTACGTACCCAGCTGCACCAGACACCAAGGCGTTTGATGAACTTGTGAACTTAGTGGGACAACATTTTAACCCAACCCCGTCCACGATAGTCCAGCGTTACCGGTTTAATACCATTGAGAGGACCCCAGGAGAATCCCTTGCAGAGTTTCTATCCAGGCTACGCAGAGACCTTGTCAGAAATGTTATGCGACCGTTTCGTTTGCGTATTAACAATGCGGCCACCCAGAGAAAGTTTTTAGCTGAGCCAACGTTGACTTTTCAACAGGCCATTCAAATAGTATTATCCCGAGAGAGCGCAGAACAGGGAGTGCAGGAGCTACAGGGATTGGAGATGCACGCCTTGGGGCGCAACCCCTTCCGCTCAAAAGCGTCTCCCCGCTCCCCTGCGATACCTTGGGCGAGGCGATGTCTGGATCGACGCCAGTGGACGCCGGACGTTCCTCCCCGAAGCGAGCCTTCTCCAGAACCAATGGATGAGGAGCCATGTCAGTGTCGGACTTGTGGACGCCGACCCCGTCGCGGACTCCGGTCCTGGGGGCGCCAGAGCCACCGACGTTCTGACAAAAACTGGAGCCAGCACAGGGGCCGTACCTTCCATTTGGATGAACCTGCGGCGACTACCCCTGAGGACGTGGAGACGGAGGACGACTGCCTGCAGCTGCATTGTGTAGCAGCTCCCTGTGTGGCCCCCATTAAGGTGACAGTACGGGTAATGGTCACCCGCTTGAGATGGAGTTGGACACTAGCGCAGCGGTCTCCGTGATCGCCCAGAGGACATTGGACCGAATCAAGCAGGGTATACAGACCCTTACATTAACCGACAGTGGCCATTGTAGCCATCTGGGATGGCCACGTCCCGATTACAAAATGGACACCCGCAAAGAATGCAGGGAAAACTGAACAGTGCTAAGAAACAAGCAGGTGCAAGCTCTGTCTGTTGATTAGAACCTTAAACGCTCAGACAGGACAGAAACTACCAAACGATTTACATACTAATGAGCCATCTCCGGGGACAAAAGGGGAACATTTAGATACACAATGTTAGGACAGACTCCCGGCGCCAGAAGAAGCTAAGACAAAGCAGACTGACAGTCACAAGGACACGCCCAGCGATCAGGGAACCACCCCTCTAATGGAGGAAAATCGATACCGATGATTGGGAAAGACCCAATTAGTTGAGGCCAAGTTCAAGGCCCGCCCAAAAGAGCGCGAAGCCCTTTGCAGTATAAGAGGTATCACCCAATGGAGAATCTTCCTCCTTTGGCTTTGGCTCTCAGCGAAGAGAGAGACCAGCCTAGCAGTTGCACCAGACCAAGTAAGTCCCAAGTCAACGCACGCTACGAAATAGGCGCTCCTAGTTGCTACCCTGTAAACAGCTCAACCCAGCAGCCTCAGAACCGAGCAACGGCCATTGTTCCTCTGACTGAGTGGGCGCCCAAAGCTAAGTAAAGGCTTTAGTAATAGTGGTAGTTTAGTATGTAGAGTTAATTCATGAGTAGATTTGACTGTGTGTAAATAAATGAGTATTGCTTTTGAACTTACTAACTGGTGTATCGAGTCATTGATCAGTATTCGGTTCTGAACCTTGTGGCGGTGTTGAAAGATACCTGGCGACTCTTGAGCAAACGTGATTAAATAGAGCCAAAATAAGGACCAACCAAAAGTTAGCAACACCACCTACGCGGGGGAACCATTGGACATTGCAGGAACTACGATGACCCCTGTTGTTTATGGACGCCAGCAGGGGCGTTTCCCACTTATCGTGGTGCGCGGCCACGGGCCAAGCCTGTTGGGTCAGGATTAGTTGCGCAATTTGCGGCTGCAGTGGTAGCACATCCTCCAAACAGGTTCTGGAGGTTTGACTGAGGTGCTAGGGCGGTACCCATATGTATTCCAGTCCAGTTTGTGGAAAATAAAAGGGGCCATAGCCCGTATCCAAGTCGAACCAGGAGCCACGACGCGCTATTTCCGGGCGCGCCTTGCTCTAGAAGGTAGCAGGGGAGCTCACCAATTTGGAGACCTTGGGTACTATCAGGCCCGTCCGTTTCGCTGACTGGGCAGCACCAATTGTACCTGCAATGAAGCCAGATGCCAGTTCGCTTGTGCGGCGACTATAAACTTACAGTGAATACGGCTTCCCGGCTCGACCGATATCCAATGCGTCGCATAGAGGATCTCTACGCAAAGCTTGCAGGCGGACTCTCGTTCACGAAATTAGATATGAGTCACGCCTACAGTTGGAGCTGGACTCTGCCCCCCGTCCATATGTAACTATTAGTACACACCGGGGCCTGTATGAATATACACGGTTGTCCTTTGGGGTATTCTCTGCCTGCTCTATTTTTCAGCGCGTCATGGAGGGCAGCTTGAGAGGTTTACCACGTGTTGCTGTCTACTTAGACGATGTTTTGATTCCAGGGACGTCGGAGCAGGAACATTTGGAATATTTGGAGGCTGTCCTTAGACGCTTTTCAGAGGATGGAGTCCGTTTACGTTGCACAAAGTGCGTCTTTCAGGCGAAGGAAGTAGTCTACCTGGGTTATCGGGTGGACCGCGAAGGTTTGCACCCCATCGCAGAGAAGGTGCGTGCAATTCAACAGGCCCCCGCCCCGACTGACTCTTCGCATCTTTGTTCTTTTCTCGACTTGTAAACTATTATGGGAAGTGCCTCTCCAATCTGGCAACTACGCTGGCCCGGTTGCACCTTCTGCTAAAGAAGAATCACACCTGGGTTTGGGGTCAGCCGCAAGAAACCACTTTCCGGCGGGTAAAACAATTGTTGTCGTCTGAGTTACTAAGACATTCAAATGAGGCCAAAAGAAGCAGTCTTCCGGGACTATGGACATGAGACTGGCTCGTTTTTTGTTTTCATATAGGATCACTTCACATGCGGTGACTGGGGTAGCTCCCGTGGAACTCCTAATGTGCCGGAGACTTCACACTCGCCTTAGCATGGTTTTCCCGGACATTGGCGTAAAAGTACACCGCACTCAAGAACGGCAGGGATATGTTTTTTCTTGGCATCGGCCGATTTGGCAGTTTGTGCCCGGTGACCCAGTGTTCATTCAAAATTGTGCACGTGGTGCCCAGTGGGTCCCTGGCGTTATCTTTCGCCGAACAGGCCCTATCTCTTACCAGGTGCAAGCCCAGGGTCATCTCCAGCGCAGAAATGTAGACCACGTTCGGTCCAGAAGGACGCCTCTTCCAAAAACACTGAATCGGAGTCTGAGGTTTTGGACAATTCCACGGTACTTATTTGGATTGTTGCCCAGGAAATGTTAGATTAAAATCTAATCTAATATTTGGGCAACTGCACAACTGACCCTCAAATCACTCACATTGACCACTTGACTAATCCCTTACCACCTTAGCCCGGATCTGACGACCCCTCCTGACCTGACTCAACTATCTCCAACCCACCTATACACTCATTCACCTACCAACTTACCACCTCACCCGCCTGTCAACTATTGCCACCCTACCCATCTACCACCTTACCCACCTTACACATCACCCACTACCACCTCACCAATCTGCCACTTCACCCGCCTGCCACCTCACCCACATGCCACTTCATCCACCTACACATCATTCATGCTTTCCTTCTCCCCATTTACCTCACCCCCCCTACCCTCCATACCCATTCACGCAGTCACTAATATTCACACTGAGAATTCAAAATGATCATATGGCAGCTAGTACCGTTAAAACAAAAAGTGGTGGGCAGCTTTCTTTCCCCAACTCTATGGTGATCCGATGGAGTTCCCCACTGGGCGACTGCTCTTCATTTCTGGGAAAGCTGAGCTTGGAAGAGCCAGCAAGAAATACGGAGCGGTGTCAAAGCAGGAATAAGTTCGAGCTGAGCCGAATTCTGATAATGATTGGCACTCCTCAGAAGATCTGAACCAATGTATTTTTAGTACTTTAGGCAAGAGCATTGGAAATATTACGATTGCTACACTTACTTTGCAAACTATGGAATCAGGATTACAGGTTGACTGCAGAAACTGAAATGAGGTTCTTTTGAACTGCTGGCACGAACTATGAGACAGATTGAACTGGCAGGCTAAAATGAGCAGATTTTCTCATGTGATATGGGCAGGTTCAATGCTTAAGATGTCTCGCAGTGCAGCTGTCAGCTGGTGGAATTATTATTGAATTCAAGCTTTTAAAGTATCACCCACTTTCAGTGATAAACACTCAATTCTGACTTATAAATCTGACCTACTTTGATGTATATATATTCCACTTAAAAATAAACACACCATCGCATTTAAAGGGATCTGCACGCAATACCCATTTTACTTATTCTAACATCCTTGATATTGATACATTTGGTGAAGTTTTAATGGTATGGTTGATAAAAAACAAGAATCAAGAAAACATTCCTTGAAAATAAAAAGTAAATGGCCGCGATCAAACTGCCTTGTCACGCACAACTCGATGATGGGATGAGGCCGTTGAATCTCGCGAGAGGCCTCTTGCAAGATTTACGATGCTCGGGGTTCCTTGCGAGATCTAATGAGATCTCATGAGGCGTTGCGATGTAGATCTCGCCCTAACTGGATGGGTTCCAGATTTGCATATTTAAGTGAGTGTTAGCTTCAAGTAAATATGTCTGCAGCGGGAGTATCCCTGAGCCAGGGATCGAATGTCCGTGCCTGGGAGACGTCGCCATGGTGCCATTTAGCACTGGTTTCCACAAACCTGGACCAGCCACATGGATACCCAGGGTGTCCAGGTGGCACTGGCAGGGCACTGTCAGGTTGGCAGTGCCAAGGTGCCTGGGTGCCAGGTTGTTTGTGCCGGGGCCTGGGGGTGACATGCCCTTATGAGGTGTGGTGAGGAGGGACTCGAAGACCCCCTAATCGGTAGCTTGGGGCGTTGGGGGAGTCCAGAGGCTGCGGTGAGGGGGTTGAGAGATTGGGGCGGCATTTAAAAGTGAAACCGTCAGTGCAGGAAATAAAACTAAGTGCAGATTCAGTGGGGCATTCCCTGAAGAGGAAGCCCCAAAAAAACAAAATCCCATTTGATAGCGGGGTCGTTCTCAGCGCTGCAGGCTTTGAAAAACACCCCGCAATTCATGCCCAATGTCAAGAAATGATACAGATCAGCAGATGTTTTCTTTCCACAATCTATATACATTCAAATTAAACACTTTACAGAAATCATTTACCTCTGGGTGAAAGGTTTGGCAAAAAGTGTTTCCTGTGTCCCAAAGATAAACTGGCAAACATATGAGAATATCTTACTGGTTTTACATCCAATACTATGGGCGAGATCTAACCATAAGACCATAATACATAGGAGCAGAATCAGGCCATTAAGCCCATCGAGTCTGCTCCGCCATTCAATCACGGCTGATATGTTTCTGATCAACATTCTACTGCCTTCTCCCCATAACCCCTGATCCCCCTATTAATCAAGTTATTAACCAAAATAAAACGGAGTCCATTCTTGGAGGGATTAGCGGGGTCGTTCCCAGCACTACACGGCACTCTGGCTTATTTTCATGCCCTGGTGAGGAACGCCTCCTCAGGTTGCACGTAGCATCATTTCCTGCACTGAAGAGCAGATAGAGATTGGGATGCCATATTTAAATGATGCCCCGATCTCTCGACCCCCTGTAGCACGGTAGTATAGTGGTTAGCACAGTCTCTTCACAGCTCCAGGGACCCAGGTTCGATTCCCGGCTGGGTCACTGTCTGTGCGGAGTCTGCACCTTCTCCCCGTGTCTGCATGGGTTTCTTCCGGTGCCCCGGTTTCCTTCCACATTCCAAATATGTGCGGGTTAGGTGGATTGGCCATGCTAAATTGCCCTGAGTGTCCAATAAAATGTTGAGTGGGGGTTACTGGGTTATGGGGATGGGGTAGATATGTGGGCTTCAGTGGGGTGCTCTTTGTAAGAGCCGTTGCAGACTCGATGGGCCGAGCGGCCTCCTTCTGCACTGTAAATTCTATTATTTTATGATGCAACCCCAGGACCCCCGAATGCCTTGACTCACCTGTTGGGACTCCTGGGGCCCCTCCACACCACACCACATTCTGCAAGGGCCTGATCCCCGGCACGGGCACAATGCCAGCATGGCACCTTGACACCGTCAGCCTGGCCCCTGGCACTGCCACCTGAGCAACCTGGCAGCGCCAGGATGTCACCCAGGTGGCACTGCCAGGGTCACTAGATGGCACTGCCAGACTGGTCAGGGCCCGGAGGTTCGTTCCTTTACAGGAGGCCTCCTCCATTTGTACCCACTCTGTGCCGGGTTCTTGTACCCATCCTCTTACTCTTTCTGCCGTTGCTGCCCAGTGGTACTACTGTAGGTTTGGTAAAGCCAAGCCCCCTTTCATTTTCCTTCTTTGCAGTGTCAGTTTGGGAATTCTCGGGTTCTTATCCCCCCCCCACACAAACGCCATGGTTAGACTGTGTACATTTTGGAAAAAGGCCTTGGGGATGAAGATCGGAATGGATCTAAACAGGAAGAAGAACCTTGGCAGTATGTTCATCTTGATCGTCTGCACTCTCCCCGCCAGGGAGAGTGGGAGTGAGCCCCACCTTTGAAGGTCTTTTCTTACTTCCTCCACCAGGCTTGTCAGGTTCTACTTGTGGATCTGTGTCCAGTCTCTGGCTATTTGTATCCCCCGATATCGGAATCTATTTTGGGCTATTTTAAAAGGGAGCCCCTCCAGCTCTGTCCCTCCCCCTTTTGGGTTCACTGGGAATGCCTCGCTTTTGCCCAAGTTAAGTTTGTAGCCCGAAAAGGTTCCAAACTCTTTGAGACATAGAGGAACAGGTCATCTGTATAGAATTAAACTCTGTGCTCTCTGTTTCCTCTCCGGATTCCCTTCCAGCTTTTCGCGTCCCGCAGGGCTATCGTCAGGGGTTCGATCGCTAGCGCGAACAAGAGTGGGGACAGGGGGAAGCCCTATCTTGTTCCTCTCTGTAGCTGGAAGTATTCAGAGCTGGTGGTGTTAGTTTGGACACTCGTTTTGGGAGTGTTGTACAAGAGCCTCACCCAGGCGGTGAACCCCGCTCCTCGCCCAAACTGTTCCAGTACCTCGAGGAGGTAGCTCCATTCGACTCTGTCAAAGGCCTTTTCTGGAAAATCAAATGGGAGGAGGAGCTTGGCGGGGAGATGGAGGACGGGTTGTAGGCGGAAGCCCTGAGTAGGGTAAACTCAACCGCAACATGTGCCAGGCTCGGCCTGATTCAATTTAACGTCTTTCACCGGGCCCACACGACGGTAGCTCGGATGAGCAAATTCTTTGGGGTAGAGGACAAGTGCCCTAGATGCGCGGGAAGACCAGCGAACCACGTTCACAAGTTTTGCGCATGTCCTAAGCTTAGGGGGTACTGGGAGAGATTTGCGGGGGTCATGTCCCGGGTGCTGAAAACAAGGGTGGTGATGAGTCCAGGGGTGGAAATTTCCGGGGTTTCGGAAGACCCGGGAGTCCAGGGGGAGAAAGAGGCAGATATTCTGGCCTTTGCTTCCCTAATAGCCCGGCAGCGGATACTGCTGGCATGGAGGGACTCAAAACCCCCGAAGACCGAACTATGGCTTTCGGACCTGTCAAGTTTTCTGGGTATGGAAGAAATTAAGTTCGATTTGAGGGGATCTGTACTGGGGTTCGCCCGAAGGTGGCAACCATTCATCGACTTCTTCGCGGGAGAGTGAATGTCAGCAGGGGGCGGGGGGGGAGGGGGGGGGGGGGAGATTAGAGTAGAGTAGGAGGGCTAAATAGGCGGGTAGTGTCTATGGGAGAGGAACGGGTATGTGCAGTATGGTTTGATTGAAGTATTGGTTTTATACTGATGTTTGCACATTTCTGTTATCTGCAACTGTTTACAATGCCAAAAAATACCTCAATAAAATTGTTTGTTAAAAATAAAAAGGCCTTTTCTGCATCGAGGGAGACGATCACCTCTGGTGTTCTCTCCCGGGGGGGGGGGGGGGGGGCAAGGATGTACAACCGCTACGCTGTTCATCACGGAAGCGCTGTTCTCCGTCTCGTTACACGCCGCCAAATCCAGCGCCTCGTGCAAATGGTGTCCGGCCTACGGCAAAACGAGTCCGACACCCTCCTTCGCCAGGGTCTTCGGTGGATTCCTTGGACTTTGGGGGGGAGGGATGTTATAACCTACCTGCTTACCAGTGGCTGGGGACTAATGGCAATCCCACAATCCTTTGGGATTATGAGCTTCCCCAATGAGGGGGGCGGAGAAATCATTAGCAGATTCCCTGCAAAAATAAAGCTGGCCAGTTTGGAACCGGCTAGAGGAGAGTGAGCAGCGAGGGAGTTGCTGCTGCTTTTGTATATATATGTTATTGTAAATAAATGTTATTTCTTTCTATCCTTCAACTCGTGCTGGATTCTTCGTGGCCCTCACAAAACCTACCAACCAATCATGTCACAGCTTTCCTGTAACACCACTTTTCCAGGTTTTTTTCCTTCGGTTATTTCCACCCGAGGCAAGTTACTCTATATATTTGCCGACCTCCGAGACTGCTCCCTGGAATTATGCAGCGGATCCCAAGGTAAGGCTTGTATATTCACAGCTCTGGTACTCCGTCCTCCAAGACTGCTCCCTGAAACTAGGCCGCGGATTCCCGAGGTAAGGTTTTTATTGTCACCGCTCTGATACTCCACCCTCCGAGACTGCTCCCTGGAACTAGGCTGCGTGTCCCGAGGTAAAGTTTTTATACTCACCGCTCTGTTACTCCACCTTCCGAGGGTGCCCATTGTAACTAGGCCAGGGATCCCCAAGGTAAGGTTTTTCTACTCACCGCTCCGATACTCTGCCCTCCGAGACTGCTCCCTGGAACTAAGACGTGGATCCCCTAGGTAAGGTTTTTCTACTCACCGCTCTGGTACTGCGCCATCTGAGACTGCTCCCGAGAACTAGGCCGTGGTAAGGTGGTTATGCTCACTGCTCTGGTACTCTACCCTCGGGAGGTGGGATAAGATTACATACGGACAATGCACCTGAGGATGGATCCTTGGCTGCGGGGGAGTTCCTGGTGTCCTTCAGAATTGCAATCGGCAACTCAATTAGTTGTTGTGACTACTGCCCAGTAACCTCATTGGCTCAGGGCCAGAGAAACTGGAAGGGCATGAAGAATGGGATAAGAAGAGACACCCAGAGACCCTCCCCAGGGAAGACTCGATGCAGAGGCAACAGAGATGTCTCGATGGTGGATCAGAGAACAGACGGAAGAGGTGCGCCAAAACCACCTTTCGCAGATGAGGACCCTGAGACGACAGAGGATTGGACCCGCAGCTCGATCAAGTTCATCGGTGTGGGTACTATTAGAATCTTGGGCAGATAACATTTGGGATAATTTGGGAGAATAACTGTTTTATTGTGTTTATGATTAAATTTGGGTTGAATTAGCTTTGCGCAAGTGAAGGAGACACAGCCGGAGTGAGACATATCCAGAGTGGTAATTTGGAACTTGGTAATTTGGTGCAGTGAGGTAATTCGGTGCAGAGTGGGAGAAGGTACTTTTTCCCTACTGTTTTGTTCTCTCTCTTTCTTCTGGCCTGTAACTTTTAATCTGCAGGGTGAGAACCAGGGAGCATCTGAGACCCTCGGAAGGTAAGTAAGTGATTTTTACTCATTTTTGCTTTTATTACCTTTTCAAATTGTGTGTGGGGGGGAAAAACTGAAGTGACATCACAGAAAAGCTGTGACCTGATTGGCTGGTTGGGAATCTACACTAAATTAAAAAAATTAAGCATTGGTAAACTAATTAAACATAATTACTTAATTATAATTTAGAGGGGTATCTAAGCCAGAGATCGGAGAGTACTGTATTTAGCTTTCACATTTATACTAGAAATCTAGTACTCGGAAACATATAGTTAACAGTAACTTTTTTTTTAACTTTTAAATTTAACTTACTAATTAATTGATGCAATGTCAATTAGAGGGGTGCAGTGCTCTGACTGTGAGATGTGGAGGGTCCGAGAGGCTTCCAGCGTCGCGGATGGCTTCATCTGCAGAAAGTGCACCCAACTGGAGCTCCTCACAGACCGCATGGTTCGGTTGGAGCAGCAGTTGGATGCACTTAGGAGCATGCAGGTGGCGGAAAGCGTCATAGATAGCAGTTATATAAATGTGGTTACACCCAAGGTGCAGGCAGAGAAATGGATGACCACCAGAAAGGGCAGGCAGTCAGTGCAGGAATCCCCTGTGGTTGCCCCCTCTCGAACAGGTCTCCCCCTTTGGATACTGTCGGGGGGGATAGCCTATCAGGGGAAAACAGCAGCAGCCAGAGCAGTGGCACCACGGCTGGCTCTGATGTTCATAAGGGAGGGTCAAAGCGCAGAAGAGCAATAGTCATAGGGGACTCTTTAGTCAGGCGCTTCTGTGGACGTGAAAGAGACTCCAGGATGGTATGTTGCCTCCCTGGTGCCAGGGTCCAGGATGTCTCCGAACGGGTAGCGGGCATCCTGAAGGGGGAGGGCAAACAGGCAGAGGTCGTTGTACATATTGGTACTAACAACATAGGCAGGAAGGGGCATGAAGAATGGGATAAGAAGAGACACCCAGAGACCCTCCCCAGGGAAGACTCGATGCAGAGGCAACAGAGATGTCTTGATGGTGGATCAGAGAACAGACGGAAGAGGTGCGCCAAAACCACTTTCTCAGATGAGGACCCTGCAGCAGGAGTTCAGGGAGCTAGGCAGAAAGTTAAAAGACAGGACCTCTAGGGTTGTAATCTCGGGATTATTCCCTGTGCCACATATCAGTGAGGCTAGAACTAGGAAGTTAGAACAGCTAAACACGTGGCTAAACAGCTGGTGTAGGAGGGAGGGTTTCTGTTATCTGGACCACTGGGAGCTCTTCCGGGGCAGGTTTGACCTATATAAGAAGGATGGGTTGCATCTAAACTGGAGAGGCATAAATATCCTGGCCGCGAGGTTTGCTAGTGTCACACGGGAGGGTTTAAACTAGTATGGCAGGGGGGTGGGCATGGGAGCAATAGGTCAGAAGGTGAGAGCATTGAGGGAGAACTAGGGAATAGGGACAGTATGGCTCTGAGGCAGAAAAGACAGGGAGAAGTAGCTGAACACAGTGGATCTGGTGGCCTGAAGTGCATATGTTTTAATGCAAGAAGTGTTACGGGTAAGGCAGATGAACTTTGGGCTTGGATTAGTACTTGGAACTATGAGGTTGTTGCCATTACAGAGACCTGGTTGAGGGAAGGGCAGGATTGGCAGCTAAACGTTCCAGGATTTAGTTGTTTCAGGCGGGATAGAGGGGGATGTAAAAGGGGTGGCGGAGTTGCACTACTGGTTATGGAGAATATCACAGCTGTACTACGGGAGGACACCTCAGAGGGTAGTGAGGCTATATGGGTAGAGATCAGGAATAAGAAGGGTGCAGTCACAAGGGTTTACTACAGGCCTCCCAATAGCCAGCGGGAGATAGAGGAGCAGATAGGTGGACAGATTTTGGAAAAGAGTAAAAGCAACAGGGATGTTGTGATGGGAGACTTCAACTTCCCCAATATTGTCTGGGACTCACTTAGTGCCAGGGGCTTAGACGGGGCAGAGTTTGTAAGGAGAATCCAGGAGGGCTTCTTAAAACAATATGTAGACAGTCCAACTAGAGAAGGGGCTGTACTGGACCTGGTATTGGGGAATGAGCCCGGCCAGGTGGCAGAATTTTCAGTAAGGGAGCACTTTGGGAACAGTGACCACAATTCAGTAAGTTCAAAGTGCTGGTGGTCAAGGATAAGAGTGTTCCTAGGGTGAATGTGCTAAATTGGGGGAAGGCTAATTCTGACAATATTAGGCCGGAACTGGGGTACAGATACAGAACTGAACCTAGATTGGGGCGGATGTTTGAGGGTAAATCAACATCTGACATGTGGGAGGCTTTCAAGTGTTAGTTGAAAGGAATTCAGGACCGGCATGTTCCTGTGAGGAAGAAGGATAAATACAGCAATTTTCGGGAACCTTGGATAACCTCGTCAAAAAGAAAAAGGAGGCACTTGTCAGGGCTAAAAGGCTGGGAACAGACGAAGCCTGTGTGGAATATAAGGCAAGTGGGAAGGAACTTAAGCAAAGAGTCAGGAGGGCTAGAAGGGGTCACGAAAGTCATTGGCAAATCGGAGTAAGGAAATCCCAAGGCTTTTTACACGTACATAAAAAGTAAGAGGGTAGCCAGGGAAAGGGTTGGTCCACTGAAGGATAGGCAAGGGAATCTATGTGTGGAGCCAGAGGAAATTGGCGAGGTACGAAATGAATACTTTGCATCAGTATTCACCAAAGAGAAGGAATTGGTGGATGTTGAGTCTGGAGAAGGGTGTGTAGATAGCCTGGGTCACATTGAGATCCAAAAAGACGAGGTGTTGGGCGTCTTGAAAAATTTTAAGGTAGATAAGTCCCCAGGGCCTGATGGGATCTACCCCAGAATACTGAAGGAGGCTAGAGAGGAAATTGCTGAGGCCTTGACAGAAATCTTTGGATCCTCACTGGCTTCAGGTGATGTCCCGGAGGACTGGAGAATAGCCAATGTTGTTCCTTTGTTTAAGAAGGGTCGCAAGGATAATCCAGGGAACTACAGGCCGGTGAGCCTTACGTCAGTGGTAGGGAAATTACTGGAGAGAATTCTTCGAGACAGGATCTACTCCCATTTGGAAGCAAATGGACGTATTAGTGAGAGGCAGCATGGTTTTGTGAAGGGGAGGTTGTGTCTCACTAACTTGATAGAATTTTTCGAAGAGGTCACAAAGATGATTGATGCAAGTAGGGCAGTGGATGTTGTCTTTATGGACATTAAGGCCTTTGACAAGGTCCCTCATGGTAGACTAGTACAAAAGGTGAAGTCACACGGGATCAGGAGTGAGCTGGCAAGGTGGATACAGAACTGGCTAGGTCATAGAAGGCAGAGGGTAGCAATGGAAGGGTGATTTTCTAATTGGAGGGCTGTGACTAGTGGTATTCCGCAGGGATCAGTGCTGGGACCTTTGCTGTTTGTAGTATATATAAATGATTTGGAGGAAAATGTAACTGGTCTGATTAGTAAGTTTGCAGATGACACAAAGGTTGGTGGAATTGCGGATAGCGATGAGGACTGTCAGAGGATACAACAGGATTTAGATTGTTTGGAGACTTGGGCGGAGAGATGGCAGATGGGATTTAATCCGGAAAAATGTGAGGTAATGCATTTTGGAAGGTCTAATGCAGGTAGGGAATATACAGAATGGTAGAACCCTTAAGAGTATTGAAAGTCAGAGAGATCTAGGTGTACAGGTCCACAGATCACTGAAAGGGGCAACACAGGTGGCGAAGGTAGTCAAGAAGGCATACGGCATGCTTGCCTTCATTGGCCGGGGCATTGAGTATAAGAATTGGCAAGTCATGTTGCAGCTGTATAGAACCTTAGTTAGGCCACACTTGGAGTATAGTGTTCAATTCTGGCCACCACACTACCAGAAGGATGTGGAGGCTTTAGAGAGGGTGCAGAAGAGATTTACCAGAATGTTGTCTGGTATGGAGGGCATTAGCTATGAGGAGCGGTTGAATAAACCCGGTTTGTTCTGACTGGAACGATGGAGGTTGAGGGGCGATCTGATAGAGGTCTACAAAATTATGAGGGGCATAGACAGAGTGGCTAGTCAGGGGCTTTTCCCCAGGGTAGAGGGGTCAATTACTCGGGGCATAGGTTTAAGGTGTGAGGGGCAAGGTTTAGAGTAGACGTACGAGGCAAGTTTTTTACACAGAGGGTAGTGGGTGCCTGGAACTCGCTACCGGAGGAGGTGGTGGAAGCAGGGAAGATAGTGACATTTACGGGCCATCTTGACAAATACATGAATAGGATGGGAATGGGGGGATACGGACCCCGGAAGTGTAGAAGATTGTAGTTTAGTCGGGCAGCATTGTCGGCACGGGCTTGGAGGGCCAAAGGACCTGTTCCTGTCTGTACTTTTCTTTTTTCTTTGTTCTTTGAATTCTGAACCTGTGTTTGTCCTTTGTTCATCTCGCAAATAAGGGCACCTGGGTAAAATATTTTAATAAAGAACTGGTCTAAGTGTCTGATAATTTATACACAACAATGACATTGCCAGAGTAGTCACCTGGACTAGTTTTGATCGCCCAAAGAGAGGCATTTTCCAGATTTTTACCCCAAATTAGCCTGTGTTTGCTTCTCTTTTCTCGTCTCTTCCAAGATAAGGTCTGGATTCTCGGCTTCATAACACCGGAAACGTGAATCGCGATCAGGTGGAGAATTGGTCATCATGCGAAAATCAAGGCTTTCACGGGCGTCCATTATCCCAGCGCTATGCTCCAGTCCCTACCTGGTGGCAAAATCGAGGCTGTCAGGGTCATGAAAAAAAATTATTTGTGTAATATTCTGTTGGATGGCCTGATTTATTACAAGAACACTTGTAGCTATAGTTATAAACAATTTATTGACATTAACTGGGGATAAACTATTTACAAGACAACAGATGAACAACAGCAAAATCATGCACATGCAAGCTCCCTCTTTAACTTCCTCCAGCCAGTGCCTGGTCAGCTGACTTTATATTCACTTTTACATGAGTGAGGCTCCTAGTGATCAGGCGGTGAGTTACCACACAACATGCAATTTGCATGCATTTAAATTTACTCAACAGCTTGGACACAATGGCCAGGATTCTCCCACAATTGGAGGGATGGCCTGACGCCGGCGCCAAGAGCGGCGTGAACCACTCCAGCGTTCGGCCGCCCCAAACTTGCGGAATCCTCCACACTTCCGGGGGCTAGGCCGGCACCGGTGGGGTTGGCGCCGCGCCAACTGGCACCGAAGGACTGCCGTGCGCCAGCGCGGGTTGGCGCATGTGCAGAACCGCTGGCATGTTTCCTGCGCATGCGCAGAACCGTCAGCATGTTTCCTGCGCATGCGCAGGGGGTTTCTTCTCCACGCTGTCCATAGCTGAGCTGTTGCTCTCTTTTGTGGCTATAAATATGGCGGTTAATAAGGTCGCCTTTCTTAATCTTTTTAAAAATAAATTTAGAGTACCCAATTAATTTTTTTCCAATTAAGGGGCAATTTAGCATGTTCAATCCACCTACCCTGCACATCTTTGGGTTGTGGGGGCGAAACCCACGCAAACACAGGGAGAACGTGCAAACTCCACACGGACAGTGACCCAGAGTCGGGATCGAACCTGGGACCTCGGCGCCGTGAGACTGCAGTGCTACCACTGCGCCACCATGCTGCCCTGCCTTTCTTAATCTTAATTATGAATATGCTTTCAGAGTCGCCAGGTATCTCTTGATACCGCCACAAGGTCCAACCGAATACTGATCAAAGAGCCAATACACCAGTTAGTTAGTTCAAAGTCAATGATACTTTATTTTCACACAGTATGATTTACTTATGCACAATAACACTACAGGCTAAACTATGTCTATCACTAACACCTATACTTAACTTCGGCTGCCCACTTAGGTCAGAGGAACAGTGGCCATTGTTCGGATCTGAGGCTGTTGGGTTCGAAGAAGTAGCAGGAGTATAGCTATGGTCGTCCATCTGGTAGTGAGCGTTGAACTTGAACTTACTTGCTTCTGGTGGTGCAGGTGGAAGGGTCTCTCCAGTTGAGACCCGATTTCAAGAGAGGGAACACATGGTGTCAGTTCCTTCTTATACTTGGGGGCGGCTTCGCGTGCTTTTAGGCGGGCCTTAAACTTGGTCCCAATTAATTGGGCAGCTTCTCGATCACCGCCATCAATCTGAGCCAATAAAGGGGCGGGTGCCTTGATGGCTGGGCGTGTCCTAAGTGGCTGTTGGCCTTGCTTTGTTTGTTTCTTCTTGGCGCCGGAATGTCTGGGACAGTATCGGCTACCTGAGCACTAGTCTTTGTTCATCGGAGATGGGCCATCAATGTACAAATTGGCCAAGAGTTTTGGTTCTGTCTGCAGTCTGTCTTCTAAATACACATTCAGGCTCTGTGCCTGCTTGTTACTTTGCATTGTCCATTTTCCCTGTATGCTCTTCGAGTGTCCATTTTATATGCTGAAAGTGGCAATCCCAGATGGCTACACGCCCTCCTTATGATCCTCAATGCGAAGCGTGAAGGATCATATTACTGAATCTTCTTTGTTTTCTGCCTAAGTCGAGCACCCGCAATCAAGGACAGGTTCTATCCTACTCTGTCCTATGGATTCGAATCTTTACCTAAATTACTTTTATTTCCATCATATCATTATAAAATCCTAATGGGCACTATAACATTCAAGCATGCATTACATTTATTTTTCTTTTAAACACAGGAACATCTAACTATCTGCATCTAAACTATATTCAGGCTGTTTAGCCAATAAAAGGAATTTACAAACAGTATAAAACTACACAGTAGCAGCGTTACATTTCTCTGTATCCTCGCGGTCAAGTACAGAAAATTCAAATCCTTTCTTTTATTAGAACAAATTTTTAAAAAATAGTTGATGCACTTTATTTATCTAGAGAGAGTGGGGGGTTTGCTGGAGTCTGAATATAGGGGGTCTAAGTGTATATACCGGAGTGCGGGAGGCTTTCCTTCGCCATTTCCGAAGTCTCAGTGTCTGGATGACACTGCAGAGTACTGCTGTCACCAATAGGGCTTCCACGATGTATGAAGGGGAATACCATTTTATGAGGTTGTCGCACCAGGTTGTTGTGTCAGTGGCTGTTTCTGGGTGTGGTGTATGGCAGTGATGGGATACATTCACGGCCTTTGTGGTAGGGGTTAGGGGGGTCGCTTCCGCGCGCAACTGTAGTGATCCCACGATGATCCAAATGTCGGTCAATATGTCCGTCTTCATTTTTCTCTTGGTCTTCTTCTGTCTTCTGGTGTTTTGGATTTCCTGTGGACACAAGCATAATATCTGTTCTTACCTTGTTTAAGATCTCGTATGTCTGTCTGTCTCTCCTTTTATCATCAATTGCCCATTAGAATTGTCACCATATGTGACTCCCTAATTTTTTTTTAAACCAAGTATTTTTGGGGACAAGACATCCGAAAAAGCAAATACTGTCAGCGCGAGCAGTCTTGCAGCCTGTGTGGTCGATGCGGTGAGTGGGTGGACAATTTCTCCGTCCAGCAGCAAATCGTTTCACCCAAGTGGTTGAACTTGTAAATAGCATGTGCGGTAGCGACCTAAGGGTTGCCGGAAAGCAAACAAAACTTGTGGCAAAAAGCATTCTTTAAATCACATCCTAAGAAACAGTGAAAGAGTTTTGAAATAAAAGCTCCGAATGGGGTGCCTATGGGCCACGGCGGGGCAAAAATGGGTGGAATCTCCGGGTAGGGCGGTGGTCAGTGCCGTTGTTCCATTACCCGAGCTTAGCTGACCGGATGGGGGTCCTCAGGCAGGGTGGGGACCAGTGCCGTTACTCCACTACCTGGATGACCGGACAAGAACGGAAAGAATTTGTGTTCACCGTGGACAAACTGCTTCTTATGATTGCCGTCGAATCGGAAGAGTAGTTATGATTGTATCAATTGGTGTCTGCCGACAAGCTTGTTCCTTTAACTGCCATGTAGCATCAAAAGAGTAGTTGGGACTGCATCAGAATTTGGCGTGGGGCCACGAATAAACTGTATCAAAAGGTCGTACACGATACAAACATTCAACATGTAACATATCAAACTAAAATAACAAAACGGGCAGGTTCCATCAGAAAGAAGGACACCGTAAATCTCAATCGGTTCCTTTATGCCATCATCTGGACACTTCATTGTTCTACTGCAAAAATAGTTGCAAAGGGGCAGGCCTGGTGGGAGTCAGACTCTGAGTCATCATCTTCTCCCGGTTGCCAAACTCGTGACTGGAGTAGGTGTGCCAAGGCGGCCTGGGCCAACGTGGGGTCCATCTCATCGTTATGGATGAGTCTGTAGGAATTGTTGCGGTGCCAAGGCTTGGTGTCCAGGTTGGAGGCGATAGGGGCGCAATTCATCGTCATCGGGCGGTGGGTCTGGTTCAGGGGCTTTTACGTAAGTGGTCTCGTAGGGGTCAAACATATCCTGTTCGGAGTCGCTGGGAGTGGGGCCTGGTGCAGAATTTAAATTGTGTGGCAGTTCCATAAGACCATAAGACCATAAGACATAGGAGCGGACGTAAGGTCATTCGGCCCATCGAGTCCACTCCACCATTCAATCATGGCTGATTTCAACTCCATTTACCTGCGCTCTCTCCATGCAGTCTAACGTATCAGTGCTGTCGCTGTTGCTGTCGGTGCTGGTCGAATGAAGGGAGGGGCAGAGTCGTGCGGTTGGGGGTGGAGTCGAAGTGGTGTCCGTGGACGGGCTGGACTGGTTGGGGGAGGGTAGGAATAGGTCGTCCATGGGCGGGGCGTGTTCGTCTGTCGCTGCGAGTGAGATGTGGTGGGAGTGGTTGCTCTGTATGCCATAAGCGTTAAGCTGGTTTATGTGAAACCATCCTGACTTGCCATTGGGATAAGTGATCTTATAAACGGGGGGGCTGACTTTGTCTGAAATTGAGTAGGGTCCTGCGAATTTGGGGGAAAGAAATGAACTGGAGTTGTACAGGGAGAGCAATACTTGCTGTCCTACTGAAAATTCCGTTGGGTGCACCGTTTTGTCAAAACATGCTTTACTCTGTTTTTTCCGTGTTCCAAACCTAACGCCGCTACGAGTTGGGCTGCTTTAACGTTTTCCAGGATTTGTTGTACTGCTTTCTCATGGGTGAGGACGGTGACTGTGGGGCTGGCAAATCAAGCCCTAATAAGTATTCTGTTCCCTTCATGGGTCATCCGGTCATGAGGGTGTGGGGGGTGTATCCTGTCAAAGTCGATACCGTGTTCCGAATGAACATGAGTGCAAATGGGAGGACTGTGTCCCATGTTGATGTGTGCTGCTGCACCATTTTCCTAAGGGTGGCTTTGAGGGTTTGATTCATGCGTTCTACGATTCCGCTTGTTTGGGGGTGATCAGCTATATGAAATTTTTGTCGGATGCCGAAAATTGTGAGGACATTTTTCATGACGCGTCCTGTGAAGTGTGAGCCTTGGTCTGACTCTATACTACGGGGAAGGCCCCATCTTGTGAAGATGTGCTGTGTTAGAATCTTGGCTGTCGTTTTAGCCGTGTTAGTCCTAGATGGAAAAGCTTCCACCCATTTTGTGCAGGTGTCGATCACTACCAACACATATTTAAAACCATTTTTGCAGGGAGGTAGGGGACCTATATAATCAATCTGTAAATTAGTCCAGGGGCCATTAACAGGGCGGGTGTGTCTGAGTTCACCTTTCATCGCATACCTGTCTGGATTGTTTTGGGCGCAAATCAAACAATTCTCAATGTAATGACTCACATTGGATTTTAAATCGGGCCACCAGCAGAGAGGTCTGAGGCATCTATCCCTTGGTGTCCATGGTTATCATGAAATTGGCAGATAATCTGGTTTCTATCTTGGGCGGGGACCACATAAATACCGTCTTTTAAAATTATGCCATTGTGTGCTGTTAAAGCGTTTCTGTACTTATCATAGGGGGCTGGGAAGTTACCTTTTAAAACTTCCCTGAGCTTTTCGTCTTCCTTCTGTGCCTGGGCTAAATCTTGAATATTGGTCTGTGAGACCTGGACCGCGTGTACTTAGGCACTCTCGGGGGATTCCAAAAGTGACCATGTCTGGAACTTGCTTTTGCTAGGGCGTCTGCCTTAATGTTACATGGGGAGGAAGAATGATGGTGGCTGCGAACCTTAACAATACCATATTTACGGCCTTTAGCTGTCTTGAGGATATACTGGAGTAATGGGACTGAGGGTAGGGGTTTTCCATCTGCGCAAACAGAACCTCTAGATTCCCATAGGGGTAGGAACTCAGTTAAGCTATTGCAGGCATATAGGCTGTCAGAGTATATGTTGGCTGGGGTCGGGAACGAGTCGGGGTGCTGTACAATGTAGGCTTTGGTTGCTAATTCGGCTGCCTACGAACCTTGATGTCCAGGCAATTTCAGTGAGATTTCCTCTGACGCGCGTCCCTGCGCGTCCTCTACATAAATGCCACAACCTGTGGTTCTTTTACCATTTACAACTGTGGAGGAGCCATCCACATAAATCCTAAGAGCTGCATCTGTGTCTGTGGGCTGGGGTCTCTGGGGTGCAGTACCTGGTTTCGGGGGGCTGATTTGGGTACAAAGGGTCCTGTATTGTCCTTGGTGGTAATGATCTCACACTCATGTGGGGTGCATGTGTACTGTAAGTTGTCTGCTAGAAACTTGTGTGTCTTAGTCCTTTTAACCGTAATGTCCCATCCTTGTAGGAGTAGGGTCCATCGTGCTGCGCGAATTTGGCTGACTGTGCCATCCTTTAGTCTACCGTCTAATAGAAGTTGGGTTGGGGTGTGCTCTGTCAAAATGGTTACAGGGTTGAGTCCTGTTATGTACGCAAAGTACTGAACAGCCCAACACACTGCAAGCAAGTGCCTTTCGCAGACAGAAAATCCTTGCTCTACTGGATCGAGAACTCGTGAGGCGTAGGCTACGGGGCCTAAACGATCGTGCCTTTCCTGAAGGAGCACGCCGAAAGGGTTCGATCGGTGGTCGCTACCTCTATTGCGTATGAACATAGAACATAGAACATTAGAGCGCAGTACAGGCCCTTTGGCCCTCGATGTTGCGCCGACCCGTGAAACCACTCTAAAGCCCATCTAAACTATTCCCTTATCATCCATATGTATGGGGCGAGTGCGTCTGGTACCTGTAAAGCGGGAGCTGTGCTAAGGGTACGTTTTAATGCATCCATGGCATCCGTGTGCTGTGGAAGCCGTTTCCATGGGGCTTGCTTTTTTAGGAGCTCAGAAAGAGGGGCTGCCTTTGTGGCAAAACCGTCTATGTGGTTCCTGCAGTAGCGAACCAGTCCTAGAAATGACTGGAGGGCTGTAACATTATGGGTCAAGGGTAATTTAACAATGGAGTAAATGCGTTTCGGCTCGATCTCGCGTTTGCCATGAGTGATTACTGTGCCTAAATAAATGGTCTTTTCCTGGAGAATCTGGGCCTTTTTGGGGTTAACTTTACATCCAATTTCGTGAAGGAGTCCAAATAATTCGGTGCTCTCCCTTAGTGTCCGGCGGTAGAAGTAAGTCGTCTACATACTGAACGAGGCAATCGGGTCGGGAAAATTTAGCTAATCCATTTGCCAGTTGTCTGTGGAAAATGGGGGGGGGGGGAGTTGTGGAAGCCTTGTGGTAGGCACGTCCACATGTATTGCTGTCCCTGGAAGGTGAAAGCAAATTTGTATTGGCACGCTTTATCCAATGGAATGGACCAAAAGCCGTTGCTGATGTCCAAAACCGTGAAAAACTGTTTTAACATTTTCTCGGGACTCGTGGCTACAGTGGGGGCTGCTAATGGGGTCACTTTGTTTAGTTCGCTATAATCAATGGTCAGTCACCATGAGCCATCGGGTTTCCTGAAGGGCCAGATTGGGGCATTGTTAGTTGAGGCTACTGAACGAAGTACGCCTTGGTCAAGTAAACTTTGGATGACTTTTGCAATTTCTCCCTCTGCTTGTTGGGGAAAACCGTACTGTTTCTGGGGTTTAGGATCGGGTCCTGTGATGTTAACTACACCTGCAATCCTGCCGCAGTCATGCTTGTGCTGGGCAAAAGATGCTTTGTGTTTCTGTAAAACGTCTCTAACTTCTTTGTCTTGACTAATGGTTCGCGGATCAAACCAGAAGTCTATTACTGCGCTAATCCTGTGTGCGTAGTCTCCAACTGTGAACGTAGCGGGGGCTCGTGCTGCCTTGCCATTCTCCCCCCTGTGTCCCAAAGAAATTCTACGGGGTGTCCCCGGACTGTGCCTGCTACTACCGGTCTTCCGGACTTGTCCCAAAGGGTGTCGCAGACCCAAGTTGGGGAGTCCGAACATCGTTAATCGGTGCTGTTCATGTCTGCGTTCTTGGAAAGGGCGCTAACACTGTGAATGGGCTTGGCTCTGTTCTTATTTAGGGCATTTGCCTGCTGGTTTCGCTGCTGTTTCTGGGGGGCATTGCACTCTCGGGCATAATGTCCTAACTGTCCACAATTATAGCATTCTTGTGATTTAGGCTACTGTGGGCTGTTTCTTCCCTCATTTACCCATGTGGGGTTTTGACGTGTCCTGACTGAATGCATGTTAGCAACTTCCTGCTCTTCCTCTGCTTTTCCTTGTTCTGACCTTCCCTGAAGGGACTGTTCCCAAGCGCGGGATAATCTCTTTAATACCCATTTCTCATTATGAGTGTTGTCTGAGGGATTATAATTGGCGCAATTGTTAACTTCTTCGCACTCGCTAACGTCTCCCTCACTATCTCCTCTCTCTGTCTCGAATCTCTCTGCGGAGCGTCTTCACGACCTCCTCTGTGCCTCGCAATTGTGCCACGCAGGACACGATTGCCATCGGCTTACAAACTTTTCCTAAACCCTTCTTATGAATCTCGGTCAGGTTATCCCACCAAGTCTGTCCTATATTTCCGGGACCTGTTTCCTCATTTGCGCAAAATTCATTCCAAAGGGGCCATCCTTTCCCTTTTAGATACTTCCTAATTTCCTCTTCCCATATGGGACACTGCTCTGCTCTATTGGTTGCTGCGACCACGAATTCCTGGGGGTTCATAAAGCGTTCCATTGCCTTTATTGCCATTTCTACTGTAATCTCTGGGTTTCTACCATAAATTTGGAACAGGGGGGAATAAAGCGGTGATGCAAACATGGGTACGGCTCAAGCTATTTTCAGGTCTACAAAACTCCCTCAAGTTTTACGCTACAAAATCTATCGAGGTTACCTTATATCCCTTGTTAGTACGCATGCAAATTACACACTTCCGAATCTTGGAGGTTTGATCAATACTGGTCTTACGCTTGTGGTTTTTACTTTTTCCAATTGGGTTTCTAATTCAAAGTTGGGTTCTCTCGAAGTGACAAAGTCACTTCTCGGTCGAGTCCCGGCAAAAGTTGCCAGTAATGTTGCTCTCTTTTGTGGCTATAAATATGGCGGTTAATAAGGTCGCCTTTCTTAATCTTAATTATGAATATGCTTTCAGAGTCACCAGGTATCTCTTGATACCGCCACAAGGTTCAACCGAATACCGATCAAAGAGCCAATCACCAGTTAGTTAGTTCAAAGTCAATGATACTTTATTTACACACAGTATGATTTACTCATGCACAATAACACTACAGGCTAAACTATGTCTATCACTAACACCTATACTTAACTTCGGGTGCCCACCTAGGTCAGAGGAACAGTGGCCATTGTCTGGATCCGAGGCTGTTGGATTCGAAGAAGTAGCAGGAGTATAGCTATGGTCGTCCGCCTGGGAGCGAGCGTTGAACTTGAACTTACTTGCTTCTGGTGGTGCAGGTGGAAGGGTCTCTCCAGTTGAGAGCCAATTCTAAGAGAGGGAACACATGGCGGGGGTTCCTTCTTATACTTGATGCGACCATCAATTCACTCGAGACAAGAGTAGAAATAAACTGTGGCTTTAATCAACTAGAAAAGTGCCTGCCTGTGACTGGTCGAACACTGAGAACCACTTACAGGTCGACTGCTCTTTATACCTCCCTTCAAGGGGAGAAGCCATGGGCGGAGCCCATACAGGCCCCAACATGTTCCCTTATGGATAATGCCATACAATGGCCCATATTTGGAGCCCACAAGGGCAACAGCATAGCACAGATACAAATACAAGGGCAACAGCACAGCACAGATACAATGGTGGATAATTGATATAATACATTCGCCACAATACTTGGGGGGGGCTTTGCGCGCTTTTAGGCGGGCCTTACACTTGGTCCCAATTAATTGGGCAGCTTCTCGATCACTGCCTTCGATCTGAGCCAATAAAGGGGCGGGTGCCTTGATGGCTGAGCGTGTCCTAAGTGGCCATTGGCCTTGCTTTGTTTGTTTCTTCTTGCTGAGATATTGGCGCCGGAATGTCTGGGACGGTATCGGCTACCTGATCACCAGTCTTTGTTCATCGGAGATGGGCCATCAATGTGCAAATAGGCCAAGAGTTTCGGTTCTGTCTGCAGTCTGTCTTCTAAATACACATTCAGGCTCTGTGCCTGCTTGTTACTTTGCACTGTCCATTTTTCCCTGTATGCTCTGCGAGTGTCCATTTTATATGCTGAAAGTGGCCATCCCAGATGACTACAGAGCCCTACAGAGGTCGGTATGGAGGGGAAGAGTGCCCCCACGGCACAGGCCCGTCCACAGATCGGTGGGCCCCGATCGCGGGCCAGGCCACCATGGGGGTCCCCCAGGGCTGGATCCCCCGTGCCCCCCCCCCCCCCGAGGACTCCGCTAGCCACCCTCAAAGCCAGGTCCCGCCGGGATGGACCATGTCCACTTCACGCCGGCGGGACTGGCCGAAAACGGGCGGCCGCTTGGCTCATCAGGGCCAGGAGAATTGCCGGGGGGAGGGGGATGCTGCCAACAGCCCCCAACCTGCGTGACGTGATCCCCGCCCCCGCCCGAAAACTGGCGCCGGAGAATTCGGCAGCCGGCGTCGGAGCGGCGGGATTCACCCCACCCCACTCCGACCCGGCGGGGAGTCAGCAAATCCTGCCCAACATGCCCCACCCTTCCACGATACTCTACTCTCTTAGGCAGAAGTCTTGTAGGCCCGAATTAGTGCAGGTTTTGACAAGCGGGGCCTGGGTGCCATGGCTGAGGGGGGAGCAGGAGGGAACAAAGAACAATAAATAAACCCTAGAAAACTGACAGGCTTGCTTGTGGGAGAGGGGGTGCACCCAGGCTGGAGGTAGTATTGGAGAGCGGCTCGAGGCGAAGTCCGTGGACTCATGGTGTCCCGCTCAGGATCGGGTGGCTCAGACCACCATTGCTGCTGTGCAATTTAGTGCTGATTACAGGCTCCTGGCTGCTCACACTGCTGAGTGCTGCTTGTGTTTCTTGAATGCTCAGAGAGCCTTTAGTCTTGTGGGAGCCCACCCAGGCTGCCCCTCTGGATAACCTCATACCCCAGCTGTTTCATCAAGCGGACGGGCATGGCTGAGCTCAATCAGGGGCCGGCTAGGTGTTGGCCCTCCTCAGAAATGCTGCTTCACTGCAGAGAAAGCAGAGGAGTAAAGAGCTCTCCCCAATCAGAGGACACCTCCACTGCAGCCTTTGGAGCCCTCTCTGGTTCTCTGCCACTCTCAGGGCTAAGGCCTCATCAGTGATCACCAGCTGTCTCCGCCGAGTGAGGTTGGCAGTGCTGACTGCCTCTGCTATCAACTTCCAGTCAGTGTTCAGTAGGGCGCGCTTGTGTCTGGGGAAGAGGGTTCCCTCTGCTCATCACTGGTATGGGGCTGTGTGTCCACCTCGGATTCCCGACCTTGGGGGGGCAGATCTTCTCTGGCTGCAGTGAGTGTGTGTTAAGTGGAGTGCTTAAAAACAGCTCCAGCTGTCAGGCTGGTAAGCGATAACTCCGGCCCCAGCAGTTAGAACTGGGCCAGGAATTGCTCTGAATTCGCGCTGGCAGAGTGCTGGCCCGTTAGCATGTCCACACTTGCTTACCAAATAGTGCTACCAACGAGAACGTGAATCACACACAATTCAGTCCCGATGTCAACACTTAGCCTCCCAACCGGAGAGTCCTGCCATGGTGTGGCTTTCAAGTGGAATGTGTACCCTGTGTTACAGTAGGCATTCCTGTTGTGTGATCAGGTAAGATGAACCAAAATATTTTCACTGTATATTGTTGTTCATATAGTTCTATGTTAACAAGCTTAATAAATCAGGAGAGTGAGAGAATCATTTAAGAGATTAGGGCAGCACGGTAGCACAAGTGGCTAGCACTCTGACTTCACAGAGTCCCAGGTTCGATTCCCCGCTGGGTCACTGTCTGTGCGGAGTCTGCACGTTCTCTCCATGTCTGCGTGGGTTTCCTCCGGGTGCTCCAGTTTCCTCCCACAGTCCAAAGACATGCAGGTTAGGTGGATTAGCCATGATAAATTGCCCTTCATGTCCAAAAAGGTTAGGAGGGGTTACTGGGTTACGGGGATAGGGTGGAAGAGTGGGTGGGTGCAGACTCGATGGGCCGAATGGCCTCCTTCTGCACTGTATGTTCTAAAATTGTGAGAAAGAAAACAAGACATCAAAGGCAGAGAAAAATTAGAGTAAAGAAATTGTGAGTTCAGAAATCTCAGGATAAAAAATATTTAACGTAAGTGAGAGAGAAAATATGGTCAGAGATGAGAAAAGGGAGATTAAGAAAAGACACTCAAGAACTCAAAAAAAGAGTTGACACGACTATGCCCATTTTAAACATATTTTTCTTTAACTTCTACTCTATTGGTTTTGGTACATGTTCAGAACTTTATTTGATTCGTTGTTCTATAATTATTTGTTGTATTGAGTCTGAGTCGCCCAGGAAGATGTAATTGTAATTCACAGAAAATTGGTTTTAAGATACAATTAAAATAAAGTTAAAGCGTATTTTAAAACAAAGATCATGATAAGGATTCGAGAAACCAACCTCAGATCTGAGTTCACAAGATTCATTGTAACATCCCTCATCCAATTACCAATCTCATAGCCATCAGGAATTTATTGTTTTGCATGCTAATCCTGCTCTTTTGCATCTTTCTTCCATTCTATTAAACAAGCTTTTGTTGCTCTTGCAAAGTTATCTATGTATTAAAGAAAGACTTTTCATTTATACAACAACTTTCATGACCTCAGGATGTGACCTCAGAAAGCAATTTACAACAAAGATAATACCATCGGCCTCCCGACCATCACTGTCAGGAAGGTTGACCCATCTGAAAATTTCTATTGTACAACCAATGGCGGAATTCTCCATTCTTTTTTTTTCTTATAAATTGAGTGTACCCAATTCATTTTTTTCCAATTAAGGGGCAATTTTGCGTGTTCAATCCACCTACCCTGCACACCTTTGGGTTGTGGGGGCGAAACCCATGCAAACACGGGGAGAATGTGCAAACTCCACACGGACAGTGACCCAGAGCTGGGATCGAACCTGGGACCTCGGCGCTGTGAGACTGGAGTGCTAACCACTGCGCCACCGTGCTGCCCGTGGAATTATCTATTCCTGAGACTAGGGGCTGGATTATCCGTTTTCGGGATTATGTCCCCACGCTATCGTGAAAACTGTGGGGCTGGATTTTTCACAATCCGACGCAGGAATCGCATGTGGCGCCGGGGCGGAGAATCCACTTTCGCGCTTGGAATTGGGATTTGCACCGATTCCTCGATTCTCCGGCCCCGAAAAAGTGGCATATCAGGGAAGTACGCCGCAGCACGTATCCCCTACCTGCGGCCATTGCTGGAGGCCCGACCCACCATTCTCTGCAGGTAAACTGGCATCAAAAGGCCACAGATTCACAGCATTGGAGAGGGGCCAGCAGGCAGGTGTTGTGGAGCTCACAGCTCCATCTGCCAATACGGCCCCCAGCACCTCCGGGTCAGAGGCCGCGCATGCGCACAGCGGCGGCCTCCAGCGGCTGCACCGCGCTCCATGGTGGACTCAGCCCGCGGACCTGGACTGCGGAAATAGTGCCCCCAATCGGCCGCTCGCCTGCCCCGGACCGCCCACACAAAAAAACCCCAGTCCCGAATGAGGCCCCACCCGACCTCTGATCGGCCTGCTCCCGACTGTGGCGGCCGCAGACTGAGTCCACAGCCGCCTCGCGAGTTTCCCGAATGACAGGACCACACTAGAAATACGCCGTAGGGAATTTGGCCAGTCAGGGACGGAGAATAGCAGGGCAGGCCTCAGGCATTGGACTCAGGTGGTGGATACTTGGCGTGGCTTACTTCCCGAGTACGCCACTTTTTGGGAGGTGGAGAATCGCGGTTCTGGAGCCGGTCCCGATTTCATGCGGGAAAACAGATTCTCCGCACCGTTGCCGAACGCAGTTTGGCTGTTGGGGTGCAGAGAATCCAGCCCTAAATGTTGATGCAGAGGCAGGATTCGTGGACTTCTACGACAGCAAAACTGGCGCCTCACCTGGGCCGATTCAGCGACTGTTAAGGGGCTAGCACCGGCACCACATGGAACACAAATGATACAATGAAAATCAAAGCCAGATTCGCCGGATTCGCGATTGACATTTGAAATGAAAAATTAAAATGAAATGAAAATCGCTTATTGTCACAAGTCGGTTTCAAATGAAGTTACTGTGGACAACCCCTAGTCGCTGCGTCAGTTCCTGCTCAGCAGGGGTATCGCCTCCAGCAGGACGACCCGCTATAACCCCCAGGGAAACGGGCAGGTGGAGAGGGAGAACGGGACGGTCTGGAGGGCCGTCCAGCTGGCCCTACGGTCCAGAAATCTCCCGGCCTCCCGCTGGCAGGAGGTCCTCCCCGATGCACTGCACTCCATTCGGTCGCTCCCATGCACTGCAACTAACGACACACCCCATGAACGTCTCTTCGCCTTCCCCAGGAAGTCCACATCCGGGGTGTCGCTCCTGACTTGGCTCACAGCTCCAGGACCCGTACTCCTCCATAAGCACGTACAATTCCACAAGGCGGACCCGTTGGTTGAAAGGGTGCAGTTACTCCACGCTAACGGCAAGTATGCCTACGTAGCGTACCCCGTCGGCCGCCAGGATACTGTCTCCCTCAGGGACCTGGCACCAGCAGGTTCCCCACACACACACCCCTCCGGCCAGGCGCCACCCTCCCCTCCCTGGCGCACCCAGCAGCAACCCCCCGGGACCATCAGTCTTCCTCCTGCCCACGCCCGAGGATGAGGAGGATTTCGGCACACTCCCGGAGTCACCGAGGACCAGACCGGCACTGGAATCGCCGCCACCACTACGTCGCTCCCAACGTCAGATCAAGGCCCCGGACCGGCTATACCTGTAACTGGTTCGGGACTGTTAAAGCACCATGTACTGGACTCCAAAAATGTTTTGCCTCTGTATATTAAAACTTGTTCTGTATATAGTTCTCCGCCACCCCCGCCGGACTCAATTTTAACAGGGGGTGAATGTGGTAATCACCATTGTTGTATATATTAGGAGATGTGTGGTAAGGCCCTGTCCTACAGGTACGGGGGTAGTCCCTGCCTGCTGGCTCCACCCAGTTTTCGGAGTATAAATATGTGTGCTCCCCACACAGCAGCCATTTCGTCAGCTGCTGTAGGAGGCCACACATCTTAGTGTATTCAACTCTCGTCTTTGTGCAATTGATCGTGCATCAACATTCAGGAGGCTGAGAAGTTGCAGCTGCATATACACACTTCACTCCCCACACACCACCATCCCAGTCAACAAATGGCAGCGAAGAGAGCAGCCCCGGGATTTATGGATGCCAAGATTGAAACCCTCCTGGAGACCATGGAGGAGAGGCGGGCGACTTTGTACCCCGGCCTGAGAAAAAGGCTGCCAGCTGCCACCATTCGCCGGGCCTGAGCACAGGTGGCAGAGGCCGTCAGCGTCATGAGCAATACCATCTGGACTGGCCGGCAGTGACATAACAAACAGCACAAACTCCTCAGGGCAGCCAGGGGGAGCAGGCAGCACTGTTCCCCTAGCACCAATCCCCGTCCCATACACCCATAACCGAACCCCTCCACCCACCGGGAGGGTGGCCGAACCCCCACCCTGAACCACATTGCGGCACCCATATCGGCTGCCATGGGCGGGTGCCCTGGCCACTGAAGCAGCCAGCTACCCACCTCCAGGGCTGCATGCATCGGACTGTCTAACCCTGTGTATTTTCTGTTTCTGCAACCCAAGGAGAAGGCCGCCCATAACCGCTGAGAGCGGGAGAGGGACCGCTGGACCTGCAGCCCCCCACCGCGGCAGAGCAGAGGGCCCTGGACGTGGTCAGCGGGCCTGAGGAAAGGGCAGTTGCCGGGGTGGAGATCGGCCTTGGGCAAGGAAGTGAGACCCTGCTGACATACGGTTCTCCATGAAACGTGTGTCACCATCCCACCAAACCCCCCTCCCCCACACCACCCTCACACCACCCTCACCCCCACATCACCCTCACCCCCAAAAGCACCCTCACACCACCCTCACCCCCAAAAGCACCCTCACACATACACCACACTCACACCACCCTCACCCCTACACTACCCTCACACCCACACTACCTTCACACCCACAGTACCTTCACACCCACACTACCTTCAACCCCACACTACCTTCAACCCCACACCACCTCCTCATCCCCACTCCACACACCTCCGCCACCCCACTCCCCCCAGCTCATGGTCTAATCATGCGTCCTGTCTTGTGGACCTGCTGGTGATGGGGCAGGTCCTTCTGGTGTCCCCCATCCCCAGCCAGAGCCGGAGCCCTGGGTGCAGAGCAGGGACGAAGATGATACCGACACGGAAGGGAGCCATATACTTGAGACGCACGACACCCTGGAGATCGGGTCCGGTGATGATATTGACTTCCCGTCACAGCTGTCTCCAACACCCTCCACCATCCCAGAGACACTCACCTTGGTCGGGCACTTTAGTGAAGAGGCTCCTGGGACACTCTGGTGCACACCACGCAATTGTTCCGGTACATCAGGTGGAGGTAGGGTCTCCCGAGGGTGGGAATGGTCCGAGGGCGGTCCGATCCCAGGGACTAGCTGCCATCAGGGGCACAGGGCTAAATCGCTGGCTTTGAAAGCAGACCAAGGCAGGCCAGCAGCACGGTTCAATTCCCGTAACAGCCTCCCCGAACAGGTGCCGGAATGTGGCGACTAGGGGCTTTTCACAGTAACTTCATTTGAAGCCGACTTGTGACAATAAGCAATTTTCATTTTCATTTCATTTTTCATCCAGACGGGTATCGGGCTTCTGGAACGGACGGTCCCATCAATCATGGAGATAGAGTCCCAGAGCCAGGGACTACATGAGGGGTTGTCGCTGAGCCTCCAGTACCTGCAGGTGCAGGTGGAGGAGTCCAACCACGTGCAGGAGCAGGTGGAGGTGCCAGCCGTGCGTGCCCCCCAGGCAAACACCACATGGGTGGCATCTGCGGTGGAGGCCTTGGGGATGAGAGTTTCGGCTACGGATCAGCATGTCCAAGGCCTGGTGCAATCTGTGCAGGCACTGGCTGAGGCCCAGGACAGGACTGCCCTCTCACGGGCAGCCATGTGCCAGCGCCACCTGGACATTGCAGTGGCGCTCCTGAGCGGGGCCCAGTCACAGCGGGCCATGGCTGAGAGCGTCGGGGCATTGCCCAGGGGCGGCCAATGTGGCACAGAAACAAAGGAAGGTGGCCCAGTCCCAGAGGGAGATGGTGAAGTCATTGGCTGATGTGGCACAAAGGGTGGTGGCACAATCACAACATGATGTGGCGCAATCCTAGACAGAGATGGTCCACTCCCTGTGCTCCATGGCTGGAAGAATGCAGACCCTGGTTGAAACGGCAGCAGGCCTCCAAGACTGGCAGCGCCAGCTGGCGGGGGAGCCTCAGAGGATAGCTGCTCCGCTCACACCCCCGTGGAGTACTAGTGACTCCTGCAGTGGAGGTTCTAGAACACCGCAGTACCTCGGACTCTCCTCCTCCTGTCCCTGGCGCATCTGGTGGGCAGCAGACAGAGCACCTGGGACACCCGAGCAGCAGCCGGGCCCATCCAGGCCCGGTTGCCCCAGCAGACAGCCGCCAAAGGGGACCCAGATCGCAGGGCGGGAATCGCAGCAGGCCGTCTCCACTCCTGATGTACCATCTGGGGAATCCACCTAGACATAGCCCATAAGGACTGAAAATGAGACACCAATTAAGTTGGCTTGCGTGCAGGCCGCAGTTTAATGATAACGGCAAGAGCATGTATCTGTATGTATGTTTTCACATTAAACACTGTGCACAATGTTACAAGCTGCTTCGGTGCTCTGTCAGAAAGGTGTGAGGGGTGGACTGGACTGGCCTCGGCTGGCCGCAGACGGGGCGCGGGGAGGTGGGCAGGGGGAGGGTGGGGGGAGGGTGGGCGTTGTGGGTGGGCTTGGTTCAGGGACCACAGTTCAGCCAGTGCTCACCACTCCAGTGTCCCCTCCCTTCCCCCACCTCCGCCACCTCAGGGGATTCGATGGGACCGTGTGATGGAATGGCCAGATCGCATGCATGGATCACTCAGGTGGACTGTGGAAAGTGCTACCATGGGCAGGAGTCAGATTTGTCAAATGATGCGGGGGTGGGGGGGGGGGGGGGGGTGGTGTTTAGCCGCGGAGGGAGTGTGGGGGTGGGATTTGTGTCCAAAGCCCTGGATAGTCCCTTGCCTGCTCGGCTCCATGTCCTGCCCTTCCTTACCCTCCCCGCATCCTCCTCATCGGACGAGGCCTGCCATTTATGCTGTTCCTCCAGCACAACGCCCCTCTGCATTGTTGTGGAGGACACAGCAAGCCGCCACGATGCGGTGACCCTCCCAGCATTATGCTGGAGGGCCCCTCCAGAGCAGTTCTGGCACCTGAACTGCATCTTCAGGAGGCCAAAGCACCTCGTGATCATGCTCCTGCTCACGGCATAGGCATCATACCAAGTCTCCGCACCGGTCTGTGACCTCCGGATAGGTGTCATTAGCCACGACCGCATCAGATAACTCCTGTCGCCCAGGAGTCAACACCCCAGCCAGGGGTGTGCCTCGAAGAAGCCGGGAATCATCGAGTGTGCCAGGATAAAGGCGTTGTGTACACTGCCCGGGTATTGGGCACAAACGTGCATTATGCTCATCTGGTTGTCGCACACCAGCTGCACATTCAGCCAGCGGAACCCCTTTCAGATTGTGAAAAGCGGCCTGTCATCTGCAGGTGTCTGTAGGGCGACATGCATCCCATTGAGCACCCTCTGGACATGGGACATCTGGTTGATGGCAACGAACCCTGCTCCCTGGGCATCCTGGTGGGCTCGGTCCACAATGAAATGGATGTACTGTGCTGAATGGGCATATCGGGCCATCGTGACGATGCGGATGTACATGTGCACTGAGCTCTGTGAGATCCCAAATAGGTCCCCACTTGGTGCTGTCATGCGAGAGTGCCTTTAAAAATGGGTGTTTATCAAGTAGCTGCAGTGATGTCAGTGTGTGGGCAGAGCTGGGCTCTGCTCTGCTTTTACTTTCATTTTGAGCTGGCAGCTGCAGTATGTTTAGTTTCATTTTCAGAGTTGGAGAGCTGTATTCAAAGCAAGCAGCTGTGTAAGGATCTCTCTCTCTACAAGCTAAAAAATGTCTTCAGCTCATTGATGATTTCAAAGTAACCTGTTTCTGTAGAGAATTCAAACTTGCTGTCTTTGTTAAAAAGTGTTTTGGGCTTATGGATGTTGTTTGGAAAGTTACTAAGGGTTACCTATAGAATATTGTATTTGGGAAAGTATCTGTGTTTGCAGTTGATAAGATGTTTACTGTGTGTTTATAAAGTGTTAACTGAATTCATAGAATAAACATTGTTTTGTTTTAAAAATAGTTGAAAATGAAAATGAAAATCACTTATTGCCACAAGTAAGCTTCAAATGAAGTTACTGTGAAAAGCCCCTTTCTTTAGATCTTTAGATTTTTAGATCTCTGTTGCATCACACCTGTAAAGTGGGCCCTTGAGCTCCACATAACCAAAATCTATTAAACGTTATGGGTCAGGTGAACTCCATGATATACTTTGGAGTTTTCAAAACCCTGGTCCATAACAATTTGGGGGCTCGTGGGATCTTTTGTGACTGGGTTGGCTTAGTGAACTTAAAGACAGTGAGGGGTGAGTACATTTGTGTTTCCTTTTCAGGTGTGGAATTCCAGTTTAAGTAGGGAGTGTGTTGTGGACAATGGCATTTTCAGACGCTCGGATGTTTTTGGGGGTGGAGAAGGTCACACGCAGTACCTTACGAACAGAGACTAAAAAAAGGCTTTTAGATTTGGCAAAAACATTGCGGTTAACGTTACCTGACAGCATACGAAGAGAAGAGGTATTTATGGCGCTAGCTGAGCATTTAAAATTGCCTGAGATACAGTCTGAATCATTAGAAATGGCAAAACTTCAGTTACAGATTAAACAACTTGAACATGAAAAAGAATTAAAGTAGCTTGAATACGTAATGAGGGAATAAGAAAGAATAGCCCTACCAGAACAACAAGAAAGAGAAAGGGAGGTGCAGATCAGGGAAAAAGAAAAAGAAAGCGAGGAAAGGGAAGAAGAGAGAACATTTGAACTTCAGAAAATGGCCATGAAACATGACAGTCAGGTAAAATTGTAACGGGAATGTAAAGGGAACATAGAACATAGAACATACAGTGCAGAAGGAGGCCACTCGGTCCATCGAGTCTACATCGACCCACTTAAGCCCTGACTTCCACCCTATCCCCATAACCCAATAACCCCTCCTAACCTTTTTGGTCACTAAGGGAAATTTATCATGGCCAATCCACCTAACCTGCACATCTTTGGACTGTGGGAGGAAACCGGAGCACCCGGAGGAAACCCACGCAGACACGGGGAGAACGTGCAGACTCCGCACAGACAGTGACACAGCAGGGAATCGAACCTGGGACCCTGGCGCTGTGAAGCCACAGTGCTATCCACTTGTGCTACCGTGCTGCCCTATGTAAAGGAATGTAAAGGGAAACGTAAAGTTTGTGGGTACTGATAAGGATAAAGAGAAAGAGCATCCTAATCTAAGGCTTGGTGGGGCTCTATTTAAATATGTCCAAGCATTGCCAAGGTTTGATGAGAAGGAAGTAAAAGCCTTTTTAATTTCATTTGAGAAGGTGGCGAAACAAATGAAATGGCCACCGGACATGTGGGTATTACTGATTCAAACAAAGCTGGTAGGTAGCGCTAGTGGAGTGTTTGCATCACTATCAGAAGAGGTATCTGGGATGTATGAGGAGGTGAATAAATCCATCTTAGGTGCATATGAACTAGTGCCTGATGCCGACAGACAAAGGTTCAGAAATTTAAGGAAAGAACCTGGTCAAACATACATGGGGTTTGAAAGGATCAAACAGAGTAATTTTGATAGGTGGATAAGGGCTTTGAAAATAGACCAAACGTATGAAGCTCTCAGAGAAATTGTGCTTTTGGAGGAGTTTAAAAATTCAATTCCTGATGTAGTGAGAACTCATGTGGAAGAGCAGAGGGTTAAAACTGCAAGGTTAGCAGCAGAAATGGCAGATGATTATGAATTAGTTCATAAATCAAAGTTTGGTTTCCGACATCAGTTTCAGCCTGTGAGGGATCGAAACTGGGGAAAAGAGAAATACTGAAGTGGTAGAAGTAAAGAAGATCTGATGGGAGATAATAAGGCGAGAGTACCTCAGATTAAAAAAGGAATCCAGGAAGGTGGAAGAGAAATGAAAAGTTTCAAATGTTTTCACTGTAATAAACTAGGCCATGTAAAGTCACAGTGTTGGTGGTTGAAGAAAAGCACTGGGAAGGCTGATGTGATAAAACAGGATAAGACAGTGGGGTTTGTTAAAGTGGTAAAGGAAAATCCAAGTGAAGCGAAGGAGGTGCAAAAGATTGTACAACCTAATCAAGAGGTGATTGATAAGAAGGTGCCAGATCTCTTTAAATAATTTACTTGTGTGGGTAAAGTTTACTCATGTGTAACAGGAGGAGCAGGTAAAGAAGTCACAATTTTAAGAGATACGGGAGCTAGTCAATCTTTAATGGTAAGAGATGAGGCGTTATGTAGTTTGGGAGGAATATTGCCAGAAAAGGTGGTAATATGTGGAATTCAGGGTGAGAAGAGTAGTGTTCCATTATATAAGGTAAGGTTGGAAAGTCCAATGAAGAGTGGTGAAGTGGCAGCTGGAGTAATAGAGAAACCATCTTATCCAGGAATACAGTTTATCTTGGGTAATGATATAGCTGGATCGCAGGTGGGAGTGATGCCTACTGTGGTTGATAAGCCAGTGGAAAATCAGACAACTGAAGTGTTGAAGGACGAATATCCTGGGATTTTTCCGGATTGTGTGGTAACAAAGTCGCAAAGTCACAGGTTAAGACAAGGGGAGAAATCAAAGAGTGAAGATAAAGTAGAAGCGCAATTATCAGAAACAATTTTTGATCAGATATTTGGAAAAGAACAGGTGGAGGATGAAACGGATGTTTTTAGTTCAGGAAAATTGGCAGAGTTACAACAGAAAGATATAGAAATAAAATGGATTCTTCAGACAGCATACACGGAAGAGGAATCTGAATGTATACCTGAATGTTATTACCGTAAAGATGATGTCTTGATGAGAAAATGGAGACCTTTACATATGCAGGCAGATGAAAAGTGGGCAGAAGTTCATCAAGTGGTACTGCCGGTAGGGTATAGAAAGGAGGTGTAGCGAGCAGCACATGAGGTACCAGTGGGAGGTCATTTGGGAATAAGGAAAACTCAAGCTAAAACCCAAAAACATTTTTATTGGCTTGGACTACATAAAGATGTAGTTAAATTCTGTCGAACATGTCACACGTGTCAAGTGATAGGGAAACCTCAAGCAGTGTTAAAACCAGCGCCCTTAATACCCATTCCAGCATTTGAGGAACTTTTTACAAGGGTCTTAATTGATTGTGTAGGACCGCACCCTAAAACAAAAAGTGGGAATCAATATATTTTGACTATAATGGATGTGTCTACAAGGTTTCCAGAGGCCATTCTAGTACGCAATATTACAGCAAGAAAGATTGTGGAGGATTTACTTAAATTCTTTACTCGATATGGACTACCCCAGAAATATAATCGAATCAAGAATCAAATTTTACCTCAAGGTTATTCAAAGACGTTTTGGATAGCTGAGGAATAAAACAATTTAAATCAACTGCGTACCACCCAGAATCACAGGGAGCATTAGAAAGGTGGCATCAGACATTAAAGACAATGCTGAAGGCTTATTGTCAAGATTATCCAGAAGATTGGGATAAAGGAATTCCATTCGTACTGTTTGCAATTAGGGATGGACCTAATGAGTCAACCAAATTTAGTCCTTTTGATCAAATTTTTGGTCATGAGGTAAGAGAACCACTTAAATCGATGAAGGAAAAACTGGTGAGTGAGCAGTTGGAACTTACATTATTGGGTTATGTGTCAAATTTTAGGGAACAATTAAATAGAGCAGGGGAATTGGCTAGACAACATGTAAAGGTTGCACAACATGTGATGGAATGGGTAGCGGGCAAGAAAGCAAAAGTTCGTAATTTTGCCAGTGGAGATAAAGTTTTAGTATTGTTACAAGTGGTAGGTGAACCTTTAAAAGCAAGGTTTTATGGAACTTATCAGATTGAAAGGAAATTAAGTGCGGTGAATTATGTGCTAAGAATGCCAGATGGAAGGAAACTCACCGAGTGTTTCATGTGAATATACTTAAAAGATACTTTGAAAGGGAAGGAGAGCAAAAGAAGGAGGTTTTAATGATTCTTTCTCAAAGTTAAGAACCAAATCCAGGTGACTTTGAATTTGACCTCCCTCAAATTAAATTGGAAAACGAGGATGTTCTTAAAAATTGGGAGAAACTGTTGAGTTACCTTCCAGAGGAAAAACAAACTGACCTGAAAGAGTTATTGATATCATATGGGCAAGTTTGTGGAGATAAGTTGGGAAGTACTAAAATGACTATGAGTAGACATGATGTAGATGTGGGAAATGCTGTTCCAATTAAACAATATCCAGAAAGACTTAACCCTTTAAAATTGGCACAGGTTAACAAAGAAATTGAAAGTATGCTTATAAATGGCATAATTGAAGTGGGTTGTAGCCAATGGAGCTCACCCATAATGATGGTACCAAAATCGGATGGTAACCAACGGGGGGGGGGGGCTGTGGACTATAGAAAGGTTAATGCAGTTACAAGAATGGACTGTTATCCTATCCCACGTTTGGAGGATTGCATTGAGAAAGTGGAACAATCAGCTTTTATTTCCAAACTGGATTTACTTAAAGGTTAGTGGCAGGTACCTTTATCCGAAAGGGCGAAGAAGATTTCAGCTATTGTGACTCCAGATGGTATATGCCAATTCAAAGTTATGCCATTTGGCATGAAAAACGCTCCAGCCACATTTCAACGGTTAACTAACAAAGGCATTTCAGGATTACCCAATTGTGCGATGTACATCGACGATCTGGTCATTTTTAGCCAGACATGGAAAGAACATTTGAAGCATCTGATGGTGTTATTCGATCGACTTCAGGAGGCGAGTTTGGTGATAAACCTAGCCAAAAGTGAATTTGGAAAAGCCCAAGTCACTTTCCTTCGCCATACAATCGGACAGGGTCGAATATCCCACGGGATGCGAAAACAAAAGTTATTGGGGAGTTTCCAATACCCTCGACACCAAAGGAAATAATGCGATTTCTTGGCATGAGTAGATTTTACCAGACATTTTTGCTGAACTTTAGCAATGTGTTTGCTTCACTGATGGACTTGCTAAGGAAGCGTAGGGAATTTAAGTGGCCAGCGGAGTGTCAACAGGCATTGACGACCTAAAGGCTGTGTTAACCAATGCTCCTGTGCTGGAGAATTACAAGGGGCTCTGTGATCAGATTGAACTAAAGTATCTGACCTTAAAGAGAAATGCCGAGGTGTAGAGAAATGGATGGATCGTGCAGAGACCTTCTTGTCCAAAGAGACTGTCAATCAAGAGGGAGTCCAGTTGGAAGAAGAAGAACTGAAATGGACTATGTTCTTATACCTGTTGGTGTATTTTGTTTTGTGAAATGAAAAAGTATTTTACTGTCTGTATTTCTTAAAGGAAAGTGAAAAGGTGAAAAATGAAACCATCTTGAATTTGATGGGTTTTTTTCTCTTGGGGGAGGTGTATTGTGAGAGTGCCTTTAAGAAATGGGTGTTTATCAAACAGCTGCAGTGATGTCAGTGTGTGGGTGGAGCTGGGCTCTGCTCTGCTTTTACTTTTGTTTTGAGCTGGCAGCTGCAGTATGTTTAGTTTCGTTTTCAGAGTTGGAAAGCTGCATTCAAAGCAAGCAGCTATGTAAGGATCTCTCTCTCTACAAGCTAAAGAATGTCATCAGCTCATTGATAATTTCAAAGTAATACCTGTCTCTGTAGAGAATTCAAACTTGCTGTCTTTGTTAAAAAGTGTTTTGGGCTTATGGATGTTGTTAGGAAAGTTACGAATGATTACCTATAGAATATTATATTTGGGAATGTATCAGTGTTTGTAATTGATAAGATGTTTACTGTGTGTTTATAAAATGTTAACTGAATTCATAGAATAAACGTTGTTTTGTTTTAAAAATATTTTAGATCTCTGTTGCATCACACCTGTAAAGTGGAACTTTGTGCTCCCCATAACCAAAATCTATTAAACGTTGTGGGTCAGATGAACTCCATGATATACTTTGGAGTTTTCGAAACCCTGGTCCATAACAGTGCCTGGAAGAATCCTGTGGTGTAGAGGTTTGGGGCGACCATGACCTTGACGGTCACCGGGAGTGGGTGTCATCCCCCATTCCCCCGCAGTGCCAGGTGCGCCATAATCTGGCAGATATGTCGCACTGTCCCCCGCTCAGCCGCAATCTTCAATGGCATGCCCATTCCGGCAGGTCCTCGAATGTCAGGCACTGCCGGTATACATGAGGCCTCATGCGGCGCCTCCTTTGCACCTCCCCCTCCTCGGCCTGTTGGGCAGCTGGCTCTCCATCCTCAGCAGTTTCCTCATGTTCCTGTGGAGCACGCTCCACTGCTGCAGCTTTCTCCTCCTCGAGCAGCTCCAGCTCGTACAGCCGCAGGACATCCCCTCAGTGCTGCGGCGACTAGCAGGAAGGCAACCATTGTTGGTTGAATTCCAATGTCCATTGTCTGCAAGGGATGAAAGGCCAACACCTTAGCATGGTGTGTACCCTCGTGCCCAACCAGGTCCAACAGAGTTCCCGGTGGCCCTGGTTGGCACTGCGGACCCTGCTCGCACATCTTCCCTCTCCCCCTCCCCATCCCCCTGGCCCTGTCTCTGTCAGCACCATGGGGGCCTCTGGCCCTGGTGCACATCCCTGCTGCCAGGGGTCCAATCGGCTGCCATTGCCCATGCCAGAGGTACACTCTGCACCCCCCTGTCCGGTGCCCCCCTGTAGGGACTACTGTGGGCATTGCCCTTGCAGTTGACAGTGCAATATATCTGCCAGATCATGGCGCACCTATCACTGCGGGGGAGTGGGCCGCATGGTGCCCCACCGGCAGGTGGCAGCCGGTTGGGGGGAATATGGCGGAGGGCGGATTGTTGGTGTGGTAGGGTGGAGGTGTGGGGGGCTGGGGTGCGTGAGGTGATGTGGTGGAGGCTAGGCTGCAGGGATGGGAGCACCCATATGGTCGGTGGCACTCTGCAGAAACAGGGGCTGAGGTGGGTGGTCAGTAGGGTGCGCAGCAAGATGGTTGCCTTGCAGATCGCGGCAATGGCGGTCCGTGCCTGGACACCGTCTGAGTCCGGTGGGGTTCAGTCCTGCCCTACAGCCCTTCCACCATCATCCCCCCCTACCTCCCACCTTCCCCACCCCAGCCAGCCTGGCTGTTGTCAGGACCAGCAGCCCACGGTCTCGCCTCTCGGGATCCGATCTCCTCTCTCTCCCTTATCATCCGCGGCACCGGTTTCACTTTTGGAAAAAAAAATTTTTATTAAGGTATTTGCAAATTTTTTATAAATAACAAAAACAATAACATTGGCATGGTAAAATAAACATTTCCCCACCCGACCCAATCTTCACACACCTCAACCAGCTAACACCTATCCACTCGCCCCTCCCCCCTTCAGAATGCTGCTTCTGCCGATGTTTAAATTTTCCCTGAGAAAGTCGACGAACGGCTTCCACCTCCGAGAGAACCCCAACATTGAGCCTCTTAAGGCAAACTTTATTTTCTCGAGACTGAGAAACCCAGCCATGTCACTGACCCAGGTCTCTACACTCGGGGGCTTCGAGTCCCTCCACATTAAAAGGATCCGTCTCCAGGCTACTAGGGAGGCAAAGGCCAGGACGTTGGCTTCTTTCACTCCCTGAACTCCCAGCTCTTCCAACACTCCAAAGATCGCTACCTCTGTACTCGGCACCACCCGAGTTCCTAGCACCGTGGACATTGCCTTCGCAAACCCTTGCCAAAACCCTCTGAGCTTCGGGCATGCCCAGAACATGTGGACATGGTTCCCACGCACCTCACACATCTATCTTCTACCCCGCAGTTTCACGATTTTTAAAAGCACAAGTGAACCTCGCCATTGGGAATTCGCCCTGGTGGAGGCGGAGGCCTTGGAGAATACCGGATTAGGCCTGCTAATGATATGCTAATGGAGGGCAGCACGGTGGCACAGTGGGTTAGCCCTGCTGCCTCACGGCACCGAGGTCCCAGGTTCGATCCCAGCTCTGGGTCACTGTTCATGTGGAGTTTTCACATTCTCCCCATGTTTGCGTAGGTTTTGCCCCCACAACCCAAAGATGTGCAAGGTAGGTGGATTGGCCTCGATAGATTGCCCCTAAATTGGAAAAAATTAATTGGGTACTCTAAATTTATTTTAAAAACAAATGATATGCTAATGGTGTTTACTGTACAGTAAGTGTGGAATGCATTGACCCCACTGTCGCGACACCAGAGAATTATGATTTGGCGTGAACCTGGCACCCGCCATGATTCCGGTGTCAAGACCGATTATCCGTCAAATCATGTTTCCCCAATTCGTCAGTTGATGGAGAATCCTGCCCCATATTATTTGGTGTATAGGACAAGACTTTTTTCTCCAGAAGATCAGGTCTCGTCTTATATGCATCTTCGACTCATCTACCATTTAAATGGATTGTAGACACTGACGTCTTATAAATAAATGCAATAAAATCCCATGCCTCATACAAAAATGCCTCCAGTCAAGTCAAGGCTGGCCCTTCCCCTTTTTGCCAAACTATGTCAGTTGTAAGATCTACCATGCGGATCTAGTGGCACTTGCAATCATTAAAACTCAGTAGAAATTTGAGTTAACACTTCTCAGGTGCAAATAAGAATTGTTTTATTTATCTCTATCAATTACAATTGAGAATCATTTAAATCTTATTCTCTAATAAGTCCAGCTAGCAAAAGGACTCAATGAGAAGCAATTTTGTAGACAATTCAACTTTCAAATAATACAGAAATGATTTTCTTGCTTACGGCAAACAGCTTGCAAGAACTTCAAAAGTCAGAGTCAGAAAGTGAAATATGAAAGACCTGGAGCGTCATTCTCCGACCCCCCGCCGGGTCGGAGAATGGCCGTTGGCCGCCGTGAATCCCGCCCCCGCCCCCGCCGAAGTCTCCGCTCCCGGAGATTGGGCGGGGGCGGGAATCCAGCCGCGCCGGTTGGCGGGACCCCCCGCTGGATTCTCCGGCCCGGATGGGCCGAAGTCCCGCCCAGGAATTGCCTGTCCCGCCGACGTAAATCAAACCTGGTATTTACCGGCGGGACCAGGCAGCGTGGGCGGGCTCCGGGGTCCTGGGGGGGGGCGCGGGGCGATCTGACCCCGGGGGGTGCCCCCACGGTGGCCTGGCCCGCGATCGGGGCCCACCGATCCGCGGGCGGGCCTGTGCCGTGGGGGCACTCTTTCCCTTCCGCCTCCGCTACGGCCTCCACCATGGCGGAGGCGGAAGAGACTCTCCCCACTGCGCATGCGCGGGAAACTTTCGGCGGCCGCTGACGCTCCCGCGCATGCGCGGGGAAACTGACAGCGGCCGCTGACGCTCCCGCGCATGCGCCGCATTTCCGCGCCAGCTGGCGGGGCAACAAACGCCATTTCCGCCAGCTGGCGGGGCGGAAATCCCTCCGGCGTCGGCCTAGCCCCTCAATGTTGGGGCTAGGCCGCCAAAGATGCGGAGACTTCCGCACCTTTTTGCCGGCGCGATGCCCGTCTGATTTGCGCCGGCTTTGGCGCCAGTCGGCGGGCATCCCGCCGTTGGGGGAGAATTTCGCCCAGTGAATAGTTAAGTCAAAGTATAGATTGATTCCGGAATGGAATATGGCCGTACGAATTACACGGTTATACTAAATCATATCTGTCTTTAGCCATCTAGCTATACCCCTATGTAATCCTAATTGGTTTGGCTTAGAATCAAATAAGTTTGATTCGATGTTTAGCTGTCTGTTTGTAATGTTCAACATTAACTTGAAATGTTTCATTAATGAATTCTTATATATTCTATGGAATGTGATTCAGTGCCGTTATCGCAAGCAGCCTGAACTGGATTATTGCTGACTTGATTGTTAAGACAATGGCTCCTTTAGGTTCTATTCTGTTGTCATGGAGCCTGCCCTGTCCTTGGTCACTTTATCTTGCAAATGCATTTATTAGCTGAATAAGAATTGTAGCCACCTAAATTGGCCAACTCCCGATTTAAAATGGCGACCGGCAAAGACTGATGGGAAAGTCAGCCAACATAGACAGAAACCAGCAGCTGCAGGTTTGCTGTGTATTTACCTCTGCAAAGGCCAGACAACATCGATACCAGCGACCATCAGCATAACAATGTAGCAGCCATCTGCATACTGATGAGCAATCCCTGAGAACAATAAGTAACATTTTGGACACACAAAGCAAAGCCAGACTCCTCGGCGCCAGCAGGAGCCAACACAAAGGAGGTGAACGAGCACCTCAAGACCGCCCATCGATCAGGGAACCGCTATTGGAGAAATCGAACCAAAGTCCAATCACTTGGGACCAGGTACAGGGTCCGCCCCGAAAGGCGGGAAACCCCTGGGGACTATAAGAGTTAAGCCCCAAGTTCAAATTGTTCTCTCTTCACTCTCTTCACCGCTTTGTCCGGCCCGGGTCACCCAGCAACACGAACCAAAATTGACCGTGACCACCGAACAAAGTAAGTCTTAATTCAACGCTCGCTACGAGATAGGCGCTCCTAGCTACCAATCCGTACCAACTTCGAATCCCGCAGACTCAGAACCCAAACGAAAGGCCATTTGTTCCCCTGACCTGGTGGGCCAGTCCGAAGTTAAGTATAGGCCTGTTAGTTGTAGAAGTAGCTTAGACGTAGAATTTGTGCATGAGTAGCATGTGTATAATAAATGTGCTTTGATTTGAATCTTACTAATCGGTGTATTGGGTTATTGATCATTACTCGGACTTGAACCTCGTGGCGGTATCATAAAGATACCTGGCGACTCGAGAGCAAAGGTAATAAAACAGAGCAATTGAACCAAGGAGAAAGTTAGCAACAGAATGCTATTTTAATTTATCTGTTTCTGTGTTCTGTTGAAGCTATATTTTGCATGCTGAATATGTGTTTTGAAATGACCTGAGGTTATGAGTGAGTTTTAAAATGTTATTTAATAGACTAGGGGCTTAATGCTAAATAGCTATTTTTTTACCTATCACTTTTACCTATAGAAAATAACTGGCTTCTACATCACCTCAATCCTTTATGGCAACATTCAAGCTGGAGGTTGTGAAATATGCAGAAGAAAATGGAGGAACATGGCTACTCACTATAACTACGGAGTCAAAGAGAAAAATGTTTGGGACTGGTGCAAGGCGAAAGATGTGTGTGTACAACCAAGAAGACCAAAAAAGCAAACCGTGAATCTAAAGCCAGGTGGACAAACATGGAACAGAAATTGGAATAATTTGTGTTGACACAAGCTGTATGCTGCAGGTTAAATACTGCTCAACTCTGTCTGCAGCCCAATTAGATTGCAACAGGCTTTGGAATTACGAATTTTAATGGCAATCCGTCACAGAGTTTCCATTTTATGCAACAAAGAGAGCAGTGTATATGGCAGCAGGCCAAGCACCTCTGACATTTGATATCCCAATGAACAGGACAGTAGAGAGTAAAGAAGCTGAAACAGTGACTATCAGGACAACAGGTCGCGAAAAGGCACGTTTCATCGTAGTGCTTACATGTGCTGTTGGTGGCAGGAAGCTATCCCCAATGGTGATCTTCAAACGGAAGCCCATGTCAAAGGGGAAATTTCCTAAGTCATGCCAAAGGAGAAATTTCATAGTGGAAGTTAATCCAAGGGGATTGGATTGGATTGGATTTGTTTATTGTCACGTGTACCGAGATACAGTGAAAAGTATTTTTCTGAGAGCAGCTCAACAGATCATTAAATACATGGGAAGAAAAGGGAATAAAAGAAAATACATAATAGGGCAACACAACATATACAATGTAACTACATAAGCACCGGCATCAGATGAAGCATACAGGGTGTAGTGTTAATGAGGTCAGTCCATAAGAGGGTCATTTAGGAGTCTGGTGACAGTGGGGAAGAAGCTGTTTTTGAGTCTGTTTGTGCGTGTTCTCAGACTTCTGTATCTCCTGCCCGATGGAAGAAGTTGGAAGAGTGAGTAAGCCGGGTGGGAGGGATCTTTGATTATGCTGCCCGCTTTCCCCAGGAAGCGGGAGGTGTAGATGGAGTCAATGGATGGGGGGCAGGTTCGTGTGATGGACTGGGCGGTGTTCACGACTCTCTGAAGTTTCTTGCGGTGCTGGGCCGAGCAGTTGCCATACCAGGCTGTGATGCAGCCCAATAGGATGCTTTCTATGGTGCATCTGTAAATGTTGGTAAGGGTTAATGTGGACATGCCGAATTTCCTTAGTTTCCTGAGGAAGTATAGGAGCTGTTGTGCTTTCTTGGTGGTAGCGTCGTCGTGGGTGGACCAGAATAGATTTTTGGAGATGTGCACCCCTAGGAATTTGAAACTGCTAACCATCTCCACCTCGGCCCCGTTGATGCTGACAGGGGTGTGTACAGTACTTTGCTTCCTGAAGCCAATGACCAGCTCTTTAGTTTTGCTGGCATTGAGGGAGAGATTGTTGTCGCTACACCACTCCACTAGGTTCTCTATCTCCCGCCTGTATTCTGACTCGTCGTTATTTGAGATCCGGACCACTATGGTCGTATCGTCAGCAAACCTGTAGATGGAGTTGGGACCAAGTTTTGCTGCAGTCGTGTGTGTACAGGGAGTAGAGTAGGGGGCTAAGTAAGCAGCCTGGCGGGGCCCCGGTGTTGAGGACTATTGTGGAGGAGGTGTTGTTCATCCTTACTGATTGTGGTCTGTTGGTCAGAAAATCGAGGATCCAGTTGCAGAGTGGGGAGCCAAGACCTAGGTTTTGGAGCTTTGATATGAGCTTGGCTGGTATTATGGTGTTGAAGGCGGAGCTGTAGTCAATAAATAGGAGTCTGATGTAGGAGTCCTTGTTTTCGAGATGCTCTAGGGATGAGTGTAGTGCCAGGGAAATGGCATCTGATGTGGACCGGTTGCAGCGGTATGCAAATTGCAGTGGATCAAGGCGTTCTGGGAGTATGGAGGTGATGCGCTTCATGATCAACCTCTCGAAGCACTTCATTACGACTGAAGTCAGAGCCACTGGACGGTAGTCATTGAGGCACTTTGCCTGGTTCTTCTTTGGTACCGGTATGATGGTGGTCTTCTTGAAGCAGGTGGGGACCTCGGAGTGGAGTAGGGACAGGTTAAAGATGTCCGCGAATACCTCTGCCAGCTGGTCCGCGCAGGCTCTGAGTGCACGACCAGGGATCCCGTCCGGGCCCGTCGCCTTCCGAGGGTTCAGTTTCAGGAAGGCCAATCTGACTTTGGAAGCTGTGATGGTGGGTATGGATGAATTATGGGCTGCTGGGGCACTCGCCAGCGGATTGTTGGTTACCTGCTCGAACCGAGCATAGAATGCATTGAGTTCATCGGGGAGGGGTGCGCTGCTGCCAGAGATACTGTTCGACTTCGCTTTGTAGCCCGTTATGTTGTTTAGTCCTTGCCACAACCGGCGAGAGTCTGTCTGTGACTCTAGCTTGGTTTGATATTCTCTCTTGGCATCTCGGATGGATTTGCGGAGATCGTACCTGGATTTCTTGTATAGGTCAGGATCGTCTGACTTGAACGCCTCAGATCTGTCCTTCAGTAGGGAGTCAATCTCGCAATTGAGCCATGGTTTCCGGTTGGGGAACGTACGTACTGCTTTCTTTGGCACGCAGTCGTCCACACATTTGCTGATGAAGTCTGTGACGGTGGTGGCATACTCATTTAAGTTGGTCGCTGAGTTCTTAAATATGGACCAGTCCACTGTCTCTAAGCAGTCACATAAGAGCTCTTCTGTCTCCTCGGACCAGCACTGCACAACCTTCTTAGCTAGATTCTCCTGCTTGAGTTTCTGCTTGTATGCTGGGAGAAGGAGCACCGTCTTATGGTCTGATTTCCCAAAGTGCGGTCGGGGGATGGAACGTTGGGCGCCCTTGATTTTTGAGTAGCAGTGGTTAAGAGTGTTGTTGCCCCTGGTTGGACAGGAGATGGGCTGGTGGAATTTTGGCAATTTTGGGGGTGAATGGAAAATGAGATGATGGAATGATGGCTTTGGAATGCTACTCACAATGACCAGGTGCAAATCTTCAAACAATGAAGTCAATGTTAATCATGGCCTCTATGCGAGCTCATATTAGTGAGGAAATGAAGTGCCGATTAGATGGCAAGAACACCATGTGAAGCATTATTCTTGATCGTATGACAAAGTTACTACAGCCACTTGACATTTCTGTCAACCACTGCTTTAAGGTTGAAGTTCGGAAGATTTAGGAAAGTTGGATGCTTACAGGAAAACATAGTTTCACAAAGTATGCAGCATACCTCCTTTGCTCATGTGTTAGATTAAGGACTCATGTGACACCTGGAAAGGTGATTATGAACGGATTCATCAAAGCTGGGATTATCAAAGGCCACAGAAGCCTGACACTCAGCCAGAGGAAGGATGGAGGAAACATCACTCCTACTCTCAGCCCCGAGCTAGCAGTGAACTTCCACTCAGACACAGATATTATGAATTTGAAGGCTTCTCTGATGTAGAGTAAAGTGTGTTGAAAGTGTTCATAGTCAGTGATTCATGTGCGTATATACAGTTTTGTAGTTGTCTTGGAAGTCATGTCTGGGACACGATTATCATTGTTAATGAACCAGATTTTGATTTGCTAAAAAAAAAGTGTTGCATGATTTTTCTTTTTTATTGATAAATGTATGAAGAGATTTTAATTGAACCCATTTTCTGTTCTGGTCTGGTCTTATACGCCACTTCTACCAAGCCCCAACATTTGTTAGGATACTGGACAAGAACTCCAAACATTTTTTTTAAAAGGTATAGAACTGTGAGACAAGGATACTTCACCCCAGGAGCAATGACTCCGATTAATAGGTAAATGTTATGTTAAAATGACTTTTAAACACAGAATTAACCACATTAACATCAAAGAAAGTAGATTTACAATTATCAATTAAACAGTTCTTGAACACAAGGAAACACTTCAACTTACTTTCTGTACCTGCTACTAACTTCAATTAAGCAACCCAATGTCACCTGTAGATAAAGTTAACAAAACAAGTTTACTTGCTTAGCTGTGTAGAAATTTTGGAGAGAGTTCCTTTCAAGAGCAGATCTAGTTCACTTCTGTCTTGTCAGACTAAAATCATATGTCAAACTGCAAAATTACACACAAACCTGGCTCCCCCCATTAATTACATCATCTGTATCCCTCTAAGTTTCATGCCCTGCTTAGCTCGGACTAAACATCACTCCCTCATAAATTATCTACACTCCAGGGAATCTCCAGCAATCGAAACACAATTCCATTAGCCCTTTACCTGTAAACAAATAAATGGCTAAAATCAATAATTACCTCGCCGTTTTACAACTCCTTAAGTGCAGCTTTAGCAGACATAGTCTGGGTACCTTAACCTAGGTTATTTAGTAATATTACTGCAACAAATATATACCTTAACCCAGGCTTTTAAAAACATTACTACAACAGATATAAAATATAGAAAAGGACAATTTCTACATTCATCACAATATGAATAGAGTTTGGAAAAATTGTATATCTAATAAATTTGACTTTTACACCGCTTCAACTTATACACCAAAAAATATGGTAGTTTTGAGTTGAGCTATTTGTATAATGCACGAACTACAGCCAATTCCCACAAAGGGCAATGACTAGTGTGATGGAATCTGCAGTTCGAAAGCCTGTATTTTTTGAGACAGACCCTAATTGAAAAGGGAAATGGCAATGCAAATCCGAAAAGGGAAACCCAAAAAGGGAAACTGAGAAAGGCAACTGACTTTCTCAGTATCTAAGAAAATTGAGACTGAACATGAGATGGGAAACCAAAACCTCCGGGGAGACTGAACCTGAACCTTTTACTCTTTCCCAGGATCTGGACATCAATTTGTAGGCCCTATTTATGGCTCATCCCTATATGCCCTTGAGAAGGTAGTGTGAGCTTCCTTCTGCAGCCCAAATGGGGTAGGCATACCCACAGTGGTGTTCGGGAGGGAATTCCCGGATTCTGAATAAGAAACAGTGAAGGAACTGTACATAATATTTCTGAGCTTGTCCTCAAAGCATATAAATTAAAATTGTGTGCTTTCATGAAAGGACAGAATCAAATATTTGTAGAATTTGATCGGGAGAAAGAAACATTGTTTGACCAACAATTTTGGTCAATGGAGTTAGAGGAGAATTTTGAGAATGTGAGGGAAGTAATAGTAATAGAAGAATTTCGAAACAGCATCCCAGTGGTTATTAGGACACATTTGAAAGACCGTAAGATTTCTAAAATAAGGGAAGCTATGGTTCTGACAGATGGTTATGATATATCACATAGTCAGTCAAGAGGGAGCAGATCTCCATTTTAAACCCACAGGTAAACTAGAGGAATAGAAAGCTTGCATTAAGGAGAATGTTCTGATCATTAAAATTATAGTGTAGAGGAAAAGAGTGATGTAAAGATACCAGTATGTTTTCACTGCCATAAGACAGATTGTAAAAGAGAATTGTGAAAAATTGAAAGTTAAATCAGTGGCAGTGAATTATTTATCTGATCCTCCTTGATTGAAGCCCAGTCGGAAGACCCTGTTCTGTGAGAATATTCTGACATAAAATCAGGAGGGGTCACTGACTGTTATTTTCCAAAAGATGACCTACTGATAAGGAACTGGAGACCTCCTTAGAGACCAATGGATGAGGAATGGACAGAAGTCCATCAAAATGTTGTCGCTGCTGGTTACTGCAGGAAAGTTTTAAGAATTGCCCATGGAACCCCAATGGCAGTCATTTAGGAATAAGGAATACTCGGGCTAAAGCAATGATGCACTCTTATTGGCCCGATTGCATGGAGATATGGTTAAATCCTGCAAGACATGTCAATGGTCGGGAAACCCCAGTCATTGATTAATCAAACTCCATTGATCCCAGTACCTACTTTTGATTAAAATTTTGGTAAGCTTCTTGTGTATTCTGTGGGACTACCCAAAACCAAAACAGATTTTCATATCTTTTAACCATCATGGATTTGTCTATCCATTTCCTCGAGGCAATACCCTGAAGTAAAAATACTGCCAAAGTGTTAATCATAGGGTTAATTCAGTTTTTCACCAGGTACGGGTTACCCAGAAAGTTTGATCTGTGATCAGATTTCATGTTCTGAGTATTCCAGGTGACAATATGTAATTTAGGAGTAAAAATAGATGAAATCATTTGTATACCATCCACCATCTTGGGTGGAATTGGAAAGATGCTCCTCCTCCTCCTCCAGGTACCATGACCTAAGAGGGCATTGGTAATCTTTGACTTCCATTGGATTAGCTCACGATTATACTTGGTAAAGTACTGTAGTAGTTTGCTATTGCTTTCTGCTGTTTGGCTGACCTGGAAACTCTCCCACTCTTACCACCTGCCATCAGATGTATTGGAAAGATTTATAGGCTGATAATTGTAGCCATCTGGGATGGCCACGTCCCGATTACAAAATGGACACCCGCAAAGAATGCAGGGAAAATTGGACAATGCTAAGAAACGAGCAGGTGCAAGCACTGTCTATTGATTAGAATCTTAAACGCTCAGACAGGACAGAAACTACCAAACGATTTACATACTAATGAGCCATCTCTGGGGACAAAAGGAAACATTTAGATACATAATGTTAGGACAGACTCCCCGGCACCAGAAGAAGCTAAGACAAAGCAGACTGACAGTCACCAGGACACGCCCAGCGATCAGGGAACCACCCATCTATTGGAGGAAAATCAACTGATTGAGAAAGACCCAATTAGTTGAGGCCAAGTTCAAGGCCCGCCCAAAAGAGCGCGAAGCCCTTTGCAGTATAAAAGGTATCACCCAAGGGAGAATCTTCCTCCTTTGGCTTTGGCTCTCACCGAAGAGAGAGACCAGCCTAGCAGCTGCATCAGACCAAGTAAGTCCCAAGTCAACGCACGCTACGAGATAGACGCTCCTAGTTGCTACCCTGTAAACAGCTCAACCCAGAAGCCTCAGAACCGAGCAACGGCCATTGTTCCTCTGACTGAGTGGGTGCCCAAATTAATAGTGGCAGTTTAGTTTGTAGAGTTTATGCATGAGTAGATTTGACTGTGTGTAAATAAATGAGCATTGCTTTTGAACTTACTAACTGGTGTATCGCGTCATTGATCAGTATTCGGTTCTGAACCTTGTGGCGGTGTTGAAAGATACCTGGTGACTCTTGAGCAAACGTGATTAAATAGAGCCAAATTAAGAACCAACCAAAACTTAGCAACATTTACTGGCGACATCTGACGGGACTCGACTTAGAAGTGGCATAACCACTCCAAGAGAACCCAAAATGTGAATTGAGAATCCAATTGGGAACAGAAATTGGGAAGAAAAACCACAAGCGCCAAAACAGTACTGATCAAGCCTCTGAGATTCAGAAGTGTGTTAATGAATGCATACTAACAGGGATATAAGGTAAACCTGAGAGATTGTGTTACGAAAAACTGTCGGGAGTTTTGTAGGCCGGAAATTAGCGTAAGCCGTACCCGTGTTTACATCACCGCTTTATCACCCCCTGTTCCAAATTCGTTAGAGATCCTAGTAGAGAGAAAGGCAATGAAGGCAATGGAACGCCTTATGAACCCCCAGGAATTCGAGGTCGCAGCGACCAGCAGTAGAGTAGGACAGTGTCCCGTTTGGAAAGAAGTGATCAGGAAATATCTCAAAGGGAAAGGATGGCCCCTTTGGAGTGAATTCTGTGATAATGAGGAAACAGGACCCGGGAGTATAGGACATACTTGGTGGGAGAACCCGGCAGAGATAAACAAGAAGAGCTTAGGGAAAGCTCGCAAGCCGATGGCAATCGTGTCCTGTTTGGCACAATTGCGAGGCACAGAGGAGGTCGTTAGGACGCTCCGTAGAGAGATAGAGGAGAGAGACAGAACCAGTGAGGTAGACGGGAGTGAGGTAGAGAAGGAGAATCGAGATTTAAAAAGCAGTTAGCAGCAAGGGATTGAGAGGTGGATGATGCCAATTGGGCACATCAGTCTTGTCTCGCGCATTTGAACAGTTTTCAGACACAATACGATAAGGCCTACCAGGACATGCAACATGTGGTCTTGGTAAGACAAGAAACAGAATAGCAAGTTGAGAAATTGCAGAAACAGTGCAACGATTTAAAAGCAGCCCTATGAGCACTCCATACTTCCACGACGGAACAAAGGCAGAGCTCCGTAGACCATGCAAAGTGCCGGAAGCAAATTGCAGAATTGCAATCTCTGCTGTCCGTGCAAAATGGATTTCAGAGTACATTCGGACCCCAATTAGATCAAGAAAACGGCCCCGATTGGCAGGAATTGAACGAGACTGCCCATAGATACGTACATGGGACACTGTTGCACTGTTTCTGCAATTTCTGGAAAAACCCCAGAAAAGGAAAGCGCCCCAACCCCCAACCGAACAGGCAGAACACACCCCCATGAATCCTGTGACCACACACCGCAGGGCCGCAGGAGAAGGAGAAGCAGATTTCCTTCACACAACCCCGTTAACCGTGACCCAATTACAGGCCGCGTGTGGAAAAATTACACCGTTCCTTCCCACTTCAGACCCCCACCAATTTTTTGTGAAAGTCAGACAACAGGCAATCATGTACGGCCTGGAGCAAGTGAAGCTCACAGTTTTAAGCCTCGACCCTTCAGTCGTAGCAGCCCTTCCCGACCCACAGAATGTAGGAGGAGGCACACCCCAAGAGATGCACACAGCGATCCTTGATGCGATCGGCTTTAACCGAGGAGACCCCGTAGAAGGCCTAAATAAGTGTAGGCAAAAGAAGACAGAGCACCACACAGCGTTTGCTGGACGTTTGTGGATTCACTTTACTGCAGTTTTTGGAGAGTTAGCCCGTGCCCATTTGTCCCCAGATAATATGGCCAAATGGACCCGAATTCTAGTCTCCCACGCCACAAAAGCAGGACGAAAAGCTTGCGCAAATTATGACCCCTCAGATGAGGCCCACAATGAAAAATGGGTTTCGAAGAGATTGTCCCGCGCTTGGGAGCAAGCAATTGCAGGCAAAGCCTCATTTATAACGCCCGATGAAGAGCAGGCAGAAATGAACCCAGTTAAAGCACACCAGAACCCCGCATGGGTAAATGAGGGCAGGAACAGCCAACCCCAGCCAAAACCTCAGGAATGTTATAATTGTGGACAGCTGGGACACTTTGCACGAGAGTGCAACTCGCCCCAGAAGCAGCAGAGAAACCAACAGACAGGCACCCGAAACAAGAATAGGGCAAAGCCGATCCATAGCGTTAGTGCCCGTTCAGAGAGTACAGACATGAACTGCACCGACTGACGGTGTCCGGGCTCCCCAACTTAGGTCTGCAACACCCTTTGGGACAAGTCCGGTCGACCGGTAGTAGCAGGCAAAGTTCGGGGACAACCCATGGAATTTCTTTGGGACACAGGAGGGTCCCGCACCACACTCAATTCCTCCACGATGTTCCAGCGAGACACGTGGCCCACAACAGACACCATTACACTCAGCGGCTTTCCAGGCCATTTACAACAGGGACACATCACAGCCCCTATAGCAATACAGATCGGGAACATCGCAACCAAGCACCCCGTAGTTTTAGTTGATCTGCCCCAGACAACAGAACATATCCTTGGGATCGATTTCATTAGCTCCCATAACCTCTCTTTTGATCCAGTTAACAAGTGCGTATGGAAAATGGCAAAGGCAGCACGAGCCCCCGCCATGCTCACAGTAGGAGAGTACGTAAATAGGAATAGCTCAGTAGGAGACTTCTGGTTCGACCCTCGAGCCATTAGTGCAGACAAACAGGTTAGGGCAATCCTGCAGGAACATAAAGCAGCATTTGCACAGCACAACACGACTGTTGCAGTTTGGCTGGCTTTGTGAACATTACAGGTCCCGACCCTAAACCCCAGAAGCAGTACAGATTTCCCCAGGAAGCATAGGGAGAAATCTCCAAAGTAATAGAGAGTTTGTTGGATCAAGGCGTACTCAGATCAGTAGCCTCCACAAACAACGCACCCATTTGGCCCGTCTGGAAACCGGATGGATCATGGCGACTGACCATTGATTACCGGGAACTGAACAAAGTAACCCCCGCAGCAGCCCCCACCGTAGCCACGAGTCCCGAGGCCATGCTCAAACAGGGACTCCAGTCAATTTTTTTTTTGGTTTTGGACATTAGTAATGGCTTCGGGTCCATTCCATTGGCTAAAGCGTACCAGTACAAATTCGCCTTTACATTCCAAGGGCAACAATACACGTGGACGTGCCTTCCACAAGGCTTCCACAACTCCCCCTCCATTTTCCACCGACAGCTGGCAAATGGATAAGCAACATTTTCCCACCCTGATTGTCTGATCCAGTATGTAGACGACTTGTTACTACAGACAGACACAAAGGGAGAGTACATTTTGCTTCTCGCCCAACTCCTAGCACTCCTAAAAGAAATTGTTTGTAAAGTCAACCCCAAGAAGGCCCAGATTCTGAAAGAAAAAGTGATTTACTTGGGAACAGTGATCACTCATGGTAAACGCGAGATCGAGCACAAGATAATTGACTCAATCGTCAAATTGCCCCTTCCCCACAATGTCTCAGCCCTCCGGTCATTTTTAGGACTAGTTGGTTACTGCCGAAACCATATTGACGGTTTTGCCACTAAAGCAGCGCCCCTTTCCGAACTTCTCAAGAAGCAGGCACCTTGGGAATGGCTTCCACAGTATACAGATGCCGTGGACGCTTTAAAAAGAGCACTCAGCACAGCTCCCGCACTACAGGTCCCAGATCCACATTGCCCGTATGCTATTGAGGGAGCAAGCACCGACCGAACCCTTTTGGCCGTGCTCCTCCAGGACCGCCACGGCCAGTTACGCCCCGTAGCATATGCCTGACGCATGTTAGACCCCGTAGAGCAAGGATTTTCTGCCTGTGAAAGGCACCTGCTCGCAGTTTTTTGGGCAGTACAATACTTCGCCGACATTACAGGACACAACCCCATCACCATCCTCATAGAACACACACCGACACAGCTATTGTTAGACGGCCGACTTAAAGATGGCACAGTCAGCCAAATTCACGCAGCCCGTTGGACCCTTCTTTTGCAGGGACGGGACATCACAGTAAAGAGAACCAAAACCCACACATTCCTTGCCGATAATTTGCAGTATGCTGGCACACCTCACGAATGTGAGATCATCACCACGAAACAGAACACAGGCCCATTTATTCCCAAAACACCCCCCAGGAAAACAGGTAGTACACCCCAGAGACCCCAGCCCACAGACACGTGCGCACCCCTGAAGATATATGTGGATGGCTCCACCACAGTGTTAAACGGAAAGAGAATTACCGGTTGCGGTATATATGTAGAGGACGCGCAGGGACGCGCCCTAGATGAAATTTTCTTTCAAGTTGCCAGGACACTTCGGCTCGCAGGCAGCAGAGCTGGCAGCAATTGCATATACAGTAGACCACCCAGACTCGTTCCTGACCCCGGCAGACATCTATTCGGAGAGCTTGTATGTCTGTAATAGTTTGACAGAGTTCCTACCACTCTGGGAAACAAGAGGATTTGTTTCCGCGGACGGAAAACTCCTACCCTCAGCCCAATTACTCCGCCATATCTTAGAGACAGCGAAGGATAGGAAATACGGAATAATTAAGATTCGCAGTCATCACCGTTCTTCCCCCCTGGTAACGTTAAAGCAGACGCCCTAGCGAAGGCAGGCTCCAGGCATGGTTATTGTTGGAACACCCCCCCCCCCCCCCCCCCGAAAGCACCCCAGTACACGCAGTTCAGGTCTCACAGGCCAACATTCAAGATTTAGCGAAGGCCCAGAAGGAGGATGAGAAACTCAGGGAAGTTTTAAAGGGAACCTTCCCAGCCCCGTACGACAAGTTTAAAAACGAAATTACCACACACGACGGTGTGATTTTAAAGGATGGCATTTATATAGTTCCCAGCCAGGACAGGAACCAAATCATTTGTCAGTTCCATGACAATCATGGACACCAAGGATTTGAACCCACCCTAGCCCACCTCAGACCACTTTGCTGGTGGCCTGATTTAAAAATCGATGTCACACACTACGTAAAGAATTGTTTAATCTGTGCCCAGAACAATCCGGACAGATATGCTAAAAAGGCTCAACTTAGCCATACCCGCCCTGTTAATGGACCCTGGATAAATCTCCAGATAGATTATATAGGACCCCTACCCCCCATGCAGAAATGGTTACAAGTATGTGTTGGTGGTCATAGACACCTTCACAAAATGGGTGGAAGCATTGCCGTCAAGAACTAATACGGCCAAGACAACGGCTAAAATATTGACACACCATATCTTTACAAGATGGGGCTTCCCATGCAGTATAGAGTCCGATCAAGGCTCCCATTTCACTGGACGTGGATGAAAAACGTCCTCACGATTTTCGGAATTAGACAAAAGTTCCATATCGCATAGCACCCCCAGTCAAGTGGAATTGTAGAACGAATGAATAGGACATTGAAAGCCACCCTCAGGAAAATGGGACAGCAAAATAATAGCACCTGGGATTCAGTACTCCCATTTGCTTTGATGTTTTTAAGAAACACGGCATCGACATCCACAGGATACACCCCCCACACCCTCATGACCGGACGCCCCACGAAAGGCACTGAGTATCTATTCGGACTGGATTTGGCCAGCCCCGCAGTTACAGCCCTCATGCATGAAAATGCGGTTACACAACTAGTACAGAACATAAAGGCAGCCCAACACGCCGCAGCAGTGAGACTTGGAACCAGGAAGAAACAGAGCCAAGCCTGTTTCGACAAAACAGTACACGCCACTGAGTTTACAGTAGGGCAACAAGTTATGCTTTCCCTTTACAACCCCAGTTCATTCCTCTCCCCAAAATTTTCCGGACCCGGACCGTACTCCATTTTGGACAAAGTCAGCCCCTCAGTATACAAAATAACCTATCCCAATTGTAAATCTGCGTGGCTTCATTTAAACTAGCTCAAGGCTTCCGGCTCACAGAATAACCACACACCACATCCTGCTCGCAGCAGCAGACGATCACGCCCCGCCCACAGATGATGTATTCCTACCCTCCCCCAACCACTCCAGCCTGCCCTCAGACACAACTTCAACTCCGCCCCCAGAGGCATGACTCCACCTCTCCCTTCCCTCAACCAGCAGCGACAGCGACAGTGATAGCGATCACAATGACGATAGCCACAGCACATCACGTTACGACTATACCCCTGTACCAGGCCGCACTCCCAGTGAATCTGAGCATGATTCTACTGACCCATTTGAGATCACTTATATCAAAGCCTCTGACCCAGACCCACTGCCCGATGATTACGGATTGAAGCATATTAGCTCCAAACTCGACACACGATTCTGGCACCGAGACAATTCGTTCAGGCTCATCCGGAATGATGAGATGGACCCCAATTCATCCCAAGCAGCTTTAGCACGGTTACTACAGTCAAGAGTTCGCAGCCGGGCGAAGGTGATGACTTAGAGTCTGACTCCCACCAAACGAATCCCTTTGCGACCCTGTGCGCTATTGAGCAGTGAGGTGTCCAGATGATGCAGAAAAAGGAACCGATGGAGAGATACGGTGTCCTTTCTGATGGAACCTGCACCATGTTTGTTGAATGTTTATTCGTTAGTGTTATCGTTAAGTGTTGTGTGTAAACTCGGAAAGTTTTCACGGCCCCACGTCACCACCCCCTTTGACGGCCAATGGCTGTTAGAGGAACTAGTTTGTCCCCCAGAAACTTGTTAATGGAACAAGTTTGTCCCAGACAATAGTTCAGAGGAACTAGTTTGTCACCAGAACCTTGTTAAAGGTACAAGTTTGTCCCAGACAATAGTTCAGAGGAACTAGTCTGTCGACAGAATCCGACTCATAGTTGCTCTCTGAATTCGAGAGGCAGCCCCCCACGACGACCACATTCTTACCCGTTCTTGCTGGTTGCTCAGGCAGTGGAGAAACGGCATTGGTCCCCGCCCTGCCTGAGGACCCCCCCTCTGGTCAGCTACGCTCGGGTAGAGCACATACGGCATTGATTACCGTCCTACCCGGGAATTCCACCCATTTCTTACCCACCGCGGCCCATACGCACCCCATTTTGGCTTGTTATGTTCGAAATTCTTTTGTTTGGTTTTGGCAACCCTTAGGTTTCTTCCCTATGCTATTTACATCCTCAAACACTGGGATGGTAAATCACACAGGCTGCGAGACGGCTCGCAGTACGGCAGTATTTTTCTTAGATGTCTTGTCCAAATATTATGTTTAAAAACATTTTTTTTTTAAATGAGTGAGTCACAAATGGTGACCAATTATTGAGGGAAATTGGCAGTAAAGGACAGAAAGACATACGAGATCTTAAGCAAGATAATAACAGAAATTATGCTTGTGTTCACAGAACTCCAGAAATGCCAGGAACCCCAGAGGAAGACAAAGAAGAAGTCCAACAAAGATGAAGACAGCCTTCGTGTTCACATGGATCTTAGCGGGATCCCTTCAATTGCACGCGGACGCTACCCCCCTGACCCCTACCACAGAAACCGTAAATGACTCTCACCCCTGCAATACACGGAACCCCAAGATAACTAGCCCAGCGACAGCTAGCAATACCCTGACCTGGTGTGATAAGTTTATCACCTGGTACTCACTCTCATACGTCGTCGAAGCACTCTTAGTGCTGGCGATACTTTGCATTATCGTGCAAACTTTTAGAGTCAAGAAATGGCGAAAGAGAGCATATCGCTCTCGCACCCCGGTATACAGATTTAGGTCCCCATTTTCGGATTTCACCAGACCCCCGAACCTATTGGAACATATTAAAGAGCACCCATTTTGTTTTATGTATTCTATGGAATAAAGAGATGTAAACCTCTGTGTCTGACTGCCAGGCCAGAGAACTTTGTGTGCTGCTACTTTGTACAGTTTAAGATGTATAGATTATTTTTGGATTGTTTGTATTTTTGGATTGTTTAAATGAGGATAGTTTATTGAGAATAGTTAGAGGTTCCAGTTTTTAAAAAAAATTCTGTAATGCATGTATTAATGTCAGAGCGCCCCGGAGAATTTTATGATAATGAATGTATTTAAAATGGTTTTGGTAAAATTGTGTTGCATAGGATAGGACAGTGTAGAGCCTAAGCATGGGTGCCCTGGGGATCAGAGGATGAAGACGCCATAGTAATGTGATCCTTCACGCTTCGCGTTGAGGATCACAAGGAGGGTGTGTAGCCATCTGGGATGGCCACGTCCCGATGACAAACTGGACACCCGCAAAGAATGCAGGGAAAATTGGACAATGCTAAGAAACAAGCAGGTGCAAGCTCTGTCTGTTGATTAGAACGTTAAACGCTCAGACAGGACAGAAACTACCAAACGATCTACATACTAATGAGCCATCTCTGGGGACAAAAGGGAAACATTTAGATACATAATGTTAGGACAGACTCCCTGGCGCCAGAAGAAGCTAGGACAAAGCAGACTGACAGTCACCAGGACACGCCCAGCGATCAGGGAACCACCCCTCTATTGGAGGAAAATCGATACAACTGATTGAGAAAGACCCAATTAGTTGAGGCCAAGTTCAAGGCCCGCCCAAAAGAGCGCGAAGCCCTTTGCAGTATAAGAGGTAACACCCAAGGGAGAATCTTCCTTCTTTGGCTTTGGCTCTCACCGAAGAGAGAGACCTGCCTAGCAGCTGCATCAGACCAAGTAAGTCCCAAGTCAACGCACGCTACGAGATAGACGCTCCTAGTTGCTACCCTGTAAACAGCTCAACCCAGCAGCCTCAGAACCGAGCAACGGCCATTGTTCCTCTGACTGAGTGGGCGCCCGAAGCTAAGTATCGGCTTTAGTAATAGTGGTAGTTTAGTTTGTAGAGTTTATGCATGAGTAGATTTGACTGTGTGTAAATAAATGAGCATTGCTTTTGAACTTACTAACTGGTGTATCGAGTCATTGATCAGTATTCGGTTCGGAACCTTGTGGCGGTGTCGAAAGATACCTGGCGACTCTTGAGCAAACGTGATTAAATAGAACCAAATTAAGAACCAACCAAAAGTTAGCAATATAATCAATCTGTTTAACCGTGTTATGTATGCACCTTCCACGGCTATCAATTCCTAAAATGGGACTTGAGTCTGGAACTCCTAACCCAGAGATAGGGATAGTTGAACTGTGCCACAGGACTTCCCCTTAGAAAGATGCTATCAAACCTTAACATCTATGATTAGAGCTTATTGCCTTGAATATCTCAAGGACTGGGATAAGGGAATTTAATTTTCATTATTTGCATTCGTGATGCACCAAATGAGTTTATTGGTTTCAGTCCCTTTGAGTTAGTCTATGGACATGAAATAAGCGGGCTACTTAAATTCATTAAAGAGAAATTACTCTCCGAGGTGTCCAAGTTTTGTTAAAGACTGTCAAACCCATGGGTAATAGTGGTGGTACATGTTAAGATTTCCCAAAAACTAACAATTAAAACAGCTGGAACTTGAACTTGGGGGAAAGTACATTTGCCAGGTGAACCACAGAAGGCTAGTGGACTGCTTATGTTGGAAAGGGACTCAATGAGGTGAACTATGCAATTAGTACCTTGGATAGAAGGGTGTCATGTAAATATGCGGAAACAGTATTATGACATGGACGCTGGTCATTGAGTGAGTTTACTTCAGGTCATAAAGAAGAAATATTGTGACAGGAATACGCTTGGCGGTTCAAATGATGAGTCAGAGATTGAAAGTTCTCAGATCGAATTCCCAGTAATAAAATTAGCCAATACAGGGGTGTTGGAAAATTTGGATAGAAAATTACATTATCTTCCAGAGAGGTCTCAGGACAACATAGCCAAGCAGCTAAAGAAAACAGTCAATGTGTATAGATAGGCTAAGGTGAACTTCTTTAGCTAAGCATGACACTGATGTGGGAAATGCTATATCTATCAAATAAAACCCTTACCAACTCAATCCTGGAAAATTGGCTCAAGTCAAAGAGGAAATTTAATTTGTGCTGGATAATGATATTGAACCAAGTCAAAGTAGCTCTCTAGTCGTACTGGTACCAAAAACTGATGGATCCCCAAGATTCTGCATTGATTACTGGAAAGTTAATACTGTAACAAAAACTGATTCTTATCTAATTCTGCGACTTGGGATTGCATTGATAAGCGTTCCACAGGTCAAGCCAAAATAATCTCTGCTTTCATAACCCCAGTACCAATATAAAGTTATGCCATTTAGCTTGAAGAATGCACCAGCTGCCTTTCAAACATTGACAAGCTATGTAATTGCTGGATTATACAACCATATTGTGTACATCAATTATATATTAGTCTACAATAACATTTGGGAAGAACACGTAGAAAACCTAAATGCACTATTTGATTGAGTACAAAAAGCTGATTTGATGTTAAATTTGGTAAAGAGTGAATTTATCAAGGTCAAAGTCACCTATTTGGGAAAATGTCGTGGGGAAAGGTCGTGTGTTGCCCAGAGAAACTAAAGTTTAAGCAATTATGAACTTTCAGTTAACTAGACACAGTCTTGTTAAACCGCCTTTGAGAGGTTAAAGGCAGTAATAAATAAACCTTTTTGTTCCTCCAAGTTTCAGTAAACCATTCAAAATAGTTATTGATGCTAGTGATGGAGGTGTAGGAGCTGTGCTGCTAAAATATGGTATTACTGGTATACAGCAACCAGTATTTCTCAAGAAAACTTCATCTATCTGAATGGAAATACTCCATAATTGGGAAGGAAACATGTCTTGGCACATCAAAAATGTTTGAAGCATACATTTTGGATAATCAAGGAGAGACATTAAGTTACACTGATCATAATCCATTGGTGTTTTTGAGAAGTTCCGCATGAAGAACCTTGGCTTGTTTTGTTGGAGTTTAATGCTGCAGCTATTCAACCTAAAAACTGAGTACCTTGCCAGGAAAAACAATTGCTCATGCTGTGCCCAACATTTAGGGTGGCACGGTGGCCCAGTGGTTAGCACTGCTGCCTCACAGCTCCAGGGACCCGGGATCAATTCCGGCCTCGGGTGACTGTCTGTGTGGAGTTTGCACTTTCTTCCTGTGTCTGCGTGGGTTTCCCTCGGGTGCTCCGGTTTCCTCCTGCAGTCCAAAGATGTGCAGGTTAGGTGGATTGGCGATGCTAATTGCCCCTTTGTGTCCAAAATGTTAGGTGGGGTTACTGGGGTAGAGGGATATGGAGGCATAGGGTGATCTTTTCAAGGGCCGGTGCAGACTCAATGGGCCAAATGGCCTCCTCCCGTACTGTACATTCTATGATTTAAAGGGGTGTAGGAGAGAAGACTGGATCTGACAATTCTATGATGTTTGAATCCTGCTAATCTTAATTGATACAATTACCTTCTTTTGTTTTGGCTGAGGTCTTATAATTTTGCAAATGGAATATGTGCAATTGTAAAATATGCAAACATATATAAAATATGAAAGTTATAGTAATAAGCTAATTGTTAAAAATGTTTAGGATGATAAATCATGCAATATTTTCAAATTGTTGTGAAGAAAACATTATTTCGGTAAAGCTTTCTTTTCCCAATGGGGATTTTAGATGGAATCTGTAGTTTCAAAGCTTGTATTTATTGAGGCAGATCTTAATTGAAAAGGGAAAGTGAAAAAGGAAACTGAGAAAGGAAACTGCCGCTCCCAGTTTTAAAGGAAACTAAGACTGAAACTGAGACTAAAAACCAAAACTGCTGGATGAAATCATGTAAAAGGACATAGAGAGTTCTCATGACTTAGTAGATGATGAGTCCAGTGGTGCAGAAGAGGCAGGTCAAAGATTACAGAGACAAGATCCAGATGCCGAGAATAGACAAATATATAGTTGCTGCATCTGTTTTTGTTACTTGAAGATAACATTGACGGATCTACACAATCCAGACTGTCGTCAGCAGAATTGAGGAGATTCTGCAGACATGTGCCACTTTTGGAGAACAGTAAGAAGTCTTACAACACCTGGTTAAAGTCCAACAGGTTTGTTTCGAATCACTAGCTTTCGGAGTGCAGCTCCTTCCTCAGGTGAATGAAGTGATGGGTTCCAGAAACATATATATAGACAAGATCTATTGGAGAAGACCATGCCCATGGAACTCAGGTTGGCTGTGCACTGTTGTCAGCTAAGAATCAGATTAAATCCTCAAAGAAGTGGAGCTTAAATTCTCTGTGATTAAGACCATGTTCTGAAAGGCTCTGCGACTGAGATTGATGACATACATGCTGGATGGACTGCATAGCCAACTCGTAAAATCTGTCCTTGTGTATCTGCCAATTAATGGGTAATTTATAGTTTAGAAGTGACCACAATTTGTCTGTTAATTCATGTTTAACTTATGTTGATTGTGAGTTTTAGAGTGTAGGAGGTTAGCTAAGATAGTATTTAGTGTTTGACTCTTGAATAGTAAAAGTTTGTTTGACTCTTTATTTTACTTAAATTGTAATCTTGTGACTTCATCTTTCTGAGTAAATAACTGGAATTTTGGCTATCTTTTTAAAAAAATGTTACTGCTCGCGACCAAGATCATGACACTGGACAATCTGTTTTTTTAGTGATAATTATTGACCAGAATATTGAGGTCCTCTCCTCTGCTCAGCTCTGAAATACTGCTATGTGATCTCTGATGTACACCCGAAAGAGCAGACAATGCTCTGATTTGATACCCTGTGCCTCAGTACCGCACTGAAGCCAAGATTTATGTTCTCAAGATTCTGGGCTTGAACCCACAGCCTTCTGACTCTGAGCCACAGGTGGCAAACTTGTAAAAACACATTAGGATATAATTATATCATCATTTGTCTTTATGCCAGAGTTTTTAAATATTGATGAAAATTAAAAGGCCCACTCAAAAATGTCATCACAGTATTTAATGCAAATGTCAGTAATTCTTCACCAAGTGATTTTTTTCATCACAGTTTAATCTTTACTACTGTTAGATCTCCTTCCCTGTTTCATTACCATCTATTCACCACCTCCACAATCCACCTACCACCATCTCCTATCCTTCATTGTAGTCCACTTTGCTTCCTCAGAAATCATCCCCTACTCCCTTCTCTGTCATGCTTCCATTAACGAGAAATAATTCCAGCTGCCAAATTGGTGAGAATTTGGTATGGCATACAACAGCTAGAATTGCTTTGCAGCCAGACTTGGAGGAAGTGGTACTGAGTCTGTTCTGATTCTTATCAGCAAATGCTGTCACACTAGGCAAAAGCATTGGCCATCAGCACAAAACACAGGCTGCTAACATATATTGAAGTTTCAAGGTCTTTATGTTGGCAAAGAGCATTGCTTTCCTGTGAAACCTTCCCCCCAAAACTTATTAAAAATGTTTTTCTCTTAACTGTGAGAATCCTTTACAAAGTGTAAATATCCACATGTTTTTCATTCTTTCATGGGATGTGGACCACTGGAAAATGTGGCTGGGGAAGTAATAATAGGAAACAAAGAAATGGCAGACAAACTGAATAGTTACTTTGCATCAGTCTTCACGGTGGAAGACACCAGTGGGATGCCAGAGCTCCAGGAGAACTAGGGGACAGAGGTGAGTGCAGTGACCATCACTAAGGAGAAGGTTCTGGGGAAACTGAAAGGTGTGAAGGTGGATAAATCACCTGGACCAGATGGACTACACCCCAGGGTTCTAAAAGAGATAGCTCAGGAGATTGTGGAGGCATTGGTGATGATCTTTCAAGTATCACTGGAGGCAGGAAGTGTCCCAGAGGACTGGAAAGTGGCTAATGTAACACCCCTGTTTAAGAAGGGAGGGAGACAGAAGACGGGAAATTATAGGCCGGTTAGCCTGACTTCGGTCATTGGTAAGATTTTAGAGTCCATTATTAAAGATGAGATCGCGGAGTACTTCGAAGTGCATGATAAAATAGGACTGAGTCAGCACAGCTTTGTCAAAGGGAGGTCATGTCTGACAAATTATTTGAGGAAGTTGTGGTATTATAGGTATTACGGTACCTGAGAGGCTAAAGCACCATTGGTAGAAACTGTATGCTTTCTATTGGCTGGAGTGTATAATAGCTCCGCCCTGATAGGCGGGGTGTAAGAACCCGTGCCCTCATTCTGTACCTGAGCTGCTGGGGGAAACATCTTGCTTATTAAAGCCATCAGTTGGACTACAACCTCGCTTTAGTGGTCATTGATCGTGCATCAGAAGTAACAAAGAAGATAGACAAAGGAGAACCAGTGGATGTCATTTATTTAGATTTCCAGAAGGCCTTTGACAAGGTGTCGCTTAGGAGACTGTTAAATAAGTTAAGAGCCCATGGTGTTAAGGGTAAGATCCTGGCATGGATAGAGGATTGGCTGACTGGCAGAAGGCAGAGAGTGGGGGTAAAGGGGTCTTTTTCAGGATAGCAGCCGGTGACTAGTGGTGCACCTCAGGGGTCGGTGCTGGGACCCACCTTTTCACAATTTACATTAATGATCTGAAGGAACTGAAGGTACTGTTGCTAAGTTTGTCGATGATACAAAGATCTGTAGAGCGGCAGGTAGTATTGAGGAAGCAGGCGGGCTGCAGAAGGACTTGGACAGGCTAGGAGAGTGGGCAAAGAAGTGGTAGATGGAACACAAGGTGGAAAGGTGTGAGGTTATGCACTTTGGAAGGAGAAATAAAGACATAGACTATTTTCTAAATGGGAAGATGCTTAGGAAATCAGAAGCACAAAGGGACTTGGGAGTCCTTCACGATTCTCTTAAGGTTAACGTGCAGGTTCAGTCGGCAGTTTGGAAGGCAAATGCAATGTTAGCATTCATGTCGAGAGGGCTAGAATACAAGACCAGGGAGGTACTTCTGAGGCTATATTAGGCTCTGGTCAGACCCCATTTGGAGTATTGTGAGCAGTTTTGGGCCCCATATCTAAGGAAGGATGTGCTGGCCTCCAGAGGAGGTTCACAAGAATGATCCCTGGAATGAAGAGCTTGTTGTATGAGGAACGGTTGAGGACTCTGGGTCTACACTCGTTGGAGTTTAGAAGGATGAGCGGTGATCTTATTGAAACTTACAGGATACTGTGTGGCCTGGATAGAGTGGACGTGGAGAGGATGTTTCCACTTGTAGGAAAAACTAGAAGCAAAGGTCACAATCTCAGACTAAAGGGACGATCCTTCAAAACAGAGATGAGGAGGAATTTCTTCAGCCACAGGGTGGTGAATCTGTGGAACGCTTTGCCGCAGAAGGCTGTGGAGGCCAAATCACTGAGTGTCTTTAAGATAGAGATAGATAGGTTTTTGATCAATAAGGGGATCAGGGGTTATGGGGAGAAGACAGGACAATGGGGATGAGAAAAATATCAGCCATGATAGAATGGCTAGGCAGACTTGATGGGCCGAGTGGCCTAATTCTGTTCCCAAGTCTTATGGTCTTATGTGGACATCACTGGCAAGGTCAGCATTTATTTCCCACAGTTGCCTACCCCTAATTACCTTTGAACTAAGTGGCTTGCTAAGAGTCAACCACATCTGCTGTAGGTCTGGAGTCATGTCGGTCAGATCAGGTGCAGATTTCCTTCCCTAAAGGGCATTAGTGAACCAGATTACAACAATGATAGCTTTGTGGTCACCATTACTGAGACTGGCTTTGTATTCCACATTTTATTAATTGAATTTAAATTCCACCAGCTGATGTGGGATTTAAATCTATATCTCCAGAATATCTGGATTATTAGCTCAATGATGTTATTACTACATCACTGTCTCCCCCATGTGTCCAAGTTTATGAAAGCCGTTTTTCACTCTTGCTAATTATTTCCTCCTGACTGTAATTTTTAGCTCTGCAATCTTGAAAGCTAAGATGACTGTCTCAAGAAATAAACAACAAATCTAGAGCACTGCTTCAGAATAAATCTCAGCAAGGGGAAACACCGTTTCAAGGTAAAATGTGAATTTGCGAATGATCAGTTCTTCTTCAGATTTAACAACACTTGAAATGAAATTCAAGATAAAATCGTGGTGCCAAAAAATCGCTAAAATGGGCAGAGTGAACTCCCTCTTTGATATCTAGCTTGTGATCTTGCGAAGACACATTCTGAGGGAATAGTCATATTAAATAATGGCAATCACTGGGAGCGAGTCACTTGCTTTCCTTTAAATATGCTGGTTCACTTTAGCATCTCTCCCCAATCAAAAAATAAACAGCATCCAACACGGTATCCTTCTGTGCTCGGTGGGCACCGCATGGGTTGGATTGCCTTATCGACCACGATTTTCGCACTTTGATTTGATGGGTTTTGGATAAGTTTTTGTTTCCCTTCTCGTTCTTTTTGGGCTGTGCTCCACTCGTTGTCTTGGGGCACTCCCCTTTTTTGTTTTATCCATCAGTTACTTTGTGTTCTTGTGCTTGGTCGTCACACCGAGCATCACGCCAGTGTAAGTGGCGGATGTCAGATTAACTCCTGCTACGTACGTAGCAGGTCATCACTCACGAAAGAAAACACAAAAATTATTTTAAGTTAGAGTAGTGAGACCCTATAAAAGGTTCAACAACGGTATCTTAACCGGAATGGCAACTGGTAACTGTTTATTTTACGTGCAATGCTCCACGCCCTCAATGCTATGGCCCACTGCTCACAGTAGCACGATGCCGCCAGCCCCAAGGCCGAAGACAGAGCACATGGAACACTGCGCACGCACCTGCGGCGACCATTGACGAGGGCCAGCACGTGCCAACACGTGGACGTTAGCCTTGCGCGATGACGTCACCCGAAGACGCACGCACGCTTGTCAGGCCTGTCAAAGGCGGTTAATGGGTGCGGGTGGGGGAGGGGTTTGTTGGCGGCGGGGCAGAGTGGGGAGGCAGCGCTGCTGGTGGAGGCGGAGAGCAGTGGCAATAACAAGCGCGGCGCAGGGTCAGGCGGCTGCATCCAACGCTTCGTCAGGGTGGTTTATTTTTTAAAATTTCCCCCACCCCTTCCACCTGTCAGACTTGGTGAAGAAAGAAGGAAGGATGGACACTTCCAACCAAGGTAAATCAAACTCGGCCGAAATGAAGCAGCGCCGCAGCCGCCGCTTGATTTAAATTGGTCCACGAGCGGTGTATCCAAGGGGGGCGCGCCGCTGGCGTGTAATCTTTGCTGATGCTGCTGACATGGGATTACATCTCCTTGGTTAAAGGCCACCGTAACCTCTTCGTCGTTTTCATTTTAAACTCCTTTGTACTGGGTTATATTTAAAAGGAAATACAAATCGTGTGGTGAAACCAGCATACCTGTTTGCCACCTGAATCTGTGTCACACCTTGAGGCGAGGTCGATGCCAGCAGCTGTTCTTATTTGTTTTTGAATTGAGCCAACAGTAACTCTTTAATTTGCTACTTACCGGGAATGCGATAGTATATTTACCAGTTAGTATGTTTTCACTATCGGTTATTTGTGCCATTTTTAGTTCCAGAAGAAAATGTACTTGAACCGATTCTCACATTGAACAACTGGCACATAATCTACACATGGGAGTTAATTCCTACAATTGAAGGTTGCAGAAATGCAACATTACACCACCTAAAATGTCAATAACTGTGCTGTATGCTGCAATTCCGCAAGTTGGCTTTAAGAAGTTGTATGCCTGTACTGTAATGGCTTTGCCAAGAAATGGCTTCAATCTCTTCATATAACGAATTTTGGGTTATTTGGCTGATGATAAAGGAACTGTTTTCTAATGGCCTTTTGGCTAAGATTAAGCCCGAGATCGGGTGTAATACCTTGTCAGCTTGGGTCTAGTATGCCCCTTTTGTGGGGGCAATGAATTGGATTCAATTTGAATTATTTTTTGGAGCAAGCAAGGAGATGGATTAAGGACCTGTCCTGCTCATTCTGCACATTGGCTTTGTAACTTGAGAAAGGAATAAAATGATTAAAACTTTTCTAACAGAGGTAGCAAGTATTGGCCTTCCTGAGATCGCGTGTGATTTCAATAATTGCTTGCAAATAGCTTTTGAAATACAATTTCTCTACCCCTTCCCCAAACTTCATCCAAATGGGTATATTTTTATGTGTATGTGTGTGTATATATATATATATATACTCCATCAGATGGGCATATCAGGTAGATTTGATATGCACCTTCTCTGAAGGTTGCTCCAGGTGTCCCTTCACCTGATGTCTGTGTGTATTCTTTAAAATAGTTGGTGTGAGATGATCATATGCATGAATCGTATTAAATTTTATTTTTAAAATGGCATCTCCTTTCCTTCTCCCGCAGCGATGGCTCTTATAAAATTATTTCACCTGACTATTTTCAGGAATTAAAATTGAAAAGTATATGATTCAGTTGATTATTGAAGTTACACTGATATCGAAGAGACTACCTTGCAAATGCAGGCTTATGATTTTTAGATACCCTTATTTTATATTGGTCCAGACAAACAGCACGAGAGCGATCTAGTAAGTTTTTTTTTTCAGAAGTTCTAGTTTCCTTCAGGATCCACAGAGAAACATTAGATTTTCTCTGCCCTAGGGTTACCATCCTGTCCCCTGAGCAGCAATCACTTCTTTACCTTTTACCCATGTCCCTGACAGCCACCTGTCACCCTTTAGCGGCTGGGCAACATCTCTTTGGCTTCCCAACCCATTTTGGTTGGAAAGGATTATGTGAATGAGTTCAGGCCATTCACACACAATCTGAGTTTTATGATTAGGTGTATGCCAGTAGTGCCCAAAATATACCTGTTCAATGGCAACTTAAAATTTTTCACATGATTGTAATTAGATCAGCCATGATCGTATTGAATGGCGAAGCAGGCTGGAGGGATTGAATGACCTACTCCTAATTCATATGTTCTTAGCTGGGATTGTGTAGAGAATTATTTTTAAGATTTGTCCTTTTACAAAAAGAGTCAGTTTGTTGTTAGTGTCTTGGTGTTGGCTCCAGAGTTTGTGAGATTAACACGGGTGATGAGGAAAAGAGGGTGTGCTTCAACTGAGTAAGTGGCTGGAGTTGGTGGGAAAGGTTTTACTCCTTTTTTTCTACCTCTGGCACTGTCCAGTGTTTGGTTCTTACATCAGTGCAGCAGAAGTATATTGGTAAGTTATTCTGCTTATCTTAAATTTACAAACTATTTATTCTATGGCAAGGCAGCTCGGCTGAGTGAAATGTGCCTTTTGTGGAATGTGTGAAGTCATGGATGCATCATTTGTGCGAGACAAACATATCTGCAGGAAATATCTCCTGCAAAAGCAGGAACTCTAGGTTTTAGAACTTAAGCTGTGGATGGAGTCACTGTGCTGATTCCATGAGACTGAAGACTACATGGTGTAGCCACGTAAAATGGCTGCTTCCCGATTAAATTGATCAAACCCCGATCCAAAATGGCGAACGGCAGAGGCTGATGGGAAAATCAGCCAACAGGACTCAAACAGAAGACTGCAGGTAAAACAGTGTATTCGCCTCTGGGGGAAGCCAGACTGATCAAATCATGCAGCCATTAACATCACAACAATCCAGCCATCTGCATAGTGAACAGCCATCCCCAGGAACAATTGCTATACATTAGCATTTGTAAAGCTACTCCAGACCTCTCGGCACCAAGAGAGGCTAACGCAAAGAAAGGTGGGCAACCACCCCCCGATCAAGGAATGCCCCATTATTGGAGCATATTGAACCAAGTGATTGGGACCAAGTCCAATCACTTGGAACCAGGGTCAAGGTCCGCCCCGAGAGGCGGGAAGACACTAACTAACTGTAAGAGTAAGGGGCCAAGTTCAGATCGACCCTTCTCTTCCTTGTCGCAACCTTCGCAAGAACCTTCGATTAAGATCAAGTAAGTTTGACTCCAGCGATCGCTACCTGATAGGCGCTCCTAACCATCGACCTGTATCAGCCTTTGAATCCCGCGGGCTCAGGACCAAAACGAAAGACCATTTGTTTCCCTGACCTGATGGGCCATTCCTAAAGTTAAGTATTGGCCTGTTAGTTATAGGTATTAGTCTAGAAGTAGCATTATTGTATAAGTATTAATTGCTGTATATAATAAATGACCGTTGATTTAATTCTTACTCAGCGGTGTGTTGCATTATAAATCATAACCTGAGCTTGAACCACGTGGCGGTATCAGAAAGATACCTGGCGACTTGTGAGCAAAGGTGACAGAATTAGAGGTAGTAAACTAAGGCTAATAAGAGCAACAATGGATAGCAAGTTTAGGGCGGTGGTAAAATTATTGGTTAGGAGCCTGAAGGTGGAGAGGGAATTGTTAATAGTCAGGCAGCCTGAGAACCAGGCAGGTTGTCCTCTAAGTCGATCTCGCTTGATGGTTCCTCAGAGGAGTGCAGTAACAGTCAAATGCCTGGCACCACAGGTGACTCAGTTGCTCAGGAGGGGAGAAAGAAGAATGGAAAGGTCTTGATGGTAGGACAGGCGCTTGTTTCTATGACCAAAGGTGTGACTCCAAGATGGTATGTAGCCTCCGTGGTGCCAGAGTCAAGGATGTCACAGAGCGGCTGCAGGACATTTTTCTTGGGGATGGTGAACAGCCGGAGGCCTTGGTCCACATTTGTACTGGCAACATAGTTAGGAAGAGGGATGAAAGCAGCTTTTAGGGAGTTAGAAAATAAATTAAAAAGCAGGACCTCAAAAGTAGAGGATTAAACTAGATTGGCAGGGGCATGGGGACCAGCGAAGAAGCTCCGATTGGAGGGAAGCAAAACTGGTAACAGGAAGTAGAAAAGTAATAAACAAAATTGGAAGGCAGATGAAATGAAGGCAAACATCAAATAGGAGGAAATTCAGAAGAATGTTAAGACAAAGTTAAGGGTTTATCTGAATGCATGCAGCATTCTCAACAAGATAGATGATTTGTAGGTACAAATAGAGGTAGATGGGTATGATTTAATTGCCATTAAGGGGACATAGGGTGACCAGGGCAGGGAAATGGATATTTATCATTTTAGGAAGTATGGAAGGAAGGAGAAATGATATCGAGGATTACTGTTATTAAGGGATGTGATCAGTCCATTAGTGAGAAAGGATCTTGGATGAAAGGATCAATATGTAGAATCAGTTTGGGTGGAGCTATGAAACAGCAAGAGGCAGCAAACATTGATGGGACTTGTTTATACGCCACTAAATTGTAGTGGTAATGTTGGGCATGGTGTAAATCAGAAAATTAGCTGCATGTAATATTTATATAGAGCTTGGGTAAACCTAATTAACACATGCTGTGGAGGATGAATTCCAGGCGTGTGTACAAGATGGGTTTCTGGAGAAGTACATTTAGATTTGGTATTATCGCATGAGAAAGGGCTAATTGATCTTGTAATGGACGCATTAGCAAATAGTGACCATGATATGATAGAATCAAAAATGATAAAATTAATCTTGAAACTAGGGTCCTAAATCTGATCAAAGAAAGTTATGATGGTATGGGCAAGTTAGCTGTGGTGGATTTGCAAACTAAATTGAAAGATTTGTCGGTAGACAGGCAGTGGCTAGCATTTGAAGAAATATTACATGGTCTACAACAAATATACGTTCCTCTAAGACATGCAAGACTAACAGGAAAGGTGAATCAACCATGGCGAACAAAAGAAGTCAAAGGTTGCACTGGATCAAAGGAAGTGGTTTATAAGATTGCCAGAAAAAGTGATCAACCCAAGGATTGGTAGCAACTTAAAATCCAGCAAAGGAGGACCAAGAAACTGATAAAGGGAAAAGAGAATATGAATGCAGGCCTGCAAGAAATATAGAAAGGTGGACTGTAAAAGTTTCTTTAGAGATGTGAAAAGGAAAACATTAGCAAGGCCAAATGTAGGTCCATTACAGGGGGAGACAGCATGATTTATAATCGAGAATAGGGAAATGTGTGAGAAACTAAACAATTAATTTGTGTCTGTCTTCATGGAGGAAGATGCAGAAATCTCATTCTAGGGAACCAAAGCGCTTGTGAAAATGAGGAACTGAGAGAAATTAGAATACTTGGCAAAATTAATTGGATAAATTTCCTGGATCAGACGAGCTACATCATACGCATTTACGAAATAAGTGCAGCAATCGGCCATTCAGCCTTTCGAGCTGCTCCAGTGAGATCATGGCTGGTCTACCTTAACACCATTTTCCTTCACTAACAACATATCTTCCAACCACCACAACCATCTTCCTTTGTGTCAGGTATGACTCCAACCAGCAGAGAGTTTCTCCCTGATTCCCATTGACTCCAGTTTAGCTAGGGTTCCTTGATTCCATACTCTGTAAAATGCTGCCTTGATGTCAAGGGCAGTCACTCTCATCTCACCTCTGGCATTCAGCCCTTTGGCCATGTTTGAGCCAAGGTTGTAATGAGGTCAGGAGCTGAATGAACCTGGTGGAACCCAAACTGAGCGTCCGTCAGCAGGTTATTGCTGAGTAAGTTTGATAGCACTGGTTTTCTTTCCTTAAATTTAAGAGTACCCAATTATTTTTTTCCAATTAAGGGACAATTTAGCATGGCCAATCCACCTACCCTGCACATCTGTTTGGGTTGTGGGGGTGAGACCCACGCAGACACTGGGTGAATGCAGCAGGCAGATTGGTGAGCATCATGTGAGTGACCCTTTAAGAAAGGTTTGTTCTTACCACATGACTTGTAGCACAACTTCAGTGATGTCATTGTGGGTAGAACTGGGCTGTGGCTGTCAGGTGAAAGGGGGTTTAGGTTTTTGGGTTTCAGTTTCAGTTTGTTGCTTTGGACTGCAGGAGTGAAGCAGTGTTTCCGTTTTCATTTTACAGCTGTTCCAGTGAACTGAAAGCATATTGGGTGTGGCAAACTGACTTGGTTACTTTAAAGATAGAGCTCCTTTCCGGAGGGAATTTTGAATCTGCTAGTTGGAGGCTGGATCTCTGGGAACGGACCAGTCCCATTCAAGTGAGATTACATAGAACATTACAGCGCAGTACAGGCCCTTCGGCCCTCAATGTTGCGCCGACCTGTGAAACCACTCTAAAGCCCATCTACACTATTATTCCCTTATCGTCCATATGTCTATCCAATGACCATTTGAATGCCCTTAGTGTTGGCGAGTCCACTACTGTTGCAGGCAGGGCATTCCACGCCCTTACTACTCTGAGTAAAGAACCTACCTCTGACATCTGTCTTATATCTATCTCCCCTCAATTTAAAGCTATGTCCCCTCGTGCTAGACATCACCATCCGAGGAAAAAGGCTCTCACTGTCCACCCTATCCAATCCTCTGATCATCATGTATGCCTCAATTAAGTCACCTCTTAACCTTCTCTCTAACGAAAACAACCTCAAGTCCATCAGCCTTTCCTCATAAGATTTTCCCTCCATACCAGGCAACATCCTGGTAAATCTCCTCTGCACCCTTTCCAATGCTTCCACATCCTTCCTATAATGTGGCGACCAGAATTGCACGCAATACTCCAAATGCGGCCGCACCAGAGTGTTGTATAGCTGCAACATGACCTCATGGCTCCTAAACTCAATCCCTCTACCAATAAAAGCTAACACACCGTACGCCTTCTTAACAACCCTCTCAACCTGGGTGGCAACTTTCAGGGATCTATGTACATGGACACCGAGATCTCTTTGCTCATCCGCACTGCCAAGAATCTTACCATTAGCCCAGTACTCTGTCTTCCTGTTATTCCTTCCAAAATGAATCACCTCACACTTTTCTGCATTAAACTCCATTTGCCACCTCTCAGCCCAGCGCTGCAGCTTATCTATGTCCCTCTGTAACTTGTAACATCCTTCCGCACTGTCCACAACTCCACCGACTTTAGTGTAATCTGCAAATTTACTCACCCATCCTTCTACGCCCTCCTCCAGGTCATTTATAAAAATGACAAACAGCAGTGACCCCAGAACAGATCCTTGTGGTACACCACTAGTAACTGGACTCCAGTCTGTGTGCCGGGCCACGCCCTTAAAGGGGTTTTGGTTTATTGGATTTTGTATTGAATTGGAACAGCTACTAAGGGGGATTCATTTAGAGTTCTATACATTGATTACTGTAGCTGTTGTGTTTTCTTTATGTTTGTAATTGATAAATTCTTGCTGTGTTTTATATATGTTTTTAAAAAAAATATATTTTATTAAAGTTTTTCAATCACAATTTTTTCCCCCTTACAAATAAAAAAAAAAAGATTTTTAAAATACAAGTAACATGATAACTACAATCTAATAAGGAGTAACTAACTAACATGGTAAACTAACCAAATAACATAAAATGAAACTTTCCCGTCCCCCCTCCCCCTCCCAGGACCCGAACATCTTACCCCCCCCTCCCTCCCCCCTGGGTTGCTGCTGCTGGTCATCTATCTTCCCTCTAACGTTCCGCTAGGTAGTCGAGGAACGGTTGCCACCGCCTGGTGAACCCTTGAGCCGATCCTCTCAGCGCAACCTTAATCTGCTCCAGTTTTATGAAGCCCACCATATCGTTTATCCAGGCCTCCAGTCCGGGGGGTTTCGCTTTCTTCCACATGAGTAAAATCCTACGCCGGGCTACTAGGGACGCAAAGGCCACGACATCGGCCTCTTTCGCCTCCTGCACTCCCGGCTCATCCGCAACTCCAAATAAAGCTAACCACCAGCCTGGTTTGACCCGGACCTTCACCACCTTTGAGATCACTCCCGTCACTCCCCTCCAATACCCATCCAGTGCCGGGCATAACCAAAACATATGTGTGTGGTTTGCCGGGCTTCCGCCGCACCTCCCACACTTGTCCTCCACTCCGAAGAACCTGCTCAACCTCGCTCCCGTTATGTGTGCTCTATGCAGCACCTTAAATTGGATCAGGCTAAACCTGGCTCACAAGGAAGAGGAATTTGCCCTGCTTAGGGCATCAGCCCACAAACCCTCCTCAATCTCCTCCCCGAGCTCTTCTTCCCATTTTCCTTTCAGTTCGCCCACCAGCTCCTCCCCCTCTTCTCTCATCTCCCGGTATATCTCTGACACCTTGCCCTCCCCGACCCACACCCCCGAAAGCACTCTATCCTGGATCCCCTGTGTCGGGAGCAGCGGAAATTCCCTCACCTGTTGTCTTGTGAACGCCCTCACCTGCATATACCTAAAGAAATTTCCCTGGGGCAGCTTATACTTTTCCTCCAACGCTCCCAAGCTCGCAAACATCCCGTCTATAAATAGGTCTTCCACTCTCCTGATTCCCAACTGGTGCCAGCTCTGGAATCCTCCATCCAGCCTCCCTGGGGCAAACCTATGGTTGTTCCTAATTGGGGACCCCACCAAGGCTCCCAACACACCTCTCTGTCGCCTCCATTGCCCCCAGATACTTAATGTTGCCACCACCACTGGGTTTGTGGTAAATATTTTTGGTGAGAGCGGTAGTGGCGCCGTCACCAGCGCTTCTAGACTCGTCCCTTTACAGGACTTCATCTCTAGTCTTTTCCACGCCGCTCCCTCTCCCTCTATCATCCATTTACGAATCATTGGCGGCCCAGTAGTAGTCGCCCAAATTCGGCAGTGCCAGTCCCCCTCTGTCTTTACTACGTTGTAAGAACCCCCTCCTTACCCTCGGGACCTTCCCTGCCCACACGAAGCTCGTGATGCTCCTGTCTTTTTTTTAAAAGGCCTTAGTGATCAGTATAGGGAGACACTGGAACACAAATAGGAACCTCGGGAGGACCATCATCTTAATTGCCTGCACTCTGTCCGCCAGTGACAGCGGCTGCATGTCCCACCTTTTGAAATCCTCTTCCATTTGTTCCACCAGTCGTGTCAGATTAAGTCTGTGTAAGGTTCCCCAGCTCCTGGCTATCTGAATCCCCAGGTATCGAAAGTTTCTTTCCACTCTCCTTAGCGGTAGGCCATCTATCCCTCTACTCTGGTCCCCAGGGTGTATCACAAAAAGTTCACTCTTTCCCATGTTAAGCCTATATCCCGAGAAATCTCCGAACTCCCTCAATATCTGCATGACCTCTGTCATCCCCCCCACTGGGTCCGTCACATACAGCAATAGGTCATCCGCGTATAGCGACACTCGGTGTTCCTCTCCCCCTCTAATCACCCCTCTCCATTTTCTGGAGTCTCTCAGCGCTATGGCCAGTGGTTCAATTGCCAACACGAACAGTAATGGGGACAGCGGGCATCCCTGTCTTGTTCCCCTGTATAGTCGAAAATACTCTGACCTTTGCCGACCCGTGACCACACTTGCCGTTGGGGCCCCATAGAGGAGTTTGACCCAGCTAACAAACCCGTCCCCGAGCCCGAACCTCCTCAGCACCTCCCATAGATACTCCCACTCCACCCTATCAAATGCCTTCTCTGCATCCATTGCCGCCACTATCTCTGCCTCCCCCTCTACTGGGGGCATCATTATCGCCCCTAATAGCCGTCGCACGTTGACATTTAGTTGTCTCCCCTTTACGAATCCTGTCTGGTCTTCGTGTACCACCCCCGGGACACAATCCTCTATCCTCGTTGCCAGCACCTTTGCTAGCAACTTGGCGTCCACATTTAGCAGTGAGATAGGCCTATAGGACCCGCACTGCAGCGGATCTTTATCCCGCTTCAAAATTAGCGATATCGTTGCCTCCGACATTGTCGGGGGTAGGGTCCCCCCTTCTCTGGCCTCGTTAAAAGTCCTTACCAACAGCGGGGCCAGCAAGTCCACATATTTTGTATAAAATTCCACCGGGAACCCATCTGGTCCCGGGGCCTTCCTGCCTGCATGTTCCCCAGCCCCTTGGTAACCTCGTCCACCCCAATTGGTGCCCCCAGGCCTTCCACCTCCTGCTCCTCCACCCTCGGGAACCTTAATTGGTCCAAAAACTGCCGCATCGCCTCTTTTCCCTCCGGGGGTTGGGACCTATAAAGTCTTTCGTAAAAGGTCTTAAACACCTTGTTTATCTTCCCTGCTCTCCGCACCGTAGCTCCCTTTTCATCTCTAATTCCCCCGATCTCCCTCGCCGCTGTCTTCTTTCGCAGCTGAAGGGCCAACAGGCGACTCGCCTTTTCCCCATATTCATATCTCATCACCTGTGCCTTCCTCCACTGCGCCTCCGCCCTCCTAGTGGTCAGAAGGTCGAAGTCCGTCTGGAGGAGTCGTCTCTCCCTGTATAGTCCTTCCTCCGGGGCCGCCGCGTATTCTTTATCTACCTTTAAAATCTCCCCCAGTAATCTTTCCCTTTCCTTGGCCTCTATTTTCCCTTTGTGGGCCCTGATGGAGATCAGCTCTCCTCTGACCACCGCCTTTAGTGCTTCCCATACTACTCCCACTCGGACCTCCCGTTCGTCATTGGCCTCCAGGTATCTCTCGATGCATCCCCGCACCCTTCCACAGACTCCCTCATCCGCCAGCAATCCCACATCTAATCGCCAGAGTGCACGCTGCTCCCTCTCCTCTCCTAGTTCCAGGTCCACCCAATGTGGGGCATGATCTGAGACAGCTATGGCTGAATACTCAGTTTCTTCAACCCTCGAGATCAGCGACCTTCCCAAAACAAAGAAATCTATCCGGGAATACACCTTGTGAACATGGGAGAAGAAGGAGAACTCTTTGGCCTTCGGCCTAACAAATCGCCATGGATCCACTCCCCCCATTTGGTCCATAAACCCCTTAAGCACCTTGGCCGCTGCCGGCCTTCTTCCGGTCCTAGATCTAGATCTATCTAACCCTGGGTCCAGCACGGTGTTGAAGTCTCCCCCCATTATCAGGTTTCCTACCTCCAGGTCCGGGATACGTCCCAGCATCCGCTTCATGAATCCCGCATCATCCCAATTCGGGGCATATACGTTAACCAACACGACCTCCGTTCCCTCCAGTCTGCCACTCACCATCACATATCTGCCTCCGCTATCTGCTACAATGCTCCTAGCTTCGAATGATACCCGTTTCCCCACCAGTATGGCCACCCCTCTGTTCTTTGCGTCCAACCCTGAGTGGAACACCTGTCCCACCCATCCTTTCCTTAACCTAACTTGGTCCGCCACCTTCAGGTGTGTCTCCTGAAGCATAGCCACGTCTGCCCTCAGTCCTTTCAAGTGCGCGAACACTCGGGCCCTTTTAATCGACCCATTTAGGCCCCTCTCGTTCCATGTGATCAGCTGCACTGGGGGGCTACCTGCCCCCTTCCCGTGTCGACTAGCCATCACCCTCTCTAGGCCAGTCCCACGTCCCGGTTCCGCGCTCCCACCCGTTCCCCAGGAGGCGCATTCCAGCCCCGACCACCCTTTCTTTAACCAGTTCCTCTTTGATTTCTGCAGCAGCAACCCAGTTATCCTCCCCCCCCCCCCCCATCACCCCCCCCCCCCCCCCCCCCCCCGCTAGATCCCCATCTAGCATGATTGCTCCCCCATATTACTTCCGAAAGTCAGCTGACTTCAACTGACCCCGGCTTCTCCCGCTCACTCCTTGACCCCCCCCCCCCCCGTGTGGGGAACTCCCATCTACCTTGCGCCTATCTTCCCGCCATCACCTTTCTGGCGCGGGAACAAGGATAGTAGGCCCCGTATTCGCTATAGTTGTCCCGCCCCTTGTGACGCAGCTCCCTCTACCGCCCCACTCCCATTCCCCATCCCCTGCCTGTGTCTCTTCTTTCCCCCCACCGGCGCCCACATTTCTTAGTGTCCCCCCCCTCTTCCCAATTTTCATCCCTATATACATCGGCATTGTCATTTCCCCTCTAACATCAGTCCCTCAGTTCCGATCCAGTTTCTCGTTTTTAATAAAGGTCCATGCTTCTTCCGCCGTTTCGAAGTAGTGATGTCTCTCCTGGTACGTGACCCACAGTCGCGCCGGCTGCAGCATCCCGAACTTCACCTTGTGTAGCACCTCCTTGGCTCGATTAAAACTCGCCCTCCTTCTCGCCACCTCCGCACTCCAATCCTGGTACACCCGTACCACCGCATTCTCCCATCTACTACTTTGTACCTTTTTGGCCCATCTCAGAACCACTTCTCTGTCATTGAAGCGATGAAATCGCACGATCGTCGCCCTAGGTGGTTCTCCCGCCTTTGGTCTCCTCGCAGGGACTCGATGAGCCCCTTCCACATCCAAGGGGCCCGAGGGGGCCTCCGCTCCCATTAGCGAGCTTAGCATCGTGCTCACGTAAGCCCCACAGTCCGCTCCTTCCACTCCCTTGGGGAGACCCAGGATCCGAAGGTTCTTTCTCCGTGCTCTATTTTCTAGGGTTTCAATCCTTTCAATGCACTTTTTGTGGAGCGCCTCGTGCGTCTGCGTTTTGACCGCCAGGCCCAGGATCTCGTCTTCGTTGTCCGTCACCTTCTGCTCCACCACGCGGAGCTCCGTCTCCTGGGTCTTTTGTGCCTCCTTAAGCCCCTCAATTGCCTGTAGCATCGGGGTCAGCACCTCCTTCTTAAGCAGCTCCACACACCGTCTTAAAAATTTGTCTTGGTCCGGCCCCCATGTCGCCTGGGCTTTCTCCGCCGCCACCTTGCTCCTTTTTTCCTCCTGTCCCTATCCTCGAGGATTCTTCGCGATCTGGCCGCTGCCGCCGATATTTTTCTCTTTTCGTTGGGGGGGACTCCCTGTTAACTCACCCCACACCGGGTTTCGTCCTGAAAAAATTCCCCGCTGGGGCTCTTAAAAGAGCCCGAAGGTCCGTTTGAGCTGGAGCCGCCGAAACGTGCGGCTTAGCTGGACATCGCCGCAACCGGAAGTCGTGTTTTATATATGTTAACTACATTCTTATAATAAATTTTGTTTTGATGTAAGCGCCAAGGAATTCTGATAAGTCACACCTGAAGTGAAGGCTCTTGTGCTCATCCTACCCAAATTCAACATAAAAGTTATAGGTCAGGTGAGCTTCATAATACACTTTGGAGTTTCTAAGCCCTGGCTCATAACATGAGAATGAGGTCAAGTATGTTTTTCCCATTTGTTGGCTCCCTCAACACCTTCTGCAGTTCCAGTGTAGCCGCTATGTCCTTTAGGACCCGGACAGCTAGGTCTGTGGTGGTACGACTGAGCCACTCTTGGCGATGGACTTTGAAGTGCCCCACCCAGAGCATATTCTGTGCCCTGCCACCCTCAGTGCTTCCTCCAAGTAGTGTTTAACATGGAGGAATATTGATTCATCAGGTGTTGTTGGACACTGCGTGGTAATCGGCAGGGAGTTTCCTTGCCCATGTTTAACCTGAAGCCATGAAACTTCATGGGGTCCAATGTCGATGTTCAGGATTCCCAGGGCAACCCCCTCCCGACTTTATATCTCTGTGCCGCCACCTCTGCTGGGACTGTCCTGCTGTTGAGATAGGACATGCCCAGGAATGGTGTTAGTACTGTCTGGGGCGCGGACTTCCGGTGACGGCGGGCGGGAGGCGGCCGCACAATGGAGGGCTCCCGTTCGGGAACGGCATTTTCGGGGCTTTAAGCCCGGTCCCAGGGTCCACGGAGGCGGCAGAAGCAGGGAGAAGGCACTGAGGAGGTACAGTGAAGACACAGGAGTAGAAAAAAAAAACCAAAGAAAAATGTCGAGGGTGAGCAAAAAAACGGCCGAAAAAAAAAACAGCTGAAGGTCCGTCGGGGAGTGGAAAGTTCACCGCGGGGTCACCAAGGAAAATGGAGGCTGGAGCACCAGGGAAGGCCGCACTGCTTACGGCTGAAGAAATAACTAAGGTGATGGCTGCGGAATTTGAAAAGCAGTTGGCGCAGATTGCGAAATGCATGGAGATGGTGAGGAAGGAGATGAGGGAGGTTTTGAGTGTGCTGGTGGAGGAGGCCGTTTCCCCGGTGAGGACGGAGGTGGCGAGCGCAGTGGCGGAGGTGCGAGAGCAAGGGGAGGTGCTGAAGGAAGTGGAGGAGACGTTATTGCAGCACGGTGATCAACTTGCCTCGATGGGGAAAGAGATGCGGAAGGTGATGGATACTAACAAGGATCTGCGAGGAAAAATGGAAGACCTGGAAAACAGATCCAGGCGACAGAATGTGAGGATTGTGGGGCTGCCATAATGAGTTGAAGGACCGAAGCCGACTGAGTATTTTGCCGCGATGTTGGCAAAACTATTGGGGGAGGGGGCGGATCCCTCCCGATATGAACTGGATCGGGCTCATCGGTCGTGGAGGCCTGTACCAAAGGCGACTGAGCCGCCAAGGGCAATGACTCTGTGCTTCCGTAGGTACAGTGTGAAGGAGAAGGTCCTGAGCTGGGCCAAGCAGAAGCGGGTGGTGCAGTGGGCTGGAGCTGGTATACGTGTATACCAGGACTTTACGGTGGAGCTGGCAAGGAGACGGGCTGCCTTCAACCAGGTGAAGAGGGCACTGTACATTAGCAAGGTGCGGTGCGGCATTGTATATCCAATGAAGCTGAGGGTGACTTACAAGCTCAGGGACTTTTATTTTGGAACGGCGGAAGCAGCGGGGGAGTTTGCGAAAGCAGAAGGACTGTGGCAGAACTGACAAATTTAGGAATGGCCATGTGCCGATGTAACCTCATGACTGTATTTTCTTCTTTTTTGTATCACTGCGCACGGGTGTAGAGACTAAAGGAGCCAATGTGGTATATATTTGGACAAGGGAAGGGACGGGACTTTCACTCGAAATGAGGTTCTTTGGGGTGTAGGTGGATATGTGGGGTTTGTGTGTTAAAAGGGGATCTTTGGGCTTTCCTAGGGCCGGGCAAGTGGGAAAGGGACCCGGGCGGGGGCCTCCACGCTGGGCGGTTTAAGCCGGCCAGTGAACGGGAGTGAGGTGGGGGGGAGGGGCTGCGGCCCGGAGCCTGGCAGAACAGGGTCCGAGTGGTCCAGCCGGGGTGGAAAGTTGGGAGGAAGGAACCGAGGTTGGGAGGAGTTTTACAAGAGGCAGTGGACGGGAGGAGCTAGAGACCTTTGGGGGGGGGGGGGGGGGGGGGGGGCTGTGTAAGATTAAGGGTGACTACGGGTAATCCCTGATTCCTTTTTGTTATTTGTTTATGTAAACATGCGGGTTGAGGTTTGAGGGTTGGTGGGTAGATGGGATCGTTGTTATGGGGACTGACAAATCTTGCTGATTATTGTTTATTGTTGATGGATGTAAATGTGGGAGAAATTGTGAAAAAGGAGAATAAAAAAAATAAAACAAAGTAGTGTCTGGGGCATTGTCTGTAAGGTACGATTTTATGAGCGTGACTATGTCAGGCTGTTGCTTAACTAGTCTGTGAGACAACTCCACCAACTTTGGCACAAGCCCCCAGATGTTAGTAAGGGACTTTGCAGGGTCGGCAGGGCTGGGTTCGCCGTTGTCGTTTCCTGTGCCTGGTTAAATGCCAGGTGGTCAGTCTGGTTTCACTCCTTTTTTGTGTTTTCATAAGTGGTTGAATACAACTGAGTGACTTGCTAGGCAATTTCAGAGCCAACTACATTGCTGTGGGTCTGAAGTCACATGTAGGCCCGACCAGGTAAGGATGGCAGATTTTCTTCCATAAAGGACATTAGTGAACCAGATGGGTTTTTAGGACAATCAACAATGGCTTCATGGTCATCATTAAACTTTGAATTCCAGATATTTTAATGAGTTTAAATTCCATCACCTGCCATGGTGGGATTCTCACCCGGGTCCCCAGATCATTATCCCAAGTCTCTGGATTACTAGTCCAGTGACAATAATACTGTGCCACCACCTCCCCTGATGGTATCGAGCTTCTTGCCTGTTGTTTGAGCTATACTCATCCAAGCAAGTGGAGAGTATTCTACTACACTTGTGCCTTGTAGATGGTGGACAGGCTTTGGGGAGTCGGGAGATGAATTACTTGCCGCGGGATTCCTAGCCTTTGACCTGCTCTTGTAGCCACAATATTTAAATGGCTAGTCCAGTTCAGTTTATGATCAATAGTAATCCCCAGGATGTTGATCGTGGGGGATTCATTGATGGTAATGTCAAGTGGCGATGGTTAGATCCTCTCTTGTTGGAGATGGTCATTGCCTGGCACTTGTGTGACGGAAATGTTACTTGCCGCTTGTTAACCAAAGTCTGGATATTGTCCAGGTCTTGTTGCATTTGGATATAACATTCCACCGGGAGCCCGTCTGGTCATTTCTGACCATGCCCCACATTGGATGGATCTCGAATTCAGGGTAGGCAAGGGACATCGAAAGGGGTGGCGGCTGGATGTGGGTCTGCTAGCGGACATTGGGTTCTGTGCAAGGATCCCCAACTGCATCAATTTAAGTGCCTGCTTAATCTCACCCAACTCCAGCGTAGCTTCAAGGTCCTTTCTTAATTGCTCCTCCACCTGGGGAAACTCCAACTCACCCAGGAATTCCTCCACTTCGTTCCCATCCTGTGGAGGTTCTGACCTGTATAAATTTTGGCAAAATCTTCAATACCTCATTTACCTTCTAATCTAGAACATAAGAACTAGGAACAGGAGTAGGCCATCTGGCCCCTCGAGCCTGCTCCGCCATTCAATGAGATCACGGCTGATCTTTGTGGACTCAGCTCCACTCTCCGGCCCGTACACCATATCCCCGAAACCCTTTATTCTTTAGAAAGGCATCTATCTTTTTCTTAAAAACGTTTAAAGAAGGAGCCTCAACTGCTTCACTGGGCAAGGAATTCCAGAGATTCACAAGCCTTTGGGTGAAGAAGTTCCTCCTACACTCCGTCCTAAAGCTACCTCCCCTTATTTTGAGGCTATGCCCCCTAGTTCTGCTTTCCCCGACCAGTGGAAACAACCTGCCTGCATCTATCCTATCTATTCCCTTCATAATTTTATATGTCTCAATAAGATCCCCCCGCATCCTTCTAAACTCCAATGAGTACAGTCCCAGTCTACTCAACCTCTCGTCATAATCTAATCCCCTCAACTCTGGGATCAACCTAGTGAATCTCCTCTGCACTCCCTCCAGTGCCAATATGTCCTTTCTCAGGTAAGGAGACCAAAACTGAACACAATACTCCAGATGCAGCCTCACCAACACCCTATACAATTGCAGCATAACCTCACTAGTCTTGAACTCCATCCCTCTAGCAATGAAAGACAAAACTCGATTAGCCTTCTTAATCACCTGCTGCACCTGTGCACCAACTTTTTGCGACTCGTGCACCAGCACACCCAGGTCCCTCTGCACAGCAGCATGTTTTAACATCTTACCGTTTAAATAATAATCCATTCTGCTGTTATTCCTCCCAAAATGGATAGCCTCACACTTGGCAACATTGAATTCCATCTGCCAGACCCTAGCCCATTCACCTAACCTATCCAAATCCTTCTGCAGACTTCCAGTATCCTCTGCACTTTTTGCTTTACCACTCATCTTAGTGTCGTCTGCAAACTTTGACACATTGCACTTGGTCCCGAACTCCAAATCGTCTATGTAAATTGTGAACAACTGCGGGCCCAACACTGATCCTTGAGGGACCCCACTAGTTACAGGTTGCCAACCAGAGAAACACCCATTTATCCCCACTCTCTGCTTTCTGTTAGTTTACCAATCCTATCCCCATGCTACCACTTTACCCTCAATGCCATGCATCTTTAGTTTATGCAGCAACCTTTTGTGTGGCACCTTGTCAAAAGCTTTCTGGAAATCCAGATATACCACATCCATTGGCTCCCCGTTATCTACTGCACTGGTAACGTCCTCAAAAAATTCTACCAAATTAGTCAGACACTACCTACCCTTTGTGAACCCATGCTGCGTCTGCCCAATGGGACAATTTCCCTCCAGGTGCCCCGCTATTTCCTCCTTAATGATAGATTCCAGCATTTTCCCTACAACCGAAGTTAAGCTTACCGGCCCGTAATTACCAGCTTTCTGCCGACCTTTTTTAAACAGTGGTGTCACGTTTGCTACTTTCCAATCCTCTGGGACCACCCGAGAGTCTCGTGAATTTTGATAAATTATCACTAGTGCTTTTACAATTTCCCTGAGACAACTCCACCCCCCCCCCCCACCCCACCCCCTTCCCGTCTCCTAATCTGGGCAATCTACCTCTCTTCCTTCTGTTTCCTCAGTTGATATGCCAGGAGCCGTCTTGCTTTCTCCCCCTATTCATAAATTGCCCCTTTAGCTCGCCTCGGCTGTTGTACCGCTCTATCTGTAGTGATCAGATTAAACTGCATTTGCAGATTTCTCCTCACTAATAGTTCTGGGGATGGGTCCACATACTTACAATCCTCCATAATATCGTCTACTAATTTTTCCAGCTCCCTCCTTGCCCCCAGTTCTACATGGGCCTTGAAAGATATAAGTTCTCCCATAATGACAACCTTCACTGCTTCCCATACTGTTGAGTGAGAGATTTCCCGATTGGCATTGTTCAAAATATAATCCCGGATAGCCCCTGAGATCCTTGCACAGAACCTAATGTCCGCTAGCAGACCCACATCCAGTCGCCACCTCTTTCAATGTCTTTTGCCTACCCCCAACTCGAGGTCCATCCAATGTGGGGCACGGTCAGAAATGGCCACTGCCGAGTAGTCCGATTTCTTCCCATCCGTGCCACGAGCGCTCGGCTTATGACAAAATAGTTAATCCTGGAAAAAGCGTTATGTACTGAGAAGAAAGAGAACTCTTTCTCTCTCTCCTCTTCCCCCCCCCCCCCGGTGTCCGAACCAGCAGGGACTGTCTCTCTTTCCCCCCCCCCCCCCACCCCCTGTTTTTCCATAGAAGCAATTAATCCCTTAGCCATACCCCCGGGACCAACGATCTTGGCCTAGAACGTTCTACCCTTGGGTCACAATTCAGGTCTTCTCCGATAATAAACCGATGGGTGTCTTGATCCGATATCCTTGCCAGCAACCATTACGCGAACATTGTATCATCCCAATTCGGGAGTGCACATTCTCCAACATTACCTATATCCTGTCTAACACCCCGTCACTATTATGTACTTCCCTGCTGCATCTGCTAATACCTTCTCTGAATGAAACCAGACCCTTTTCATTAAAAGGATCATCACTCCCCGGGCCCCGCTATCAAATCCCATGTGGAAAACCTGGCTCACCCAAACCTTCCAAAGACATGGCCGATCCAGCTCGCGCATTCGGAGGAATGTCACTTCCAAGTTCTATGAGCAGAAAACCATGCTTTTTTGACTGGGACCCCAGGCCCTGCACATTCCAGGAGACCACCCTCGTTGGGGGTCGCATACCCCACCCTCCAGTCATTACCACCACAAAATATCATAGCTTCACTGATGATACTCAGACTGCAGGCCCACTAAGATGGCAACCCATCACCGAAATTGTGAAGCAAAAAAAGATAACTGGTCGCTATTTGCCCCCCCCCCGCTCCCCACACACACACTCAACAGATACCCTGTCGTCTCTTCTAACCCTCCTCCTTCCAAACCCATCGAGCTCAATAAAACTGGCATAAGTCGCATCCCCATCCTTACTTGACCTCCATTAACTATCGACCTTTTTAATGCTAGTAAGGTGCCCACCCTATTCTTTAACCATCGCCATCATTTCTGCCTCAAGCTCGCTCTTCCCCCGAATCCTCTTTCCCACCCATTATAAACAATGGCCTTAAGCTAAGGAAAGACACCTCCATCCCTTGCCATCCCAGCAACTACTAAGCCCGTAAAGAAGAAGAATTAAAAAAAGAAAATAGAAGAGGAAACCACCCCAATCCAAACAACTCTCATTAATCCAACTCAACCTTTAACACCATGAACAATAAAATATGAACACCCTAACTGCCCGTCCACATCCCTCCAGCCGTGTCCAGACCACGATCTCTGATAAAGTCCTCGTCCTGCTCGGGAGTTTCGAAATAGAAATCTTTTGAGTCAAATGTGACCCTTCGCTTCGCTTGATACACTACCCCAAATCGCACTCCTCTATTGAACAGGACTGTCTTCACCTTATTGAAAGCCGCTCATTGTTTTGTCATTTCCCTACCAATGTCCTGGTAAATCCTTACCAAGTGGCTCACTCGGTTGCGGTTTCCGGCTCAAGCCCTGTCGATCTTAGGTGCAGCGAATACCCCATTGCCGCACATCATCTGGGGGAACTTTGCAGCAAAGTATTCAGTCGGCCTTGAGTCCTCAACTCCCTCGGGTTGACTCACCAGCCTCAGGTTCATATGCCTGGACCTATTTTCCAAATCATCCAGCTTCGCTTTGAAGCCCTTGACCTGTCTCTGACGATTGCCATTTCAGCCTCCAAGGATGCAAGTCTGTCTTAATATTGGGATAAGGCCTCATCCACGCTTTTCAATTTTTCCACCTGCGTACCTACTGTTTTAGTTGTCCTGTTCAGTTGCTCCCTGACTGGGCCCAGGTGTGGTTTTAAATGAAGCCTTCAATTCCTGGCTATGTTTCTGGAACCGTTCGTTAATTTCTCCACCAAACCTTTTTAATTCTTTTGCTACCACCCCCGCCATCATGTCGAGGGTGATAGGCATAGCCGCTTCCCCTGCCATCTTTAATGCATCCTTGTTCAGGCTCGACGTCTGCGATTTCATCCCTTCGGCGTCAATTTTGACATCACACACTTTATAGCTGATTTCTCTGCCGAGCCGTCAAGTCCGGTTTAAAAGAAAATCCCTCGCTGATCGGGCAGATAAGCCCAAAGTGCCGGATCCTGCGCGGGAGACACCCGAGATGCAGCTGCTACTTCATGCCGCCGCACCAGAGTCCGAACCACTTCTGATCAATGCAAAGACTTGCACCTAGTAGCCTGATGATCAAATCTGAAGTTGTCTACGTTGGTAGAACCTTGTCTGACAATAAGAGTACATTGAATCAACAGAGATGTGTGAATATTTTTAAAATAGTTGTCAGATCAGTTTTTGCCTGAATTGTTTAGATCAATAAATAACTAACATCTTGCGTGCCAGCAGAAACTCTCTGGTTTAGTTTGCAGTCTTTATGTGGACTGTTGTATATTTTATACACAACAGTTTATATTTTACTATATAATCGAGCATCTCCAAGTGTCTAACTTTGTATGTAGGATAGGGACTTGGTTGGCAGATAAATTTGACAATTGTTGACCAGATATTGACTGTTCCTTCGATAATAAATTGGCACTGAGCGACCTAATATTACTTGCAGCATGCAAGCATCCTTTCTGTGTTGATAATGCACATAGGCCACCTTATAATTCACTGTGATGCTTGTCTCGTTAGACTTCGGTTCATCGATTTGAATAGCCAGTGGGCCTAATGCCGGGCCATTTAAAGAACTGGTTCATACATGTGTTTCCTGTTGTAAAAAGCAACTGGGCAGCAGTCTTTTAAGGGACTATGAGAAGATACTAGCAAAGCATCTAATCAACTTTTTTTAAAAGAAGTACTTGTGTGTAGGCAAGAGAAACCAGTTAAGTTCCGCCCTCCCCTTCCCTGGACGAACCAGCTACTGCAGGTGTCGTTGCCGAACAACCTTCTTCATGACTGGTGCACTGACTTGTTCAACAGTGCCTGACTCCTTTGATCAAGAAAATGGTCATAGGAACCCATCAACATCGGAAATACACTAAATCTGAATTGTTGGTTATTTCAAAATCAAATACTAGGTGAAATAACAGCACCCAATTAATCGGAAGGAAACTTGTTGCATGGAGGTGTCCACCAAGGCCACCATCTGCGGCAACCATAGGTTTCCACCAGCCACGCTCGACGCTGCCTTTAAGGTGTGGAGACAGGACGGGGGGGGATGCTAGCGGTCAGGGACTTTTATATGGGGGACAGACTTGCCACCTTAGGAGAGCTGATGGAGAGACTGAAACTACCGAACAGACAGGAACTCCGACATTTACAAGACAAAAACTTTCTCTAAGGAGACGACGAGGTACCCTAGAGCCACCCCACCCACCCAATCACACAAACGCCATGATGTTTTGTCTATGTTTTGGATAAAGGCCTTGGGGATGAGAATCGGTATGGATCTAAATGGGAAGAGGAACCCTTGGCAGTACGTTCATCTTGATCAAATGCACCCTTCCCGCCAAAGAAAGTGGGAGTGTGTCCCATTTCTGTAGGTCCTTTTTAGCTTCCTCCACCAGACTGATCAGATTTCATTTGTGGATCCGTGTCCAATCGTGGGTTATCTGGATCCCCAGGCAGTGGAATTTGTTTTGGGCTATTTTAAATGGGAAACCTTCCAGCTCGGCCCCTCCCTATTCTGGTTCACCGGGAAAACCTCCCTTTTTGACCAGTTTGAGTGAAGCCTGAAAAGGCCCCAAACTCTTCCAGAAGCTTCATGATTTCTTTCATGCCGTTTTGCGGGTCCGAGGTGTAGTGAAGCAGGTAATCCACGTAGAGTGAGACTCTCTGCGTCCTCTTGTGTCTCGCAGGGCGATCACCAGATGCCTTGGGGGGGGGGGGGGGGGGGGGGTGGGGGGGGGGGTTGGACAGGAGTTTCACCCATGAGGTCCCGAGCCCAAATCGCTCCAGTACCTCAGAGGCACTACCATTCGACTCTGTCGAAGGCCATTTCCACGTCCAGGGAGATGATTACCTTTGGTGTTCTCTCCCTGGATGGGGTTAGCATTACATTCAGCAGCTGTCTGATGTTTGCAATTAGCTGACTACCCTTGACGAAGCCTGACTGGTCTTCTGCAACCATCTCTGGACACAGTTCTTCAGTCTCCTGGCCAGGACTTTTGCGAGTATTTTCGCGTATTCGTCCACACAGCAGCGAAATAGGTCTGTATGATCCAGATTCCGTTGGGTCTTTGTCTTTTTTATGGTGGCCTGTGTTGGCGTTGAAGACGAGGTGATCCTCTCTAGGGAGTCAGCGAATATCTCCCTTGGTGCAGGACGAGAACTGGTGCAAATTCTTTGTCGAAGTCTGCTGGGAACCCATTGACTCCTGGTGCCTACCCCACCTGCATGGAGTTGATACTTTCCATGACCTCTCCCACTTCTATTGGTGCTTCCAGCTCCCCCTGTCTGTCATCCCCCACGACTGGCATGTTCCGTCCATCGAGGAACCCTTTCATCCCAAAGTTCCCGTCGGGACTTGGAGGTGTACAGTCCCTGGTAGAATGCCTCAAATGCTTTGTTCATCTTTTTTGGTTCGGCTACCAGGCCGCCTCTGCTGTCCTTTACCTTAGCTATTTCCCTCGTGACTGCCTGCTTTTTCAGCTGGTGAGCCAGCAGGCGACTAGCCTTCTCTCCGTGTTCATAAAAGGTTCCCCGTGTCTGGTGCACTGCCTTATTGGTGGATAGCAGGTCCAAGGCCATTTGTAGCTTTTTCTTCTCACCCTGAAGTTCTACAGTCAAGATCTCTGGTATTTTCTGTCAACCTCCAAAGATGGAGTCGATCAGTTGCTGCCTAGCTGCCGTCTCTTCCCTGTCTCTAAGAGCCTTGTGGACTATAATCTCTCCCCCAATCACCGCCTTCAGTGCCTCCCAGAATGTGGAAGGTGAGACTTTCCCGTTCCGGTTGTTCGTAACGTACTCTCCTCTGGCTTGTGATGTTTTCTGGCAGAAGACCTTGTCAGCCAAGAGGGCCGTGTCCAACCTCCATGTAGGGCGTTGAGCACGGCCCGTCTCCAACCTCACAATCCATGTAATGTGGAGTGTGGTCGGAGATGACTATCGCGGAGTATTCCGTCCTGTCGTTTCTGGAAGCGCCAATTTCCCCACTACAAAGAAGTCGATGCGGGTGTAGACCTTGTGTCCTGGTGAGAAGAACAAGATTTCCTTCTCACCTGGATGCAGGAACCGGCAGTGGTCCATTGCCCCCATCTGTTCCATAAAGATTGTTTTCCCCATTCTATGTTGGGAATTTCCACATTGGTCATCTTTATAAAATCCGTGTCGTCCCAAGTTGCGCGCGTACACGATTACCAGTGCCCTGTCTAGGACACCGCTGACGATGACAGGCCGTCCCCCTTGGTCCGTATCCGTCTTTGTGGCCGTAAACACCGTCCTCTTGCTTATCAGAATAGCTACCCCCCCCCCCCCAAGCTCTCGTCCCGTAGCAGGAATGGTAGATCTGTCCCACCCAGCCCTTCCTTTCCTGCAGTCGGTCCTTCTGAGTCTTCCAGGTGTCTCTCCTGGAAGAAGACACTGTCGACTTTCAGACTTCTCAGATGGGCGAAGACTCTGGATCTTTTCACTGGGTCGTTAAGTCCCCTAATGTTCCAGGTGGTTATCCTGGTGGGAGGTTTCTGTCCCCCTCCTGCGAGATCAACCATACTTACCTGGTTGATGAGCCCCTGCACTCTGGAGTTTCCCTTTGTTAGGGACCCATTCAAAATGACCGTGGTCGTCGTCCTCACCATTAGGCTGGGCCCCTGCGCTCCAGGATTTTCCTTTGTCCAGGGAGCATCCAGCATGGCCACCAACTGTGTATGTGCCATGTGGGTGAGCCTCTGCGCTCCCGGGTTTCCCTTTGCTCAGGGACCCTCCTTCTCACGGTGCCATCTTGTTCTGTCAACCCTAACCTGTACTGCTGATTCTAATCTAAAACCCTTCCCTTCCTTATTGTGGTGCCCCCCCCCCCCCCCCCTCCCCCAACCAGACGCACCCTCCCCGCTGGTCGGTGAAGCGCGGTCCCTCCTTCTTTCATACCTCCAGGCACTAGCTTTCCAGCTAGTATGGTTGTCTGCCCCCCTCCCGGGGTGATCTTTCCCCCTCCTTAAGCCCGATCAATTGCACTCCCTTCTGCCTCCTCTTCACCCTTTCCTGCGCTCCGTTGCCCTCACCCCTTTCTTCTGTGAGCAGGTGCTCTTGCTCAAAGTGAGGCAAGTACTGTCCCGTGCAAAAGTTGTTCATGTCCATCACTTTTCTTTTTCCTTTCTCTTCCTACATCTTCCTCATCGTTGCTTTGTTTGCCTCTTGCCTAGGTGGTGAAATACTGTTCTTTGTTCCGGAATATCACTCCGAGCCTGGCTGGGAATAATATCCCAAATTTTATTCAGTTCTTGCAGATTTTGCTTGGTTAAACTTGGACCAGTGCTTTGCCACGCCTGCCCCGATGTCTTGGTACACCTGTATTCTGTGGCTTTCCCAACTGCTCGCTTTGGTCTGCTGAGCCCAACGTAGGATCCTCTCCCTATCCTGATACCTGTGTAGGTTGCCGATTATTGCCCTTGGCTGCTTCACGGTCTTGAACTTCGGTCGGAGTGACCTGTGGGCCCTGTCGATCCCCTGTAGCTTGGGGAAGCTGTTCCTTCCAACCAAACTCAGCATCTTGGCCACATAGTCAGTTGGGTCTCTGCCCTCAATCCCCTTTGGCAGGCCCGTTATTCGAATATTTTGGCGGCGAGATCGGTTTTCCTGATCCCTGACTTTCCCCTTCAGGTTCCTTTTGAGTCCCAACCAACCTTTTTATATCGGCTTCCAGAGCTTCAATCCTGTCGCTCTGGATTGTCGATGTCTTTTCAAACTCCTGAATCATCTTCCCCTGAGCCTCCAGCTTCTTTCCCATTCCGTCGAGCACCATCTGCATGGCGACCAGCGCCTCTGCCACTGCCACCTTGGCCGCTACCTGGATCACCACTTTGATTTCCTCCTTCATCGCGGTCAATTCCTTGCTCAGGAATGCCTTCCATCCCTCTACAGGTTTTTTTTGGGGGGGGGGTTAGGTTTCATTGTGCGGGTCATCAGTCTCCCTCTTGGGGGTGGTTGGGGACCCCTTGCCTCATGGGTCCGCTGGCTCGCTCGCTGCTCCTGCCCTTTTCCACCTGGCTTACCTGCGGCTACTTGATGGCATATTGCTCTTTTTCTCCTCCTTTTCTGTTTCAGGGTTGAGTAATTCTGAATTCTCAGGCTAAATTTGTCCAAAAGTGCCTATTTTAGTGTATTCTGTATTCCTGATGTGCGACTGTTCAGCACATCCCCGTCCCTACAGGTTTTTTCTTTTATAATAAAAAAAAATTAAAAATATTTAGAGTATCCAATTATATTTTTCCAATTAAGGGGCAATTTAATGTGGCCAATCCACCTAACCTGCACATCTTTGGGTTGTGAGGGTGAAACCCACGCAGACACTGGGAGAATGTGCAAACTCCACACCGACAGTGACCCAGAGCCAGGATCGAACCTGGGTCCTCCGTGGCGTAGGCAGCAGTGCTAACCATTGGGCCACCGTGCCACCCTCTCTTCCCTATGGTTTTTCTGGAGAGTATTGTGGCAGCATGAAATACTTTGTCATAGGGTATGGTTGATGCAGAAAACATTGATTTTTTTTAAAAGATAAGATTGAATCAATGTTTGAAGTAGAGTAAGGTGAAAGGTAGACTGGCTGTGGGACAGGTTTGGATCACTCCAGTGCAAAGAAAGGGTTCTGAAAGGTGAACTTGAGTGCTGTGATTAACTGTTTCTGAATGCTCCTTTCTGATCCGTCGATAAATGGTTACCTGGTGTGTTAAAGAGGCATACAATCCAACAGAGTGAGAGACTTTCCATTTTTCTTGTGGTTTGATTTCACACTAGCCCCTCTCGCAATCTTGTACAGTATTTCTCTTCTAAAGTGTGGGAAGGAGTATGCTGGATACCTGTACTTTTCATTGCTCCTGGTACTTGATTTGAACTAGAATTCCACTTAAATTTTGGCAATACCTAATGGGCACTCAATTTATTCAGGTTTCCTTTTTAAAAATTTCATACAGGAAGCCAGTTTTGATGCTTCTCTTAAAAAATTTTTAAAAATAAAAAATTTAGAGTACCCATTTATTTTTTTCGCCAATTAAGGGGCAATTTAGCATGGTCAATCCACCTACCCTGCACATCTTTGGGTTGTGGGGGTGAAACCCACGCAGACACGGGGAGAATGTGCAAACTCCACACGGACAGTGACCCAGGGCCAGGATTCGAACCCGGGTTCAGTGCCGCAGACCCAATGCTATCCACTGCGCCACATGCCGCCCGATTAGTGTTACTCTTAACCCAACTGTTAAATTTGCTTGGTGCATCAACTATTTAGCGTACTGGAGGTTGATATTTTCACCTATAATTCCTTAACTGTTTAATTTTTGAATTCTGCATTTTTGTATTTCTAAATGCAATCTTGAATTTTCTTTTCCACTGAGATATAGTATTAAAATGGAACCCAGTTACTAGCTGATTTTTACCAGAATAGTTTGTGCTCGACAGATTACATTTTGGTATTAACTTTCATGCTTTGCTTTTGTCATGTTTTGCTCAAATTTAGCTGGTGCTTGCTTTCAGTAAGTGAGCACATTTTTTGTAATTGGTAGCAGAATTCTCTGGTCATCTCACTAACGTTTTACTGTTGTTAGATTTATTCCATCTTCTGTCTATCTATGTTATGCAGCTAAAACTTAAATTAACCAAATTCTTCTAGAATTTAAACCCAAGTAATAACTTGAAAATTTAGTTTTTTAATTGATCATTGATTTCAGATTGTGGAATAAGTTATTGAATTAGAGTCTAAGTAATCCTGCACTTGTCACAAACTTACATTTTTGTACATATGGGACTTGCCCAGCTAAATCTTTTTTTCTGTTTTAAACATCATGTAAATTTTGTCATCAGATCACAAGCATATTTGATAGGTTTAAAAAAAACTCCTGGTAATAAATACTTTTGACTTTACTTGCTGTCAAAAAAAACACTTGTCCATTCTGGTTGCTGAAATTTTTCAATTGGAAACGAGGAATCTATTTGTAGGATTAGTGTGGATTGATAATTACTGAAGGGTGTGGTTCGTAAGAAGAATGAATTGAAAGAACTGTAAATGAAGGTGCAGTGCATTTGTCTGGATTTTATATCTGCATATCCTTGTTGTGAATTGAAATTGGAAACAAGCCGTGCTCTGTAATGCCTTGTGATAAATTATGAACAAGCAGCACAGTGTTTACTGTTTGTATTATGGTCAGTTGTTTCTGCTACCCTAAGTTGATTGTTCCAAGTTTTTTAGTCTTTGAAAACTTTGGGAAAGACCTGGGCAAACTATGGTTTGTGGGACCTTCCAATTCAGCCCACAGCTGTACCAGTTCTATGCCAGCTTTGAGCAGTCAACCAATGTATCAGTGCCACCCACCTCAACAGCCTTGGACACACCCATACCCACTATTACAGCCTCGGGTAAGAGCTGCCTTCTTGAAAGTGAATCCGCGGAAAGCGACGGGCCCCGACGGAGTCCCTGGGCGAGCACTCCGAGCCTGCGCAGACCAGCTGGCGAGTGTATTCGCAGTATCTTCACCACCTCACTCCTCCGCTCTGAGGTTCCCACCTCCCTCAAGAAGGCCACCATAATACCAGTACCAAAGAAGAACAAGGTAGCCTGTCTCATCAACTACCGACCGGTGGCCCTAACATCTGTTATCATGAAATACTTCGAGCGGCTAGTCATGAGACGGATCACTGCCAGCCTCCCAGACGATCTTGATCCACTGCATTTGCCGACCACCGCAACCGGTCCACAGCAGACACTATCTCACTGGCTCTGCAATCAACACTTGAACACCTCAACAACAAGGACACCTATGCAAGACTGCTGTTCATAGACTACAGTTCCGCCTTCAACACCATTATCCCAACTAGACTAATAACCAAACTCCGCAATCTTGGACTTGAGACCTCTCCTGTGTGGCTGGATCTTCGACTTCCTCACCAACAGACTGCAATCTGTCAGGAAAGGCAACAGCACCTCCTCCACAACAGTCCTCAACACCAGATCCCCGCAAGGATGTGTGCTCAGTCCTCCACTGTACTCCCTATACACCCATGACTGTGTGGCAACATGTAACTCCAACTCAATCTATAAGTTTGCGGATGATACGACTGTGGTGGGCTGCATCTCAAACAACGACTAATCAGACTACAGGAGGGAGATAAATCACTTGGTTGCATGGTGCACCGAAAACAACCTCTCTCTAAATGTTGGAAAGACCAAGGAACTGATCATCGACTTCAGGTTAGGCTAATTGGCCTATAATTTTCCATCTTTGTCTTTGTTCCCTTCTTGAACAGGGGGGTTACAACAGCGATTTTCCAATCCTCTGGGACTTTCCCTGACTCCAGTGACTTTTGAAAGATCATAACTAACGCCTCCACTATTTCTTCAGCTATCTCCTTTAGAACTCTAGGATGTAGCCCATCTGGGCCCGGAGAGTTATCAATTTTTAGACCTCTTAGTTTCTCTAGCACTTTCTCCTTTGTGATGGCTACCATATTCAACTCTGCCCCCTGACTCTCCGGAATTGTTGGGATATTACTCATGTCTTCTACTGTGAAGACTGACGCAAAGTACTTATTTAGTTCCTCAGCTATTTCCTTGTCTCCCATCACAAAATTACCAGCGTCATTTTGGAGCGGCCCAATGTCAACTTTTGCCTACCGTTTGTTTTTAATGTATTTAAAGAAACTTTTACTATCATTCCTAATGTTACTGGCTAGCCTACCTTCATATTTGATCCTCTCCTTATTTCTTTCTTTGTTATCCTCTGTTTTTGTAGCCTTCCCAATCTTCTGACTTCCCACTACTCTTTGCCAGGCTTTCTCTTTTGCTTTGATGTATTCCCTAACTTCCTTTGTCAGCCATGGCTGCCTAATCCCCCCTCTGATAACCTTTCTTTTCTTTGGGATGAACCTCTGTACTGTGTTCTCAATAACTCTCAGAAACTCCTGCCATAGCTGTTCTACTGTCTTTCCCACTAGGCTCTTCTCCCAGTCGATTTTCGTCAGTTCCTCCCTCATGCCCCTGTAGTTACCTTTATTTAACTGTAACACCTTTACATCTGATTCTACCTTCTTTCTTTCAAATTGGAGATTGAATTCGACCATATTATGATCACTGCCTCCTAAGTGTTCGCTTACTTTAAGATCTTTAATCAAGTCTGGCTCATTACATAACACTAAGTCCAGAATGGCCTGTTCCCTTGTGGGCTCCATCACAAGCTGTTCCAAAAAGCCCTCCTGTAAACATTCAATGAATTCCCTTTCCTTGGGTCCACTGGCAGTATTATATACCCAGTCCACCTGCATATTAAAGTCCCCCATGATCACTGTGACCTTGCCTTTCTGACATGCACTTTCTATTTCGTGGTGCATTTTGTGCCCCCGGTCCTGACCACTGTTAGGAGGCCTGTACATAACTCCCATTATGGTTTTTTTGCCTTTGTGGTTCCTCAACTCTACCCACACAGACTCCATATCATCTGACCCTATGTCATTTAGTGCTATTGATTTAATTTCATTCCTAATTAACAAGGCAACCCCGCCCCCTCTGCCCACCTCCCTGTCTTTTCGATAGGTTGTGAATCCCTGGATTTTTAAATGCCAGTCCTGAACCCCCTGCAACCATGTCTCTGTGATGCCTACCACATCATACCTGCCGGTCACAATCTGGGCCACAAGCTCATCTACCTTGTTCCGTACACTGCGCGCATTTAAATATAGCACCTTTAATTCTCTATTGACCGTCCCTTTTTGTTTTCTTAGTGTGGTGGACCTTGGTTTACTGAGCCTTTCCATACACTGTGTCATATTTTGTGGGATGGGGACTATCGGAACCTCTCCTGAGTTCTGTCTTTTCGTGCTTTTTTGTATTCCAAAGCAGCTACGCTTCCCACTGATTACTTCACCTCTTGGTTCCCTGACTTCCCCCCCCCCCCCCCCCCCCCCAAATCTTTAGTTTAAAGTCCTATTGACCACCCTATTTATTATTTTCGCCAGAACACTGGTCCCAGCTCGGTTCAAGTGGAGACCATCCCAACGGTATAGGTCCCCCCCCCTATCCCAAAACTGATGCCAGTGTCCATGAAAAGGAACCCCTCATTCCCACACCACTCTTTCAGCCACGTGTTAACTTCCCTTATTCTTGCCTCCCTATGCCAATTTGCACGTGGCTCGGGCAGTAATCCGGAGATTATGACCCTTGAGGACCTGTTATTTAATTTGAATCCTAGCTCTTTATAATCTCTAAACAGGTCCTCTTTCCTAGACTTGCCTATGTTGTTGGTACCGACATGGACCACAACAACTGGATCCTCCCCCTCCCTCTCCAGTATCCTTTCAAGCCGGTCAGAGAAGTCCCGCACCCTAGCACCGGGCAGGCAACATACCATGCGGGCCTCTTTATCCTGCTCACAAAGGATACTATCTATCCCCCTGATAATAGAATCCCCTACAACTACAACTCATTGGTGCAGAATGCTGTGGAGGCCAAGTCATTAAGTGTCTTTAAGACAGAGCTAGGTTCTTGATTAATAAGGCATCAGGGCAGGAAAATGGGGATGAGAACATATCAGCCATGATTGAATGGGTGAGCAGACTCAATGGGCCAAATGACTAATTCTACTCGTATGTCGTATAGTCTTCTTTAAGTGCTTCAGGGTCAAGTGAAGTACTTGCGGGTAAGTTGGAGTTGGCCAATGATCAAAGAGCAGAGGTGGGCTATTCTCAGGGAGCATGGCCACCATGTTCCATGTGTGAGCATGCGAGGAGTAGTGAAATTAACGCAAGGTAAATATACATTTAAGATTACTTATTAGATCACTGCATTTTAGTTTTGCAGGTATATTTTAAAATGTCAATATATTTTACACCGGTTTTAATATTGTTTATGGAAAGTGAAAGTATTGGAAAAGTATTGGGGCAGCGCAATATTACAAGTGGATAGCACTGTGGCTTCACAGCGCCAGGGTCCCAGGTTCGGTTCCCCGCTGGGTCATTGTCCATGCGGAGCTTGCATGTTCTCCCTGTGTCAGCGTGGGTTTCCTCCGGGTGCTCCGGTTTCCTCCCACAGTCCAAAGACGTGCAGGTGAGATGGATTGACCATGATAAATTGCCCTGAGTGACCAAAAGGTTAAGATCGGTTATTGGGTTGAGGGGATAGGGTGGGTTATTGGGTTGCAGGGATAGGTTGGAAGTAAGGGCTTAAGTGGGTCGGTGCAGACTCGATGGGCCGAATGGCCTCCTTCTGCACTGTATGTTCTGTGTACTACCACCCGCGGGAGGGTGTCGGGTGGGTCGCAGAGTCATCCATCGTGGCGATCTCAATCGCAAGAATTAACACGCAACGGCCGTAGCAGCTGGTGTTTAAAAAGGCCGGCTGTGAGCGGCTTTAAAAATGACATCCCGCGACCAGCTTTAAAAATGTGGGCGCACTGTGCATGCGTGCCCGCTCATCAGTGCGCATGCCCGGAGCCCAGCGCGAAGCACCACCTCCTCCAGACGTTCACACCATGACTCCAGAGAAGATTTTCTAAAAATCAGTCTTCCTGCCTGAAGCGAGGCAGGGAGGTCATGCGCCTCGAACACAGATGTCACGTGCTCTGGGCGCAATTGCGATTCCTCCATTTTGTCAGCAGCAAACTAGCCACAGGACTGAAAATTTTAAATGGATCGTTTTGTAATAAGAAAGAGAGGGCCAGAGACATAAACAGGCCAGGATCTCGGAACTAAACCTGCTGGAGTGAGTGGTTCAGGAGAATTCACTGCCGGACAAAGCAGTGGTAGTGTGAACTGTTCAGGAGAGTCACACAACAGGACAAAGCAGTAGTGGTGTGAGCTGTTCAGGAGAGTCCACAACAGGACAAAGCAGTGGCGGTGTGAGCTGTTCAAAGTCCACAACAGGACAAAGCAGTGGTGGTGTGAGCTCCAGGACCTCTGATGAACAACCCATACAGTAATGTAACATTGAATGACGAAACAAGTGACATTGTGAGGACCAAGCAGTCTCATCTATTGCATTAAAGGTAAGCGGAAATGGTGGTCTCGAAGTTTGGGCGGCATGGGTTGCGAAGGTTGGCTGGCGTGGATTGCGACATTCAGCTGGCATAGGTCCCGAAGGTTGGCCGCTTGGTAAAAATTGTTTCCCAGAAAAACCGTTTGAAATCCACTGGTTTATACACTTTTGAATGAGGAAATATCTTCTGTTCCTGCCAGAGGTGCAGCTAAATTTCGATTTTTAGAAGAAGAAGAATGATGAGTGTAATAGCAAGTGTAAAATGTGTGGTTTTAGGTTGGAGTTTTGTCTTTTTAAGAAAATTGCAAATAGGGAATCCTAATGGGTATGGAACAGATTACATACAGACTTGGAAGCATCTTTTTAAAAATGTGCCATCAGGTTATTAAATTCAAGCTCTAAGAATATGAGGTAGAGAGATGATAAAGATCACTACTCCCCACAAGATGTGGTGACTACCTCTGCGACCCTTTTCAGGGTCCCTTTTTGGAGTCCCTTTACTGATTTTCCCTTGGTAGTTCTAATCTACATTGTAGATTACAGCAAAGTAGCATAACATTGGGAAGACAAAAGAGGTTCTAGAAATCGGAAACAAAAACAGAAAATGCTGGAGTAGGTCAGGCAGCATCTGTCAAGCGAGGAAAAGCGTGAAGCTGGACTTTGCCATTGTAAAAATATAAAAAGGGCTGACTAACTTCATTGCTCCACATTAAGCCAAGAAAGCGTGAAGAAGAGGGTAGGTTTTGCTTCATTATTGTATGTAATGCATTATTATGATCTAATTAGAACAGTTTAATGTTTATTTGTATCAAATTTATCTTTCAAGTTGATTGTTTCTAGAGCATTTTTTTGCCGCAAACCCCTCATATAATTTCCATACCCAAATGTAGTCCTCTGGCTGCCCAGCTCTGCTCTAGTTTTTTTTTAGGCATGTGTTCACTTCCGTGTTTACTTTGTCCTCTGGCTTATGTACTTTTATTACAATCCCCGAATTGTGATATGGTAATTATGTATTTTATTTTCTGAACTGCGAATTGACCGTAAGCTTCCCCACATACTGCCATGCACATGGTGTCATGAGAATGTCGCTTTAAGAAATGATTAGCTGCTCCTGTTTCTGCAGTGATGTCAGAGTGTGGGTGGAGCTGAGCTTTTTTGTTTCACTTTGAGAAAAGCTTGGGTGTGTCTGTCTTTTCGGTTTCATTTTGCAGTGTGTTGCAGCTGAAGTCAGCCAAAGCAGCTGTACTGTTGATCTCTCTGCCATGAAGGACTATCCCTTGATCATCTGGACTAAATAGCTGGCTTTTAAAACAGACCAAGGCAGGCCAGCAGCATGGTTCAATTCCCGTACCAGCCTCCACGAACAGGCGCCGGAATGTGGCGACTAGGGGCTTTTTACAGTAACTTCATTTGAAGCCTACTTGTGACAAGCGATTTTCATTTAATTTCATTTGGTGAATTCAGAAATTTCAATGTTTTCAGTATTGAATGTAAACCCTGATGTGCTCCTGTTTAAAGGTTGTTAAGTCTTTTGGATGTTAAAAGGACAGCTTAAAGGATTACTTAGTGTTGTATTCTTTGGGGGTTATCTTTGAAGTAATGGTTGCTAAGATATTCACTGTTTTAAAAAGGTTAACTTAGTTCATAGAATAAACATTGTTTTCTTTTAAAAAATACTTTTCCATTTCTGCTGTACCACATGTGTAGAGTGGGCCGTGTGCTCCCCATATCACAATCTATTAAAAGTTGTGGGTCAAGTGGACTCCATAATACACTTTGGGGTTCTCTAAACCCTGGCCCATAACAATTGGGGGCTCGAGGGGGATAAAAGTCTATCTATTGGATTGGCTTAGTGAACTTAAAGACAGTGAGGGGTGAGCATATTGTGGTTGCTTTTAAGGTGTTGTATTTTAGTTTAAGTAGGGTGTGTGTTGTGGACAATGGCTCTTTCAGAGGCTCAGAGGTTTTTGGGGGTGGAGACGGTCACACGCAGTACCTTACGGACAGAGACTAAAAAGCAGACTCTTAGATTTGACAAAAACATTGCAGTTAACGTTACCTGATAAAATGTGAAAAGATGAGGTAATTATGGCGGTGGCTAAGCATTTAAAGTTGCCTGAGATACAGTCTGACTCATTAGAAATGGCAAAGATCCAGTTGCAGATTAAGCAACTTGAACATGAAAAAGAACTAAAGCAGCTTGAATATGCAATGAGAGAAAAAGAAAAGGAGAGAGAAGAAAGAAACAAAGAAAGATAGCCCTAGCAGAACAAAAAGAAAGAGAAAGGGAGATACAGATCAGGGAAAAAGATAAAGAGAGGGAGTTTGAACTTCAGAAAATGGCCATGAAACATGACAGTCAGTTAAAATTGGCAGACGTAAAGGGAAACGTACAGTTGGATGACAGTGAGAAAGAGCGTCATAGTCGAAGGCGTGGTGGGGATCTATTTAAATATGTCCAAGCATTGCCAAGGTTTGAAGAGAAGGAGGTAGAATCCTTTTTCATTTCATTTGAGAAGGTAGCTAAACAAATGAAATGGCCACAGGACATGTGGGTATTACTGATTAAAACAAAGTTGGTAGGTAGGGCTGGTGAAGTGTTTGCATCACTACCGGAGGAGGTATCTGGGATGTATGAGGGGGTGAAAAAATCCATCTTGGGTGCATATGAACTAGTGCCTGAAGCTTGCAGACAAAGATTCAGAAATTTAAGGAAAGAATTTGGTCAAACATACATGGAGTTTGAAAGGCTCAAACAGAGTAATTTTGCTAGGTGGATAAGGGCTTTGAAACTAGACCAAACGGATGAAGCTCTCAGAGAAATTATGCTTTTGGAGGAGTTTAAAAATTCAATTCCTGATGTAGTGAGAACTCATGTGGAAGAGCAGAGGGTTAAAACTGCAAGATTAGCAGCAGAAATGGCAGCTAATTATGAATTAGTTCATAAATTAAAGCTTGGTTTCCGACATCAGTTTCAGCCTGTGAGGGATAGAAACTGGGGACATGAGAAATACTCAAGTGGTAAAAGTAAAGGTGATCTGATGGGAGATAATAAGGAGATTAAAAAAGAAATCCAGGAGGGTGGAAAAGAAATGAAAAGTTTCAAATGTTTTCACTGTAATAAACTGGGCTATGTAAAGTCACTGTTGGTGGTTGAAGAAAAGCACTGGGAAGGCTGATGTGGTAAAACAGGATAAGACAGTGGGGTTTGTTAGTGGTAAAGGAAATCCCAAGTGAAGCGAAGGAGGTGCAAAAGATTGTACAGCCTGATCAAGAGGTGATTGATAAGAAGGTGCCAGATCTCTTTAAATAATTTTCTTGTGTGTGTAAAGTTTACTCGTGTATCATGAGGAGCAGGTAAAGAAGTCACAATTTTAAGAGATACGGGAGCTAGTCAATCTTTAATGGTAAGAGATGAGGAGTTATGTAGCTTGGGAAGAATGTTGCCAGAAAAGGCGGTAATGTGTGGAATTCAGGGTGAAGGAGTAGCGTTCCATTATATAACGTAAGGTTGGAAAGTCCAGTGAAGAGTGGTGAAGTGGTAGTAGGAGTAAGAGAGAAACTATCTTGTCCAGGAATACAGTTTATCTTGGGTAATGATATAGCTGGATCGCAAGTGGGAGTGATGCCTACTGTGGTTGATAAGCCAGTGGAAAATCAGACAACTGAAGTGTTGAAGAACGGATATCCTGGGATTGTTCCAGATTGTGTAGCAACAAGGTCGCAAAGTCACAGGTTAAGACAAGAGGAGAAATCAAAGAGTGAAGATGAAGTTGAAGTGCAATTAGCAGAAACTATTTTTGAGCAGATGGTTGGAAAAGAACAAGAACAGGTGGAGGATGAAGCGGATATTTTTAGTTAAGAAAAGTTACAACAAAAAGATATAGAAATAAAACGGATGTATCAGAAAGCATGCACGGAAGAGGAATCTGCATGTATACCAGAGTGTTATTACCGTAAAAGTGATGTCATGATGAGGAAATGGAGACCTTTACATATGCAGGTGGATGAAAAGTGGGCAGAAGTTCATCAAGTAGTATTGGCGGTAGCGTATAGAAAGGAGGTGTTGCGAGTTGCACATGAGGTACCAGTGGGAGGTCATTTGGGAATAAGGAAAACTCAAGCTAAAATCCAGAAACATTTTTATTGGCCTGGACTACATAAAGATGTAGTTAAATTTTGTCAATCATGTCACACATGTCAAGTGACAGGAAAACCTCAAGCAGTGATAAAACCAGCACTCTTAATACCCATTCCAGCATTTGAGGAACCTTTTACAAGGGTCCTAATTGATTGCGTAGGACCGCTTCCTAAAACAAAAAGTGGGAATCAATATCTTTTGACAATAATGGATGTATCTACTAGTTTTCCAGAGGCCATTCCAGTACGTAATAATACAGCTAAAAAGATTGTGGAGGAGTTACTTAAATTCTTTACTAGATGTGGACTACCCACAGAAATACAATCGGATCAAGGATCAAATTTTACCTTGAGGTTATTCAAAGAAGTTATGGATAGCTTAGGAATAAATTTAAATCAACTGCGTACCATCCAGAATCGCAGGGAGCGTTAGAAAGGTGGCATCAGACATTAAAGACAATGTTGAGGGCTTGTTGTCAAGATTATCCAGAGGATTGGGATAAAGGAATTCCATTCATACTGTTTGCAATTAGGGATGCACCTAATGAGTCAACCAAATTTAGTCCTTTTGAACTAATTTTTAGTCATGAGGTAAGAGGACCACTTAAATTGATTAAGGAAAAATTGGTGGGTGAGAAATCGGAAATTACATTATTGGATTAAGTGTCAAATTTTAGGGAACGATTCAATAGAGCAGGTGAATTGGCCACACAACGTTTGAAAGTTGCACAAAATGTGATGAAACGGGTCGAGGACAAGAAATCCCAATTTCGTAGTTTTGCCAGTGGAGATAAAGTTTTAGTATTGTTACCAGTGGTAGGTGAACCTTTAAAAGCTATGATGTGGAGATGCTGGCGTTGGACTGGGGTGAGCACAGTACGAAGTCTTACAACACCAGGTTAAAGTTCAACAGGTTTGTTTCGATGTCACTAGCTTTCGGAGCGCTGCTCCTTCCTCAGGTGAATGCAGAGGTCTGTTCCAGAAACACATATATAGACAAATTCAAAGATGCCAAACAATGCTAGGAATGCGAGCATTAGCAGGTGATTAAATCTTTACAGATCCAGAGATGGGGTAACCCCAGGTTAAAGAGGTGTGAATTGTATCAAGCCAGGACAGTTGGTAGGATTTTGCAGGCCAGATGGTGGGGGATGAATGTAATGCGACATGAATCCCAGGTCCTCAACCGGGACCTGGGATTCATGTCGCATTACATTCATCCCCCACCATCTGGCCTGCAAAATCCTACCAACTGTCCTGGCTTGATACAATTCACACCTCTTTAACCTGGGGTTACCCCATCTCTGGATCTGTAAAGATTTAATCACCTGCCAATGCTCGCATTCCTAGCATTGTTTGGCATCTTTGAATTTGTCTATATGTGTTTCTGGAACAGACCTCTGCATTCACCTGAGGAAGGAGCAGCGCTCCGAAAGCTAGTGACATCGAAACAAACCTGTTGAACTTTAACCTGGTGTTGTAAGACTTTGTACTTTAAAAGCTAGGTTTTGTGGACCTTATGAGATTGAAAGGAAATTTAAGTGATGTGAATTATGTGGTAAGAATGCCAGATAGAAGGAAGACTCACCGAGTGTGTCATGTGAGTATGCTTAAAAGGTACTTTGAAAGGGAAGAGGAGAAAAAGGAGGTTTTAATGATTCTAACTCCGTGACGAACCAAATCCAGATGACTGTGAATTTGACATACCTCTAATTAAAATTAAAATGAGGATGTACTTAAAAATTGGGATAAATTGTTGAGTTACCTACCAGAGGAAAAACGGACTGACCTGAAAGAGTTATTGATATCACATGGGCAAGTTTAATCACCGAGATTTAATCACAGATTTGCTGGAGATAAATTGGGAAGCACTAAAATAGCTCTACATGATGTAGATGTGGGAAATGCTGTTCCAATTAAACAACATCCATATAGACTTTACCCATTAAAATTGGCACAGGTTAACAAAGCGATTGAGAGTATGCTTAAAAATGGCATAATTGAAGTGGGTTGCAGCCAATGGAGCTCACCCATAGTGATGGTACCTAAACCAGACGGTACCCAATGGTTGTGTGTGGACTATAGAAAGGTTAATGCAGTTACAAGAATGGACTCTTACCCTATCCCACGTTTGGAGGATTGCATTGAGGAAGTGGGACAGTCTGCTTTTATTTCCAAATTGGATTTACTTCAAGGTTACTGGCAGGTACCTTTATCTGAAAGGGCAAAGGGGATTTCAGCTTTTGTGACTCCAGATGGTATATACCAATTCAAAGTTATGCCATTTGGCATGAAAAACGTTCCAGACACAATTCACCGGTTAACTAACAAAGTTGTTTTGAAATTACCCAATTGTGCGGCATACATCGACGATCTGGTAATTTTCAGCCAGACATGGACAGAACATTTAAAACATCTGATGGAGTTATTCGATCGACTTCGGGAGGTGGGTTTGGTGATAAACCTAGCCCAAAGTGAATTTGGAAAAGCCTGAATCACTTTCCTTGGAGTTTTCGATACCGTCAAGACAAAGGTAAATAATGCGATTTCTTGGCATGAGTGGATTTGATCGAACATTTGTAAAAACGTTTTTTAGCGTGATTACTCCACTGATGGACTTGCTGAAGAAACGTCGAAAATTTCAATGGACAGCGGACTTTCAACCGGCATTTGACTGCCTGAAAGCTGTGATAACCAATGCTCCTGTGTTGGAGAATTGCAAGGGACTCTTATGATCAGATTGAACTGGAGTATCTGACTTTAAAGAGAAATGTCGAGACATAGAGCAATGAACGGATCGTGCAGAGAACTTCTTGTTCAAAGAGACTATCAATCATGAAGAATTTCAGTTGGAGGAAGAAGAACGAAAAAGAAATGGACTATGTTATTACACCGGTTTGCGTGTGTTTTTAAAAAAATGATAAAGTATATTTTTGTGTGCATTTCTTAAAGGATAGTGAAAAATGAAACCATCTCGAAGTTGATGGTTTTTTTTTTCTGGGGTGGGGGGAGGTGTCATGAGAATGTCGCTTTAAGAAATGTTTGGCTGCTCATGTTACTGCAGTGATGTCAGAGTGTGGGTGGAGCTGAGCTCTGGTTCTGCTTTTTAGTTTCACTTTGAGAAAAGCTTGGGTGTGTCTGTCTTTTTGGTTTCGCTTTGCAGTGTATTGCAGCTGAAGTCCGCCAAAGCAGCTGTACTTTGATCTCTCTGCCATGAAGGACTATCTCTTGATCATTTGGTGAATTCAGAAATTTAAATGTTTTCAGTATTGAATGTAAACCCTGATGTGCTTCTGTTTAAAGGTTGTTAAGTCTTTTGGATGTTAAAAGGACAGCTTAAAGGATTACTTAATGTTGTATTCTTTGGGGGTTATCTTTGAATTAATGGTTGCTAAGATAGTCACTGTTAGTTTTAAAACGGTTAACTTTAATTAATACAATAAACATTGTTTTGCTCCCAAAAAAACATTTCCATTTCTGAAGTACCACACTTGAAAGAGTGGGCCGTGTGCTCCCCATACCACAATCTATTAAAAGTTGTGGGTCAGGTGAACTCCATAATACACTTTGGGGTTCTCTAAACCCTGACCCATAACAATTGGAAGAGAAATATTTTGGAAACATTGAAAGAGAAGCATAAAATAAAGAATTGGCAGAAAGGAGAGACTGGCAGAGATGGGGACAAGTTAGGTTAACTTCTACCAAGACAACAGTGAGAGTAGGTAACTTCTGGTAGTGGATATGGTGTGAGTGGTCGCACACAGGGCAGCTCCAGCTTGAAGACATTGGTCTGAGCTCTTTTTACCCGAAAGTTCCCCCCATGGGTGGCATGCCTGCTGGTTTCCAGATCCGGTAAAAACAAAAGGGACCTAGCCAAGGAACTGGAGGAGACCTGTGGTGCAGAAGCAATTGTGAAGATGGCAGGGGGGGGGGGGGGTTGTCGCAAGGAAAGCCCAGATGGAGCGGTTGATGGCGCTTTTTAAAGAAGAGTTCTACAGCAACAAAAGGAGGTGCACGAGGATCAGTCGAAGGCCATCGAGAGAGTGGTAGCACCCCTGAAAAGATCGATGGAGCAAGTGGAGAAATGTCTCGAGGCACAAGGATCGCAGACGCAGGAGATGGAGAAGGTGATGTCCGACCACAGTGATCGGATGGTGGCATTGGAGGTGGAAGTGGGGCTCCTGGGGAACCTTTGCAAGTCATTAAGGGCAAAGGTCGAGGTGCAGGAGGACGGATCCAGAAGGCAGAATCTGCATATCGTCAGCCTGCCAGAGGGTGTGGAAGGTACAAGTGCCACAAGATACGATTCAAGGATGCTGGCGGGGCTGGTGGCGGAGGGCATGCTGGACAAGGCCCCAGAGGTGGACAGGGCACCCAGGTCCCACAGACGATTGGATTTCGGCGGGAGCGGTGCGCAAGTGATTTCTGGGAGGTAAGTTTCTCCTTTTAAAAACGCTTACCTTCACAGGAGCAGGCCATTGGATTTCGGCGGGTGCGGTGCGCAAGTGATTTCTGAGAGGTAAGTTTCTCCTTTAAAAACACTTACCTTCACAGGAGCAGGCCATTGGATTTCGGCGGGAGCGGTGCGCAAGTGATTTCTGGGAGGTAAGTTTCTCCTTTAAAAACACTTCTCTTCTGTTTTATTTTTTTCGACCCGCGGACTTCTGGGAAGCCCCCCCCCCCCACCAATAAATTCTGGTGGAGAGGAAACCCGAGACACTACACGTGTAGTGTCTCCCACCCACCCTCCTCCTCTAACCTAATAATAAGATCCATTGGTGTGAGGTAAGTGCCATATTAAATTATTATTACCATTATTATATTATATTATTAGCATTGCGCAGGTCAAGGGACACAGCTGGAGTGAGAGAGATTCTGCACCAAACTACCAAATTCTCACTGTCTGTAAGGTAACCAGGAAAGGTAAGTGGTTAATCTAATTGAGCTGTTTTTCAGTTAAAAGTGCAGGGTAGTGTCTGATTGGCTGAAGCTGCCCCCACCATATACTTAAATTAAATTAATTAATTAGTGATGGTTGGTCAGGTGATGTGCTTGAGCTGCTTGATGTGGGAGCTGGCAGATCCCATTGCGAGCTGCAGCGACCACATCTGCAGTAAGTGTTGGCTGCTCGAAGAGCTCCGGCTCAGAGTTGATGAGCTGGAGTCTGAGCTTCAAACACTGAGGCACATCCGGGAGGGGGATACTTACCTGGACACTGTGTTTCAGGAGGCAGTCACACCTGTCAGAGTAGGTTGTTTAAATCCTGCCAGTGGCCAGGGACAACAGGGTGTGACTGCAAGTCAGGCAGGTAAAGGGAACCAGCAGTCAGGAACTCAGGAGCCTCAGCCCTTGACTCTGTCCAACAGGTATGAGGCACTTGCTCTCTGTGTGGATGGCGAACAGGGTTGCAGGAAGGATGAGTCAGCTGACCAAGGCACCATGGTTCAGCAGGCCATTCAAGGGGAGGGAGTAAATAGGCAAGTTGTAGTTGTAGGGGATTCTATTATCAGGGGGATAGATAGTATCCTTTGTGAGCAGGATAAAGAGGCCCGCATGGTATGTTGCCTGCCCGGTGCTAGGGTGCGGGACTTCTCTGACCGGCTTGAAAGGATACTGGAGAGGGAGGGGGAGGATCCAGTTGTTGTGGTCCATGTCGGTACCAACAACATAGGCAAGTCTAGGAAAGAGGACCTGTTTAGAGATTATAAAGAGCTAGGATTCAAATTAAATAACAGGTCCTCAAGGGTCATAATCTCCGGATTACTGCCCGAGCCACGTGCAAATTGGCATAGGGAGGCAAGAATAAGGGAAGTTAACACGTGGCTGAAAGAGTGGTGTGGGAATGAGGGGTTCCTTTTCATGGGACACTGGCATCAGTTTTGGGATAGGGGGGACCTATACCGTTGGGATGGTACAGCAGGATTTAGATTGTCTGGAGACTTGGGCGGAGAGATGGCAGATGGAGTTTAATCCGGACAAATGTGAGGTAATGCATTTTGGAAGGTCTAATGCAGGTAGGGAATATACAGTGAATGGTAGAACCCTCAAGAGTATTGAAAGTCAAAGAGATCTAGGAGTACAGGTCCACAGGTCATTGAAAGGGGCAACACAGGTGGAGAAGGTAGTCAAGAAGGCATACGGCATGCTTGCCTTCATTGGCCGGGGCATTGAGTATAAGAATTGGCAAGTCATGTTGCAGCTGTATAGAACCTTAGTTAGGCCACACTTGGAGTATAGTGTTCAATTCTGGTCGCCACACTACCAGAAGGATGTGGAGGCTTTAGAGAGGGTGCAGAAGAGATTTACCAGCATGTTGCCTGGTATGGAGGGCATTAGCTATGAGGAGCGATTGAATAAACTCGGTTTGTTCTCACTGAAACGAAGGAGGTTGAGGGGTGACCTGATAGAGGTATACAAAATTATGAGGGGCATAGACAGAGTGGATAGTCAGAGGCTTTTCCCCAGGGTAGAGGGGTCAATTACAAGGGGGCATAGGTTTAAGGTGAGAGGGGCAAGGTTTAGAGTAGATGTACGAGGCAAGTTTTTTATGCAGAGGGTAGTGGGTGCCTGGAACTCTCTACCGGAGGAGGTAGTGGAAGCAGGGACGATAGGGACATTTAAGGGGCATCTTGACAAATATATGAATAGGATGGGAATAGAAGGATACGGACCCAGAAAGTGTAGAAGATTGTAGTTTAGTCGGGCAGCATGGTCGGCACGGGCTTGGAGGGCCGAAGGGCCTGTTCCTGTGCTGTACATTTCTTTGTTCTTTGTTCTTTAAACTAAAGATTGGGGGGGGGGGGAAGGGAAAGTCAGGGAACCAAGAGGTAATCAGCGGGGACCGTAGCTGCTTAGGAATAAAAAAAAACACTAACAGACAAAACTCGAGTGGTTACGATTGTCCCCATCCCACAAAATATGACAGTGTATGGAAAGGCTCAGTAAACCAAGGTCCATCACACTAAGAAAACAAAAAGGGACGATCAACAGAGAATTAAAGGTGCTATATTTAAATGCGCGCAGTATACGGAACAAGGTAGATGAGCTTGTGGCCCAGATTGTGACGGGCAGGTATGATGTGGTCGGCATCACGGAGACATGGTTGCAGGGGGTTCAGGACTGGCATTTAAAAATCCTGGGATTCACAACCTATCGAAAAGACAGAGAGGTGGGCAGAGGGGGCGGGGTTGCCTTGTTAATTAGGAATGAAATTAAATCAATAGCACTAAACGACATAGGGTTAGATGATGTGGAGTCTGTGTGGGTAGAGTTGAGGAACCACAAAGGCAAAAATACCATAATGGGAGTTATGTACAGGCCTCCTAACAGTGGTCAGGACCAGGGGCACAAAATGCACCACGAAATAGAAAGTGCAGGTCAGAAAGGCAAGGTCACAGTGATCATGGGGGACTTTAATATGCAGGTGGACTGGGTATATAATACTGCCAGTGGACCCAAGGAAAGGGAATTCATTGAATGTTTACAGGAGGGCTTTTTGGAACAGCTTGTGATGGAGCCCACGAGGGAACAGGCCATTCTGGACTTAGTGTTATGTAATGAGCCAGACTTGATTAAAGATCTTAAAGTAAGGGAGCACTTAGGAGGCAGTGATCATAATATGGTCGAATTCAATCTCCAATTTGAAAGAAAGAAGGTAGAATCAGATGTAAAGGTGTTACAGTTAAATAAAGGTAACTACAGGGGCATGAGAGAGGAACTGACGAAAATCGACTGGGAGCAGAGCCTAGTGGGAAAGACAGTAGAACAGCAATGGCAGGAGTTTCTGGGAGTAATTGAGGACACAGTACAGAGGTTCATCCCAAAGAAAAGAAAGGTTGTCAGAGGGGGGATTAGGCAGCCATGGCTGATAAAGGAAGTTAGGGAATGCATCAAAGCAAAAGAGAAAGCCTATAATGTAGCAAAGAGTAGTGGGAAGTCAGAAGATTGGGAAGGCTACAAAAACAAACCGAGGATAACAAAGAGAGAGAAATTTGAAGGTAGGCTAGCCAGTAACATTAGGAATGATAGTAAAAGTTTCTTTAAATACATTAAAAACAAACGGGAGGCAAAAGTTGACATTGGGCCGCTCCAAAATGATGCTGGTAATTTTGTGATGGGAGACAAGGAAATGGCTGAGGAACTGAATAAGTACTTTGCGTCAGTCTTCACAGTAGAAGACATGAGTAATATCCCAACTATTCCGGAGAGTCAGGGGACAGAGTTGAATAGGGTAGCCATCACAAAGGAGAAAGTGCTAGAGAAACTAAGAGGTCTAAAAATTGATAAATCTCCGGGCCCAGATGGGCTACATCCTAGAGTTCTAAAGGAGATAGCTGAAGAAATAGTGGTGGCGTTGGTTATGATCTTTCAAAAGTCACTGGAGTCAGGGAAAGTGCCAGAGGATTGGAAAATCGCTGTTGTAACTCCCCTGTTCAAGAAGGGAACAAGGAAAAAGATGGAAAATTATAGGCCAATTAGCCTAACCTCAGTTGTTGGCAAGATTCTAGAATCCATTGTTAAGGATGAGATTTCTAAATTCTTGGAAGTGCAGGGTCGGATTAGGACAAGTCAGCATGGATTTAGTAAGGGGAGGTCGTGCCTGACAAACCTGTTAGAGTTCTTTGAAGAGATAACAAATAGGTTAGACCAAGGAGAGCGAATGGATGTTATCTATCTTGACTTCCAAAAGGCCTTTGATAAGGTGCCTCACGGGAGACTGCTGAGTAAATAAGGGCCCATGGTATTCGAGGCAAGGTACTAACATGGATTGACGATTGGCTGTCAGGCAGAAGGCAGAGAGTTGGGATAAAAGGTTCTTTTTCGGAATGGCAACCGGTGACGAGTGGTGTCCCGCAGGGTTCAGTGTTGGGGCCACAGCTGTTCTCTTTATATATTAACGATCTAGATGACGGGACTGGGGGCATTCTGGCTAAGTTTGCCGATGATACAAAGATAGGTGGAGGGGCAAGTAGTATGGAGGAGGTGGGGAGGCTGCAGAAAGATTTAGACAGTTTAGGAGAGTGGTCCAAGAAATGGCTGATGAAATTCAACGTGGGCAAGTGCGAGGTCTTGCACTTTGGAAAAAAGAATAGAGGCATGGACTATTTTCTAAACGGTGACAAAATTCATAATGCTGAAGTGCAAAGGGACTTGGGAGTCCTAGTCCAGGATTCTCTAAAGGTAAACTTGCAGGTTGAGTCCGTAATTAAGAAAGCAAATGCAATGTTGTCATTCATCTCAAGAGGCTTGGAATATAAAAGCAGGGATGTACTTCTGAAGCTTTATAAAGCATTAGTTAGGCCCCATTTAGAAGACTGTGAGCAATTTTGGGCCCCACACCTCAGGAAGGACATACTGGCACTGGAGCGGGTCCAGCGGAGATTCACACGGATGATCCCAGGAATGGTAGGCCTAACATACGATGAACGTCTGAGGATCCTGGGATTATATTCATTGGAGTTTAGGAGGTTGAGGGGAGATCTAATGGAAACTTACAAGATAATGAATGGCTTAGATAGGGTGGATGTAGGGAAGTTGTTTCCATTAGCAGGGGAGACTAGGACCCGGGGGCACAGCCTTAGAATAAAAGGGAGTCACTTTAGAACAGAGATGAGGAGAAATTTCTTCAGCCAGAGAGTGGTGGGTCTGTGGAATTCATTGCCACAGAGGGCGGTGGAGGCCGGGACGTTGAGTGTCTTTAAGACAGAAGTTGATAAATTCTTGATTTCGCGAGGAATTAAGGGCTATGGAGAGAGAGCGGGTAAATGGAGTTGAAATCAGCCATGATTGAATGGTGGAGTGGACTCGATGGGCCGAATGGCCTTACTTCCGCTCCTATGTCTTATGGTCTTACGAGCTGAGGGCGAGGGAGCTGCTGCAGACGGTGATTTTGTGGCTCCAGAAGATTGTGGGGAAGGAAGAGATCCTGCAGTGGGCCAGGGAGGGGAACTGAGTCCGAATTTACCAAGATATCGGTGCTGAGCTGACAAAGAGGCGTGCCAGATTTAAGGCCAAAGCGGTGCTGTACCAAAGGCAGATTTGGTTTGGAGTACTGTACCCTGCAAAACTATGGATAACTTTCGATGGTTGGGAGTATTATTTTGAAACGGCAGAAGAGGCCAATAACTTAATCAGAGACCAGAAATTGGGGGAGAATTGAATGTTGATGGGAGCTGGAACAGCAGAGGTTGGAAGATGTGGGTATTGTGGTGGGGGGGGGGTTTCGGGTTGGGTGATTTTGTCATTGTTGTTTGTTAGGAGACAAGTTTGTAAGGGGGAAACTGCCCATCCCCCACCCCTGCCATCTGTGGTGGTTTTTTTGGGAGGGAGTGACCTGTGGTTTTGGATTTGTATGTGTGTGGGGGAGGGGGGGGGGGAGATCCGAAGGGAGCTGTTTGCAGAGATCAATGAGGGAAAGGCGGGGGTGGGGGGGGATGTGTTGTGGGGTACTTAGGAGGGGCCTTCGGGCAGGAGCTGCCATGCTGGCAGGTAATGCTGGTGAATGGAAGTGAGGTGGGGGATGGTCAAGTGGAGGAGGGGTGGGAAGTGGGGACACGACGTGGCAGAGTTGGAGACTGAGCGTGGTCATGCACGGAGATGGGGACCATCTTGGATGGACCCGCTTCAGGGCGAAATTCAAAGGTGTAGAATTGGAAAGGGATGAAGGCAGACGGTAGAGGGGAGTAGAGGCATAAGCATTATGGAAACAGTGACCATAATTGAGTAGTGATACTTATGGGAAGGGACAAAGATAGGCCTGAAGTTAAGGTTCTTAATTGGGGGAGGGCTAATTTTTAATAGAACAGGTCAGGATCTGTCGATAGTTAACTGGGAACAGCTGCTTGTAGGAAATTCTACATCCGAGCAGTGGGATTCATTAAAAAAGGTAAAGGGCCAATTTGTTCCCATGATGGTGAAGGGTGGGAGCATTAAGTCCAGAGAACTGTGGATGTCAAGGGATATCCAGGGTTGGATAAGGAAAAAAAGGCAGGTTTATGGCAGATAGCAAGGGCTCAGAAGAACGGAAATCCTCGAGGAATATACAAAGTGCAAGGGGTTACTTAAGAAAGAAATTAGGGACGCGAAGAGGAGGCATGAAAAAGCACTGGCAGGTAAAATGAAGGAAAATTTAAAGGTGTTCTATAAGCATATTAAGTTCAGGAGGTTGACCAGGATACGAATAGGGCCCATTCTGGATCAATGTGGCAATTTGTGTGTGGCACCTGAAGATATAGGTGAGGGTTTAAGTGAGTACTTTGCACCTGTGTTCACTAAGGCAAAGGATGATGTAGGTATATAAATCAGGGAGGCGCATTGTGATTTACTTGAACGACGTAACATTGAGAGGGAGGAGGGTATCAACAGTTTTAATGGGCCTAAAAGTGGCTAAATCGCTGGGCCAAATGAGGTGTATCCAAGGTTGCTGTGAGAGGCAAGGGAGAAGATTGCAGCACCTCTGACAATTTTCAAATCTTTTCTGGCCACAGGAGAGGTGTCAGAGGACTGAGGACAGCTAATATGGTGCCATTATTCAAGAAGGGAGGTAGGACAAACCAGGAAATTACAGGCCAGTGAGTCTAACTTCAGTGGTAGGGAAACTACTGGAAAAAAGTGAGGGACAGAATCAATCTCCACTTGGAGAGGCAAGGAGTAACCAAGGATAGTTAGCAAGGTTTCGTCAAAGGGAGATCATGTCTTACAAATTTGATTGAAATTTTTGAGGATGTGAGTAGTATATAGATGAGGGTAGTGTGGTTGATGTAGTCTCCATGTGAGGTAATGCATTTTGGGAGGACTGACAAGGCGAGGGAATATACAAAGGAAGTGCAGAGGATCAAAGGGGCCTTGGTGTACATGTTCACAGAGCTCTGAAGACAGTGGGGCAGGTTGATAAGGTGGCCTAAGGATTCTTGCCTTTATTAACCGAGGCATTGAATATCAGGGAGCTTATGCTGGAGCTGTATAAAACGCTGGTTAGGCCCCAGCAGGGGTACTGTGTGCAGTTCTGGTCACCACACTATAGAAAGGAAGTGATTGTACTGGGAAGGATGCAGAGGAGATTCACCAAGATCGCTTCAGCTGTCAAGAAAGACTGGATAGACTGGGGTTGTTTTCCCTGGAGAAGGCTGAGGTAGGACCTGATTGAGATGTATAAAATTGAGGGACATAGGGTGGACAGGAAGGTACTTTTCCCCTTTAGTGAAGGGGTCAATAACCAGGGGGCATAGATTTAAGGTAATGGGCAGGAGGTTTAGAGGAGATGTGGCGAAAACCTTTTTACCCAGAGGGTGGTTGGAATCTGGAACTCATTACCTGAAAGGGTGGTAGAGTTGAGAACCCATAACTTTTAAGAAGTATTTAGATGAGGCTGAAATGTCATTGTATACAAGGCTACGGACCAAGGGCTGAGAAATGGGATTAGGTGCTTGATGGTCGGCGCAGACATTATGGGGCCAATAGTCTCTTTCCATGCTGTAAAACTCTAACTATGAATTTTGATGAAGACAGCTGATCAACAGTGAGTCTCTGTCTTAGAACTAAATTCCAGTTAGAACTAGGAGGTGTCCATGTATAACACCCCAGCACAATCCAACAATTGAAATGCTAACACTAAATCAGGGATCTCTGAATCAAATTTCTGCAATCTTTTATAAATATATTCTTCCATGGAATGAAAAGGAGATACAAATTTTCATCACTATTCAGCTCACAAAATACTTTGTCACTTCCTAATAAAGGTAAAATCAGAAGCAATGTCAAGACCACACCTTTGTTTTCTCCTTGGTAAAAGTAAAGTTGCCATGGTCTCAGATGACCATAGACTGCTTTCCCCTTTGAGGGGAAGAGGGTGGTACTTTAACCTGAGGATCACTACACCTCAGTCGAGGGGCAATGCATCATGAATAACCTCAGCCAGTAGAGGAAGTGAACCCGTGGTGCTGGCATTGCTCTGCATCACGAACCAGCTGTCCAGCCAAGTGAGCTAAACCTCCTTGTCATGGATGTACCTAGTCTCCATATAGCTAATGTGAGGCTAATCATACCGTAACAATTTAAACTTGCTTTCTGCTGTTTTCCAGAATGACCATTAGGATTGTTTAGGGCGGGGGAGAGAAGGAAATAAATTACATAATTTCCGGCTTTCTCTCTTAGGCAGCCATCCTCTGCTATCATGTTATAATCCTAAACCAGGTGATACTGAGAGAATTCAAAATTAGACTTTATTTGAAATAGATTTATTTTGAGTGAGAGATTCAGGTATATGTCTTGACTTCAATCATCGCTTGTCAGTAAGTGTCTCTTTATATGCCTTCCATGTGTATTGAATAACTTCAATTGATACAATTACAGAGCAGGTTGTATTGAGTAGTGAATGCAGTACACTAAATTGAAAGAAGTGACATAAAACACTGTTTAACCTAGAAGGAGTGGCATGGGCTTTGGACAATAATGAGGGGAGAATATGAAAGAGCTCACTTACACATCCCAGGGGGCACTTGGGAATGGGCAGTAAAGACTATCCTCACCAGTGATGCCCACCGATGGTGTTAGAGACAAGATATGTTTGACTGATTTGATTGATTCCATTAACTGAGTGTTGGTGAGTGTACTTTATATTGTGTATATGGACTTTCAAGAGGAAGTACCACATCATAGACGACTTAGCAAAAATGAAGCCTATGGGATTGAAGGAGGCAGCATGGATACTTAATTAGAAGCAGAAAGCAGTGGTAGGCAGTTCTTTCTTGAATTGGAAATAAGTGTGCCAATGTTACACTGGCTCAGTTTTATGCTTGGATATACAGGGCATAATTGCAAAGTTTGCAGGTGACTTGAAAGCTAGAATGCAGTTAACAGTGTGGAAGATATGGTTACAGACTCCAGGGGCACATTTACTGTACAAAACATTAAAAAAAAAATATATATATATTTCTGGGATGCTGCAAGATTTTGGAGGTTGTGTGCGCAATTTGATTGAGTGTCGATTGACACCATCAAAGGGGTTAGGTCTGATGAGCAGGCTTTTTTTAATTGGATGTGGGCATCGCTGACTGGGCTAGTATTTATTTTATTCGCTCATGGGATGTGGGCATTGCTGGCTGGGCCAGCATTTATTGCCCATCCCTGAGGGCATTTAAGAGTCAACCACTTTGCTGTGGATCTGGAATTGTGCGTAGATAAGAATGACAGTTTTCCTTCCCTAAAGGACATTTAGTGAACTGCCCCACAAAGTGGCAAAGCTAATAACTGATCAGACCCTGCACCCGCCCCAATGCAGCTAGCTGAATTGTCCAGGTAAGTTTCTTCTTTCAAATAAAATTGATGCATGGCCAATTACAAAAATGTCCTGTTTCTTTTTTGACAATTCCAGCTTTTGGACAGCCGAATTTAAGACACTGTACAGTACTCCTAAAGTGAGCAGACACGTTGAAAATTGAATTTAATGCAGGGGTGTGTGAAGTGGATCATTTTGGTAGGAAGAATGAAGAAAGGCAACAGATTAATAGTGCAATTTTTTAGGGGGCCTAAGAACAAAGGAACCCAAGTTTGTGTGTACTGAAGACTTTGAAGGTGGAGGGCAAGGCCTGTTTATAAAGGCATATGAGATTCTTGGCTTTATAAATAATAAATAAAGGCATAAGTATCTATGCAAACAAAACACTGGTTGGACCCCTGCTGGAGCACTGTGGCCAATTGAGGGTAGTACATTTTAGGAAAGATATTAAAACCTTGGTGTGGACAACACTTACTGCAATATACCAGGATGTAAGATTCAAGGAGTTTTGTTGTGAAGAAACTGTGTTTCTCTGGTAGAACACACTTGAGAGGACATTTTGTGGAGGAAGGAGAAAGTGTCTCCAGTAGCAGAAGAATCTGTAATTAGTGGCCACAAATTCAAGATAATTGGCAGCAGGAAGGAAACACTTTTTTTAAGCACTTGAGTTATCTGGAATACACTACTTCAAAGAATGGTAGAAACAGATTAATAACTTTTAAAAGGGAATTGGATGAACACATTTGCAAGGAATCGGATTGATGAGGTTATTTTTTTTTAAAAAAAGTCATCATGGACAGAATGACTTCCTTCTGTCCAATTTGGACAAATGGGGTGGCTTCCAAAGGGAAACCTTTATATGTGGAGGGCATGAGTGGAGTTAAGAGAAGTTCAGAATGGAACCAAGTGGGCAGGCAACTGAGTGGTGAAAGATTTGAACGAGCCAAGAACCCAGACACTCCTGGTAATGGATGGATGGATGCAAGAACAATAACAGGAGCAGGCCATTATGCCTACTCGACCCTTGATTTGCCAAAATGCAAAAATCTATTGATCACAGTCTTGAAGGGATCAATTAACCTAGGAACTTCAACCTTTTGGGGAAGAGAACAGAGATTACATTTCCAATTGCTGACTTTTCATCAAAACTCATTGACCTGAAACATAAATTCTTTCTCTGTCGATTGGTGTTTCCTTACTTGCTGAGTATTTCCAATATTTTCAGTTTTTGTTTCAGATTTCCAGCAGTAAAGTATTTTGCTCTTTGTATTAGTGAAGATTATGCGCCTTTGCTTTGGATTCATCTGCAGTTGACATTGTTGCTCCGCATTTGCTCTTGTTGAATCCCTTTGTTAATTTAATCAGCTTGATTAGATCACCTCTTGAACTTCTAATTTCAAGCAAACAGTACTCTTGTTTGTACATGGTTCCCTTTCAACCCTGGTAGCATTCTAGTGAACATGTACTGTAACCCCCTCTGAAGACAATATATATTTCCTGAGCTGCATTGCTAAAATGGAGCATAGTTCTCTATCTGGGGTCTGATCAAAGCTCTGAAGAATTGAAACATCCCTTACTTTTGTACGCCAGCCCCTTTCAAATGAAGGCCAACATTCCATCCGTATTTTTGATCACGTTTTTTACCTGTGCACTCTGTTTTAATGGTCTGTGAATATGGACATCTACATTCCTATGCTCCTGCAAAGCTCCAAGTGTCCCACTATTATGAAAATATTTTGAAACTGTCTCTGATCCAGGAACTCCCTAACTTGGTGCTATCTGCAAACTTGAATGCACAGCTGAATTCTGTTCTTGAGTCTGACATTTCTCCTTCCCTTCCCTCCCTGAAATAGTGCATTGGCATCTGTAATTTTTCTAATGTATCTAGAGAGCATAATGTCTAGCAAGCTTTAGAAAAAGTTGTCACTTACCCCTACAATTCCTTACCTATTTCTTAAATTCTCTGGGATGGTAACTTAGATCCTGGGGATTTACCTAATTTGCACTATTTTCTCCAATTTCATGATTTGCACAATTTGTGTTGAGTAAATTGCTCCTTTGACACTTTTTGTACAGCTGGCATATTGTTCTCTTTCTGCACTGAAAATGGATAGAAAGTTCTTTTGGCAAGTCTGGCATTTCTTTAGTGTCCATTCTTTTCTTGCCTGCATAGGTCTTTAATGGGCACAGATTCTGTTTCCTACTCGATTTATTCATAAGAAACTTTTGTTTTGATATCCTTTCCAGCTGTTTTTATACACCTTTTTGCAACTCATTCCTTTCTTTATCCTGTTTTTCCAGTTAATAACCCGCAGATCTATGGATCACTACTTTTTGCATGTGTCTGCTTTTCTTTGAGTTTACTGCTTGTCTTATGCCTCGTTTGTACAGGTCAAATGTTAGTTAAGTCCCGAGTGGTTTTTGATCTGAGCACAATATATCTCCTCCTCCTTGCTGTTCCTGTCAGTTCGCCTTAAGTAGCGTAATGACATCCACGTGATTAGATTCCAAATTCTAATATTTGATGTAAAGAGCTTGGCTCAAAATTCCTTCTGAGATAGATTTCAAAAAGCATCAAGAAAATAAGCACATTTTCTTGAAGGTATGAAATCATTGTCTTCCATTTCTAGTAGCTTAATTCCAGGTTCTGAATTCAAACGTTTTGGGTCATGTGAAGTGTCAAGTTTAATTTACATGGACATTTGAATAAGTAAAATATTGCAACATATTACATTTCCTTGGATCACAGGCTGAGGCTGCACTTATTTGAATGTGTCTTTTTTGACGACAGCATCTACAGCTTTACAAGATTGATTTTTAATTCAGTTTGCACATGTCATGGTCAATGCTTTGTGAAACCTTGTTATAGTGTATCTCTCCTTATATTTCCAATGGATGCCTCCTTGTCAGTTCCACCTGAATCTGACCAGTTTAGCTCACTTGGCTAGATAGCTGGTTCGTGATGCAGAGCGAGGCCAGCAGCGGGGGTTCAATTCCCTTACTGGCTGAAGTTATTCATGAAGGCACCGCCTTCTCAACCTTGCCCCTGGTGTGGTGGTCCTCAGGTTAAATAACCAACCCTCCGCTCTCCCCTCAAAGGGTCATCTAGGACTATGGTAACTTTACCCTACCAGTCTGACTGAGGGCTCAACTATTTTATCTGCGTGCAATTGCATTGAAAGGTTAATCCTTTTGTATGAAGGGCGATGTGTTGGCATAGTGGTTAGCACTGCTGCCTCACAGCGCCAGGGGCCCGTGTTCAATTCCAGCCTTGGGTGACTGTTCTCCCCGTGTCCGTGGGCTTCCTCCGGGAGCTCCAGTTTCCTCCCACAGTCCAGATATGCAGATGTGGTGGATTGGCCATGATCAATGTGCAGGGATAGGGCAGGGGAGTGAGCCAATGTGGAATACATTTCTGGAGGGTAAGTGCAGACTTGATGGCTGAATGACCTCCTTCTGCACTGTAGGGATTCTGTGGATTAATTGCATATTGCTCTTGGCTGTGTATTTTTCAACAACTATTTTTGTCAAATACCATGGGTATCTTCAGACCAACTTATTCTTTCTATTCCCAACACCACCAATGAAATGTTAGACATTTTAATCAAATTCCTTCCTCTGTATCATTTGTAAATGTGTTCTTGCTCATCAAATATGTCCTATGATGTTTAATATCCTATGATAGCATAAAATTGCAAGGAGATATTGACAGACTAGATGAATGGGCAAATTTGTGGCAGATGGAATTCAATGTAAGCAAGGATGAGGTTAATCCACTATGGATGAAAAAGGATACAGCAGAGTACTTTCTAAATGGAACGGTGCAATGGATGTCCAAAGAGACTTGTGGGTTCAGGTACATAGATCCTAAAAATGCCACGAACATGTGCAGAAAATAATCAAAAAGGCTAATGGAATGCCAGCATTTATATCATGAGGATTGGAGTATAGACACCAAAGTTGTGCTGCAGGTATACAAATCCCTGGTTCAACCATACCTGGAATACTGTGAGCAATTCTGGGCACTAGACCTTAGGAAGGATATTTTGCCCTTGGAGGAAGTGCAACGTAGGTTTACTAAAATGATACCTGGACTACAGGAGTTAAGTTACTCGGAGAGATTACACAAATTAGGCCTGTTTTTGCTAGAATTTAGAAGGTTAAGGGGTGATCTGATTGAAGTATTTAAGATATTAACAGAGAAAGACAGGGTTGATAAAGATAAACTACTTCCACTGGTTGGAGATTCTCAAACTCGTCTAAAAATTAGGGCTAGACCGTTCAGGAGAGATGTTAGGAAGCACTCCTTCAGTCCAAGAGTGGTAGAGGTTAGGAACTCTCCCTCCCACAAACAGCAGTTGAAGCTAGAACAGTTGTTAAATTCAAATCAAAGATAGATAGACTTTTGTTAAGCAACGATATTAAGGGATATGGCCAAAGGCAGGTATATGGATGTGGGCCACAGATCAGCTGTGATCTCATTAAATGGCGCGGGACAGGCTCGAGGGACTGAATGGCCTGCTCCTGTTCCTATGACAAGTGGGAAACCTACTCCCAGGCCTCTGCCATTTGGGTTCAGCAAATTTATTCTCCTAGCCAGGATTTGTAGTTCAAACCTACAACCCCGACTTCCATTTGTTGGCAATGGGTGTGCAGACCAAGATGAATTCCTGGATTTGTTCCATCAAATGGGAAATCGAAAACTATGTTGCGTAGTTTACAGTATTTGACTACAGAACTTAATTTTAAAAGTTCTTTCGTGGAATGTGGCCGTTTGCCAGCTAGACCAGCATTTGTTGCTCATCCCGAATTGTCCTTGAGAAGGTGGTCGTGTGAGTTTAGAGTATATTTAAAAAACAGGGGCGGCACGGCTGATGCGTGTCCAAGTCTGGTATTGCGGCCAACAATCGGCATACACATTCCCCAACACCACTAACTTACCTTCCAGCTTCCCAGTGACTATAACATACCTACCCCTGATCTGCCACAACCCTTCCCGTCAGAAACTGGACCCATTTGTTGATTAAGATTACCCCGCAGGTGGATCTCCTGCAGAAGCACCACATCGGTCCTTAAATTCTTCAAATGAGAGAGAACTTGCAATCATTTCACTGGGCCCCCCAAACCCCTAATGTTCCACGTTACTAATCTGAGTGGGGATCTCTCTGCCCTCTTTCCCCCTCCAGTCAGCCATTTCCACAGCGAGGGATTGTCCCCTCCTTCCACGTTCCTAGAACCGGGGCCCAGCCAAGACGGCTGCCAGCCCCATCCATAAGATGAGACAAAGAAAAAACACCTTGTCACCGTCAGCAATCTCTCCTCCCCCATCTTCCTAACCCAGAAATCTACTAGCTACCTCCCATGAAACAATTCTGTCTCTTTACCATCCCCCTCGCCCCACCACTTATGGGAACATCAAAACCTGTCCAAAGAGGTCCTAATAACGGCAAGTAAGTATACCATATGTCTTCTGTAATCTAAAGCTATCCTCCTCACTATTTACCGCCCCACCAATTTTCGTATCATCTGCGCACATACTGATCAGTCCTCCTACATTCATGTCTAAATGGGAGTGGGCATGGTGGCACAGTAGTTTGCACTGCTGCCTTGTAGCTCCAGGGACCCCGGTTCAATTCCAGCCTTGGGTGCCTGTGTGGAGTCTGCAAGTTCTCCCCATGTCTGTGTGTGTTTTCTCCAGGTGCTCCAATTTCTTCCCACAGTCCAAAGATCTGTAGGTTAGGTTGATTGGCCATGGTAAATTGCTCCTTAGTGTCCCGAGATGTGCAGGTTAGGTGGGGTTGTCGGGATGAGATGGGGGAGTAGGCCGGGCCGGGGTGCTCTTTCAGAGGGTAGGTGCAGACTCGATGAGTTGAATGGCGGCCTCCTGCACTGGAGGAATTCTATGATTCTTCTATGAAATCCTTTATATAAACCTCAAACAGCAGGGCCCCAAAACTGATCCCTGCAGCACCCCACTGGGCCCAGGCTTCCAGTCAGAAAAGCCCCATGACCATCACCCTCTGCTTCCACCATTCAGCCAATTCTAGTATTGGACATTTGAAGATGACTGAATGAGCCTGCCTAATGCCCTTTCCCGGTTCTCAGTTTACCCCTCATCCTGTTATCTGGCGTGGTGTGAGAAACTAGTTGACGGTGACACATTGGACCTCTTGGTTTTCAGCCCTACCCTCACATTAGGCATTTACTTCTGAGCTCCTACTTCCAGACACCCGAATCTGCAACATGCCTGTCCACAGGGTCCCAGGAGGAGGAAAGAATAACAGCGCAGCACTAAAGACGAAGCTCCATTGCTTGATTTAACACACTCGGCCACCAGTTCAAATACTTACATTGTACATTGGCTCGTATAGTGTTGGGTTCAACACGTGGTGGGTTATCTGAGCATGAATAGCCTGCAGTTAGGCCAGGAGTAAAAGGATATCAAAGTTGCAGATGAGTTCAGAGGAACATTCTGTAAATGGAAGTTGTAGTATATACAGGAAAGAAACATATAGGGCGGGATTCTCTGATCCTGAGGCTAAGTGTTGACGCCGTCGTAAACACTGTCAAGTTTCTCGACGGCGTCAACATGGCCTCAGGAGAAGCGATTCTGACCCTTACAGGGGGCTAGCATGGCACTGAAGCGACCCACACCGCTCCAGCTGCCGATCCCGGCATCAGCTGGGCGGCGCGAGTCTGCGCATGCGCAGTGGGACCGGCGCCAATGCACGCATGTGCAGTGGGACCGGTGGCAATGCGCGTATGCGCAGTGGGACCGGCGCGATTGTGGCTCCCTTCTCCGTGCCGGCCCCGACGCAACATGGCGTAGGGCTACAGGGGCTAGCGCGGAACAAAAAAGGCCTCCAGCCCGAGAGGCTGGCCCAATCACGGGCCAAGTCACAGCAGAAGCCCCCCCCCCCAAACCAGGCTGCTCCCAGATCCATTCACGGCGAGGTCCTGCCGGGTAAGACCAGGTGTAAACGGCGCCGGCGGGACTCTGGTTTTTTTGTACGGCCACTTGACCCATCCCGCGCCGAGAATCGCCAGGGGCCGAGTATAGCGTTAATTGCGCCGATTCTCTGCTCTCCGGAGAATTGGCGGACTGGCGTCGGGGCGGTGTCGCGCGATTCGCGCCCGTCCCGGCAATTCTCCGGCCGGCCTGGGTGGACAGAATCCCGCCCAGAATGTTTGGTTTAAGCTGATTTAAGAGTGAATCCAGAAACTCTTGGCTAAAGGGATGTATTATTAATCCAGAAGATCAAAGGTACAAAGTTGTGATTTTAACAGTAAAAATTGGTTGAGGGGTAACAATGGTCAAGGATCTGGAGAAAAGCACAGATAATGGACTTAACCTGATGGGTGATATCATGGTTAACAAATGGCAAAGTAAATTAGTTACTAATGGCTGTTTTCTGCAACTTAGACAAAGATTTTTTGCTGGGTTGTGAATTGTCAATTTTGTCCACTTGTTGAACAGATGTTGAATGATAGATGTTGAATGACAACTCTTTAAAACCATTCGTGATGAACACTCTATTTGTACCTGGAACCTGACACTTTGCAGGAAAATAATTGAAAGCTTAATTTGTGTAGATAATTAAGAGGCCTGGAGACTAAACTAGCTTTCATGTGATGAAAATAAATTCATATGACTGGTTTTCTCAAATTGTTTATGAAAAGCCATTTGTATTCATAAATTAAATTTTTTATCTTTAATTTTAATCTAAGCATAAAAGTACTATTTGTTCCTGCGCTTAGTTTGCCATTCCTGAAGCAGATTTGTCATGCTTGCTTGCATTATATCTCTGCCAACTGTTGTATATATCTGTAGCTTTAATCACATGCTATTGTAATTCAATTTTTTTGATTGATGAAACTTGGTTGTTGCTTGCAGAGACTTATGTTACATCAGAGTTAGTATTTGTTCAAGCAGCTTCAAGAACTAATTTGCTTTTGTGCATTTAAAACAAATAAAACCAGAAAACCCTAACAAATGCAATTCTTATACATTTGTATTAACTTCTGCAATGCATTTTAAAACTAACTTGTAAGACTAAGTTCTTGACATTTTTGTCATTTGTATCATAAGTTTCTTTTAATGTTTCATATGCTAATTTGAAATCCAGTTTAATATCTTTGTAGATTATGGTTGTAGTGCTCAGTTTAGCTTGTGTGCATATCGTTTTCAAAAGCTGTGATTCCAAATGTTTTATTACTTCAAATTTTGCCTTTTCAACTCTGATTGTAATCCTTCTGCAAACAAAAAATATTGTTGTTGTAAATTCTGGTTCAAGGAACCATTTAATCGCATCCTTTTTATAACTTTAGAAGAAAATAGAATTAAATGTATTCACATGAAATTATACTGTAATACTTTATAACAAAGTTTTGTGTTCACATTTCAGATTTATTTCCTGTTTATCTTCATAGGACAGCTGACTTTTTAAAACGACAAAGCTGTACGAACAAATTTAAGGTTATATTTCAAGTTTTTTTCGATTTGAGATTTTCCACTACCCACTACATCTATTTGACCAATTCATCCTTTGTATCATTATAGCCATCTCTGGTGTACCTTCAGGGCTCAAGTCTTTGTATCTTTAATTTTAAATGTTGCCCCTTGGTGACAATGCCAATTTAAATTATTTTTCATAGCATGTACAGTGCAGAAGGAGGCCATTCGGCCCATCGAGTTTGCACCGGCTCTTGGAAAGAGCAACCTACCCAAGGTCAACACCTCCACCCTATTCCCCATAACCCAGTAACCCCACCCAACACTAAGGGCAATTTTGAACACTAAGGACAATTTATCATGGCCAATCCACCTAACCTGCACATCTTTGGACTGTGGGAGGAAACCGGAGCACCTGGAGGAAACCCACGCACACACTGGGAGGATGTGCAGACTCCGCACAGACAGTGACCCAAGCCGGAATCAAACCTGGGACCCTGGAGCTGTGAAGCAATTGTGCTATCCACAAGGCTACCGTGCTGCCCTTACTTTTCATAACTTAAGTCTCTTATGCCTGGAACCATTGTTTTAAGTCTTTTCTACACCCTTGCATTGCATCTTTACTAAAATGCGAAGCCCAGAGTTGGACACCCTACCCTAGTTGAGGCCGGACCATTGTTTTATATAGGTTTGTCGTAACTTCCTGGTTTTGTACTTGCTGCATCAATTTTTAAAGCCCATGTCCCATATGTTTTACCCTGGTCCCTTCTGTTCCCGTACCTCCTTTATAATTTACCCTTATATTTTATATTCCCCCTCCTCATTCTTCTGACCAAAATGAATCGCTTCATACCTTGGTGCATTAAATTTTAGCTGCCACATGCCTCCCCATTCCATCAACCTGTATATATCCACTTGAAGTCTATCACTATCCTCTTCCCAGTTCACAATGGTTGACTTCTGCTTCTATTTCTTGTGTTTCAAGTTTTGTGCCATCTGCAGATTGTGAAATTATGGCCCCTGGGCTGGTTTAGCACAATACTAAAGAGCTGGCTTTTAAAGCAGACCACGGCAGGCCAGCAGCATGGTTCAATTCCTGTACCAGCCTGCCCCTAACAGGCGCTGGAATGTGGCGACTAGGGGCTTTTCACAGTAACTTCATTTGAAGCCTACTTGTGACAAGCGATTTTCATTTCATTTCATTTGCACTCAAGTCTTGGTCAATAATAAATCTCGGACTTCCGGTGTGGCGGCATTTCAACAGTTGGATGCACTCCAGGTTGCTCTCCTGTGCAAGTCCAGGTACTTGCTGCCCTTTTTACGAGGAATTTGTGGGTTCTGACCCGACGGAGCAAAAGACAATGATTCGGGTCATGTCGAGGTCGGCATCGAAGAGAGGCAGTGGGGGGAAATTACAAGTGCTGACTGAGCCCAAGCAAGGAGTCATCAAAGATGGCGGGGAAGCGTCCGCACCCATCAACCTCGGGGATGGCAGGGATGATGGCAAGAGTTGGAGAAGTTTGATGGGCGGGTGATTCCTGAGGCACAGCCAGGAGTTGAGGGCATCATTTAAAGTTATAGTGGAGGAGGCTCTGGGTCCGGTCAAGGAGTGGTTTGGGAAGACGGCTAAGGTGGTAGGCGAGCAGACTGAGAAGTTGAAAGATGTGGAGAGGGTCTTATGTCAGCACAAGGACTGATTTGCATCGTGAGAGAGATGCTCTGCCACAGACGCTGGTGCAGGCGTTGATTTCCCTGCTTCTGAAGTAGGGAACAGACCCTGCAGACTGAGGGTCGTATCGTCCGATCGCCTCTCCCTCCCTCCCTCCCCAAAGGCCCGGTGCACCCTGTTCATCTCTGGCACAGCAAACACCTCAGCACCTCCTTGATGCAGCCAGGGGAGGCACCTTGGCCTGACGGGTTCCCGGTGGAATTTTATAAAAAAATGTGTTGACCAGGTGGCCCCTTTATTGTTAGGTATGTTCAGGGACTCTAGAGAGAGCTGCTCTGCCACAGACACTGGTGCAGGCGTCGATTTCCTGAGGGTCGTATCGTCCGATCTTTCTGTTAAATGAAGATGCAAAATTTCTAGCTAAGGCGTTGGTGGTAAGACTAGAGCCATGTCTCCCGGAGTGGTGGGGAAAGACCAAATGGGGTTTGTAAAGGGCAGGAGGTTGACAGCAAATGTGAGGCAGCTGTTGAATGTGGTACTTACCCCGGGGGAGGGTGGGGTTCCGGAGATCATAATTTCGCTTGATGTGGAGAAAGCATTTGACTGGTAGAGTGGTGCTATCGGTTCACAATACTGGAGAAATTTAGGTTTGGAATGGGCTTCGTAGCGTGGGTGCAGTTGTTGTATGCAGCCCCATTTGCTAGTGTTCACATTAACCAAGTGACTTCTGAGCCCTTTTGTCTATACAAGGGCATCAGCCAGGGATGTCTGATTTCCTCTTTCCTGTTTGCGTGAGTAATAGAGCAACTAGCCATGTCACTGTGGACTTCAAAAGCTTGAGAAGGAATAGTTAGAGGAGGGGTGGATCATAGGGTCTCACTATATGCCGATGATTTGTTATATGTTAGGATCTGAAGATGTCAGTAGGAAGCATTATGGGGATTTTGCAGTGCTTTAGAGCCTTCTCTGGCTATAAGCTAAATATAGGTAAGAGCGAATGCTTGGTGTTTGGGTGGAGGGGGGGTCTTGGTGGATTCCTGTTCCAGCTAGCAGGAAGTCATTTTCGATATTTGGGGGTCCAGATAGCAAGGGTGATACGCCATCAATGAACACACAACGAGTGGTGAACGTAACAAGGCTTTAATACACTAAACCGAAAGCCTCCTGGCCTCTGATCCCGAACTGAATCAGAGGCGGAGACCAGCCACCTTTATACATGAACCTGAGGGGAGGAGCCACAGGCGGAGCCAACAGGGACAAACCCAGGCATGTAATAATATATAAAGTAGTTTACCACAAAGGGTCTGGGGAAACTCTGGAGATTGACTACACAAGGGAAGCTTAAAGCAGACCTGCGAGGTTGGGATGGTCTCCCACTGCCCCTGGCGGATAGTGCAATCGATTTAAGATTCCTATCTTGCCGAGATTTTTATTTTTATTTCAGTGCGTCCTGGTGTTGCTGCCTGAAACGTTCTTCAGAAAGATCGACTGACTTGTGACTGGGTTTATTTGGGTGGGTAAGGGCCCGAGGATCAGGAGGGCAATGCTCCAGAGGGAGAGACAAGTAGGGGGCTTGGCCTTGCCAAACTTTCAGGATTGCTGTCGGGCAGCCAATGCTGAAAAAGTGCGAGAATGGTGCAGAGATTAAATGAAAATGAAAATCCCTTATTGTCACGAGTAGGCTTCAATGAAGTTACTGTGAAAAGCCCCTAGTCGCCACATTCCGGCGCCTGTTCGGGGAGGCTGGTACGGGAATTGAACCATGCTGCTGGCCTGCCTTGGTCTGCTTTAAAAGCCAGCGATTTAGCCCAGTGAGCTAATCCAGCCCCAGATTCGGAGGAGCTATGGTTCCCGGTGGAAGTGGAGTCTGGGGGGAAACCTGGGGGTGTTGATAACAGCTCCACTCCTGGTGTTGCCGAAGATACATTCGACTAATCCGGTTGTAGTAGCCATGTTAAAAATTTGGAGGGAGTTAAGCCACTATTTCAATTTGAAGGCTGCCTCGAGGCTAGCTCCCATCTGTGCAAATCAGTTATTCGAGTTTGGTAGGTCAGATTGAAGTTTAGGGAGTGGAAGGAAAAGCAGTCGGAGAAGGTGGAAGACTTGTTTTTGGATTGTAGGTTCGCTAGCCTGGGGATACTGAAGGAGAAACATGGGCTTACAGATGCTGATGGGTTCAGGTATCTCCAGGTGCATAGCTGGGTAAAAAGGCATTTTCAGACTTTCCGGTGAAGCCTTCGACCTTGCTCGATTGGATTTTATCCTGCTCTGGATTGGAGGTGGCCAGTACGTCGGCATATACCAGCGCATAGTGGGGGGAGGAGATGTGCTCAGTTGAGGGTGTGAATGCAAAATTGGCAGAGGAACTGGGGCTGGTCTTGGAAGAGAAGGTTTGGAGCGAGGCACTGAGGAGGGTGAACGCAACCTCGTCTTGTGCGAGGCTGAGTCTCATCCAGCTAAAGGTAGTGCTTCAAGCACACCTCACAAAGGCTAGAATGAGTTGGATTTTCGACGGGGTGGAGAATAGATATGATCAGTGTTCGAGGGGGCCGGCGAACCTCACCCACATGTTCCGGTAGTGCTCAAAGCTGGTGACCTTCTGGAGGTCCTTTTTCTTTTTTTTCCTGATGCTTTGTTGGCAAACTTAGGCATTAGGTTGGACCCTTGCCCACTGGTGGCAATTTTGGAGGTTTCTGATGTGCCGGAGCTCTGACCAGGTGGGGGACAGATGGATTGTCTTTTGCCTTGCTTGTGGCAAGGAGGCGGATCCTCTTGGGCTGGAGGTCGACTACACTGCCAAGTGCCTTGGCGTGGCTGGGTGACATGATGGAGTTCGATTTCCCGCTGGGTCACTGTCTGTGCGGAGTCTGCACGTTCTCCCCGTGTCTGCGTGGGTTTCCTCCGGGTGCTCTGGTTTCCTCCCACAGTCCAAAGAGTGCAGGTTAGGTGACGTGCAGGTTAGGTGGATTGGCCATGATAAATTGCCCTTCGTGACCAAAAAAGGTTAGGAGGGGTTATTGGGCTACGGGGATAGGGTGAAAGTGAGGGCTTGAGTGGGTCAGTGCAGACTTGATGGGCCGAATGGCCTCCTTCTGCACTGTATGTTCTATATCTATTCTATAAGGGCCTAATTTACCTCGAGGATTGGGGGAAGGGTTTTACTGTAGATGGCGGCCGTTTATAATGTATTTTAAACATTCGATCACCTTTGACTGAGGAGGGCTGGTGGGATTGTGTGTGTGAAAGTCGGTTTGGGTGGTTTGTATATATTGCAATATGTTGTATTATGTCTTTGTTCTTTTTTCTTGGGAGGTTGGTACGGGGTTGTGTTCTTTTTTGAGGCAAGGGTCATGGTAAAGCGTGTAGATTGATATGGTAACTGGAGGGGGAAGAGGAGCGTGGTAAGGATGCTGGGATTTTGACAAGGGAGTAGTGAGGGTGGGCAAAGGGGATGGCATTGTTGACATTTTGTGGTCTTGTTTTGGGAACCTTCTTCACGGAGAGGTGAGGGCGGGGGAGGGGTGGGAGTGGTCAGTGGGAGAAGCCTTTGGGCAGGAATTACTGGACTGTAATGCTGATGAATGGAAGTGATGTGAGGGAGAGGGCCGCGAGAGGTGGCCGACGGGAGGAGGGGAGAGGAGAGCGTGGTTGGTGAAGGGAGGATGACGCAAAGAGGCGAGGTTGGAGAAGAAACATGGTTAAAGATGGAGAAAGGGAACGTCTTGGACGGGCCAGGTATAGATTATCATAGATTATCGTAGAATTTACAGTGCAGACTTCCGGTTGCGGCGATGCACTGCTAAGCCGTACGTTTCAGCAGCTCCCGTTCTAACGGACTTTTGGGCTCTTTTCGGGAGCCCCAACGGAAATTTTTTCAGACCAAACCCAGTGTGGGGTGACAAAGGAAGGTGTCCCCCCGGGTGTGTATGGAAAGGGCCAGTGGCAGTGGCCAGATTGCAAAGGCTCCTTTGGAGCAGCGGCAGAGAAGAGAAGAAAGAAGCAAGATGGCGGCGGATGGAGCCCAGACGACATGGGGCCCGGACCAGCAGGAATTCCTCCGACGGTGTGTGGAGGAACTAAAGAAGGAGATGCTGGCGCCGATGTTATTGGCAATCGATGGGCTGAAGGAAACACAAAGGTCCAGGCAATAGAGCTCCGTGAATTGAAGGCAAAGGCAGCCGAAAATGAGGATGAGATACAGGGCCTGGTGGTAAAAACGGAGACGCATGAGGCGCTACGTAAGAGATGTATCGAAAGGCTGGAAGCCCTGGAGAACAGCTCGAGGAGGAAGAACCTATGGATTCTAGGTCTCCCCGAAGGAACAGAGGGGGCTGACGTTGGGGCTTATGTGAGCACGATGCTCCATATGCTAATGGGAGCTGAGGCCCCATCGGGCCCCCTGGAGGTGGAAGGAGCTCACCAGGTCCTTGTGAGAAGACCAAAGACTGGAGAAATACCAAGGGCGATAGTGGTGAGATTTCACCGCTTCACCGACAGAGAGGCTGTTTTGAGCTGGGCCAAGAAGGTATGGAGTAGCAGGTGGGAGAATGCGGTGTTACAAGTGTATCAGGACTGGAGCACGGAGGTGGCGAGAAGGAGGGCGAGCTTCAATCGGGCCAAGGCGGTGCTTCACAGGAAGAAAATAAAATTTGGGATGCTGCAGCCGGCGCAATTGTGGGTCGCTCATCAGGGCAAGCACTACTACTTCGAAACGGTGGATGAGGCATGGACCTTCATCCAAGAAGAGCAACTGGACTTGAACTGAGAGACTGATGTTGGAGGGGGAAACAACGAGGTTGTGGTACAGAAATGTAAATTGGGGAATGGGAGGTTTATAATATCGTAACGATAGATGGGGAATCTCTCTCCTCTTGATGGGGGGGAACTGAGAAATGTGGGCGCCGGTGGAAAAAGGGACTGAGAGGGGGGATGGGGAATGAGGGAGCTGCGCCATAGGGGGCGGGGCCGATAGGAAAGCGCGGGGTTTTCCCCGCGCTATGGAGATGATGGCAGGAAGACAGGTGCAGGAAGGAAGAGAGCTCCAACGCAGGGGGGTCAAAGAGCGAACGGGGGAAGCCGGGGTCAGTTAGAGTTAGCTGACTTTCGGAAGCATCATGAGGGGGAGTAACCATGCTAGATGGGGATCTAGCGGGGGGGGGGGGGAATTAACTGGGTTGCTGCTGGAGTGCAAGGGGGAGCTGGCAAGAGAAGAGGTGGTCGGGACGGGAAGGCGCCGCCTGGGGGATGGGTGGGTGCGTGGGACCCGGACGGGGCTGGCCCAGAATAGGGGGTGGCTAGTCGGCCGGGGGGGGGGGGTGGGGGGGGTGGGGGGCGGCCAACAATCCGGCTGATCACGTGGAATGTGAGAGGCCTGAATGGGCCGATTAAAAGGGCCCGGGTGTTCACGCACTTAAAAAGACTGAAGGCGGACGTAGTCCTGCTTCAGGAGACTCATCTGAAGGTGGCGGATCAGGTTAGGTTAAGGAAAGGATAGGTGGGACAGGTGTTCCACTCAGGGTTGGAGGCGAAAATAGGGGGGTGGCGATACTGGTGGGGAAACGGGTGTCGTTCGAGGCTAAGAATATAGTGGTGGATAACGGGGGTAGATATGTGATGGCGAGTGGTAGATTGCAGGGAAAGGAGGTCGTGCTGGTAAATGTATATGCCCCGAACTGGGATGACGCGGGATTTATGAAGCGGATGCTGGGACGTATCCCGGACCTGGAGGTGGGAAGCCTGGTAATGGGGGGGACTTCAATACTGTGCTGGATCCAGGGCTAGACCGGTCTAGATCCAGGACCAGAAGAAGGCCTGCAGCGGCCAAAGTGCTTAGGGGGTTTATGGAACAAATGGGGGGAGTGGATCTGTGGAGATTTGCTAGGCCGTTGGCCAAAGAGTTCTCCTTTTTCTCCCATGTCCACAAGGTATATTCCCGAATAGATTTCTTTGTTCTGAGTAGGGCACTGATCTCGAAGGTGGCAGGAACGGAGTACTCGGCCATAGCCGTTTCAGACCATGCTCCGCACTGGGTGGATCTGGAATTGGGAGAGGAGAGGGAGCAGCGCCCACTCTGGCGACTGGATGCGGGACTATTGGCAGATGAGGGGGTCTGTGGAAGGGTGCGGGGATGTATTGAGAGATACCTGGAGGTCAATGACGATTGGCGAGGTCCAGGTGGGGGTAGTATGGGAAGCGCTGAAGGCGGTGGTTAGGGGAGAGTTGATCTCCATTAGAGCTCACAAGGAGAAACAAGAGGGCAAAGAAAGGGAGAGATTAGTGGGGGAGACTTTGAGGGTGGATACAAGATATGCGGAGGCCCCGGACGAAGTACTATATAGAGAGAGGCGAAAACTTCAGACGGAGTTTGACCTGCTGACCACTGGAAAGGCGGAGGCACAGTGGAGGAAGGCACAGGGAATGAGATATGAGTACGGGGAGAAGGCAAGCCGGCTGCTGGCCCACCAACTTCGCAAGAGGATAGCGGCGAGAGAGATTGGGGGAGTTGGGGATGAAACGGGAACTACGGAGCAGAGAGCAGGGAAGGTAAATGAGGTGTTTAAGACCTTCTATGAGAGGCTATATAAGTCCCAACCCCCGGAGGGAAAAGTGGGAATGCTACATTTTCTGGACCAACTAAGGTTCCCGAGGGTGGAGGAGCAGGAGGTGGCAGGTCTGGGGGCACCAATTGAGGTGGACGAGGTGACTAAAGGACTGGGGAACATGCAAGCAGGGAAGGCCCTGTCAACGAATGTCAACGTTCGACGGCTGCTGGGGGTGATAATGATGCCCCCAGCGGAGGGGGAGGCAGAGATAGTGATGCAATGGATGCGGAGAACGCATTTGATAGGGTAGAGTGGGAGTATTTATGGGAGGTGTTGAGGAGGTTTGGGTTTGGGGAGGGGTTTGTCAGATGGGTCAGACTCCTATATGGGGCCCCAGTGGCAAGTGTAGTCACAAACCGGCAAAGATCGGTGTATTTTCGGCTACACGGGAACAAGGCAGGGGTGCCCCCTGTCCCCATTACTGTTCGCGTTGGCAATTGAACCACTGGCCATAGCGTTGAGAGACTCTTAAGAAATGGAGGGGGGTGGTTAGAGGGGGAGAGGAGCATCGAGTGTCACTCTACGCAAATGACTTACTGCTATATGTTGCGGACCCTGTAGAGGGGATGACAGAGGTTATGCAGATATTGAGGGAGTTTGGAGATTTTTCGGAATACAGGCTAAATATGGGGAAGAGCGAGCTTTTTGTAATACACCCCGGGGACCAGGGAAGAGGAATAGACGCCCTGCCATTAAGGAGAGTGGAAAGGAGCTTCCGTTATTTGGGGATCTAGGTAGCTAGGAGCTGGGGAACGCTACACAGACTTAATCTGACGCGGCTGGTGGAGCAGATGGAGGAGGATTTCAAGAGGTGGGATATGCTGCCGCTCTCATTGGCGGGCAGAGCGCAGGCGGTAAAAATGATGGTTCTCCCGAGGTTTCTTTCCGTGTTTCAATGTCTCCCCATTCTGATCACAAAGGCCTTTTTCAAAAAAATAGACAGGAGCATTATGAGCTTTGTGTGGGCAGGGAAGACCCTGAGGGTAAGGAGGGGGTTCCTGCAGTGTTGCAGGGACAGAGGGGGACTGGCGTTGCCGAGCCTGGACGACTACTACTGGGCCGCCAATGTGGCGATGGTTTGTAAGTGGATGAGGGAGGGAGAGGGAGCAGTGTGGAAGAGGCTGGAGATGGCGTCCTGTAAAGGAACAAGCCTAAAGGCGCTGGTGACGGCGCCGCTGCCACTCTCCCCGAAAAGGTATACCACAAACCCAGTGGTGGTGGCAACCTTAAGGATCTGGGGGCAGTGGAGGCGACACGGGGGGGGTGACGGGTGCCTCGGTGTGGTCTCCAATCAGGAATAACCACAGGTTTGTCCCAGGAAGGATGGATGGAGGGTTCCAGAGCTGGCAACGAGCAGGAATTAGGAAACTGAGGGATCTGTTTATAGGCGGGACGTTTGCGAGCCTGGGAGCGCTGGAGGAAAAGTATGAGTTGCCCCCGGGGAATATCTTTAGATATATGCAAGTGAGGGCGTTTACGAGGCAACAGGTGAGGGAACTTCCGTTGCTCCCGACACAGGGGATTCAGGATAGAGTGATTTCGGGGGTATGGGTCGGGGAGGGCAAAGTGTCCGAAATATATCAGGAGATGAGAGATGGTAGAGGAGCTGAAGGGAAAATGGGAAGAAGAGCTGGGGGAGGAGATTGAGGAGGGGCTGTGGGCTGATGCCCTAAGTAGGGTAAATTTCTCATCCTCGTGTGCCAGGCTTAGCCTGATACAATTTAAGGCTCTATTCAGAGCACATATGACGGGAGCAAGACTGAGCAGGTTCTTCGGAGCGGAGGACAGGTGTGGGAGGTGCTTGGGAAGCCCGGCGAACCACACACACATGTTTTGGTTGTGTCCGGCACTGGATGAGTACTGGAGGGGAGTGGCAAAGGTGATCTCAAAGGTGGTGAAGGTCCGGGTCAAGCCAGGCTGGAGGTTAGCTATATTTGGGGTAGCGGAAGAGCCGGGAGTGCAGGAGGCGAAAGAGGCCGATATTCTGGCCTTTGCGTCCCTGATAGCCCGGCGAAGGATCCTACTTATGTGGAAGGAAGCGAAACCCCCCGGCGTGGAGGCCTGGATAAATGATATGGCAGGGTTCATAAAATTGGAACGAATGAAATTTGCGCTGAGAGGATCGGCTCAGGGGTTCTCCAGGCGGTGGCAACCGTTCCTTGACTATCTCGCGGAGCGTTAAGGGAAAATAGCTCGACAGCAGCAGCAGCCCAGGGGAGAGGGGGTGGGGGGGGGGGGGGTGGGGGGGAGCACTATTTTTTGTTACTTATATTATTTAAATAATGTTATTTATCAGTTACTGTTCTATTTTTATGTTGATTTGTAAAATGGGAAAATTCTGTTTGAAAACTTTAATAAAATATATTTAAAAAAAAAAGAAAAGAATTTACAGTGCAGAAGGAGGCCATTCGGCCCATCAGTCTGCACCGGCTCTTGGAAAGAGCATCCTACCCAAGGTCAACACCTCCACCCTATCCCCATAACCCAGTAACCCCACCCAACACTAAGGGCAATTTATCATGGCCAATCCACCTAACCTGTGCATCTTTGGTGTGAAATTTAACGGGGGTAGAGCCAAAAGGGGAGGATGGGGGACAGTAGAGGGGAATGGAGGCGCAAGTCCCCAGTAAGGTTGATAACGTGCGAGGGCTCAATGGACCGGTCAAAAGATTTTGGGTCTTTGCGCACCTTAGGAGCTTGAAATTGTAAGTGGTTTTTCTGCAGGTGACGCACTTCCGCGTGAAGGACCAGGTTAGGCTAAGGAAGGGGTGGATGGGTCAGGTTTTCCACTCGGGATTTGATTCAAAGTCGCAGGGTGTGGTAATTTTGATGAGTAAGAAAACGTGATTTGTGAGCGCGAATGAAGTGAGGGACCTGGTTGGGAGATATGTGATTGTGAGTGGGGTGTTAGAAGGGACGCCGGTACTGTTGGTGAATGTGTATGCACCGAATTGGGATGATGTAGATCGAGCCCCAGGTCAATGGGTAGGATACGAATGGCAAAGGACTGGGTGGGTTTATGGAAAAGATGGGTATGGTGGACCTGTGGCGCTCCAAGAATACACCCCAGGGGGAAGGGAGTATTCCTTCTTTTCGCATGTGTACAAGTTATATTCCAGGATTGACTTTTGTGGTGAGCTAAGAGATTTTGGTTGGGGTGGAGGGGGCAGAGTATGCGGGTTAGCAATCTCGGACCATGCGCCCCATTGGTTGGAGATTCGGCTTAGGTCGGGATGGAAGCAGAGGCCAAGGTGAAGGCTCGATTCAGGGTTGTTGGCAGAAAGAGGGTTTTGTGACAAAAGGGCTGTAATTAAAGATAATGTAGAATTGAACCAAAAGGGGAGGTGTCGGTGGACACTTTTTGGGAAGTGCTAAAGGTGGTGGTCCGAGGGGAGATTATCTCGTTCAAGGCACATGCAAATAGGAAAAGGAGGGAGGAATATGAACGGCTAATGAATGAGATAATAGAGGTAGATAGGGAGTACTCGAGGGGTGCCCACCATGGAGGGATTGGCGAGGAGGAAAAAATTAGTGGCAATTTGGTAGGCTGACAATGGGAAGGGTGGTAGGACAGCTTAATAGGGCAAGAGAGGTGCAGTATGAATATGGGGAGAAGGCGAGTTGAATGTTAGCGCATCAGCTACAGAGGCAGGCGGCGTCCAGGGAAGTAGTGAAGATACAGACTGGGCAGGGGATGTGGTGTCGGAGCCGGGCAAGATAAACGAGGCGTTTAGGGATTATTATAAGGAGCTGTACAGGGTGGACCCTGGAGGTGAAGAGGGGGACATGGGACAGTTCTTAGACGAACTGGTGTTTCCACAGTTGGAGGAAGAGAAAAGGCAGGCGTTAACGGAGTCCCTGGGGTTGAGGGAGATATTGGACAGTGTGAGGGGTATGAAGTCAGGGGAGGGGCTGGATGGCAACTCGGCAGAATTTTATGAGGTGTTTGCGATGAACCTGGCATCATGTCTCTTGGGGGTGTTTAATGAGGCATTGGAGAAGGGGGAGCTGCTGGAGACAGTGATACAGGCAACGATTACATTAATACCAAAAAATGGGAAGGACCCGTTGGAATGTTGGTCGTATGGGCCCATATCGCTGTCAAATATAGACGTGAAAGTGTTGGCTAAGTTGGTGGCAAGAAGGATGGAAGGTTGTGTCCCGGGGTGGTCACGGAGGACCAAACAGGCTTTGTAAAAGGCAGGCAGCTTTCTAGTAATATAAGGAAGCTGTTAAGTGTAATTATGACCCTGTCAGGAGCTCAGGTACCAGAGGTCATGGTGTCCATGGATGCGGAGAAGGCATTCGACCGGTTGGAGTGGCGGTACCTGTTTGAGGTCCTGGGAAGGTTTGGGTTTGGGCCAAAGAGTGTGGCCTGTTGTATGTGGCACCGAGGGCGAGTGTGTGGACCATTGACATGGGCTCATGGAACTTTGAACAAGGCAGGGGTGCCCGCTGTCGCTGCTACTGTTTGCCCTGGCTATAGAACCACTGGCAATTGCTCTTAGGGGGCTGGCAGAATGGCAAGGGATTACAAGGGGATGAAGGGAACATTGGATATCGCTCTATGCTAACGACCTACTATTGCAAGTTTTGGACCCGCTGGAGAGCATAGAGAGGATCATGGGCTTGTTGGGGAAGTATTGGGGCATTCTCGGGATATAAGTTAAATGTAGAGAAATGAGAAGTTCTCCCGGTGGGTGAGTTGGGTCGGCAAGCCAATTTAAGGGGGATGCCATTTAAGGTGGCCCGAGACAGGTTTAGATACCTAGGGATTCAGGTAGCAAGAGAATGGGCAATGCTTCACAAATGGAATTTAACAAAACTGATATAGGAGGCTAGGGAGGATCTGAAGAGGTGTGATACACTGCACTTGACTTTGGCAGGGAGGGTCCAAGTGGTGAAGATAAACATTCTGCCGAGGTTCCTGTTCATATTCCAGACACTTCCCGATCTTTATACCGAAGGCCTTCTTTTGGAAACTGGACATAATTATTTCGGACTTTGTATGGGCAGGGAAGGTGCCAAGGGTTAAGAGGATCTTGCTGCAGAGGCAGCAGTGAGCCGAACCTGCTACATTACTATTGGGCAGTGAACGTGGAGAAGGTGAGACGAAGGTGCTAAGGAGAGGGAGTAGAATGGGCTAGGGCAGATACTCTTGAGAGCCTGGTGGTGCAGTACACCATGAAGATCTGGAACCAGCTGAGGAGGCACTTTAGGAAAGTGGGGATATTGGTGTTAACGCCGTTGTGTGAAAACCACCGTTTTGAGCCCGGTGGATAGATGACATGTACAGGAAGTGGAGAGAAGTGCAACAGGGAGGTGAGCGGGTGGTGAAGATTAAGGAGAAATGGGAAGGGGAGATAAACTGGGGATCATGGTGTGAGGCGCTACGAAGGGTAAGTGCGACCTCGTGCATAAGGATGAGCCTGATACAGTTCAAGGTCATACACAGGGTATATATGACGCGGACAAGAACGAGTGGGTTCTTCCAGGGAGTGTTCAGAAGTATGGGCGGGGACCAACAAATCTCACACACATGTTCTGGGGCTGCAAAAAGTTGGAGAAATTCTGGGTGGGAGTGTTCGCGGCACTAGCAAGGATAGTGGGTGAGGAGGTCCAGCCAGACCATTTGGTGGCGATATTTAGATATTGGAGAAGCTGGAGCTGATGGAGGGGAGGAAGGCCAATGTTGTGGCCATCGCCCCTCTGATTGCCCAGCGATGAATCTTATTGGAGTGGCGGACAGCAACGCCATGGGAGGGTAGCGGCCTGATTGGATGACTTGTATGACGTTCTTTGGCTGGAAAAGATCAAATACGAGTTAAGGGGTTCAGCAGAGGGTTTCAAAGCAAGGTGGGGGGGGATGTTCGTGACTGTGTTTGAGGAGTTGTACGTCGCGGAGGGGGAGGGCAAAAATGGGGAAAAACTTGTACAAACTGTATAGTTGTGTGTTGGGAAGTTTGTTTCCCGAATTGTTTGTGTTGTAACATTTCATATATGTTTGGAATAAAATACATTAAAAAAAAAAAAAAGAGAGATTCGGGGGTAGACTGGCCTCTACCATGGAAAGGTGAATAATAGAGTGTTTCGGGCCTTTTATGCGGGGTTGTATTGGTTGGAGGAGGGGGAAGAGTTGGAATTTCCCGCGGTGGGGGAGGAATTGCGGGGGGGTCTGGAGGCGCCACTGGGCCTGGAGGAGTTTCATACTGCATTGGGTAATATGCAGGCAGGGAAGGCACCGTAGTTGGATGGGTTCCCAGTGGAATTTTATGGAGGTTTTCGGATCAGTTGGGTCCGTTGCTCCAGGGATGTTTAGGGACTCTGGTGCAGTGCGCACTCCCGGTTAGGTAGGGATGGAACATAGGGTATCATTATATGCAGATGATTTGCTGCTGTATGTCGGGGACCTGGGGTATATTATGGGTATTTTCCAGAGCCTCGGTGCCTTCTCCAGTTGCAAGTTGAAATGGGGAAGAGCGAATATTTTGTGGTCAGGAGGGGGAGCCTGATTGTGGAGGGGAATTGCTGTTTCGGTTAGCGGGAACTAGTTTTCAATACTTAGGGGCCCAGGTGGCTGGGTATTGGACACAGTTCCAGTCTCGTGTTCCTGCCCAAGTCTTTTTTTCGAAGGGTAGAGTGGCTGATCTCAGCTTTATTTGGGTGGGTAAGGCCCTGAAGATTCAGAGGGGAGTACTTCAGATGGACAAGCGAGGGGGTCTTGTGCTGCAAAACTTGCTGTTCTATTACTGGGCAGCCAATATGGAGAAAGTGTAGAGGTGGTCTGGGGCTCTCTGGGTTCAGATGGAGTCTGAGTCACATAGAGGGACAAGCTTCACTGCATTGGTAATGGTGCCACTTCCATTGGCGCCAGCAAGGTACTCTGCGGACCTATTAATGGTGTCCACATCAAAAATCTGGAGACAACTCCTCCAGCATTTTAAGTTGGGGCAGCCTCCAGGCTGGCTCCCATTTGTGCTAATCCCCTGTTTGAGTCGGCAAGGCTGGATGCCACATTTGGAGTATGGAAAGAGAAAGGTTGGAGAGAGTGAGTGATTTATTCGTGGAAGGGTGATTTGCCAGCCTGGAGGAATTGAAGGAGAAATTTGGGCTGTTTGGCTCAGGCTTGTTTAGGTACCTCCAGGTACGGAGCTTTGTGTTCATATATTTCACTTGGTAATTGTGCTGTGATTCTTACTTTATTCAAAGACCAAAGTTTTGAATAAGTTATTTCAATATTAAACCTATAGTACGGAAGGAAACCAATACTAAAGTACTACAGATAATTGTACAATGTGCTAATTATATAAATTGAGGTCAAGTACATAAAGGTGGAGGACATTGGATGGTTACTTGAGCACATGTAAAGAAATACTTATTGACACTGGAGTAGATTGGAGTCAGGTTTTATAAACCAATAATGTTTCACTCTGAACAAATCTATTTTAAGTAAAGACACACTCTGGTTTCTTGCTTCACCAACTGGCTTTCAGGGAGTGGTGATGTGTCTGTTCTTCATTGCAGGTCTGCTGCAAAGTGATCCAGCGCCTGAAGTAGGAGAAGATGCGGTTGCAACTGCAGATCTTGGAGGTGGAATAACAGATGATGAACGAGAAGAGCTGACAAATGAACTTACCAAAGTAAGGAAGGACCAGTTTGGGAACTGAAGAATGTGTACTGGAAGTTTATTCAATATGACACCCACACTCCTCTTCCAAAGCCCCAGTAACCCCCCCCCCCAACACCATGAAACGTTTCCTTTACGCCCCCCCCCTTTTTTTGACAAGTGTGTACTCATTTTGTTTTTATATCTACACTGTAGTCCAAGAAAATATAGTGATCCTTCTGTGGGCTTCATCTATAAATCTGCCTTGTATGGTATTCTGCTACTTGAGTTAAGATGGAAAATGTGGCTTGGTTTGGAGCGTTCGTGTATAGGACTATAGTAATGGTGAAATACAGTGGTTTTGCCACTTGTAGCCTTGCTGATGCTGACGTGGTGTATGAGTAGTTGCTGAGTGGGTAAATTGCAACTGCCACAGAGAAGGTAAGATTTAGAGGGATTAATCGCCCGTGTTGAAAATAAGGTGTCCCTAGATTGGTGATTTAAAAACAGGAAATGCTGGATGATTGTGCTTTTTAAAAAAAAAAAAAGAAATTGCATATTCTGGAGCATATTATGAAATGATCTGTATATATTTGTTGGAAGAACTGATAAATGTGGTGTCATTTTTACTTTCTTTCTAAAAGCTGAAGTTTTGTGCAAGCTACTTGACCTAGAATACCCCGGAAACAGAGGAGATAGATACTGAATAGTGGAGAGCAAGAGCTCCAATGGTTAGTTAGAGCCGAACAAGGAATGAATACCAGAAGTAGACCATCAGCTGGCCCACAACCAGGAAGAGAATTTGGGCTTGGGTTTCAGAGGCTGTAGAAATCGTAGCATCATTATCATTATCATCTTGGTAACAGCAATATGTAGAGGAAAAGAACCAACAGCAAAGGCACATGAGATGCTGATTTAATGCAAAGCCTTGTGAATTTGTTGTGTGCTGTTTATTAACAGCCAGTTATATGTCTCTTGCTCACTATGCGGCACGGTGGCACGGAGGTTAGCACTGCTGCCTCACAGCACCAGGGACATGGGTTCAATTCTGACTTCCAGTGACTGTGGAGTTTGTACTTTCTCCCGTGTCTGCGTGGGGTTCCTCCCACAGCTCAAAGATGTGCAGGTCGGGTGGATTGGCCGTGCTAAACTGCCCCTTGGTATCCAAAAGGTTAGGTAGGGTTACTGGGATATGGGTATGGATGGTGAATTGGGCCTAGGTAGGGTTAACTATCAGAAGGTCGGTGCAGACATGATAGGCCAAATGGCCTCCTTCTGCACTGTAGTGATTTTATGATACCTGCTGATGATTCTTGGCTGCAGAGTCATTCAACACTGAATATCACTTAAGGGTGACATTGGTAGCCGAGCATTTGATACAACGCAACACTGTAACCATGTACAAACATTTGTGTTTTATTACGGGCCAGGGTTCAGAGAACATGTATCATGGAGTTCACCTGACCCACAACTTTAAATAGATTTTGGCTATGGGGAGAACAAGGGCCCACTCTACAGGTAGAACATAGAACATAGAAAAATACAGCACAGAACAGGCCCTTCGGCCCACGATGTTGTACCGAACCTTTGTCCTAGATTAATCATAGATTATCATTGAATTTACAGTGCAGAAGGAGGCCATTTGGCCCTTTGAGTCTGCACCGGCTCTTGTAAAGAGCACCCTACCCAAACTTAACACCTCCACCCAACACCAAGGGCAATTTGGACATTAAGGGCAATTTATCATTGGCCAATTCACCTAACCCGCACATCTTTGGACTGTGGGAGGAAACCGGAGCACCCGGAGGAAACCCACGCAGACACGGGGAGGACGTGCAGACTCCGCACAGACAGTGACCCAAGCCGGAATCGAACCTGGGACCCTGGAGCTGTGAAGCAATTGTGCTATCCACAATGCTACCGTGCTGCCCTTAAGAACAAATAAATCTACACTATATCATTTTACCGTAATCCATGTACCTATCCAATAGCTGCTTGAAGGTCCCTAATGTTCCCGACTCAACTACTTCCACAGGCAGTGCATTCCATGCCCCCACTACTCTCTGGGTAAAGAACCTACCTCTGATATCCCTCCTATGTCTTCCACCTTTCACCTTCAATTTATGTCCCCTTGTAATGGTTTGTTCCACCCGGGGAAAAAGTCTCTGACTGTCTACTCTATCTATTCCCCTGATCATCTTATAAACCTCTATCAAGTCGCCCCTCATCCTTCTCCGTTCTAATGAGAAAAGGCCTAGCACCCTCAACCTTTCATCGTAAGACCTACTCTCCATTCCAGGCAACATCCTGGTAAAACTTCTTTGCACCTTTTCCAAAGCTTCCACATCCTTCCTAAAATGAGGCGACCAAAACTGTACACAATACTCCAAATGAGGCCTTACCAAAGTTTTGTACAGCTGCATCATCACCTCACAGCTCTTAAATTCAATCCCTCTGTTAATGAACGCGAGCACACCATAGGCCTTCTTCACAGCTCTATCCACTTGAGTGGCAACTTTCAAAGATGTATGAACATAGACCCCAAGATCTCTCTGCTCCTCCACATTGCCACGAACTCTACCGTTAACCCTGTATTCCGCATTCATATTTGTCCTTCCAAAATGGACAACCTCTCACTTTTCAGGGTTAAACTCCATCTGCCACTTCTCAGCCCAGCTCTGCATCCTATCTATGTCTCTTTGCAGCCGACAACAGCCCTCCTTACTATCCACAACTCCACCAATCTTCGTATCGTCTGCAAATTTACTGACCCACCCTTCAACTCCCTTATCCAAGTCATTAATGAAAATCACAAACAGCAGAGGACCCAGAACTGATCCCTGCGGTACGCCACTGGTAACTGGGCTCCAGGCTGAATATTTGCCATCCACCACCACTCTCTGACTTCTATCGGTTAGCCAGTTCGTTATCCAACTGGCCAAATTTCCCACTACCCCATGCCTCCTTACTTTCTGCATAAGCCTACCATGGGGAACTTTATCAAATGCCTTACTAAAATCCATGTACACTACATCCACTGCTTTACCTTCATCCACATGCTTGGTCACCTCCTCAAAGAATTCAATAAGATTTGTAAGGCAAGACCTACCCCTCAAATCCGTGCTGACTATCCCTAATCAAGCAGTGTCTTTCCAGATGCTCAGAAATCCTATCCTTCAGTACCCTTTCCATTACTTTGCCTACCACCGAAGTAAGACTAACTGGCCTGTAATTCCCAGGGTTATCCCTAGTCCCTTTTTTGAACAGGGACACGACATTCACCACTCTCCAATCCCCTGGTACCACCCCTGTTGACAGTGAGGACGAAAAGATCATTGCCAACGGCTCTGCAATTTCATCTCTTGCTTCCCATAGAATCCTTGGATATATCCCGTCAGGCCCGGGGGACTTGTCTATCCTCAGGTTTTTCAAAATGCCCAACACATCTTCCTTCCTAACAAGTATTTCCTCGAGCTTACCAATCTGTTTCACACTGTCCTCTCCAACAATATCGCCCCTCTCATTTGTAAATACAGAAGAAAAGTACTCGTTCAAGATCTCTCCTATCTCTTCAGACTCCATACACAATCTCCCGCTACTGTCCATGATCGGACCTACCCTCGCTCTAGTCATTCTCATATTTCTCACATGTGTAAAAGGCCTTGGGGTTTTCCTTGATCCTACCCGCCAAAGATTGTTCATGCCCTCTCTTAGCTCTCCTAATCCCTTTCTTCAGTTCCCTCCTGGCTATCTTGTATCCCTCCAATGCCCTGTCTGAACCTTGTTTCCTCAGCCTTACATAAGTCACCTTTTTCCTCTTAACAAGACATTCAACCTCTCTTGTCAACCATGGTTCCCTCACTCGACCATCTCTTCCCTGCCTGACAGGGACATACATATCAAGGACACGTAGCACCTGTTCCTTGAACAAGTCCCACATTTCACTTGTGTCCTTCCCTGCCAGCCTATGTTCCCAACTTATGCACTTCAATTCTTGTCTGACAACATCGTATTTACCCTTCCCCCAATTGTAAACCTTGCCCTGTTGCACGTACCTATCCCTCTCCATTACTAAAGTGAAAGTCACAGAATTGTGGTCACTATCTCCAAAATGCTCCCCCACTAATAAATCTATCACTTGCCCTGGCTCATTACCCAGTACTAAATCCAATATTGCCCCTCCTCTGGTCGGACAATCTACATACTGTGTTAGAAAAGCTTCCTGGACACACTGCACAAACACCACCCCATCCAAACTATTTGATCTGAAGAGTTTCCACTCAATATGTGGGAAGTTAAAGTCGCCCATGACTACTACCCTATGACTTCTGCACCTTTCCAAAATCTGTTTCCCAATCTGTTCCTCCACATCTCTGCTACTATTGGGGGGCCTATAGAAAACTCCTAACAAGGTGACTGCTCCTTTCCTATTTCTGACTTCAACCCATACTACCTCAATAGGGTGATACTCCTCGAACTGCCTTTCTGCAGCTGTTATACTATCTCTAATTAATAATGCCACCCCCCCACCTCTTTTTTACCACCCTCCCTAATCTTATTGAAACATCTATAACCAGGGACCTCCAACAACCATTTCTGCCCCTCTTCTATCCAAGTTTCTGTGATGGCCACCACATCGTAGTCCCAAGTACCGATCCATGCCTTAAGTTCACCCACCTTATTCCTGCTGCTTCTTGCGTTGAAGTATACACACTTCAACCCATCTCCGTGCCTGCAAGTACTCTCCTTTGTCAGTGTTCCCTTCCCCACTGCCTCATTACACGCTTTGGCGTCCTGAATATCGGCTACCTTAGTTGCTGGACTACAAATCCGGTTCTCATTCCCCTGCCAAATTAGTTTAAACCCTCCCGAAGAGTACTAGAAAACCTCCCTCCCAGGATATTGGTGCCCCTCTGGTTCAGATGCAACCCGTCCTGCTTGTACAGCTCCCACCTTCCCCAGAATGCGCTCCAATTATCCAAATACTTGAAGCCCTCCCTCCTACACCATTCCTGCAGCCACGTGTTCAACTGCACTCTCTCCCTATTCCTAGCCTCGCTATCACGTGGCACTGGCAACAAACCAGAGATGACAACTCTGTCTGTCCTGGCTTTCAACTTCCAGCCTAACTCCCTAAACTTGTTTATTACCTCCACACCCCTTTTCCTACCTATGTCGTTGGTACCAATGTGCACCACGACTTCTGGCTGCTCACCCTCCCCCTTAAGGATCCTGAAGACACGATCCGAGACATCCCTGGCCCTGGCACCCGGGAGGCAACATACCTTCCGGGAGTCTCGCTCGCGACCACAGAATCTCCTATCTATTCCCCTAACCATTGAATCTCCTACAACTATTGCTTTTCTATTCTCCCCCCTTCCCTTCTGAGCCCCAGAGCCAGACTCCGTGCCAGAGACCTGGCCGCTAGGGCCTTCCCCCGGTAGGTCATCCCCCCCCCAACAGCATCCAAAACGGTATACTTGTTTTGAAGGGGACCGGCCACGAGGGATCCCTGCACTTTCTGCCTGTTTGTTTTTTTCCCCCTGACTGTAACCCAGCTATTCTTGTCCTGTACCTTGGGTGTGGTTACCTCCTTGTAACTCTTCTCAATCACCCCCTCTGCCTCCCGGATGATCCGAAGTTCATCCAGCTTCAGCTCCAGTTCCCTAACACGGTCTTTGAGGAGCTGAAGTTGGGTGCACTTCCCGCAGGTATAGTCAGTGGGGACACCGGTGGTATCCCTCACCACCCACATCCTACAGGAGGAGCATGTAACTGGCCTAGCCTCCATCCCCTCTTACCTGACAGAATATAGCTGCCCTGTGGACTAACTAGATCTCCGCCCTACGACCCTGCTCCCAGTCAGCTACACTTTCTGTAAACTCCTGGCTCTCTTCGCACTCTTTGCGGAAATGTCGGAAACAAAATGAAAGGAGCACCTTACTCCCTCCTCACCTAACTCCCTCGGTCACCAAACTCTCACTATCGCACTCAAATGCACCAAATTCAGCACTCCCTCGGTCACCAAACTCTTCACTATCGCACTCAAATGCACCAAATTCAGCACTCAGTGCAAACAAAGTCTGCACTGTAGGGGATCACTTTTATACTGTGAATCTAGCCTCTGAAAACTGGCCTAATCCAATTAACTAATTAACAAGCTCCAGCTGCAAGTACCTACAAGTAGAAGCCTGTTTAAAGCTTATTGAAAATTCACCTTCTACTAAACCAAACAGCAACTTTTAAGTTAATTAACTAAATAAAAGAAAGACTAAACTTTAGATAAAAATGAAGCCTTATACTCCCTCGGTCACCAAACTCTCACTATCGCACTCAAATGCACCAAACTCAGCACTCAGTGCAAAACATGTGTGATGCAACAGTGATCTCAAGTACTTTAAAAACAAAACAATGTTTATTATATGAATCCAGTTAACATTTTGTAAACATATAGTAAACATCTTAGCAACTATCAACTCAAATACTTCCCCAAAGAACACAGTACTCCAAAAGTAACCCTTAACCTTTCCTAGCAACATCCATAAGACAAATACCCTCTTTAACAAAGACAGCAGATTTAAATTCTCTACTGAGAGCAGTTATCACTTTTAAATTAGCAAGTGATCTGAAGACATTCTTTTCATGCACAGAGAGATCAAAATTACACCTTGTTTGGCTGGAAGCAGCTCCAACTCTGCAAACTAAACTAAACACACACTGTCGCTGCCAGCTCAAAAGCGAAAGTAAAAGCAGACAGACAGCTCAGCTCCACCCATACTCTGACATCACTGCAGCTATTTGATAAACACCCATTCTTAAAGGTACTCTTGCATGACAATTTTATCTCTCACAGTTCTGAAATATATAGAATTAAGTTGGAAGCACTTTTTTTTCCTCTCTACTTTGACTTTTCTTTTTGAGGGAACTTATCTAGAATTCATACCTGGTTGGTAAGTCCATTTAAAGGTGGAGATTTTGTCCTTTGCTATTAAATTGTGCATTGTAAAAATGTTACGCAAAAAGATGTGCAAACACTTGTCGACCCAACAACATTTGAAGTTTGTATGGAGTATTAATGGATATAGTCGAAATAAGGAATTATCTTGCTCTTGTAATACAACCTTTCATTTTGTCAGGGTATCCCAAAGTATGTTATAACTAATAATTCACTTTTTGAAGTTCATTCCCTGTTGCATCGGTATTGCAACAGCCAAGCTTGTGTCCAGCAAGATCACCCAAGTGGATAAAAGATCGGATAATTTGCTTTTGGGTTTTGGTGTTGCTAGGGGTGGACTTTGGACTATATGAAGAAAATTCTCGCATTTTTTGATCCAATTAGAGATCTGGGGTCGCTTCACCCAAAAAATGACCAAGCGTGGGATTTACTGGCTGTTCACGCCGGCGGGACATTCCAGTCCAAAGCCGGCGCATGGGTTTCCCGACAGCGAGGGGTACTGGCAACGGGAAATCCCATTGTCAATGGTGAGACCAGTAGATCCTAGGTGGTGGGCCACCTCCCTCCTGAAAAACATGAGGCTGGGTGGTCGGTAGATCCTGCCTTAAGTGTCATTTTGGGTGAGTTTGGCAAGTTGTTTCCTGCTAGCTTTTTACATGAGATCTAGATCAGGATTCACCCACTCTTAGTCGTTGTTTGGGCCTTGATCTAGCCCACACTTAGAAATGTTTTCAGTAGTGGGGAGCTGAACTTGCCAGCTAGACTGACTCCGCAGGGAACGGGGCACCCTTTTGAAAGGGCGCCTCGATCTCCAAGTGAGCTTGAAGGTCTCTATCCCTCCAACCCATGGGCAAGGCAATGCCACACCCCACATGTGGGCATTTGCCCCCTCCATCACCCCCCCACACAGACATTCCCAACTTTTAGGAAGCCCTTTCTTGCCACCTCTTGCCCACCCCACCTTTCATGCCCCCGTCATTCCCCTTTTCATGGCCCCGCCTCAAGTGATGACCCTTGGCACTGCCAACCCAGCACACTGGAACTGCCAACCTGGCACCAGGACAGTTCCCCTGGCACTTTCGGCCAACTGAGCACACTGGCACTTTGGGTACCATGTTACTGCCGTGCCCTGTCCCCGACCACCCAGGGGCTCCAATAACTTCTAATACCCCCGGAGTGGGCATTCTGCCTGGTTTCTGCTTGTGGACACCAGTACTAATTGGCGCCTGGGTGTGGCCTCGCAGGTGCGGCTGGTGGCCTCACAGGTGCGGCTGGTGACCCCAGGTGCCGGGAGAATAGGCTAATTTTAATATTATAGATCATGCCGGGCGCCACGGGTCAGATGACTGGCGTGAAGCCCGATTTGGCAACGATGCACCCAGTGCGCCCGGTTTATCGGGGGCAATCTGGTGGGAAAATCTGTTGTTCATGTTCAATATTACACTAAGGTCTACAAAAGATTGGTTCATCCAGAAGTCTAGGTACAGGAAATGGGCTTTTAAGGTTATTGCAACACTTTGTAGGCTGAGTCTGTAATTTTAGTATTATACTGTGTAAGCTCTACAATAAGTGGCTGATGCGTAGGCCTAGCAATTGCATCTTGGAGCAACAAATGATCCCTCTGCTGGAGCATGGGTTTGAGGCAGATCCGATAATGGTGCTTGGGTCTTATTTACATAAGAATGACAGCTCACTGATGAATCACATTTTAATTCCTGGTTGCTGTGTGCCAGCGGTGGCCCTTGGGATGATGATTTTAGAGAGAGCTGAGATGTGTATTTTTGGTGGCTCCTAAGGAATGCTGGTAAGATTATATGTAGGTCTGTCGAGCAGCATTCCTTAGGAGCCACCAAATGATCCCTCTGCTGGAGCCTGGGTTTGAGGCAGATCCTGAAAGAAATTTCAGGAAGGGGACAATTTCAGTCCTTAATGTTGTTTTGAAGTAGCCTAGCAGACCCCATTGCAGATAATCACCATAGAATACATCTGTCAGAGAAATATCAGTTGGATCCATCAGCAGCGATCTAGGAATTGGATCAGGTCAATATGCTGATATTAACCAAATGTGCAAAGTCCATATTAACAAATTGACTCAGTGGCCAAGTTAGGTATTGTTCCAAGTGCGAGTCAAGCACCCTCCATTCACATTTTGGCTATGTCCTGCCACATTAGTGGACGCCCTGTGACAATGCTCATGAATTGACGGCTGCGTTGTCCTGCATCAGAGATCTTTTAAAACTCCTGATAACAATAGTGTCATAGCTTGAAATGTGAGTAAAGCATTAAATACAGGTTTATTAATCTAACCACACAACACTCATTTTTGCGAACTAATTGCCTGGTTCCTAAAGTAGCCCTCAGGAAACTACCCATGCACCAAATTGTTTTGCCGTTCCTACTGCAAGATTGTTTTTCCCTGAGACATCCTGTACAATTTCAGACCCAAACCTTGGGCCAGCTGCAATTTGTTTTATATTTAATTACCTGAATATGGTACCAGGAGGAGGAGCAGTTCTCCTTACACCCCAACATTTAAGCCCCCGAGACCCTAACCACCAAACTTGCAGTCTAATTGTGCATCACAGCTTTGGCAAGCTGTGACGCTGTGCTGGTCCTGATGAAATGACTATGGAGCACCTTGGGCCTCACTTTGAGTGCTGGAAACGTATTCTACATTTCTCCCCTTCTCCTCCTCCCCCATCAACCCTGCAATGGAATGTGTAGGCCTAAATTTTATTCCTTTTATGAAGGACCATGCAAAGTGGACAAAGTAGGGGATTGCGTTCACATCATTTTTGATAAATATAAATCTTTTAAAGATCCTACGTCCCTAGGTGGTGCTTGAGCCACTGGATATTAAACAGGAATGGAATTTTCTTCTTCCTATTTTCTGTGGAGGGGGCTCTGGAAGATGACTATCAGAAAGAAAATGTGAGGAGGAAGAGACGGAAGTAACAGTGATTTTTTTCAAAATCTTTATTTGCTTTGCTCAGCTGTGTTGAACTCTCACCTGTGCTTCATCTTAGGTGGAGGAGGAAATCCAAACGCTTTCTCAAGTTCTTGCAGCTAAAGAAAGACACGTTGCTGAGTTAAAGAAGAAACTTGGATTGACTCCACTACATGAACTTAAACAGAATTTGTCAAAAAGCTGGTTAGATGTGCAATCTTCTACAGCGTAAGTGCATAGTATAGCAATGGCCAATAGAACCATGAATTGAATAAATATAAAGAAAGGCTTGCCTCTAGTGGAAGGTAGGCTTATAGTTATCAAAAGGATTGGTGGATCGCACTTTCTTCCTTTTGTTCAAACTCCAGCTTAAAAACTAATTCATTATATTTGTTTACATATACAAGAATGTTGAAATTACTCTTTAGAAAATTTGCTGTTACATTTTTCAATGGATTTTCATTATTTAAAAATTAGGACCTTCATTGTTTAAGACAAAGTTCACTATGCAAACTGAAGTATAATTTGTTAAGTCCACTATGTGAAATTCCTTAAAGTTTGTTATATGTAATTTTTTCCTCTGGTTAAATCGGAGCATTTTTATTGAAGTGTGCTCACCAGGCTAGAGAAAATGTATCTGCAACCAAAGGGATTTTACAAGTTCCTGTTTCATTGCAATTTTTTTTCTTCCCTGTTCCACTCAAGTCATAATTAAGAGCCATAGCACAGAAGAACTGTGTTTTATTCTATTCTGTGCAGTGGCAATCTAATACTTGTAGGTTTTGGGGCCATACAAAGTATCAAAGTTCTCCGTTAAACCTCTCTGACTCTCTAGCTCACATTCCTCTTTAAGATTGCCCTTCAAACCTCCCTTTTTGTCCAAGTTATTGACCATCTGCTCTAATATTGTTTTCTGAGGCTTGATGTTTATGGATAATGGCAATAAACTGCAGTTAATAGGTTTGTAACTTTAACTCTACTGGACCAATCACTATATCCTCCTATGGCAACTTGTGAAATTTAATTAAATAAATCCACCGTCAAAATTTGTCTAGCATTTACAAACCAAAAATAGTTCATGGCTGTCCTTAAGGTATGCAATCAGATGTTCTGTGAAGTAGCTGAGCCAGAAAATCTGTTGTGAGAATGATTACTACTGTTATTTTTTTGTTAAATCCCATCACCTTCTGAGGCAACTATTAATTGTGCAATGTCTTCACACCCTGAGAACCAACTATTTTTAAAAAACTTAGTGCCTCGTTCAGTTTCATCTATTCAAATGTAATTGAGAGGCCAAGACGAGGGGATGTCATTTTCCATCCACATCCAGTGCTGCCATTTAGCTGAAAGGGGTGGTGGCATTTGAGAAAGCTTATTTTGAGTTGACTGGGCTTCCAGGACCGGCAGTGCCAGATGGCGGGTTGGCTCCGCTCGCACCCCCATCCCACGGAGTAACCCGGGGCCATTGGACACCCCGAGGGAGGGGTAAGTGATGGGGCCTGTGCCGGTGGCTCCCGCAGAGGGGTTGCCGGAACATCGCAGTACCTCGGACCCCCCCGGCGCATCTGGTGGGCAGCAGGCAGAATAGGGCGGCACCATGTCACCCGGGACACCCGAGCAGCGGCTGGGTCGCTCCAGGTGACCTGTGCCAACAAGGACCTTGTCGCAGGACTGGAGTCACAGCAGGCCACCTCCACTCCTGCTATGCCATCTGGGGAATCACCTAGGCGTAGTGTTAGGGTCTGTAAGGCCAGAATGTTAGACACCAGTTATGTTGGCATGGGTGCAGGGCGCAGCTTAGTTATTGGGGGGGGGGGGGGGGCGTGCAGGCTCTGTGGGTGGACCGTGCTCCCCACCCTCCTTTCCCCCACCGCAGTGATTCAATCCCACCTTGAGATGGAATGGACAGCTCACATATAGGGATCACCCAGGTGGAAGGTGCTACTGTGGCCATGAGTCAGACGTTGGTATACGTGCGGAGCACCAGAGCTCATCACAGAGCAGGTTGTCGTCATCCTCCATCCCGTGGACTAGACTCGCTGTTACTGCCAACCCAGGGCCTCCACCTCGTAGCGCTGCAGGTATGTATAACGGAGAGGGGTGAAAGCAGGGGGTTTGGCGGGGTTGGAAGTGTGGTGTGTGCGTTTGGGATATGGTGTCCGTGCCTCTGGCCAGCATCCATCTCCTTCCTAGTCGGTGAACCAGGAGGTGACCAGAACGTCCTCCCCTGCTTGCCTGTGCCCCATGTCCTGCTCATCGTCTGCCCCCACCTCCCACTCCCGTATCCTCCTCATCGGACGAGGGCTGCCCTTCCTCCCCATCCTCATCCTGCCCCTCTGCTGCACGATGTTGTGAAGGATACAGCAGACCGCCAAGATGCGGGTGACCCTCTCAGCCTTGTATTGGAGCACCCCTCCAGAGTGGTCCAGGCACCTGAACCGCATCTTCAGGACGCCGAAGCACCTCTCGATCACATCCCTAGTTGCTGCATGGGTGTCGTTGTAGCGGGTTTCTGCGTCGGTCTGTAAGCTCTGTATAGGTGTCATCAGCCACGACCGCAGAGGGTAACCCCTGTCACCCAGGAGCCAGGTGCCAAACCCTCAGCCGGGGTGGGGGAGTGTGTGCCCTTCGAACATGTCAGGGATCGCCGAGTGTGCCAGGATGAAAGAATCATACACACTGCCGGATATCGGGTACAGAGGTGTACAATGCACAGCTGATGGTCACAAACCAGTTGAACGTTCATTGAGTGATACCCCTTCCAGTTGGTGTCGAGAGGCCTGTTTTCTGCAGGTGCCCGTAGGGCAACATGCATCCCATTGATGATCCCCTGGACCTGGGGCATCCCAGCGATGGCAGCAAGCCCAGGCATTCTGGTGGGCGTGGTCCGCAGGGGACTCGATGTATCGCTCCGACTGGTCATACAGCGTGTCGGTGACGGCACGGATGCACCTGTGAGCTGATGCCTGGGAGATGCCGCACAAGTGCCCACTCGATGACTGAAACGACCCCGTTACGTAAAAGTTCAGCGCGACCTTCACCTTGACAGCCACCGGTAGCGGGTGTCCTCCCCTATAACCATGTGGTGCCAAGTGTACCACCATATGGCATATGTGTCGCACTGACTCCCTGCTCAACTGCAGTCTCCTTCTGCAGGCCCAGTCCGGAAGGTCCTCAAAGGACATGCGGTCGCGGTACATGCATGGCCTCATCCGGCGCCTCCTTGGCACCTCCTCCTTCTCCTCGTCCTGTTGGGTGGCCGGCCCTCCAGCTTGAGCGGCTGCCATCTGCCCCTCTGCAGCCCGCTCCTCTGCTGGAGCCCCCGCTTCCTCTCTGACCGGCCCCCGCTCATTCTGCCACAGGTCTGCATGCAGGGCAGTACCATCGCCATGGCGGCCAGCATCGCAGGTTGATGACCCAACGCCATTATTTTTAACCAGGTACCATGGGCTATACGGTGGCCTCGGTTGTCACCGCGCACCCCAACCACACATGCCCCCCCATCGGTGCCCCCGTTCCTGGTGCTCGTCCCTGCTGCCAGGGGTACCGTTGGATGGCATTACCCTCACTGGGGCTGCTGTTGGTGTGGCCCTGGGTGGTCCCATGATGAGTGACTGCCGGTTGGGTGGAGGTGGGGGGGGGGGGGGCGCCATCCATATGGCCGTTGTCACTGCATGCACCCAGGGGCCGGGGTGGGCCCTTGTCCTGTTGGGGGGTCACCGGCTGCTTGGCCTGCCCCCCCCGGGCCCTGGCAGCCCCCCCCCCCCCCCCCCCCCCAAGCCGGTGTCTGGAAGCCCGCAGTCACCCCACACCACTTGCTACCTCCTCTCTCTACTGCCGCAGCTAGCACGGCAGGTTCACAATTTTTTAATAGCACAGAACAACGCGTCAGGAATTCGGCCCAATCCCGGAGGCCCTGGAAAATTGGAGATGCCTACTATACTTTCAGGCTGCATGGCGACCGCTGCGATTTTGTCGTGTTTTGGGGAGCCCGGAGAAACATGATTTGGCATGAAACCGGCGTCAGGCTCGATTTCGGCATCGGAAGCTATTCTCCGCCCGATGGCGTTTCGCGATTTTGGCATCAGCTAAGGGAGAATTCAACCTAGGGTGAGGCCATTTTCGGGTGTCGGAGAATCACGATTTGGTTTGACACTGTCAAATTTTGGCAGTGGAGGCTATTCTCCACCCAATCGTGTTTCCCGATTTCAGGGTCAGCAGATAAAGAATCTCGCCCTTTAGCTCTGTAATCTTTTCCAACAATTTCATTATCACTGACGTGAAGATCACTGGCCTATAATTACCCGGGTTATCCTTGTTACCCTTCTTAAATAATGGGCCAACGTTGGTCATCCTCCAACGAGGAAACAAAGATTTCTGTTAGAGGCCCAGCAATTTCATCTCTTGTCTCCCTCAGTAATCTGGGATAGATACCATCTGGCCCTGGGGGTTTGTCTACCTTAATGCTTTTTAACACGCCTAACAGTTCCTCCATCGTAATAATGACCTGTTCTAACGTGTTTACATATCCCTCTGAGACACCACCAGTCAACTTGTCCCCCTCCTTTGTGAATACCGATGTAAAATACTCATTAAGGATCTCACCTATTGTGATCCTTGAGGGGACAAGCTCTTTCTCCAGCTGCCCTCTTATTCCTAATATATGTTTAAATTGCCTTGGGATTCTCCTTAATCCTGTCTGCCAAGGACATTTCGTGACACCTATTTGCCCTCCAAACTCCCTGCTTGATTGAGCCCTTTTCTACTTTCCTTGTATACTTCAAGTGCTTCATCTGTTTTTAGTTGCCAAGACCTCACGTATGCATCCTTTTTTTTTCTGACTAGACTGGCAATTTCCCTGGTCATCCACAGCGCCGAATCCTGCCTTTCCTGTCTTTCCTTTTCACATACCTGTCCTGCGCTCCCATCAACTGCTCCTTAAAAGACTCCCACGTGCCAAATGTGAATTACCCCTCAAAACAGCCTCTCCCAAACAATAGCCTCCAAATCCTGCCAAATCTGGTTGTAGTTAGCCTTTCCCCAATTTAGCACCTTAACCCGAAGACAACAATCGTTCTTTTCCATGAGTACCCGAAAGCGTACGGAATTGTGGTCACTGTTCGCCACATGTTCCCCCGCGGCAACTTTGATGACCTTGCCCGGCTCATTCCTTAGTACTAGGTCCAGTATAGCCCTTTTTCTCTAGTCGGACTATCCACATATTGTTCCAAAAAACCTTCCTGCACCCACTTAACAAATTCCTCACAATCTGGACTCCCAGCCCTAAGGGATTTTCAGTCAATATGAGGAAAATTAAGTCTCCCACTGCAACAGCCCTATTATTTTTACATCTATTCAGAATCTGCTTACATATCTGTTCTTCAACTTCCCGTGGGCTGTTGGGAGGCCTGTAGTACACCCCCTTTGTGTTTCTGAGTTCTACCCACAGTGCCTCATTAGTTGTTTTTTCCAAGGTGTCCTCCCTCTGTACAGCTGTAATATAGTACGAAGTCTTACAACACCAGGTTAAAGTCCAACAGGTTTGTTTCGATGTCACTAGCTTTCGGAGCGCTGCTCCTTCCTCAGGTGAACTTTGCAATTCACCTGAGGAAGGAGCAGCGCTCCGAAAGCTAGTGACATCGAAACAAACCTGTTGGACTTTAACCTGGTGTTGTAAGACTTCGTACTGTGCTCACCCCAGTCCAACGCCGGCATCTCCACATCACAGCTGTAATATGTTCTCGAACCAGTATTGCAACTCTCCCACCTATTTTACGTCTTCCCCCCCCCCCCCCCCCCCCCCCCCCCCCCCCCCCCCCCACCCAGCCTCTTGCCTAAAGCACCAATATCCCGGAATATTTAGCTGCCAGTCCTATACATTTTTTTTTTTTAACCAAGTCTCCGTTATGGGCAGCATGGTACCGCAGTCGCTTCACAGCTCCAAGGTCCCAGGTTCGATTCCCAGCTTGGGTCTCTGTCTGTGCGGAGTCGGCACGTCCTCCCCGTGTCTGCGTGGGTTTCCTCCGGGTGCTCCGGTTTCCTCCCACAGTCCAAAGATGTGCGGGTTAGGTGGATTGGCCATTCTAAATTGCCCTTGGTGTCCAAAAAGGTTAAGTGGGGTTAAGCAGGTACGCTCCAGGCCCACTGAGTTCGACATCCGCCAGCCTGCCTTTCCTCTTAGCCAGCCTGGCACTGGTACCATGCTCATCCCCAGTCTCTACACTTGCTGGCTTACTGTTCTGATTCCCACCCCCCTGCCACATTAGTTTAAAACCACCAAACCATACCAACAAACCTCCTAGCCAGGTTATTGGTGCCCCTCCAGTTCAGGTGTAACCCGTCCTTCTTGTCCAGGTCCCACCTTCCCTGGAAGACATCACAATGTTCAAATAAACTGAAGCCCTCCCTCCTGCACCAGTTCTTTAGCCACGTGTTCAACTGCCCTATATCCCTGTTGCTAGCCTCGCTAGCATATGGCACCGGGATAATCCTGGGATTACTACCCGAGAGGTCCTGCTTTTTAATCTTTTACCCAACACCCTAAATTGCCATTGCAGGACCTCGATACTCTTTCTACCTATGTCATTCATGCCAATGTGGACGATGAGCCCTATCTGATTTGCCTCCCATTTAAAGGGTGCTCTGTACACGCTCAAAAGACATACAGGACCCTGGCACCAGGGAGGCAAACTACCATCCTGGAGTCCCTTTCAGGGCCACAGAAGTGCCTATCTGTGCCCCTGACTATTGAATCTGCTACTACTATTCCCCCGTCTGTGCAGAAGAGTTGGGAGTGGTGCCTTCCCTCTGGCCACTGCTGCTGCTGTCCCCTGATGAACCTTCCCCCTCATCAGCATCCAAAACAGCATACATGTTAGATAGGGGGACAGCCAGAGGGGAACTCTGCACTGTCTGCCTACCCTGTCTGGCGGTCACCATCTAGGAAGGAGAGGGTGGGGGAGGGGTCCTTAATAAAAATTTACTGCTGCTGCTTTCATGAAAAGGCCTCCCAAAATTATGTGTCTTCTGGTTACCACAGATTGGTATAAAATATTAAATCAAGCTTGCTGCCCTCAAGTAAGTGTGAGAAGAAACAAAAATTCTTATCTTATAAAATGTAACTCAGAATCTACTCCAGTGAGCAGTGTCTTCCTGAGGTTTAGCTTTTGTTTCGGTACTTCTTCCTTCTAGGCATGAGATGGTTTTCTCTGGTAAGGTTGTCTTTATGTTCTCTGTAGATGCAGGATCATTTTAAGTTTACAGCAAAGATGTGTCAGGCACACTCTGGTTTTCGAATGATAGTGTTACTTCAGAAGAGAGAGACTGTTCCTTTCACCATTGGCCAATGTACTCTGTTGATTATTGTTTTGTCTACTATGTACGTACTGTGCATGTTCCCTTGGCTGCAGAAAAATACTTTTCATTGTACTTTGGTACATGTGACCATAAAAATCAATCAATCAACTTCCAAGGTTTAAACACTTAACCAAGCTCTCTCAGAAAGCATCACGGAGGAACCAATCACTGATTTGTTGTCAGGCAGAACACTGTCCCTGGCCAACCCATAAGTTGCCAGCCAAAGCATCTTCCCTCAAAGTGATTCCTAAGATTCACTCGGCGCCATTGAGTCTTATTTCTCATTTCCAAATATAAAACCTGGGAACACAATGTCCTGAAAAGCAGGCTGCTTCAGCTGGGGTCTTCTGCTTAAAGGCACATTTCAATTATGGGTCCACAGACCAAAAAAACAAAATAAAATGGGAACGCAGGAAATGAACAGAAAGGACACTTACAAATATGATGACCATAACGTCGTGTAGTACTTTGTGTGGTCCAACAGTACTATGGATGCTGGAAATCTGAAATAAGAGCAAGAAATACTGGAAAAGTTCAGCAGGTCAGGCAGCATCTGTGGAGAGAAACAGTCAATGGATGAGATTTTCCAACTATACCAGGGGCTCAGCCTGGAGTGGTAACTCAGTTGCACACTGCTGTGACAATTGTCTTTTGCCTTTAATCTGCTTCACCCAACAACTATGCTGGATCTTGACTTCCTGGGTCATTTGGGGAAATTGGTTATTACTATAATGTATCTTCTGTGATTTGGAGTTGCAGAGTATGGTGCAAATTTAATCCATACTACAGATAGGAAACGTGAAAGATCTAACAGATCTGGGATTTGGAAGTAGTTGAGATGTATTTACAGAATTGAAACAAGTGTGGAACCAGTCTGAAGAAAAACAGTTAGAAACTATGACATCTTTTGATCATAGTGGTTTTTAGGTAAGACTTTAATTTTTAAAATTTAAATTCTACAGATTCAAGAAGACATCTGAAACCCTCTCTCAGGCTAGTCAGAAGGCTTCCTCTGCATTTACTAATTTTGGTTCAGCCATTACCAAAAAATTTGAAGATGTTAGGTATGTCTTGAGTTATTTTCTCTAGTAGCGATGATAACCTTTTGCTGCATTTTTACTTAACTGTTTCATGTTTGCTCTTATATTTGAGCACAATTTGAAATGATAAAGTTCAGAGTTCTGAGGCTATATCCAAGTATTCCTTTGTAAAGATGATAACTACTCAAGTCAACCTGGATTGTCTGCTTTTGATGACTTGGAACATTTACAGGTGCCACAGCATCCTAGAATTTGCACCAATATAGGTGACTCCATTGTAAATGAAGATTTGCTTTCACAAAGGTTTTCAGTAACGTTTTGTTTGCCTTATCCAAATATTGCTTTTCATGTATGTGTGTTCCTCCTTCACTACTGCTCCTGAACCCTGTCCTTGGAATGAGCAATAACTTTTTGAATCTGTGCCTACGTTGTTATTTTTGGCTACACAGATGCAAGTCAAATTCATTCATTCAATGCACTTTGCTTTTTCTCCCTTCCCCATTTCATTTTAGTTTTTTGTTCTCACAATAAGTACTTATTTTCTGTGCAATGTGAAAGTGATCATCTGTTCCTGATTTAAATACCCAGCTGCTCCTAAACATTTGTAGTTTATCTTTCTATTACATTCAAACTTATTTCTTTTCTAAAAGCAAAACACTGCGGATTCTGAAAATCTGAAATAAAAACAAAGCTGGAAATGTTCAGCAAGTCTGACAGCATCTGTGGAGACACTTCGAGTCAAATATGACTTCTTCAGAACTTCATGTTTCCAAAGAAGAGTCATTATCAACTCAAAACATTAACCCTGTTTCTCTTTCCACCGATGCTGCCAGACCTGCTGAGTCTTTCCCAGCACTTTATGTTTATTTCTTCCTTTTCTGTCTTTCTCCAGCTGTATCTTCCTCTTCAAGTTCTTTGTCCATTCTGAAGTTTGCATTTATTATTTTCTCTAGTATTTTATGTCTCTCGCCCATCCTCCTTCATTTTGATCCTACTTATTCAGCCTCTTTGTTCCAAGATTTCTTCTCCTATGATCTGCTATTGCTGCCTGTATTCAACACACAGCTTGCGAACCTAATCTTATCTATAAGCTCCGTCTGCTCGCATGCAGTGCACTACTGTTTGTGTGCACCAAGCGTTCCACATAGTGGTTCAAACTCCTTAGACCTTGAAGATTAGAACAAATGATTCCAAATGATTTCTGAATGAACCATTCAAAAATGCTGCTCTTTATATTGATCTAAATGTAGCAAGAGAGCAATATTTTTAAATGAATTGGGGAGCAACTTCAAAACCCATGAAGTTTAGAGATTTAAAGTTTCCAAATTACAAACTGTGGGAGAGGGAACAGCAGCCATTAATGAACCAGATCTGGTTGTAGAAAAGAATACAACCGAGCTGTTTAGAAAGCAAAAAGGTAAGGGGCACTATCCCCCCACCCCCGCCTGGTGGGAGAACCGCCGGGGCGCCGCGCGAATCATACCACGCCGCCCCAAACCCCGCACATGATTCTCCCAACCCCTGGAAACCAGCGGCGCGCGATTCGCACCGGGCTGCTCGGAGAACCGGCGAGCGGCAATTCTCTGGCCCTGATGGGCCAAGCAGCCACTACGTCACGACAGGTTCCCGACGGCGCCGTCCACCCCTGGTCGCTGCCGGCGGGAACTCTGCGGGAACGCTGGGTAGGCGGCCTGTGGAGGAGGGAAGGGGGCTCCTTCACCGGGGTGGCCTCCGATGGAGTCTGGCCCACCGATTGGTGGGCTGGCCTCTTCTCTCTCTTCCCCCCCCCCCCCCCCCCCCCGGGGCCTACCTCCTTCCGCGTGTGGCCCCAGAACACCCCCGCCATGTTGGTGAGGGGCCGGCGTGGGTAAGACGTTCCCCGCGCATGCGCAAGATGGTGCAGCCCAACTGCGCACGTGCAGGATTGGGCTGCCCCAACTGCGCATGCGCGGGTTGGTGTGGCGCCCATTTGGCGCTGCGTAAGGACGCTGGAGCAGCGTGAACCGCTCCAGCGCCGTGCTGGCCCCCTGTGGGGGCCAGAAGAGGTTGTGCCCAGGCCCTGTTCGCGCCGTCGTGAAACGCGACGGCATTCACGACGGCGCGAACACTTGCCCGCCATATCGGAGAATCGTCCCAAGGTTTTTTGTTTAGAGTTTTTTTGCATTACTGTGCTTGGATTTCTTGCATGTGAACCTTGGATTTTGCATGGTAAGATTCAAGTTATTAGCATAGGTTTTGGATTTTGTATATATCACTTGGATTTTGAGCCACCCTTAATGGTTGTTCAATGTGGCTTTATCACCCACACCTTTCCCATCCCTCCATTTCAGAGGTTGGATATTTTACAGCTTTTGAGATTTTTGTTTCATGAGGTGTACATGGATCTGAATCTGTTTTGAGAAGGCGAAGGTGGGGTAATGGGCATCCTTTTGCTACATGTGTGATATAAATTTTGTGGAATATTTTAATCATGTCCTGAACTATGATTGTATTTGTCCATTTTAACATGACCAACACTGTGGAACTGAGTAGAGCAGAGTGTGGATATTGTCAAGTTGTAGTGATCTGAAATTATAAAGCATCTTGGGACTAATGCCATGGCCCAAATGGGCTGGCTTCCCCAAATATTAGGAGGTTAGGCTATGTGTATTAGTTATGTCCAGGCATGTCTCTTCAGAGATACAGCACGAATGTCAGAGCTGAATCAGTTGGCTGTAAGCTCATTATATAATGGACTGACTGGTGGAGGAGAGGTACAGGACCAATAATGCCAGGGCCAAATCCAAAGGTGCATAATTTTAGTTTTTAACTTCTAGGCAGCTACAGAGATGTGCTGCTTTGGCCTCATGCGCGTATAGGGAAAGTGACTCCATGCAAGTGAAAGATCAAATGGGTCTCCTGCACAACTTGAGCACTGGCTGTCAAACTTATTTATACATACTGCTTGTAATTCCAGTGTACTGTAGGCCTTTCAGTATCATGTGATTTTCCTGGTGCCCCACTGTATTTGTTTTATTTCTGAAGACGTTTTACAGAGAAGATTGCATTCTGCATATTCAATTGTAATGTAAATGAAATTCAATAGAACTCATTGGTTTGAGATAGCACAATTTTTTTTGTTGTTGTAATTTTAACTGGAATGTGACTTAGCCTAATTGGAAGTATGAACCAATAAGTAATACTTGTTTTTCCATAATAGCCCTTTGCTTTAAAGCAGTGGTCACATAACTATGAAAAATAATACTATTTAAATGCCCATTACTATATCACTTCGAGTAATTTTTACTTTGCTGAGATGGCCCACAGAACTGATTTTTGTTATTTTTCAGAATATCTCTAGTTCTTGTTAGACTTCTAACTTTTCAAGCAAAAATAAGTAGATGCACCTTATTTTTTTTAACTCTTGCTGAAATGGAGTAGTTTAAATAAAATTGATGAATTTTGGAAACCATGAAGATAATCTACTTGAAGACTATATTACAGTTTTCTGTGACAGAAAACAAAGACCAAGTATTGTGCAGCCTGATATTTTTGATTATCAGGGCTCAATAATCTGTTTGTTTCTTTTCTTCCAATTATTTGAATTATTTTGCAACAGTTAAGTTGTATGTGGTGTAAATATTTTAAAAGGCTTTTGTAAATCAAATCAGAAATATAACTGGTATCTGAAGGAACAGAAGGTCAAACAATTTGTCCTGCTTCTCTCTCTCTCTTCCTTCTTCCCAGCTCCCAAAGGAAATTAGAATTAAAGTTGCCCCTTGATGTAGCAACTGTTGCGTAGTTTTATAATGATCAGATGGCAGAATCTAAATGGAGTTTGGAAACTATTATCTTCTCAGCATGTTAGTAGGAAAATTATTTCCTGCTGAAGTGTAAAAGTAACAGTCACATTTTAGCATTCCATTATGATAGTGCAATGAAACCAACATTGGACCTAATCATTACTGTTGGACTGCAGTGGTTCACTACTTTCTCGAGGAGAATTCTGAATGGCCAATGGGGGGCACGGTGGCGCATTGGTTAGCACTGCTACCTCATGGCACCGAGGACCTGGGTTCCATCCTGGCCCCAGATCACTGTCCGTGTGGAGTTTGCACATTCCCCCCGTGTCTGCGTGGGTCTCACCCCCACAACCCAAAGATGTGCAGGGTAGGTGGATTGGCCATGCTAAATTTTCCCTTAATTGGAAAAAATGTTTTTTAAAAACGGAATGGACAATCAATGCTGGTCTTTGACAAAGCCCATATTCCATTAAAGAGTAAAAAAAAAAGAGAATATGATAATCGTTCTCATTGTCATTAAACCTGACTGTTTTGATCCTTTTATTCGAGCGATACTTAGTGTACTTTTGTCGATAAATATTATATAGTATTCTAATTTGAAAAATGTGACCACAGAGCATTTTGTTGGCTTTTAATGTCTGAATTAATAGTGATATATCTCTGAGCTTCATAGATGTGTAGTTTAGTTTATTCAAAACCTGCAATTCTCATAGAATATTTGTAGACTGAAGTTAATGGTGTAATATGGTTTCTCTTTTCCAAAGTCTATTCTATTTACATGTTGAACTGAATGACCTTTTATAACGAAATAACTTGTACTGTAATCACAGCATGCTTATGATCTTGTCCCACAGGCACTGTATAAAGCTATTTCATCCCTTGGAATTTTTCCAAAGTTTGCTACTCTTTTCATTCCAAAGGCTTCAGTATTTTATATTGTATATTTGAGCTTGTAATTAAAATTAACTGTTTCTCTTCTCCCTTGAGATTCATGAAATTAATGGGTATCCATTATAAACGTCAAATTGATTTTGGAAATTGTCATTTTCAAAATATATAGGAATGCAGTATATAGGAATACTGTATTTGATCAAACTGAAATTTGTGCATGTGTTGCCACAGCAATTGATTCCTCGAGAGTGGCTGCAGAAATGTTGAAATCAATTTGAAATAGAACATTTAAAAGGGCAAACCTTGAATATTCAGTAGTATATTGAATTGGAACAAAATTCCCAATCAGCCACTTGCATATATGAAATGAAATGAAAATCGCTTATTGTCACAAGTAGGCTTCAAATGAAGTTACTGTGAAAAGCCCCTAGTCGCCACATTCCGGCGCCTGTTCGGGGAGGCTGGTATTTTTTTCTCTTAAAATGGTACACTGTTTTAAACCTGAAATGCTCTTATCTCTTACTCCTTTAGTTTTCAATTCGGAACTAAAATTGATTTTAAAGGAAAATCTTCGTCTTTTTGCTTGTTCCAATGCCCATGGAGTTGACCCCAGGTTAACAAGCAGGGAAATCACAGCATGCTTATGATCTTGTCCCACAGGCACTGTATAAAGCTATTCCATCCCTTGGAATTTTTCCAAAGTTTGCTACTCTTTTCATTCCAAAGGTGATGGCTTCATAGAATTTTACAGAGGGAGAAAAAAAACCTCTTCTGATATGGTATTAATTTAAAGAAAAAAATATATTTTTTGTAAGATCAGATGAATTTGTCAAATGTTTCCCTCTGAATCTGAGAAATAAAGCTCCAGAAGTGGTGGCATTATCTTCATGGCTAGGTCTAACGAGCTTTTATACATTGTAAAAGTAAATTGTCAGCTACCTTAAGTCTTACATCCATGCCTCAATCAACAGCTTAATTTCACTTTCTGATCTGAAGATTGGTCAAACCTCTGATCAGCAGTATTGATTCCACTTTTGAATTCTGATCAGCTCCCTATGTGCCACTTATTTTGAACTGTACTCAATATAAATTAACATCAGTGAAATTTGGTGATTACACTCTAAAGGCCTTTGTTATCGAACAGAAGGGAAGTTGCACATTTCTTCAATCTGCTTTTCATATATAACAAATGCATATTTTTCTTAAAATTGCTTGTTTGTGAAGAATTACACAGCGCTGACTGGAATTTAAAATTCCTTTGGAGCATTGAGGTTTCTTTCTGCCTTCATCTCATCTCGGTAGGGTTGGGCCTTGATAACCAATGTACCTTGTTAGTAGCAGTATGTTTCTATTATATCTAATTTAGAATCATGCATGACTGCTCAGCAATAAATTTCAGAGGGTATATTATTTTGCTTGTAGGTCAAGGAAGGATTTGGAGCCAGTTAAAACTTTGTGCAATAGAAACATTCTGACTTAACTTTGGATGCCTTTAATCAGCAGCTGGTCACAAAAGCCTAACTGCCCTGGCCTCACTCCCAGTTCCTTGGCATCAATGACACTCGGCCAATGGGGAATGCGGGACAAACTATTTATTTTTTACACCTTACTAGGAGGACTCAACACAAATTCTTGAGTCACAGAAATAAGCACGGTCTGGTCCTTTTATTTCAACTTGGGATTCCTTGTACATACAGTAATGGACTTTTATTGACAACCACCACAGTCCAAAAATTAAAGACTTTTGTTTCCATTATTTTATGAACCTCAAAAACCTTGGAAGATATTTGGGATGTTGTACTGATACACACACACCTTTGAAAAGACAATAATTAATCATGCAATCTAATTTTGAAGATTGGTTAGCTGTATTTGAATTGAAGGAGACAGGTGTCTATTCTTACATGAAATCGTGGACATATTGGAATGCAGAATTGATATTTCTTTAGTGCGTTGACATTTTTAAAGTCCAGATCTACACCCAGTTTCTAGCGGGGGGGGGGGGGGGGGGGTTCATGATGCAGCTAATGCAGTCTTCCCTAGCTTTTCTCCAGATTGTTCACTAATGGGAACATAATGTTGTATCCAGTTTTGTTAAGTAAGCTTGGAAAACTGTACCTAAGTCTCTGTGTTCATTCAGTGTTTCCTTGTGATTTTAACATAGTGCTTTGCAACTTTGTGTACCATCTTTTCTTCAAGTTTCTGCATTTCAAAAATTAAAATTTCTACAATTCCCATTCCTTATTGTGCTTGCCTTGCCTGGAAGAGTAAAGATCAAGCATTGGTACCTAATTAATCAAATTGTTTATCTGGCATGGTGGATGTCCTCTGGTTACATTAGATATTTATACCTAAAATAATTTTAAAATTGCAGTCGAACAATTTTCCTTTGTTATTCTCCAACTCAGCAACTTGTGTAAGAGCATAGATACCACTTTATAGTTGCAAATAGGACTTTGGCTTATATTAATAGTCAAGACTATAAACCAACTACTTGTATCAAATGGAACACACATTTCTGGTACTGTAATGTTGAAATAATGACTAGAGAAACACCGCAATATATTCTGCATTGTTTTATATAGCTTGTATAAGACTTTGAGTAGAATTTTAATAGTCATTCTACTGTATCTGCATCATAGGCTAACCTTCAGGTTACTATAAACTGCAGATGCAAGGCTGTGACTGGAACGACCCATATAGTTTTTCTTAGAGTTATTCCTTGGGTTTGTTGGTTAAGAATGACTTGCACTTTGGCAGGTCTGTTCTGGAGGAAGGTGTTTCGTCTAGATTGAGAAGATTGCCTTTCCTCCCACAACCATCCCCTCCTCTTAAATACTACTGACAGTGTGACCTGTGGAAGATGCTGGAATGAAGAGCAAAGGTAGGCAATCTAAACTTTCTTTGTCTTCATTTCTTGAATGGAAGTATCCTCTACATACCAAGATCCCATTCAACCTGTTGGAGAATATAAATAGTGAAACATTCTTGCTGTGTTCTGCCATTTCTGGAAAAGAACTGATGTCTTTGCCCAAAAGAGCATCTTTATGCAGTACGAGAGGGGGAAATATGCTTGAATGATGTTCTACTGTCTTGAAGGAACCCCATTTAACCCCTCTTGTCAACCTTGCTCTTTCTCCAGTACGTCGAGGGTGCTTCCATTTGAAGGCAAGTAATGCAGTTGTTTTTCTTACTGCTTTATTTGTCACAAACCCCATAGTATTCTCTCCTTTTCTCCCTTAACCCCCCACCACCCAATAAGAATATCCAATAATGTAGTAGCTTACAGCTCCTAGACACAGACTTTCCATTTGAAAGTAACTTAGTAATGTTGATAAGTAGTTGGGTAAGTTGTCTTCCTGCATGTGCATTTATCTTGCATTTCCTCAAAACTGAAAAGGGATCATACAGTTTTGTGAATGTAAGGCATTTTGGCTTTGCGACTTGCTAAATAAGTCCTACTCGTCTTGTTCTGAACATAATATAGTTTAGTCCTGTTGCAGTTTAATATTTTTCAAGACTGAGCAGCTGCAGAATTAAAGTGTGAAGTAAGTTTGTTTTGGTGCTTAATTGCTGACAATTATAAAAAAGAAATCCTGAAATTGGGTATGATGGTTCTCTGAAGTAACAGCTTTTTCAATGCTTCTGGTTGGTTCTTTTGAAATAAGGAAGAACTCTAGTTCTGTATCTCATGTTATGGCTGGATTTTCATCCTCAAAGGGGGTAGCGGGAGTCAGGAAAATTCCTGCTTGACTCACCTGCGTCGGGAAAAAAGACAGGACGTTCACAGTGGGAGGGTGGGTGTGGACTGCAGTGAGGCCAGCTGACCTGAGAAAATGTTCAGAGGCAGCCATGGGATGCTCGGTGCTGAGATGGGCTGTGTAAAAGGCCTGCCTTCGAGCAGTGGGACATGATCCCATTTATAATGAAAATAGAAAGGCTCTTTATCCCTCACCGGCCTCTCACTCGCCATGCCAATTCATGTCTCCCTCTCCCCCACAGAGTATCTGCTATATTTCGGGGCTCTAATGGATGTCTGGGCTTTCCTCCAAGCCTCATTGTTCATAATTTTCTGAGAGCCCAGGAATCCATTAAAGTACTGAAACACTTGAGTCCTAGGAAAACATTATCTCTGACCTATGTTGTCAATTTCACAATGTTTATTTATGCATAATAGAGTTTCAAGTGATTGCAGTTGCAGCTATTCATTCTTTAAAGGGTCTGGATTATTGACACTTTTATTGGCCTGTAGTAAAATATTGGCCTGTTGTTAAAAGGATTTTTTTTAAAGTGGAAAATTATTAATGTTTCTTTAAAGCTTTTTTCACACATTCTATTGCCATGAGAGGGTTCACTGATTCTATACAGCATATAGTGGTGAATGAGCATGCAAGTGCCATATCTAGGCATGGGGGCATGAAGGCCATAGCGGGTGGGTGGAGGGAATACCTCCGCATGGGGGCATGAGTGGTCATTTGGGGGTGGGGCATACCGTTGCATGAGCATGAGGGGCCATACGGGATGAGTGGGCCGGCATGGGGGGGGGGCATAAGGGGGCTTCAAAATGTTCCCTCGTGCAGATTATGGTTCATGACACCACCTGAGATGTCGTGAACCACGACTGTTGCCTGACTCCATGAAAATTGAGGAAGACTAGGACATGCCAACCCCTGCAATGGAGCCAGCTGAGTCGGGGGTGCAGGCTTGCAACTGAACCAGCCTCCACCTTGAATTATACTGCTGATAATTGGAAATCCTGAGAATAGGGTTGGAAATCCCAAATTGGGCCCCAGCCACCATTTATACCCCTCTGTGGTGACTCTCCCATTCTGCTGCATTGCTGTGTAGCAAGAATCTCGCCAGGATAGTAATTTTCAGTTTTCTTTCAACATTAATTTGTGTTCTTTTGCTAACCTTTTGCACCAGTGAAATTGATTAAACACATTGATTACACACAATTTTCTTCTGGCTTTCATAAACTTGAGTATGTGCACCTACACACTTGTTTGTATTGCAGCACACATGTTTGTGATCCATGGACTGAATTCTTTTCATGACAGGTGTGTCCTACCTGTACATGTAAGAACGCATCGGCGGTAACCATGCATCCTTGAACCAATGCACCCTTGCAAAGAATACTTAAGTGACATGAATGACCTTTCAAAAAATGTTTTAATCGTGTGAACTCCCATTACAACTAGAGATATAGTCAAGTCCCTTTAAAATCTATTTTGCATTGCTATAGATAAGGTTTAATGACGGTATAAGGCTTCAAAAGGCCCTGTCTTAACTGTGAGTTCATAGGAATAGAAGGAGAAACTTTCCAGGTGAGCTTGGGAACTGCCATCTTAAACATCACTTTGTATGGAGAGGATGGATAAATCTTCTCTCTCCCGACCAAACGAGAAGCTGAGATACAGCCAATTTTCTGCCTTCCCCTTCCTTTCTCCTGTGTATAAATGAGACCTATGCTCTCCAGCCACTGCAATTGTTTTCCCAGGTGATGCTTGAATTTTCACACCATTGCCTGAGTACCACTTTGGATTGGTCTTGGGTTTTACTTTTAGACCCTCAAGTGTCGCAATTGTACTGGGATGGACAAATCATTTCATCATGAGGAAATTTAATGATACATTTACTTCACTTAAAGCAGGGATTATATTCTACTGACATTTGTGTGAAAGAATGTACCTGTATGCATCAGTGGTGGCCATGCACCCTTGAACCAATGCGCCCTTGTAAAGAAAATTTAAGTGGGCTGAATTACTTTTAATTTTGTCAATTCCCATTTTAATGAGAGATGGTAATTGAGTCGCTCTGGGATTGATTTTATATTGCTGTAGAGAAGGTATGATGGCTATGTAAGGCTTCAAAAAGGATTCATGCTATTTTTCAACTGTTATTAGTTTTGCTGAGGTCTGTCATGGGATGTCGCTCTTATCACCCATGCTACTATTTTATGCTGTAGACCTGTAGTTAATGCACCGCCTATTTAGGATTACAAAATCCCAAGTTTAATTTTGTTCATGTTATAACTGATACGGTTGTCATAAGGCTTTATTGGCACGAGGGAACTCGGAGAGGGAAATAATTTAGGAGTTACCACTCTCGCTCTCTCTCCAATGACCAATATCAAGCAATACACAAGTTTAGGCATAATCTAAAGACTGAATCTGGCTCCGTTGTGATGCCTGCCCCCCTTCCAGTGTGAATGAGTTGATAATTATTGCCTAGGTTTATGCCAAGAATAGTAACTTGCATTAGCTATTGGAGGGCTGCTGGCATCAGCACTGTACCTCGTGTTGAGTCAGAACCATAAGAGAAGGAAAGAAAGTTTGGAGGAACTGAGGTTGATGGTTAGTGGAAGAGGACAAGTAGGACTGCTGGTTGGAAGTACCCAGCAAACAAACCTTTGTGACTTGTCCCAGTATGACTCAAAGTGAATGAACCACAAATGCTATTCATAATGGTGCTGGAGCAGAGCTTTGTCGTCTTTGAGAGAAATTCAACCTGCCCCTCATCACCAATTCTGAAGTGTAGAATTAAGTAATCATGTGAATTAAGATCTAGTACTAAATGTCAAGGACTTTTCTTTTATGATTATTTGTTAATTTTGCAGTTAGACCTGTCTTTAACCAATGATGAATCACTTAACACTAACACTTATATTCTGCTCCAGTTGAATCTTGATTTAAGACTTTACTACAAATCCTGTGATTTCTGATTTACTAATCTTTATTTATTAGTGTCACAAGTAGGCTTACATTAACACTGCAATGAAGTTACTGTGAAAATCCCCTAGTCACCACACTCCGGCGCCTGTTCGGGTACATTGAAGGAGAATTCAGAATGTCCAATTCACCTAACAAGTACGTGTTTCGGGACTTGTGGGAGGAAACTGGAGTACCCCGAGGAAACCCACACAAACACGGGGAGAACGTGCAGACTCCGCACAGACAGTGACCCACACTGGGACTCGAACCTGGGTCCCTGCTGTTGAGAAGCAACAGTGCTTAACCCATTGTGCTACTGTGCCGAGCAGTATGCCAACATTTTAATCCAAGAACAAAATGCTGATACTAGAAAACTGAAATAAAGCAGCAGTTGCTGGAAGTACTCAGCAAGTCAGATAGCATCAGTCGAGAGCGAAACAGAATTAACATTTCTCTCCATGCTGTCAGACATACTAAGTATTTCCAGTATTTTTTGTTTTTATTCCTAAAATTTTGAACTTGGACCAAAATTGCAATTGGATTTCTGCTAGCATATGTCATATATTTTTGTTCACAGGGTTATATTTAATGCCATTATTAATTCTTATGGTTCTGATAAAGAATCAAAATTATAGTTTCTAAATACAGAGTTTTTTGTGCATGTGTCACGTATCTGAACCAAGTTTAAACTGTTAAGTGATTCTTTGTTTTTTAAATATGTTTATTCAAATTTTCCAACAGAATTTTTAACAACCCCCCCCCCCCCCCCCATAACAAAAAGAAAGAAACACAAACACAACAGTCAAAAATTATACGAAACTTATACGTTGGTTTTCCCCCATGTACAGTAACCCCCTCGTATGACATTCAGAGGTACCCATAGGGAAGACCCCCCCCCCCCCCCCCCCACCACCCTTGGGTTGCTGCTGCTGCTGACCTCCTCCTAACGCTCTGCGAGATAGTCTAGGAATGGTTGCCACCGCCTGAAGAACCCCTGCACAGACCCTCGTAAGGCAAACTTTATCCTCTCCAGCTTGATGAACCCTGCCATGTAATTTATCCAGGCTTCCACACAGGGGGGCTTCGCGTCCTTCCATAATAGCAAGATCCTCCGCCAGGCTACCAGGGACGCAAAGGCCAGGATACCGGCCTCTTTCGCCTCCTGCACTCCCGGCTCGTCCGTTAACCAAATAGTGCCAACCCCCAACTTGGCTTGACCTGGACTTTCACCACCTTGGACATAGTCCTCGCGAAACCCCTCCAAAACCCATCCAGTGCCGGGCACGACCAGAACATGTGGACGTGATTCGCCGGGCTTCCCGAGCACCTCCCACATCTGTCCTCCACCCCAAAGAACCTACTCAACCTCGCCCCTGTCATATGCGCTCTGTGAGTAACCTTGAATTGTATTAGGCTGAGCCTGGCGCAAGAGGAGGAAGAATTAACCCTACTCAGGGCATCAGCCCACATACCCTCATCTATCTCCTCCCCAAGCTCCTCCTCCCACTTGCCCTTTAACTCCTTTACCGAGGCCTCCTCCTCCTCTTTCAGCTCCTGGTAGATCGCCGAAACCTTGCCTTTTCCAACCCATACACCCAAAATTACCCTGTCCTGAATCCCCTGTGCCGGGAGCAGTGGGAATTCCCTCACCTGCCGCCTCACAAATGCCCTCACTTGCATATACCTGAAAGCATTTCCTGGGGGTAACCCAAACTTCTCCAGCGCCCCTAGGCTCGCAAACGTCCCATCTATAAACAGGTCCCCCATTCTTCTAATCCCTGCCCGATGCCAGCTCCGAAACCCCCCATCCATCCTTCCTGGGACGAACCGATGGTTCTCCCGAATCGGGGACCAAACCGAGGCTCCCACCTCGCCCCTTTGTCGTCTCCACTGCCCCCAGATCTTCAACGTCGCCGCCACCACCGGACTCGTGGTGTACCTTGGCGGCGAGAGCGGCAGCGGTGCCGTCACCAGCGCCCTCAGTTTCGTGCCCACACAGGACGCCATCTCCAACCTCTTCTACGCCGCCCCACTCTCCCTCCATTACCCACTTACGGATGATCGCCACATTGGCAGCCCAATAATAGCCGCACAAATTTGGCGGCGCCAGCCCTCCCTGTCCCTAACACGCTCCAGAAACACCCTCTTTATCCTCGGGGTCTTATTTGTCCACACAAAACCCATGATGCTCCTACCTAGCCGTTTGAAAAAGGCCTTGGGAATCATAATGGGAAGGCACTGGAACACAAAGAGAAACCGCGGGAGGACCATCATTTTAACCGACTGTACCCTGCCCGCTAGCGAGAGTGGCAGCAGATCCCATCTTTTGAAATCCTCCTCCATCTGCTCCACCAACTGCGTCAAATTGAGCTTGTGCAGGGCCCCCCAACTCCCAGCCACTTTCCCCCCCCTCTTCAACGGTAGGTCGTCTATCCCCTTTCCCTGGTCCCCTGGATGCACCACAAAGAGCTCACTTTTCCCTACATTGATCTTGTGCCCCGAGAAGTCCCCAAACTCCCTTAGGATCCGCATGACCTCCACCATCCCCTCCACTGGATCCGCCACATACAGCAACAGGTCATCTGCATACAGCGACACCCGATGTTCCTCTTCCCCCTCAGACCAGTCCCCTCCATTTCCTGGACTCCCTTAGTGCCATGGCCTGAGGCTCAATTGCCAATGCAAACAACAAGGGGGACAGGGGGCACCCCTGCCTCGTCCCTCGGTCCAGCCGAATGTACTCCGACCTCCGCCGATTCGTAGCCACACTCGCCACCGGGGCTCTAAATAGCAACCTGACCCAGCTGATGAACCCCTCCCCGAACCCAAACCTCCGCAGCACTTCCCAAAGATACTCCCACTCCACCCGGTTGAAGGCCTTCTCCGCGTCCATAGCTACCACTACCTCCGCTTCTCCCTCCACCGAGGGGATCATAATCTCATTGAGGAGCCTCCGCACATTAGTGTTTAGCTGCCTGCCCTTTACAAATCCCGTCTGGTCCTCGTGAATCACCCCCGGGACACAGTCCTCAATTCTCGTAGCCAGCAACTTAGCATCCACATTGAGGAGCGAGATCGGTCTATACGACCCACATTGCAGTGGGTCCTTGTCCCGCTTCAGGATTAGAGCGATCAGCGCCCCGCACATTGTCGGGGGCAAGGTCCCCCCCCGTCCCTTGCCTTATTGAAAGTCCTCACTAGCAACAGGCCTAGCAGGTCCACGTATTTCCTGTAAAACCCGACCGGGAACCCATCTGGCCCCGGGGCCTTCCCCGCCTGCATGCTCCCTAATCCTTTAACCAGCTCCTCCAGCCCAATTGGCGCCCCTAAACCTCCTGCTCCTCCACCGTCGGGAACCTCAGCTGATCTAAAAATCGGTGCATCCCCTCTTCCCCCGCTGGGGGCTCAGATCTGTACACATCCCATAGAAGTCCCTAAATACCTTGTTTATTCTCACCGCACTCCGCACCGTATTCCCCCCGCTATCCTTAACTCCACCTAGCTCCCTCGCTGCTTCCCTCTTACGAAGCTGGTGTGCCAGCATCCGACTCGCCTTCTCCCCATTCTCCTACGTCGCCCCCTGCGCTTTCCTCCACTGTGCCTCTGCTTTCCCTGTGTTCAACAGGTCGAACTCCACCTGGAGGTTCCGCCGCTCCCTGAGTAGTCCCTCCTCTGCATATCTCCTGTCCACCCTTAAGATCTCCCCCACCAACCTCTCCCTCTCCCTGCCCTGTCTCTTCTGGGCCCTGATGGAGATTAACTCTCCCCTGACCACCGCCTTCAGCGCCTCCCAGACTACCCCCACCTGTACCTCCCCGTTGTCGTTGGCCTCCAAATATCTTTCAATGCACCCCCGCACCCACCCGCACACCACCTCATCCGCCAATAATTCCACATCAAGATGCCACAGCGGGCGCTGGTCCCTCTCCTTTCCTAACTCCAGCTCCACCCAGTGCGGGGCGTGTTTTATATGGCTATGGCCGAATACTCCGTTCCCTCCACTTTCGGGATTAGCGCCCTACTCAAAATAAAAAAATCTATCTGGGAGTAGGCTCTATGGACGTGGGAAAAGAATGAAAATTCCCTGGCCAAGGGCCTGACAAACCTCCATGGATCCACCCCCCCCCCCCCCCCCCCCCCCCCCCCCCCCACCCCCCCCCGCAATCTGGTCCATAAACTCCCTAAGCACCTTGACCGCAGCTGGCCTCTTACCTGTCTTAGACATAGAGCGATCCAGTGCTGGGTCCAGCACCGTGTTGAAATCCCCCCCATTATCAAGCTTCCTACCTCCAGGTCCGGAATCCGACCCAGCATGCGTTTCGTAAATCCGGCATCATCCTAGTTCGGGGCATATAGGCTTACCAGTACCACCCGCACCCAGTGCAACCTACCGCTCACCATCACATATCGACCTCCATTATCCACTACAATATTCATTGCCTCAAACGAAACCAGCTTCCCCACCAGCATTGCAAACCCCTCTGTTCTTCGCATCCAGCCCTGAATGGAATACCTGTCCTACCCATCCCTTTCTCAGCCTAACAGGATCTGCCACCTTCAAAGAGAGGGGGGCTGCTTTCCCCCCCCCCCGCCAACTTGCCATCTCCTTTTCTAGACCAGCCACGTGCCCGCGCCTCCCGCACCCTCCAGTCCCCCAGACGGCGGACCCCCACCCCGACCACCTCTCCCTACTTCCAGCTCCCCTTTGGCCAATGCAGCAGCAACCCTATACCCCCCACCCCCACCCCTCCCCCTACCCCCGCTAGATCCACATCGAGCCCTTTTGCTCCCCCCATAACACTCCCGTAAGTCAGCTGACCCCGGCCTCTCCCGCCATTCCATCGACCCACCCCAGTGTGAGAATCCCCCCCCCTGGCAGTCAGTGTGCGCTCCTCTCCAGCGCCACCCATCCTCCCCGGCCCCCACCCCCGTCCTTCCCTAGCGCGGGAAAAAGCCCGCGCTTTCCTGAGCTGGCCCCGCCCCCTCTGGCACAGCTCCTTTTGCGGCCTTACCCCAATTCCCCATCCCCGGGCCTCCACTCCCCCTCTTCCTTTGTGGGGGTCTGCCCCTCCAACACCGACGCCCACACTCTCCCACACTCTCCCACAGTCTCCCCATCAAATCCCTTCACCCATCCCCATCCAACACCCAAACCAAAGGAACATTCCCTAAACGTAATAAACACCATATATACAGTAAACATCCCCCCCACAACAAACCCTCAATTTGAGTCCAACTTTTCAGTCCGTATAAAGCTCCATGCCTCATCAGGCATTTCAAATTAGTGGTGCCGATCCAGGAACGTGACCCACAATCGCGTTGGCTGCAGCATACTGAACTTCACCCTCCTCCGATAGAGCACCGCCTTAGCCCGATTGAAACCAGCTCTCTTCTTAGCCACCTCTGCACTCCAGTCCTGGTAGATTCGAATCTCTGTGTTCTCCCACCTGCTGCTCCGCTCTTTCTTAGCCCATCTCAGGACACACTCTCTGTCCATAAAGCGGTGAAACCTCACCACTACAGCCCTTGGCGGCTCGTTGGCCTTGGGTCTCCTTGCTAGGACCCGGTGAGCCCCATCTAGCTCCAGGGGCCTCGGGAAGGCTCCCGCGCCCATTAGCGAATTGAGCATCGTGCTCACATATGCCCCAGCATCGGGCCCCTCCACTCCTTCAGGGAGACCCAGAATCCGAAGATTCTTCCTCCTTGACCTATTCTCCAAGTCCTCAAATCTTTCCGCCCACCTCTTGTGCAGCGCCTCGTGCGCCTCCACCTTCACCGCCAGGCCCAAGATCTCGTCCTCGTTCTCCGAGGCTTTTTGCCGCACCGTCTGGATCGCCGCCCCTTGGGTCTTCTGGGTCTCCACTAGCTTCTCAATCACCGCCTTCATTGGCACCAGCATTTCGGTTTTCAGCTCCTCAAAGCAGCGTTTAAGAAACCCCTGCTGCTCCTACGACCACTGCGACCATGCTGCTTGGTCTCCACCCACCGCCATCTTGTTTTTCCTCCCTCTCACTTTTCGCTGCTCTAAGATCACTTTTTTCACCGCTCCACTCCTGGTCCAATCCATATAATATCGGGGGGACCCTGTTGTCACCTTCCCACACTGGAAGCCGTCGAACAATTGCCGTTGGGGCCCCTCTGCAGAGCCCAAAAGTCCGTTCCCGGCGGGAGCTGCCGAACGTGTGACCTACCTAGGCATAGCCGCAACCGGAAGTCAAGTGATTCTTTGTTGTTGCTTTCTGCTTCCTTCTTTTTAAAAAAAATTTAGTGTACCCAATTAATTTTTTTCGCCACCGTGCTGCCCTCTATGCTGCTTTGCTTTTGGAACTGAAATACCAATTTAATTTTAAACGGAAATAGATACATTTGAGTCTTTTTTTGATTTTTGAGCCCTGGAGCAAATAAATCGATATAACTGTCATGAACCTCTGTGTTTAGGCTGAGGATATTATAAATTTACATGGTTGGTGAGTGAGCGTCGCAAGGAGATATAATATCATTCTGATGCACTTAATCATGTACGCTCTTATTATAAACTTTTAAAAGCTTTTCCAAGAATATAAAAGAGCGACAGGATCTCTTATCCCGAAATCTAGAAGGACTTGAAAACCAGCTTCATTCGAAGATGGGATCTGAAGTAGCCATTTGAGTAGAACCATTTTATCCTTTTATTTTTCATACTTTTATTTTATGTATTTTAAGTATATGCTTGGCCTAGGACCCCAAATCTGTAAAACCCCAAAACTGATACAAGTCCGGTCCTGAGTTTCCCGGATACGGGCTCCAGTACCCACCTGTATCTGCATCTTGGTGATTAATGCATTGCCTATTCAGGAGCTGACCAAAGCTTGTAGAGACATCTTACTAACCACTTCTAGAAAAATCTGGCTAATTTAGAACTGTGATATTATTACCCAGGGTTCCAAAGTTTGAAATGTTTAAAATCAATTAAATTTACAGTGGTAGTGATCTGTCTTGTGTTCAATTTTCTTGTTAATGCTCACCGTCTCATGATGACATCCTGCAGATTACATGCTTTTTCACATTCTTTTAGGTAAGAAAGGTAAACTTAAAAATATTGAAGTACAAAATTAATTTGTATTCACTTCATAAAATTAAACATTACTTGCGAATAAAAATGCATGGCTGGATGTATTACATGTAGAAGTGTAGTCTGCTGAACAACAAATGGAAAATTGTGTTTTTTTAAATATTTAATGAAGTTTTAAGGTGTTTTGAGAACATTATGCTTCCTATTAATCTGTTCAATATTGTAAATAGAATATTACATGTTTTTAAACTAACCTTTTACTGTTTCCTTAATGCTGGCTGATTAGCATTCATTCTCTACGGCACTCAATTAGCATGCCTGCTATGAGGTACTGTATTATATGCATTGAAATAAAATATTATGCTAAATCCAATGTTTGTGTTAGCACATTGTAGCTAGCAGACTCCGTAGAGTGATGGTTGAAAGCTTTTTGTTTTTAAATTTGAACATTTGACTTGACCAGAATTCTATCGTGGCTTTCATTGATCTGCGACTTCTAGATATCATTGTAGGAGTGGTAGAAAATACAACTTTTAAAAATTCTATTACTAGTCACTTTTTGGCATGATTTTGATTGATGGGAGAGAGGAAAATTTTATTTTTGATGCCAATGAACTGCCTGGTTGATCCCATTGCACTCCTTACACACCGCCTCCGAGAGTGGCAGGGTGCAGATTCACACTCAGCTGAATCTACAGGCTAGAAACTTTACAGTTTACTGTTCTCCAAAGTTGTCTCTATTTGTTTCAGTATTCTTGAAGAAAGGCACATGTTGTCAAAGCTTTTTGTCTTGCGCTATTCAGGACAATTCACAAGAATATCAAATGTTCTGCTTCGTTGGCAAGTGGACTCTGATTGATAGAAACATTGTGGAATCTGATTGATAGAAGCATTGTCATGGAGAATGCACCAGTTAACTGATGCCTGACAGTTGTTTAAATTCTAACTAAGCAGGTTGACTCTGGCCAAGCCTTTGCCCTGGTTCATTATCCAGGCCAATGCCTTGAACAGAGTAAAATGTCTACTTCTGTCAGTCTCCTTGGCAACATCTCTACCGATCAAGAGTCCACCTGCGAACCAATTGCACTCTCTTCTCATGAAGTATATTCTTGAAAATTGATGATGAGTGCAAGACGAAAAGCTTTGATAACATGTCTTTTTCCAACAATACTCTAGTTCTGTACTATCAAACGATTATTTAATATTATTTTAATTGTTTCTCGTCTTACCAATTAGTGTGTGATGTGGTAGTCCCAAGAAAAGACCAGAAGAATATGCTTTAAAGAAGTTTTTCCAAATTTTACTTTCCTCTAATGCAACAGTAGTATGATTAAGTTCAACATTTTTTTAGGGTAGATCAAATGCTCAAGTTGCCTGTACATTTTGTGTATTGAACTACATTAACCACAGTTTTGTGTGTTTGATTCATTCAATTAATGATTCATGGACATTATGGCTTTCTATACTATAGTGCCACCAATGCTGATTTTGTGTTTGATTCATTCAATTAATGATTCATGGACATGATGGCTTTCTATACTATAGTGCCACCAATGTTGATTTGATGTAGTTCCTATCGGTTCTGTTTGTTAGTCTGGTGCTTTTTTTTTTCATTGGCTTTGGTGAAAATGTTGTACAATCTGTACTGTTATCAGATGTTGGTAAAAGGAAATATTGCAAGGTGGATCTGTCTATCATTCTGCAACAGCTTAGAATACAAAGCTAATTGTTTTAAAAAATATTATGGCTAAATTTGGAATGAGGGTTGAGATATAGTCACTTGTTGTTGAATGTTTGTTAAAACATTTTTTTTATATTCTTGCAGAAATTCACCAACTTTCAAGTCATTTGAAGATAGAGTTGAAAACTTAAAGGTAAGCGATACAAGAAATACAGTGCATATGTTAACTTTTATAAAACTGTTTTTGTGTTGGTGTAGTGAATTATTTTAATATAAAGCTGAAACAAAATCTTTGGTGAGGTAAAATGTTGAGTGCCAGACATTTGAGGTGCGTCTCATTATTTCCCCGCCTCCTGAAAGGCAAAAGATTGAATGTATATTGTGGTCTACTCTGTATTTTTTTTTAAATCTTCAAATATACTGATATCTGGAGTCCTTCTGGTTCGGTTCAGGTTTCTCCCTGAACAATATTTGTCACTGGGAGGGACGCCAATGACCTGGAACAGTTCCATTCATTTTAATTGGCATTGGCCGCTGAGAATCAATCGAGAAAAGCAGCAATACCTGTTCCTATATGAAGCATTATGGATCCCTGATCTTAAAAATATGCACAAATCTTGAAATCTTCTGTTGCTCATGAATCAATTGTCTCCAAAAATAAGTAAAGGCTTGAGGAGAGATGGGAAAATAGGTTGTGCATTTTCTACTATATAATAATGTGAGCTATAGTAGAGAGCGAAAAGTTGTGAACTTCCCATTCAGTGATCCAAACAAAAATACACTTTTTTTCATTTAGAATTTTACAGGATTATGTATTTTTTAAAAAAAATTTAGAGTACCAATTCATTTTTCCAATTAAGGGGCAATTTAGCGTGGCCAATCCAGCTACCCTGCACATCTTTGGGTTGTTGGGGCAAAACCCATGCAAACACGGGGAGAATGTGCAAACTCCACACGGACAGTGACCCAGAGCCGGGATTGAACCTGGGAACTCGGCGCCGTGAGGCTGCTGTGCTACCCACTGCGCCACAGTGCTGCCCATGTATTTTTAACATGGCTACATTTCAGTCATGTGTGATACAATCGTAAAACAAAAAGGTGTCAATTCATTGATTAGTTGCTTTATTAGAAACTTTGTGAAACACTATTTCATTTCTGTGCAGATTTTTAATAAATTGTCACAGCATTGTTTAATGAATTTACAAGACTGTTTAGTACAAGTGATTTTAGCAGTTTCATTTTTCTTTCACCACATTTTATAGTGGTCTGTATTTATTTGACTTTTTTTCTAGTCTAAGGTCGCAGGCAACAAGGAAGGAGGGGGAGATTTTGGGAATGTTCTGAACTCTGCAGCAAACGCAAGTGCCACAGAGGCCATTACAGAAGAGGTTTCAGAAGTTCAAGAAGCTCATTGAAATGCTACTTTAAGTCCAGCTCTTCTTTGACACAATACAAATCAAGCAAATGGTACTAGTAATTGCAGATAATGGCTTTCTTCCATTAGTTGTGTCTCTGTCTCATTATGTTGCATCTTGCATTTAACAGCTCACAAGATCTGGCCTGCCCCTAGATTACTCGTCATTCATATAACATACTTTGGTCCTCAACAGCAAAAATTACTTTGTTTTAAGTTAAATTCATTTTTGGTCAAAATACTCAGCTTAATGACTATTCTAAAACCCCACCTCACCCAGTGACACTGTCTTCATGTATGCAATATTAAATTGAGATGGATTACACTTTCACAGCCATTTTTTTCAAAATGGATTATTTTGAACTATTGAAATGTACAGCATGATTTGGTGACAAACAGACACAAGCTATTGATATACTATCAAAAATGATAGTATATCTTTTGGGTAAGATCATTTTAAAAATAGATGCCTATTAAATACATTGTGAAAGATCTTTCTTTGCTTTTGGGAGGTGTTATTTGTTCCAGCTATATGGTACAAGGCATATTTGTAGGAAATTGCCATAATCTGAATGGAAGTTTCCACGAATTAGCATTCTCATCAGATATGGAATCCAATATGTGTTGACTTTTTTTGTGATTTTAAAATAAAAACCTATTTGTCTAGTTTCCACAAGAGTACCTGGCAAAGTATTTTCTTGCATAAGGGCTTATAGTTTTGTGACTTGAATCTGTTTATATCTATGAGAGGTGATTGTAAATGTACACTTCTCATTTTAATGCATGTTGGCAATTAGCAGCATTTAAGGTTCAGAATTTTGGGTCTGAGTTTTGAAGACCAAATTAATGGATGACATTGATTAAAAGATGTTGCATTAATACATATTTGAAATATTTGAGGTTCATGAGTTCAACGTTCACATTGTAAAATGGTAATTTTGTTTTTTTGTTCACTTGGTTGAATGAAATTCTGTATAGTCACAGCACTATCTTGATACATTCTGTTTGAAAAAAAAAAGCAAAACTTTTAATAAAGATTGCTGATGGTAAAATACTTGTTGTGAAATGGTCTATCTAACTAGGATTGATTTAAAATTTTGTCCATTGCATTAAAAATAATATTTCCTATTTTGGAGCTGATGCAAAACAGTCTTATTATAAGTCTGAAGCACTCAGGAGGAGGAATCTTGTAAGGGGTCTAGTTTGAGGGCCATGGTGACGGCAGCATTGCCAATGGCTCCGAGTAGGTATTCAGGGAGCCCAGTGGTGCAGTCCCACGATGAAGATATGGAATCAGCTGAGGAGGCGTTTTAGGGTGGAAGGGCTGTCGGTGCTAACGCCTCTGTGCGGGAATCATGGGTTTGAGCCGGGGGGGATGGATAGTGTATACAGGAGGTGGAGGGAAGTGGGGCTGGTCAAGGTGAGGAATTTGTATTTCGAGGAAGGGTTCGCCAGTCTGGAGGAAATAAGGGAGAGGGTAGAGCTGCCGAGGGGTAGTGAGTTCAGGTATCTACAGGTTAGGGACTTTGCACGAAAGGGGTTCCCTAGATTGCCGGGATACACCCTGCTGGAGCGACTGCTCCTTCTGGATGTGGAAGGGGAGGGAAGAATTGGGGATATGTAGAAGTGGCTGGGGGAGAAGGGAGGCGAGCGGGTGGTGAAGATCAAGGAGAAATGGAAAGCGGAGTTGGGAATGGAGATCAATTGGGGAGTATAGAGTGAGGCACTGCGAAGGGTAAACGGGGCCTCCTATTGTGCAAGAGTGAGCCTGATACAGATTAAGATGGTGCACCGGTGCATATGACTCGGGCGAGAATGAGTGGGTTCTTTCAGGGGGTAGCAGATGAGTGTGAGAGGTGTGGGTGGGGGGCCAGCGAATCATGCGTGCATGTTTTGGGGTTGTGAAAAATTGGGAAGATTCTGGGCGGGAGTGTTAGCCAGTCTTAGCCAGGATAGTGGAGGAGGGAGCGGACCCGGACCCGGACCCTTT